>NC_067199.1:13898546-14540421 GCF_000699445.3 Schistosoma haematobium | reverse complement strand
AATTCTGATACATTTTCAGCATACTGGAATAATAAAAAAATAATAATAAAAGAAACCATCGAATTTTTCATGAATTTATATTTGTTCCAAGAAATTATTAACAAGTTTCTATTCACTTATAATTGAACACGATTAGTTTATTGGTTGAAATGGATGACCTAATTGTAAATTCACTATTTTGTGATTGTGTAAATAATTCATAATGAAAGGATCAGTTTAATTTATATTAAATGTATATAAATATAGATATAAACTTATTCCTTTTTTAATAATTTTTTTTCACAAGATTTAAGTATACAAGATTTTATGTACTTTAATAGAAATGAAAAGGATACTATTTGTACTAGATAGATGGATTGGTTTAAGGAAAAATAAAATATACATATATAATTAAATATCAGAAAGGGTTTTGTGGAGATTGTAATAATTTCAACGGTTGAGATCATGAGTCAATTGAAGCTAGACCACCATAGAAAAATCTAGAAGCACTGGACGTTCGTTTCGTCCTATTGTGGGACTCCATATAATTAAGTCCTTTTTTTATCCTTGAACTACACATTTACAAGTTAAATCAATAAAATGTAAATAATAAGATCGTAATCGAAATTGTAACTAAAACAATTTTGACCCTAATTTGTCTTTTTTTTCCAGTGTCGTATTAAAAGAATTTACAATTTAAATTGTGATATACATTTGGCATGATTGTTATACAAATGAATATGTTTAAGAACTACTAAAAATTTCAAAACGTTAGATGGTAACTTTTCATTATATTATAGAAATATTGGTTATTTGATCTTAGTTTTGTGGATCAAAACTTAGAACTCTTTTATTATCGTAGAGATTCACGTGATTGTTCTATTATTTTCAAACTGTATCGTAATTAGGATTTACCATAATCAGTATTTTGATCTATTTAAACTTGTTACAACAACAACTACTATTATGACATTTCAATTCTCAATATTATTTTGGATTTTGCAAAGTGAAAGTATTACGTAATTCATATCTTCTTCCATTGGTTAAAGTATTTTGTATAATTCAATGAGCATTATGCTATTCATTGATTTCATCATCCTTCTCTGAGATGTAAAATCTTTTTCAAAAATACTTATTTCTTTCCTTATTCACATCTAGGCGTTATATTTAAGACATCACTGTCTGTAACCCGTCCTGTCTAATCAATCTCAGTACATCAAGTTTCGTATGAGTGGCATTCATAACCAAATATAAATAAATGTCAAGAAGTACCTCATGAGGAATTAGACTTTGTGAATATAGGATAATGCACTGTGATTAGCAATCAAACTCATATCATAATTATTTGAAGAGTAAATATATTGGTAAGCGGCCGAAATGAGTTTGCAAATCTAGACAGAAAAAAAATCAATTAAAAGCAATGAGAGAAAAAGTCTAGAGAAAATAAAACGTTCATTTAGATCAGTATGCTGATAATTATAGAAATAGATTATCTTAATTAGCGAAACTAGGAATTCCAAGGTCAACGACAGTTATCAAGCAGTTTCAAAATGATTAGTGAAAGAAGAAAAAGTTAGGATTAGAAGTAGGGTGTTTAGGTAGATTCAGGAGTTAAGGTCAAGAGGTGCGATTTGCATTTAATCACTATCTGTCATCATCTATTATGTAAGAATAATTTGTAGCAATCTGAACGAAACGATCAATATGTATTGTATTGATTCTAAATAGCTGGGGATTTCATTACGAATCGATATTAACTACACTTATAGCTCCACCATTTCAAGGCCAACAATTTGACTAACCAGGCTTAGGTATAAGGAGAAAGGCTAAAGGGAGTGAATTTCCTCTAGTCCCACTAACACCCCTGACTATGCCTATAATCATATCAAGGAGATTCATCATGTTCTCAGAACCTTAATATGTAGGTATAAGCATTTTTTCATATAGCCCTAAATAAGACGTAATCATTCATCCGTTGTGTTTTGAATACAACGCAAAATCCAGTAGGTCCTATCTTATATCTGATTGGCCTCATGAAAGTTTTCGATATTATATAGGTTTAGCACAGTTCATTAGGTTTATCAGGAAATAAAAGAAATATGAATCATGAAGAAATTTTCCACATACTTTTTTTCAAAAAATTTATATTCACTTAGATTACTTGAGTGAAATCTCGTCTTTTTTATTATCAAATAATTCATCCCAAATTTTGTCCCAATGATGACACTGCAAAGAACAATGAACATTTCACAATTAGTCTATCAGGCATATAGAACACAGTCCCACTTAAGCTATCCTACTGAGCAACTCGTTTTCTTCAATACATATACGTAAAGTAACTTTCTTGTCAAAGATTTCACCTCGGTTTTTATTCTTACATTCTGTTGGAGAAACAGTTAAATGCAGTTTGATGCGAACTTTATTTTTTGTAAGTGATGAGCATGGCAAGCAAAATTAACTGGAATAAATCCGAATTATAAACTGTTAAATCATAAATGTTAGGTCTGTTTGTTTACCACATCAGTCGTCTAATTCTTACGGATAGATACCGTCAAAACCTTCACTTCCTATTAACTATTCATTCATAATCATAATAAACATGACCTAACACTTTTACCATCTTATATTTTAATGATGAAACTTTATATTGTTCTGAACAATATTTACTATCCTGTCTTTGTGTGCTTGATTTAAACTTTCATTTTTACCAGTTTATTATTCTTTAGCTTCATATTTGATTTTAAAGTGCATTCTATACTTTTCAATAGTTAATCCTGGTTAAACTATTCATGTAGTTTACATGTGTTCATAATTTTAACTGGTCTTCTTTTTTAGTAGTAGCATTTTAAATTTGATGATATTGAAAATTCAATATTGAAATAATATTTTCTACTCATCGGGACATAACAACAACAACAACAACGTTTTACCCGATGCTCAGTTGATGTGAAACTATCAAGTCCAACCATGTCACTGATACCTATAATCTCGTTATTCGAATGTAGCTGGTGCAATCACCGAATATTTAATAAACATTGTTTAAACAATAAAATTGTTCTCAAGTCTTGGATTGTTAAGTCATTAGAACGTTCGTGATGATTAATTCATATTGCTCAACATGTATCACGAATCATTTAAAAAGAACGTATTCACAAATATACTTTCATTGTAGAAAAATACTGTGAACGTATTAAAAATTTGGATGAGCTCATGGGAGTTGCAATCCCCACCGAATAATATACTTCCATTTTCGCTCTTTTCAACGAAAGAGATACTTATTATGTGAATGTATCAAAATCAAGAAAAATTAAGAAATTCAAAAATTCGAAGAAAAAATAAAATAATTATTAAGGCTAGTATTTTAGATGTTATGTTAGTCAAACTAATCCCTCTATGGTTATCACAAGATAATTTTGACCCCTTCTTATATATATTGAGACAATCAGTGATTGCGACCAATCAGATGAGATTACGTCGAACTCTCAGATTTTAGCTAAAATGTTAGTTAACCTAATCGCTAAAACTGAACAACCTTCCTTAAAGACCTCTGTAGTCAACTTATCTGTTCAGAGCCAGATGAGATAAGTTTACGGGGATCTATCAGTGCAATAGGCTTAGTAGAAATCCATTGGTTTTTCGCGACCTTTTGGTCCAAATCAAAAATATATATTGCTGCTACTTCCACAGCTGTTCGTATATCTTTCCAAGCAACATCTGGGTCAGCCTCGCTTTCACAACTATTTAAGTGTGACCTCAATTGTACCTGGAATCTACATTTGGCTTCCTTGTCACTGAGTTCGATTCTAATGGTTTTTCTACGTCCAGTGAGTCGCAAGCAAATGCGTGTTCGTATTAGAGCATGATCAGAGTCTAGACATGTACTCCAGAACAAGCGGTAGGAGTATCCAAGCGACATACTGAAGCCACTTCAATATAACCAAATTAATGTCGTAGATTATTCATACGAAATCAAAGATTTCGGAAATATTCATCAACAAGAACAAAGCAATGATATGCCATGATATTGTACCTCTATACACTAGCATTCCAGTTGACTGATATCTAGACTTCGTCAACTGTTTACTACAGAACGATAATACTACGTCTAACAGATGTCCATTAGGCATTATTTGAATCATGAAATCCACCAAACTATGCTTGAATTCAACACTTTTCACTTTCAGAGGGACTTCATATAAACAAACGAATAACGTAGCTATGGGATCGCCAGTATCTCCGACTTATTTATTTATGTCCCATATTTGGTGGCTTATTTTTGCCAGTACCATCAGGCCACACATCTGACCCAGGTATGCAAATGATATATTTTTCACAGTTAAAGACACTCTGCTCAGAACTTTCTTCAAACAAACAAACACGACACATATAAATCGGCATATTAATTTTAACTCTGGACACCCATTTAGTGCGACCGTTGCTTCAGATGAAGACAAGTAAAAAGAAAAAGAATATAATTGGCATATTACGACTTAACAAATTTCCTAAGAATATGATTTAAAAACATACTAAAAAGACTATCCTTCTTTAAATAACAATCCCAATGAAAGATCATGGATCGGTACTGAGGTTTTACATTACCACCAAGGTACGACAGAAGAATTACACCGGATCTTGAAAACTCACAAACTTAAAGCCTTGTAAGAGACAATCAACACTACAAAAAATGCTTTAGTTAGGACAAAAGATAAGATCCAGCTTTCTTCTATACAAAATTGTGTCTACAGATTAGGTTTTGTCAGTCTTGCAGTGAGATCTCTATCTTTAATTCATAATTGACTGATTTCAACTCCTGTCTTTACTACCATTAATCCGCTTTCACTTACTTCATTACACTATCATCTATCTACTATCTAAATCTCCAGCTCAATGTCCTGGAACTTCCCCTATGACACTTCGTTTTTTATCTGACGCAAAAAAATTTCTATGACCTTATTAACTCTATTGGAGTCTCCGATACATCATGATATACATTCATTTTCTATCACCTTCGTTTTTATAAGTATGTCAATAGGTATAATAACTTTGATTTTAAAGTACTATAAGCAGCCGATGATTTAAGTAAATTTAGTTTGTTCTTGATACTTACTTTCAAGAAGGCATTGTCACTGTGTCTGACGGGCTCGCTCAATTGTCTACTTACATCCAAGTTTTACTGAAATCACATTCCTCTTGCTTACTTCTTCGTTTGGAAAGAGTTAATTTATTTGAAATCAATTAATTTATACAAAACACTTCATGTCAAATAATTTTAAAACTACTCAAAAAGGCGAAGATATATTATGGCCATTTTTCATATATTTTGGCTTTGTTAACACCATTTTCATTGAACATATATGCTTATAAATATATAGTTAAGGCAAGAAATAAAATTCACGAAATCGCTCAGATAACTGTTTTGTTTGGTGATTCATTTATGTGTCATTAATCAATAAATATTAATGTCACTAACCCGAATCTTTTTCACCATAATTCATACCAGAAACTGTGATAATTCAGCGAAAATTTAAAAAAATCCATGTATATATCTGTTTATTTGCTATTATGACTTGGCTTAATAGGTGATGAATTACTCGTCAATATCGTTTCTATAACAACGGATGTAATGAAAATGACTTATCTAACGCTTAAACTGATCTTGCCATGTTGTCCGAATTTCACGTTCAGAATACCGGAAATGAAAAAGTGCTCTCTCTGTTTTACCTTTAAGTTTATCTATTGGTTCTAGCATACGTACTGATGGACAGTTCTGAAGAAAGGAAGAGAGAGCTAATGTTCACATTTCCGGACAGATCCCATAGAAATCGAAACTAAGGAGTGAACACGCTTTCGAAAGAGTGATCTCCGTTGTCTAGTTCGTAATTAACATGACGTTCACTCATGACGTTCAATCAAAATTACTAATAAACGAACGGCTTCAGATTTGTTGGGTTCTATCGAACCTATCCCTATCATAATGTTTAAGCCTGATTTATTTATTCAAACAGATACTGCCATCAACTTTCTTTGCCTTAGTGACCTCAGTCTCCAACACGTTAATGAATAACAGCTTATTTATCTTTGTATTTCGCAATTCATTTCATTCAACTTCCTCGAGCATTATCTAAGCATAGTTAGTTTTAATCTGATGATCAATCCTATTATTGTAGTTGTTATTACGTGACTTGTAGCATTTATTCAGTGACATGTCTCCCTAACCCTAATTTACTTTTCCTCTAGAGTATTCTAATTATTTTACAGACGAAAGTTTTTTTTTTATTATTGTTCCAAAATAATTGCTCTTTCTAGCATTCTTTATTGCTGAAAATTTTTCTACTATTATGGTATGAAGTATTTAGACGTTTTTAAACAAAATTGTCCATACTACTACTTTTAGATTTTAAGTAGCTGAAGGAGGATTATTAAAATGAATGAATTCATCTCATTCTATTACTAGTTTGATTCTTAGTAATTTTATTTGCAGTGTGTTCTACGGGGATCACGATAAATCGGTGATAACTCTTTATATACTCTTATTAATGAGATTTTTAAAAACCAGGTACCTCTATACCTAATTAATAGACATAGATATTCAGACGGGATGTCGCTACCTAATTACTTACGCCTGTTACTCACAGTGGAGCATAGGCCGCCGACCAGCATTCTCCAACCCACTCTGTCCTGGGCCTTCCTTTCTAATTCCATCCAATTCTTGTTCATTTTTCGCATGTCTATCTCCATTTCTCGGGGTAATGTGTTCTTTGGTCTTCTTCTCCTCCTTTGGCAATGAGGATTCGAGGTGAGGACTTGTCTTGTGACGCAGTTGGGTGCTTTCCTGAATGTGTGTCCTATCCACTCTCAGAACTTTTTCCTGATTTCCTCCTCCTCTGGAACATAGTTTGTTCTCTCCCGTAGTAGGTTGTTGCTGATAGTGTCCGGCCAACGAATCCGAAGCATTTTGTGTAGAAAACTGTTAATAAACACCTGTATCTTCTGGATGATTACTTTCGTAGTTCTCCAAGTTTCCACCCCATACAGTAGAACTGTCTTGACATGTATATCGAAAATTCTGACTTTGGTGTTGGTAATCACGAACACCTCCCAGTAGGAATAAGCAAAGGTCTAATAAGGAAAGCGAACAGCTTGATGTTAGCCCATTTAGTGAAAACAGTCCAGAGTGCAAGTATAAAACAATCCTTTTCGTTTATTTATAGGGTCAGTAATTTTTTGCCAAAGTTTGTCAAACATCTGAAGCAGTAGCCATCTGAGTGAAGAAACCGAAGCATTGGGTACACAAGAAATATTTTCGACTACATCTCCTTCCCTCAGAATACTCGAGGTAAATTATTCAATTGCAATCTTAGTTATTATTCTTATTCAAGAAAAGGAGAACAAGAAGACAGCAATTAAAAACAGACAAGAAGAGAAAGTAAAAACACAAGCTTAATACGCAGAATCAATCAAGCAAGTGAGAAAGCGCATTGGAGCTAACAAACGGAAATACGTGGAAGACTTAGCAACGGTAGCAGAATAAGTTGTAAGAGAAGAAAATATGAGACAACTATATGACACGATGAAGAAACTATCACGAAAATATAGCAAGCCAGAGAGACTAGTCAAATTCAAACAATGCAGCCAATCACCGAGATTCAGGGACAGAGGAACAGATGGTTGCGATAGTTCGAGGAACTATTGAATAGGTAGGCTCCATTGAGTCGACAGAAAATCGAAGCAGCACATACAAATATTACACTGCTAGGTCGTGCATGGAGGACAGCTGACAGATGCATTCCAAGTGAGGATTGGAGTCAGACAAGGCTGCTTACTCCTCCCCTTCTCCTTCTTCTAGTGTTTGACTGGATTATAAAGACGTCCACATCTGACGGGAAGCATGGTATACTACAGACAGCTTGCATACAACTGGACGGTTTGGACTTCACAAATGACCTCAACCCTCCATATCACACACAACAACAAATACAGGTCAAGACAACCAGTGTAACAACAGCCTCTGTCTGTAGCAGTATGCTTCAACATACACAAGGGAAAATCCAAGATCCTAAAATATAACATAGAGAATAGCGAACCAATCACTGTCGATCGATAAGCTCTGGACGATGTGTAAACTTTCACGTGCCTGGTCAGCATGATCGATGAAGAATGAGGATCTGATGGAGACATAGAGGCCAGTGTTGGAAAAGTAAGGACAACATTCTTACATTTGAAGAAGTTATGGAATAAATATCTGTTCACGTTAGATACTCGATATATATAAATTTAAATAATTCATTAGATTCATTTTCATTAGTTTACCGATCAATTTTTTATTATTTGATTATTTTGTGTGTATATAGCACTGTATCCTTGACAAAATTGATAGTACATGATAAGATGGTACATGAATGACTCTGAAAGTTACAACTCGTTCGAAGGATCGTACCTAATAAAAAAATTCAACTTACTCAACGAACGTTTAACATTTACTTCAAATTATCAGATTACAATTGCTAGTAAAGGGTTGTTGAAATAGTCAATTTTCATTGAAATCATGAACCGATTATATTTAATGAATGAAAATGTGTCACTTACAGTAAATTTCAATGAAAATAAATTCTTATCTTTCAACAATGTTTACCAACAACCAAAATGTTAGATTTGTGAGTTATGTATCTAAAAACATTGAACAATACAATTACCGCTCCGTTTGATAAAGCTTAAATATTATTCAAACTATAATAAATAATCAACTGTGAAAAGTATCAAAACTACTGCCACGAGAATGACCTTGTTGTCTGTTTTATTTCACTCTTATCCATATACAATGTACAAACATAAAAATAAACAAATATTTAATATTAAAAACCTTGATTTACTTCATTCATCGTTCGCAATATTATTATTATTATTATTATTATTGCGAATTCAAAAATGGAAACTAACCTCCGGTTACCATATATATTAAAGTACAAATGAAATGTTCTATGGATAAAATACTAATATGTCACTAAAATTAAATGTATCTGAAGTCAGATGTAATTGATTTCTCTTATTCCATGACTTCTATCATTTAATTGAAATAATCATAAATGATAAGTAATGAAGTGGTTGAATGTCAGTCGTATTAGGTATTATTCGTTTTGACTTTTACAGTGACTGGAGATTTTACATTTTATTATATAGAATTTTTTTAGTATTCTTACAAATTAGCTAAATTTTAACAACTTTCCATAAATATCAACTGCTAAGTAGTATAATGAATTTTGTTTTCTGGATTATATTATGTTCAGTTTCTGAAAACTGGAAATTCACTTCGTCAGAGTAATTCAGTGTAAGGGAATATGAGAATGTGTTTTAGATAACTGAACATATTATCGACTTTCTAATATGAAAAATATCTTTCGGTTTATCGAGTAACAGAATGCTTTCAGTTGTCGTGTCGTCAGTGAATTTGTCAAGTTCATAGAAGAAACGTTAAGCTTCATTATACACAGAGCTAAACTGAAGTGTATATGTGAACGTAAGCTAATAGATTCATTTGGAAAATATAAACAGAATACCTTTTCCAAAGGAACAAACCATTGAATGAGTTATATATCAGTCAGTGTGTTATTTGCACAAATGAAGATGAATGATAAAAAGAATTTTAAATGATGTTGAATCTACTGTTATCTGAAAAAAATTAACTGTTTAAAGGCTGCATCGAATTAAAAATTACTGGAAAATTCACTATAAATAAACCCCGTAAATTAAAAAAATATTCCATAGAAACATTCTTGTCAATATGTAGTCGTTCTAACAAGGTTAACTAAATGTAAACAATTACTCTCTAGACTGAATAGGTATTGGTTTCCATGATTTATATAACGTTTATAGAGCACCTATGCTGACCATGTGCATACATGTAAACATGTCAGGAATTAATCAAAGTATTGTAATAATACTTTCTACTGATGGTATGCTAGAATCGGGATAAAATGAGAGATGTATGTTGAGATTATGACTGTTTACGATCGTTATTGTTATTGTTAGATATAAGTTTTCTAAGTTATATTATTATTGTTTACTAGATCCTGAATTCAAGAATAGAAAGTCTGAATTCTAAGACTGAAATACACTCACCATATTCGCAACTCTACATTACAACTTCTTTGTTTAAATAATATCAAATATAGAAATAAGAAACATTGATGTATATAATTTTAGGGTGCCATCGTACAAAATACATTGAAAGCATTTGAAAATATTTAATCGATCATCAGTTATAAGACAATGTATACGAATGTCAACCAAAAAATGGATTTAAGTATATTTGTGGTAACAAAGAAATTACTATGAATTTCAATGATCATTAAGTCAGTACATCACTTCAGAGAATTAATCGCTAGAAACATTCTGAACGTCCAACATTTGTATACCTTTAAAAAATGATAAAATATCAATGAAGCACAGCAGTTGATTCACTAGACCTGATAAGCAAATTTAAAATCTAACCGTAATAGAAAGCTTAAACGAAATATTTATTAGAATTTGATATTCAAATTACCCAAAGCTTATTGCAGAAAACATTTTATCAAAACGACACATTATCATTCTATAACAAAGATATTGACACGATCGTCATCTCAGTTCCGCATTATGTAGGTCAAAATTAAGGGTCAAACAAGTAAGGTTTTATGATTTGTTTGAAATACAATATATTCAAGAAACACCATTAAAACCACAAGTGTGCTACTTAATAAAATATGATTTGACATAGAATTGACAATCAATGTGATCAAAATATTTTTATTTTTCTGTCGTCATTACTGGTATACTAAGCAAATCAGTATTCCAAATTATCTACTCGAAAGTTAGATTCAACAGTAAAATCACATGTTCGATTATGACTTATTAGAAAACTGTCTTAATTTATGAGAATTTCACAGATCGAATTGTGAACAGATTGTGTCAAATGTATGTTTACATTACAAAGAGATTTATGATTAAAATGAATTAGTGAAATGCAAAAATCAATAATTAATTTCAGATATTATTATAGATAGGAGTTAGAAGGATGGATCGAGATAGTTAGATTGGCGACAATGATAATAAATTTTATTTAGCTAGTACAAAATGTCAACATTTGTGGTTTACTCTTCATTGATGAACTTGGCTGCTATTGGATATTTGATAATTTGAAGAATTGTGCTAAACACAAATGACTAATGGATTATTTTCATTGATTTAAAAGAGTATATATTTATTATGATTGTTTGTTTAACTGAGAAACAATGGTATGTAATTTTGGTGGATGAAATGTACTGAAATGACTCTGAATGTAACAGCAGTGAAAAAAACACAGTTTTCATGCTATCTTTTCTATTTTCATATTTAAATTCATTAGTCGATGTAAGCTACATCACCATTCTATTTTTTCTCAATAACCTGATTCAAAACACAACAAGAATTGGTTATAGAGTTATTTGATTGACTACTGCTGAGTTTTTCCATGAGATTGATGAAATCCATTATTCATATTAGACCGTTTATGGCGTTCAATATTTTGTTTTTGGAAATTTCAACGCTAAATGTAATGCATGAGGCTAAGACACAATGTGCTTATTTAGTTTATTAGAAAAATACCACAAACTACACCTAACCTAGTAAATTTAAGTTTTTTTTCATACCGATTCATGAACCTGTGGTTTACCGATAAAAATTTGTTAGTTTAAATTAATGTCATAAATCATGCACGATAGCCATGTTCAGCTATGTCTTAAAAAGAGATTCAGGGGCTGATTGCTCGATATTTGCATGAATCTATGATCAGTTTAATTGGTGTATTTTTAGCGTAACTTTAAAAAAAATTTCGTTTAAAATGAATATCAATAATTCGGTGTGTTCTACAACAATACAATAAACTATTGGATCGATTAGGTTACTGAAATCTCTTCCTGTTATCTAGTCATTGCTTCTAATTACTTGAAGACAAAGTAATCAGCAAGCTAATTTTGATGTAAACACTCAGAAAACATGTATTAATGGTCATTGTAAAATAGTGCAAATAGTATATAGTGCTCCTGAATTTACTTTAAATGGAAGTCAATAATCTATTACTGCTGTATCTCATCGTCAATTTGTTGTGACTAGTTGTCTCTGATTGTTATGTCGGAATCGCTTATTACTTATACTTGTAAACGAAAAACCAGTGCAATTTCCACGATGCGAATTAAGAACACGAAGACTGGTACAGGTAAAGGTTCATGAAACCCAAAACACGACGACGACCCTATTCGAAAATACACTAGTTTATACATTGATTGTAAACCCATTTGATTACTAATTAGGATGAAATCACATTTATGAAAATACTTAGAGTTATAACAAATCATGTGCTGTGTGTAATATTCAGTATAGTTTGTGTTATTTAATACAAAAATATCGTACGTTATACCGAATAAAATATCATACGGGAAAACAAAACAAATACTACACATTAGATTAAAACGGAAGTAATGTTGAATAAAAGTCATAATGAATAAAAGAATCTAATTTTGACTTTTCATCCCATCGTATCACCTCCCCTTCTTCTCTAATGGAATAAGTAAAGATAAAATTTCTGTAGAGAATCTATTTGAAAAGGTTACTGTACGTTTTCTTACTCTCTGGGATCTCGGACGGTCACGTGGTCGATTTCAAGCCTCCAGTTGGTTTGTTTTTAGTTTCATTCGTAGAAAATCTATTTAACCTTCTGTGCTCAGTTGTTTTGTTCAATGCGCATACGATTTCCTCTCCTCCACGAAACATTGTTGGATCTTCATATAGTGACGTTACAAATAATGTGACTTTATTGACCTCAACAGTTTTATCACTACTAGCACCTTCATTATATGTACATAATGGGGCGTGTGGGTATACACAGAGGTTGAATGTTCCTTTTGTCACTTTTGGGTATTTTGGCTTCGTGACTGCTTCGCTAACACTTGTTATATCAGTTAATTTATCATAGGATTGAGGAGGGATTATATGTAACATATATGAGGTATGAGAGCACCCAAAATCTGCTACAATGACATCTGACCTGTGATCAGATTGTGACTCCTTTCAAACATTTTTCTCAGACTGAATACAGGTAAATGGAATGTGAGGACAAATAACATTTAATATAGTTCCATCAGAATTATAATTAGATCTGAACCCATTAAAAATTTATGCTTCATACTGACTAAGGTTTTCACAAGATACGAATGTACTGTGAGAACAAGCAACATTTGTTATGATATCTCCAGAATTTAATTGGTATGAATTATTCCTCTCGAATTTATGAAGGACTACATTGGAAACTAATGAATCATCGACTAGGTTATAAATGGAAACTGAAACTTGTAAAATAACTCTGCAAGTGATTTTTATAGTTTTCTTATTCCAAAATTCCCATCGTTAATTGTTATATCTCATTGTGAATTTGTTATGACTAACCGTTTCTAATTGTTATGTCGGAAAGGCCTACTTCATGTGGTTGGTTTATTTTGCCTCTCATTAATTGATTTCGGATATATATATATATATATATACTGAAAACATGAATACTGCAAATTATCTACTCGAAAATTGGTCTAAACAGTAAAATCACATGTTTGATTATGACTTATTAGAAAACTGTCTTAATTTATGAAAATTTCACAGATCGAAGTGTGAACAGATTGTGTCAAATGTATGTTTACATTACAAAGAGATTTATGATTATTATAATAATTTAATTTATTTATATTCTGAAAATAATAATTACAGTATTCACGCCAGTTTACAGGCATGATCAATTTGATATAAATAGTAATATTAGATGTACAGAACAAACATGTGATAGAAGAAAGTCTTAAGTATACTAGTTCAGTAATTGTTTAAGTAGTACATATATTACAGTGATCCAATGCATCAGCCGGGAATTTTTAATATTTCTTAAATGGACAGCCTGTTGATTTATTAACGGAGTAATTAAGATCATTTCGTGTGCCAGATCGAATTGATGATGATTATCTACAACTAGAGAAATTAAAACGAAAACACAAAGCAGGGAACAACAAAGCAGTAATTACCAAAATATATGAATCAGGTCTACCAAAATGAGTGTGTGATGTGACACAGTGATATACTGTTGATTTCATTCAAATTAGTTAAACTTGCTGAAGACGGTGTTAATATAAAGTAGGTGGTTTTTGTTATGACTTTATGCCCGCCTTTTATCACGTGATTTATCCACCAATCAAAATATGACTTATACAATCGTAGCACTGTGCCAAACCAATAACGTTCGACCGGTATGGGCAGTCTAGCGTCCTTATTGGTCCTATGTCCTCCTAGCTCGTCCACTTGAGTCCAGAAAACCAATACCAGCTTCCAATATGCGAATCGAATCGAATCATTTACTTCAGACATACTGAGTTTATATATCAACCAAAAGACCGCAACACACTATAAAACAGGAAATAACATTTGTACACAATAAAGCCAAAAAGTGACTGAACTTGGGAGGCAGTAGTCAATAAAGTGAACATAGCTTAAGAACAGTAAGTCGTATAATAATAATTTATAGGTAAAAATAAAGCTTATAATAAGAGGAATATGAATATAGATAATCTAATTATTGAATGATTATACCATAAGAATGTATAGATAATATTAGTCAATCAATATGTCTCAGAAGTTACTCGTGATTTAATCTTCGCTCGGATATAACAGTTTTACTTGGGGAATGCACTAATAAAGGTGGCTAAACATTTAAAGTTCCTATAATATCACTTGTGAAATGAGATACACTTACAGGTTCTAGAACATTTAATGCATTTTCAGAGGAGCAGTATGCATCGATGCAGCGAACAAATAATGGGAGTGATTTTATCGTACGAATAGATTTTGGTAGGTTATTCCAGATTCTAAAAAATATACAGGTAAAGTAAGTCATATAAAGAGATGATTTAGAATAAGTTTGTTTCACTAGTGACAAAGAATTACGGATGTCATAATTAGAAGTTTCTGCATATTGAATCACGTGATTGGATGTAAAGGATAGTTTATTAAGTAGTTTGAAGAAAAAGATAAGATTTAGTTTGAGTCTCCTCTTCCATAAACGGTCTAGCCCAAGTTTATTACATCTAGAATTATAAGGTACAATCGGCTCCAAGAATACGAAGTGTAAATCGTCTCTGTACTGATTCCAGACTTAATTTATCCATTATGCGCGCACTGATAAGAATAAACGTGCAATATTCTAGAAGAGGTCGAACACAAACTTTGTAAATCAAAATACGAGACTCATTGTTATAAAGGTTTCGAGTTATGTAACCTATTAGACGTTGAGACTTAGAGGTCTGTTTCAATATCTGTTCTGTAAACGACAAGTCTTGGGAGTACCTAAGTCCTAAGTCTACTACTGGATGTAATCTAGATAACACTTCTCCATTTATGGTAAGGTCTAGGTTGAGTGATGTATCGCCGAAGCATATCCATCCACATTTAGCCGTTTTAAGCTCCAGTTGCCATTTTAAGCACCACTGTGCTACCCTGTTAAGCTCCATGCTAATGCAATTTTGCATATTTTTCAGCTCATGTGGAGAAAATGAATACACTACTTTAAGATCATCTGCGTATAGAAGGGGCTTACCGACACAAAAACTACCACAAATATCATTGATAAACACTAAAAAGAGCAAAAGACCTAAGACACTACCTTGTATTACGCCGATTCTAACAGGAACAGCGTTAGACAATGAAGAGTTAATTTTAACTATTTGATGTCGATTGCTGAGTAATATTTATTGGCCGATAATTGTTCATGCCACTCTTATCTCCAGATTTGTAATGTGGTATGATGTACGCGGTTTTCCAATAGTAATAGAGTAAACAGCTTTAGAAGAAGAAGTGGAATATCTGGACCACCATATTTGTAGAGAAAGGATGAAATCCCGTCTGCTCCATGACCCCTCGAAGGCTTAAGGGTATTTATAGCCTTGTTAATTTTCATGCATGTGAAGGAGATAGATTTTATTGAGTTGCTAGTCACGCACATAACTACTGAAGCAGAGCAACTTATGATTACTACACCATTCGCAAAAATACCACTGAAAAGGTCTGCTATAGTTTTAGAGTCGTATATAAAATTGCTATTATGCTGGATGCATGATATGTCAACATTTTGAGTTGCTTTAGCGCTTTTATTGGAAAGGAGAGTTAAGTTTTGTACATTTGAGTTAGTATTAAGTGCTAGTATCTCCTCATTAATGGCTTTTAACCTATGTTTCTCTTTAATTTGATTAAAAATTATTGTTATTTGTGCAACTGCTGTGAAGTCGTTTAACTTAAAATAACGATTCTGTAGGCGTCTTTGTTTATTACGATATTTAGCTGGTATATATAATTCGCAAGGTTTACTAAACCTGTACGTTTTAAGAGGTACACAGGAATCTAAACAAGAGTTAACTATCAGATAGAATTCGTCGATAGCATCCATGAGACTATTACATGAAAAAAGGTTATCCCAGTCTGAAAGTTTAATCAGTGAATGCAGGAGGTCCCAGTCAGCATGCTTATAGTCACTATATTGACAGGTGTTTTGAATGGGTCGGTTATAAGAGGGATAGATAAGGAGAGCGCAAACTACTATCTTATGGTCACTGCTTTCAAATTCATCATATACTTTTATAGATAGTGGGATAGCATCTCTACTAAATGTTAGATCGAGTATACTATCGCCTCTAGTTGGGGTACGAACCCACTGTGACCAGCAGTGCACGTTAATAGCTGCCGAGAACTCATCATTACATGACTGACAACTACCGGTACGGCAGTTAATCCCAGGATAATTGAAATCCCCAGTGATAGCCTTAGCATTAAAGTTTAGAGAAGATGCATGTGTGAATGCATTGATAATAATATCATTCCCATTATTCGAATTATCAGGAGCTCTGTATATACATCCAAGCAGTAGACTATGATTCAGGGTGTTGACTGATATCCAGACCGATTCTGGTAAACTATTCAGGACACTATCTTCAACTTTATTAGTTGTTAGGGTATCCAAAGCATATATAATACAACCACCTCCTCGCTTAGTTTCTCTGTCACAGCGATAGAGTCGATAGTTCTGGATATTTAATTCTGAATCAGATCCTGCTTGAGTGCACCATGTTTCAGTGATAAGTATGAAAGAAGGCTTGGGTAGAAAAGCTAATATTCTCAAGGCTGAAATTTTGTTCAGAAGTGAACATGCATTGATAAGTATTAAATTTAAAAAGGGAGTATGGATTGTAAAAAAACATATTGACGTTGTGTATTTTGGATTTGCATAGACTGTGGTTTCTTATGTTTGACTGATCGTATGGGTTATCCTTTGAACATACTGTAGTGCTAGCGGGACCAGGGATTTCTGAAGGTCAAAAAATCATTATTTTGATAAAGTGGATTAATTTGTTGAACTTGACTGGGCGGACAGTTAAGGCAAGCACCTGCTAGTTGGGGTTGGGCTGATGGTGAGTAACCTAGTAACCCATCTTACCCAATGGGAAAGTGTTGAGAAAAGTTACGTCTTACAGGTTTATTATTTAAAACTTTTGAGGGTAACCGTGGGGCACGTTGGTTCACTGTGGTCTGTCCAATATTAGGCCTGCTTACATAATGAATCAGTGAAATGCAAAAATCAGTAATTAATTTCAGATATTATTATAGATAGGAGTTAAAGGGATGGATCGAGATAGTTAGATTGGCGACAATGATGATAAATTTTATTTAGCTAGTACAAAATGTCAACATTTGTGGTTCACATTAACTATCCGAAATCGAATGAGAATAGAGCAAGAACAAACATTGATGCAGAATAGTATGAATTCATAATATTTTGAGGTTTCTCATCGGCTGATTACAAACCAAAATTGTGATAGAATTTTTACATTGAGATAGTGTGAAAACAATTGACATAGATGAGTGTAAATAACTGGATTACAATAATAACTATATATATATATATATATATATATATATATATATATATATATATATATATATATATATATATGCTAGAACAGATCAGAGGTTAAAAAAAGGAGTTAATTAAGGGTGGGTGGTGTAATAGTTTAGTGAAGTTCATAAATTGTGTGATAATTTTAGCGATTAATGGAATTGAATAATGATAAGATAGGTTACGTAATAATAATTAAATAGAATTTGAAAAGTTAAGATAATTTAAGAGGATCAGGGGGTGGAAATATGTGAATAAAAATTTTGGTTTAAGAATTAGGTAATAGGGGAGGAGTATAAATATTTTCAAATAAATCAATGAATAAAATAACCGAAATAACCAAAACACACACACAAAAGGGTTACCAGGGTAATGATAAGTTTATTAAAGTATCTTTTTGAATGCATAAGTCCGGTTTAAGTTTTTCGATCGCAATGGCTTCAGCAAAACGGAGAGTGGTCGTACTTGTCTATTGATAATTTTAAAAGCATGCAGAATGTCGACGGCATTCCCGGTGTCAAGTGAATGCCGAGCTATTGCACTGTTGAAAGCCTTAGTCCCACGCAGTTTCAAGTTCTTCGGAACATGCTCAGAAATGCGAACATGTACTCTTCTCTCTGTTCTTCCAATGTATGTGCTATGGCACGTGCATGTGAATTGGTAAATGCAGTTGGAGCTACTAAGGAAAGAGGACTTGTCGATTTTAGTTTGTTTCAGTGAGCAGTTCGTTTCCCATAACGTCCTCAGTTTGGCTGCCGAGTAGGCCACTTTCAAAGCGGAATTTATTCTGTGATTGACAATTCCGGTGACTTCATCTCCTTTGAAGCACAAGTATAGGAAGCAGGTTTTCTTTTCCACTGTAAAATCATTAATCAATCACAGAATAAATTCCGCTTTGAAAGTGGTTGTAAGCAGCTGACGAAAAACCTCGAAATATTATGAATTAATACTATTCTCCATCAATGTTTGTTCTTGCTCTATTTAAATTCATAAAGGGAACTAGTTGCACGAATGAGAATAGGTTACATGTAGCAAATTCAAGTTATGATTGGTAAAATATTTCAAGTCTCAAAACGATTGGCAACTGGATCCATAGTTTCAAAGTTCCCATCCTGACTCCTGAATGTATATATTATTGTCACATAAATACAGATTCAACACAGGACATTCAATGTATTCTGAGAGGAATATAACCAAACACACAATCAATCTCAATTTCGTTAAAATACTGGGGATTAATATCGAAATCGCATGATCCGTTTGAAAGATTTGTCAACAGTAAGATCGAAGTTAAAAGCTCGCGTATAACACCGGAACAAATATCAGGGCAAAGAATGCTTACAATGATTGAGTCTATACGTAGTTTCTGTTTGCCTGATATGCTTGATATATGTGTAGATCCTTCAGTTGATATCTATTCCTCATGAAATCCAGTCTCAAAACGGATTTAATGAGTATCGAAATGTTGTTAACTGAATATGAATTAGTCAGATATTCAGGAGGGAAACAAAAGATTGACTACTTCCTTATCGCTGACATATTTTATCAAGGAATTCGACAACACATTCTCGTCATGTAACATGATTGAATGATTATTGAATAATGCGATTGCAGATGAATGAGTCGGTCAGATTACCATTGATTGCCTCTTTAAAGTAGTTGAAATGGGTTGAAAGTGGAGTCCATGTAAGCTGAGAGCACAGTAAAACAAACTCAATTGTTTGTAAAACAGGTCAATTCTCAAACTACTTCATTCATTTGACTTTGAGTGCAGTTTCAGGCACACCGATTCAAAATTTGCACAGCTCACCAGTTGTGATAATTGAGAGTTTGTTGATTTAATGGTACCAGTGCATACATGTAAATGGTGAAATCAATGAATTCGCGTAAAATAAGAACAACGATTCAAGCATAATAAAATGAATCCTTTATATTCTAGAGAACTCACCTTCACTTGAGCTTGTATGAGTTTATGTTTATTATGACCTCTGAATAACTTACTTAATAGGTAGTGTCACTTGTGTCGGTAACTATTTGCCTACATCTTTATTTTATCATTTACAGGCTTGTGTGAGTATGTGTGACTAATCACCAGTTACAACCAACATATATACACATCTTAGTAGGTTAAATGTTATTTACTTAGAGAGCGCGATGACGTAATTGCATACTTATATATCTGGGTATCATAATTTCTAATCGCTCATGTGTATTTGGAATTCTTCTTCTTTACACGATTATTATTATTATTACTACTATTATTATTATTGTAATTAATAATAATAATAATTTTGTTCGAATTCACCCTTGTTCGTATCGGCATCGTGTACTTGATGAAATTTAATTAAATTTTGATGAAAGTTAATGTTGGAGACAGTAAATGGATATGCTATGCATAATGGCATGATCAATTTGTCTCGGAGTGCTCGATTTCGAAATCATTAATTTGTAGCTCAAAATGACCTCATTGAATGTATCCAACGGAGAATTGACGTAAATACGTGTTTTCACAAATAACTGTTTAACAACTAAATGTCATTAATATGATGATAATTCACCAATTATAGTGTTGACTATAATTTATACTGTATGTTTACGTGAGAAATCTAAGTTCTGGTCAGCTGGTGATGAGAGGTCACAATCACCCTGACTTTCACTTGTCTTTGTAAATGGGTTTATATTCGAAAAGTATAAAGTAGATTTTCTGATGTATCACAGAAATGAATGGTATTTTCCCTGTATCACACAGTAACGTTTCTTCGAAATATTTAATATAGTCACTGAATATCTACTCTTCTTTACATTGGGAAATCAAAATGTTGAAAGATTTTGAGGAAAATTATAGTCATTTGGAACAACCTAGTTATTTTTCAAAATATCCCAACTTACACGTCTCTGTCATCAATAATATTATTACGGATTGAAATAGTGTGTGATATACAATTAAAGTAGACCATATGAGAAACATTGATACACTCGGTGAAATGAAGTTATCTAATATTGCTTTGTTTTGTGTTACAGGGAGATGATAATAAATCATATCTCATATCTTCCTATTTCAATGGACCAAGAGGTATATTGGATGCACCTCGATCGGATCCGGCAACAGAGGATAGATTTGCAAGCAACTATACTGCAGAATCATTAGTGAGACTGAGTTTTTCTACACACAGTGCTGAGGATGTACCGATTTATGCTAATGGACCTTACAGTGAACTATTTCATTCTTCATTGGATAACACATTTATTGCACATGCAACTATGTACTCGCTTTGTATCGGACCATACACGAATCAGTCACATTGTAACGAAGGAAACAATGGATCTCAACTCAGAGGACTTCATCTGAATAACTTTTATTATTTACTATTTCTCAGTGTTATTTTGTACACTTTCATACATTAGTGCATATTTTGTGGTATTTTGTTCAAATTATTAATTTCATGTGTTTTATGTAAGCATATTTGTTATTTGTAATATTTATCAGGTTAGATTAGATAAGGATTCATTAAATGATTTATGGATATACAAACATATATTTTGAATTAATGAGGTGATTATGTACAACTAATTAACATTAATTTAGTATTTTATTTTCATATTGATGAAAGATTAGTAGAAGTTAGAATTTGAAATTTAATGTCGCTTTTTGACATATTGGCTAAGTACTGATTTGCTTACTTACTTGCTCATGCCTTTTACGCCACATGGAGTAGCATTGGATGTCCACCAGCATTCTCTATCAAACTCTGTCCTGGACAATACCTCCCAGTTGTTTCCACTCAGTGGTCTAGTTGGTTAAGCGTTTGCGCGCGAGACCGTAGGCCCCGGGTTCGAATCCCGCTCGCGAGGTCGTGGATGCGCACTGCTGAGGAGTCCCATAATAGGACGAAATGGCTGTCCAGTGGTTCCAGGTTTTCAATTGTGATGGTCTAAATCAATCGGTTCATGATCTCAATCAAAAACCTAATAATCTCCACAACCCCTATACTAGTAATTCCATTATGTCTGTTTCCTATTCCCGACACTTTGTGTACTTCACCATTCATCTTTTCTGTTTCTTCACAGGATTCCAGGTTAGCACACACCTCATGATGTAGTTTGATGATTTCCACAACATATTTCCCACCCACAACTTAGACCGTCATCTTCTAATTTTTTCTTCAGTTGGAAGTTGGATTGTTCTCTCCCACAGTAGGCTGTTGATGATCGAATTCGGCCAACGGATATCTAGTATCTAATGTGGACAATTATTTAATAATACTTGTACTTTATTTATGATAGTTGTGGTAGAAGTTCTCAAATTTTCACATCCGTATAGTACAACTACTTGAAGTTCATATTGATGATTCTGAGTTTGATATTGGTTGAAAGACTGTGGTTTTGAGTTCTATATATTCTTCAACTGTAGGAATGCTGTCCTTACTTTTCCAACACTGGCCTCTATGTCTTCATCAGATCCTCATTCTTCATCGATCATGCTGACCAGGCACGTGAAAGTTTACACATCGTCCAGAGCTTATCGATCGACAGTGATTGGTTCGCTATTCTCTATGTTATATTTTAGGATCTTGGATTTTCCCTTGTGTATGTTGAAGCATACTGCTTCAGACAGAGGCTGTTGTTACACTGGTTGTCTTGACCTGTATTTGTTGTTGTGTGTGATATGGAGGGTTGAGGTCATTTGTGAAGTCCAAACCGTCCGTAGTATACCATGCTTCCCGTCAGATGTGGACGTCTTTATAATCCAGTCAAACACTAGAAGAAGGAGAAGGGGAGGAGTAAGCAGCCTTGTCTGACTCCAATCCTCACTTGGAATGCATCTGTCAGCTGTCCCCCATGCACGACCTCGCATTGTAATCCATCGTATGAATTCCGGATCATTTTGACGGTCTTATCAGGTTATTAGTGGTTATAATATCTGAGTCAGATTGTTAATGAACAGATTTGGAGAATCATATTGATTACATCTCGCTTACTTATCATTTCATCATCTGAAACTATTTGTGAACGTACACCAGATAATCCGAGTGTTTAGAAATTTATGTTGATGTTAGAAATATTTGTAGTCTCTTTGTTAATCGGAAATGAATTCATTACAGAAGGCTAAAGATATTGAGTGGTAATGATAACACTGTATAACAATAAATTAATCAGCTGGTAAATGTATTGATGATTGTAAGCCAATAAATTGGATTATTACGTTTAAAATAACTTTATCACTGATTGGAATTAAATATATGCTAAGATGATAATCAAATGTAAGCATTCCATAGAAAGGGTTTGGTGAAAATAAATTAACCGTGTTTTGAAGTTCAAAACACTCAATTTCCTGTATAATGATAAAAAGTCATAAGCTTTTAATTCATTCATGTGAATATAAACCAGGTGATTTACCAGCTTTGTAAGTAATGTTACTTAACTTGGTAATGTATATGAAGCGGATAACAAATATGCTAGATTTGACAGTACTACTGTCTGAATCTTTTTTTATTAAAAATGATCCCAAAGCCAATAAATACAGAAGTTGAAGATGAGGAGGATGAAAATTTAACTGAATTATGTTGCGTCATATTCTAATCATAAAATCCATGTGTGTTTTAGAATAGCAAACGTTATAAATACTAGCAAATTGAATATACCAAATCCGTATATTATTTTAATGTACAATTTCTACCTGTTGCAATTAGCTTCGTAATTTTAGCTTAGTAAGACGTTGCATCTTAATGTCCATAAGCCATTTTTATTAACGATTTTGAGAGTTTCTTTCTTACACAAAAACAACAATATACATCAACTGGATCATTTAATGGCTTTATTGTTTTAATAAGAAGCATAGAATCCAA
The DNA here is from genome assembly GCF_000699445.3 of Schistosoma haematobium. Classification (NCBI taxonomy): domain Eukaryota; kingdom Metazoa; phylum Platyhelminthes; class Trematoda; order Strigeidida; family Schistosomatidae; genus Schistosoma; species Schistosoma haematobium. The sequence continues at coordinate 14,516,610 of NC_067199.1, read as the reverse complement.
CATTTTACTTAAAAACCTAGTCTTTAGATTCTGATATTGCAATACAAACCAGTGAGATCATTATGTTGGAGAGTTTGTGTCCAAACATGTTTTAAAATTTTAGGTAGAGATGAGTTTATTATTTATCCCTTGTGAGTTTCTATGAGTCGAACTGGACAATCTATCCTCGGGTTGAAAAAATTTAATAACACTCCTTATTGACTATGAATGTTGGCTTTGACAGACCTGATAAGAGGCCCAAAACTTAGGAAATAACCAATCAGATCTAAGTTAGTAACTACTGATTTGGCACACAATTCATTCATTTATATGGCTAAACGGAATTTCGATATTATAGCTGATGTTCGTTCGTGATGAAAACTCTGACTCCAATTTTTAACTTCAACGCTTAAAACTAAATCCTAATCCAAATTAACCGCGCTAATTTAAAATTCTATTTTGATTCTTATAGTTGTTGAAGTTACTGAAAGGCACTTAATTATAACCCAAATATCATCCACAAGTTATTGTCTGGATAATACATTTTGTCGTAGAATCAAATGTGTTAGTGGTCAATCAAGCTTCTGATAACGAAATGAATTTTATATTAGTTTATTTCAGTTGTTGCTGTTTCATTCAAATCTATGGATGATATGAGTTATTTGAGATTTGTCATTTTCTGTCATCTCTAATCTAACCATCTTTTGTTATACAGATTATCTTGTTTGTCAATTATGATTGTTGTATTAACTGCCGATCAACATTTTTTCTTGTAAACTGTTTGTTTACGATGGAAAGGGGATCAGCGTCGTCAAATCAGCAGTCAACCGAGAGATGAATAATGCAACATTCTTGAACACATCAACTCTCCTTCAACTTATGCTCCATCCTTAGGTAGCTCACAAGTGGAAACAGAACACATCATTGACTTCTCTATGTGTGGAATTTCACCCTATCGGTTTGGTATAAATTATCTTGGTAATTCATGTCAAAGTCATTCCGGAGTGAGTGTGACTATAAGGTGTATATTTGAAGATGTTAGATTTTGATATATATTTTTATTTTCACATTTTGTGTATTATCAATAATATGTATCTAATCTTGATACTGATATTGGACTATTGGTCATAGACGATTCGGAATTTGAATAATACGATTAGAAGAAGGTTTTAGAATTATGCGGTATGTTTGCGCAGTGCACTCTAAATAATCTGATTAAACATATATTTGTCATGAGATTAAGTATGAAAAAATAAAAAAAACCCAACTAGAAAAGCCAAACAGTAAGGGGGAAACAAGGATATTAATAAAGTATGCAATGTGAAAACCACTCTGGACAATAAATTAGTATTACCAAGGTAGGTAACGGGTAAGAATAGGTTATTTATCATTGCTTTCCAGTTTTTGTGTAGCTACAACTTCGATAAACTTTAATACACAGTCTTAAACAAATTTGTACAACACTCATCTCAAAAAACGTATCTGTACAAGCGGTACGTGGATGATGTTATAGTCTTAAGTGATAAATTTGAAGATGTGAACCACTTGTTTAGGGAACTCGATATAAGTCAAAAGTTTATTTGTCTAATATGCAAAGAAGAGATGAATGAAGATCCTTTAACCTCCAGGGCAGAGTTTAAATGGTTTAAGTTGTTTTCTCAGTTTAGCATATTTTTAGCAAAGTCATTTTCCACGAGATGGGGTTGCTGATCCCATACCAAACCCTCCAAATTTATTAGGGTTTGTGACCGGCAGTAACTTTAGAAGAGATACAGGAGGAGTTATCATTGTAATATGTGAGGATTTAGTAGCTGGCCTTATAAGTTTTCATGAAATTTTTTAGTGGTAACTATATGAATAAATCAATTGCATTTATGATCTTTCACTGCTGCAATATTCATTAACATTAAACATTATTTCCAGCAACAATTAGCATCAAAAGCAGTATTTAGGGCATAAAAATATCGATTGACTTAGTCCTGATAAGTAGATTAATAAAATTATTTCTGAGAATCAACAATTTAACATAGTGTTCAGTTCGACGTCAATTAAACCAACCTATAAAAATTTCGAATAATTAATGCAATTCGAGCCATGTGTATGGTTGAAATCAACAATTTACATATATTTGTTAGATATTCCAAAAATGAGCCAATGAGAAATCAGTGCATGACAAAATGTTAGAACGTTTCGGTTTGTGAAACAGTATTTAAACGAACCAAATCAAACGACAAAAGTTGTAGACCTCGTAAGTCGAAGATATGCTTCCTACCATCTTATCGACAGTTCCAAAATGCTTGTTATTTTTCATAGCAGTCATACTATCACAGTATAAAATTGAGTGTAAATCGTCATTATTGGATGTAACAGATCCAGAAACTTGGAAGAAGTTGGCAGATGAGAGATTTAATAAATTTGAACAATCATTAACTTATTTATTACTTAAACGACCAAAAAATATCATCTTATTTATTGGTGATGGTATGAGCTTGAACACCGTTACTGGAGCAAGATATTTGAAAGCGGAGAAGATGGATGTCTTAGGTGGTGATGTACAGCTAGAATGGGAAAACTGGCCTGTTGCATCACTTGTCCGTACATTCAACTCAGACAGACTGACAACAGAGTCAGGTTCTGCGGCAACTGCTTTTATGTCAGGTAAGTCGTAAGGTGAACAAATTTCTTTAATGAGACAACTACTACTTCATTGCCATATTTTAACTATACATGTCCTGTGAGATAAAAATCGGAACATTCCGTTGATCATAGAACAATGTGTTTGTTTGAAGCAAATGAATTTAGATACACTTGAAATGTTTTGTGATTTACTATTCTGTAGATAGTCTCGTTTATCAAATTGATTCTGTAATTCATCTGTACAATATAAGCGGAATCTAAAGAATAGATAAATGTGTAATTAGTTCCACTTACAAGTCAGATTAATTAACTTTTATGGGAGATGTTATTCAAATCCACGTAGGTGTGGTATGGATCGATTTTGATGTTTCTGATCAGTATTTAATTATCCCATATCCACTAATGAAATTCGCACTCCATTGAGTACTTATACTGATCCGAGTTTCCCACAATTTTATAATCTGGAGAAAGCCGATTGCAGTAGAGATAAAAACTCATCTCCTCTTCTTGGTTTACCTTATCATGAGCTTCGTTGGAGTTCGTATGGGAGGTTAAGCCACATAGAACCAATCAGGTAGAAAATTGATTAGTTATCAACTAGTATTAATGATCACATCAAATTGATTGAAATCAGTAACCGAAAACCATTAGCTCACATCTGAGTGATTCAATAATGTTATTCTCCATGTGATAAATTAAAAGCTTCGTATTTGATCATGAATTCATGAGCTAAATTAAGGCGAATAACCAGTGGACAGTGATACTTCTTCCACAATGTTTCCCATTTGATATTTGTCAATAATAGAAAATATACTAGACGAAAACTTTTGAAATACTGAATACTCTAAACAATGTATTCTAATCGGTCGAAGAGTCGAATCAAAGTTCATTTCAAACAAAGAACATGTATTGAAGTGTACACATTAATACTTCAGAAGGTTAAGTGTCAAATACAGTTTTCATAGTTCACTGATATAAGTCGAAGGAATGTTGATTTAACTTGAGTTGGAAGTGTAAGATGCTAGTCTATGAGCAGATCATTATGCTATCAAAGATGAATGGATTTATTATGAAGAGATGTATGCAAAATAGCACACATAGCAATTTAGTTTTCTGTCGTTATTTGATGTGTAACTTTTTCTGCATATTCTGCTGATTTTAAATTATTTCCAGGTGTGAAAGGGCCTTATGATACTGTTGGCATCACGGGAACAGTGAAGTGCTGTGAATGTACTGAGTTGAAAGAAGTGGAAAGAGCGAAATCTTCTCTCATGTATGCCTCTAAAGCAGGATTTTCCACTGGAATAGTAACAACTACGAGGGTTACTCATGCAACACCCGCAGCAGCATATGCCAATATGTTACATCGAGATTGGGAGTCAGTAGGGTAAGTGGAAATTATATTCGACAATGATTTTACATTTATGTATAGTTTTAATGTGATAAAGTACATAAATTATGTGTGCAGGTTTTATCGTAATTAACTCCGTTTACAGTTGGTGTTTTGCGTATTTTGTCTGAGTACGACAAACTAAGAAGCATTAATTTTATAAAACGGTTTTTCCCAATACACTGTGAATGAAATATGTAAAGTTGGTGAGATTAAGATTTCCTTAGAAAAATGATAGTGTAGTATCTATAGTGGTATCTATATATCATAAAGTTCACTTAAGTTTGTGTCCATAAATGATCTGTTTCATATCACTCAAAAGGAATTATAAATTTGAAGTGAAATCTCACATTCATCCGGAAGCTATTAAACATTTATCCATGCAATTGCTTTATTGTTACTTTATGTCAGATTGCTATGATCCTAAATAAAATAACCTTCCCAATGATGACTTTCTTATTTGGGCTCCACACAGTCATGAATAGATAGGTTTGAAACCACCGTTCACCTGTTACGGTCAATAAAATGATAGTGCCATTATCATCTCTACACAAAAATGTTTGGTTCAAAATAGAGAGTAAGAACTTGGGTTTTATGAATGAGTTTATAATAAGTCCTCTTCAAAATTGTCAAGGGAATCTATGTTGATTGCTTTATCATCTATGTGATCGGCTGCCTCTACCCACGTGACATGTGGATGAAATAAAACACCATGAATTCACTAATCATCTTTAATAATTGACTTGTTTATTTAACTACATACAGAATTTCAAGATGGATTACGGTATAAATGTGCGACAATTGATTCCATAACATTCGGGATAAATAAATCAACCGGTGATAATCACAATAATATATTCAATATCCACAAATTGCATTAGTTTACGAACACAGTGCAATATGAGCATAAGACAAGGTGTCGTGAACAAATTGCCAACTTATTCACGAATACATATAAGAGCCTACCCACATTAATTTATCTATTCGGCTAACTGTTTGAATAGAAATTACAACCGGTCTTGGTTTTGACAAAATGTGTAAACTTTTGTAGGTCTAGTTTCATTACTATATCTGGTTTAACAGCAATCAGGAGCAAACATATGCCTTATCTACTTCTTGAGGTAGCTAACTTTTCATTGTTAAATACCAGTGCTTGATGGTGTGACTCAAAATCAGATCAAATACATTGATCTGTAATTGTGGTATATGCTGCTTATATCGACAGTTATACACAGTTACTTATAGTAGCCGTTGTAGTGAAATGGATGTGGTATTCATTAGAATTTTGACACAAAACAATTTATAGTAGTTCGATTCACTTTCACACTGATATCTTCTGACTACCTACACTGAAGCTCCATTTTCGTATTCTCACTGTTACCACAAGTGACTGACTTCATCATCGTCATCATCATCACTGTCGCTTATTTCTCCTCTCATTCAGACCATCAAACAAGCGCGGATTCCACTGCGTAGACGCTGCTGCACAACTATTGACAAACGCTTCTCACGTCAACGTCATAATGGGAGGAGGGGCAGCCGAATTCTATGGTCCGTCAGACAATACCACTTTCACCATGAAAGGGAAACGCTCTGATTCACGCAACCTCCTACAAGAATGGAAAGATATGCAGACCGAAATGAATCGCAAGCATGTTCTCTTACATACAAACGATGAGTTTAAACGAACCGACTGGTCTTCGGTTGACTACGTTTTGGGTAGGTTCTATGATTCGTGAGTTTGGCTACATAGTGTTATTGTGAATCAGTAGCTAGTAAACAACTCTGTTTTTGTTTATGTTTAAAATGAGGCTGTCTGAAGCATTATCGATTGCATGTGCTGTGTGTTGATTGGACCAATGTGTGTTGAGTTACTGACACTATCACTCATTTTATGGCATTTCATTCAGATATAATATTACACATTGATTTTCAGGTTTGTTTGCTCCGAGTCATTTGGCTTATCAACTGGAAAACCAAGACCAACCAAGTTTAGCAGAAATGACAGAAGCTGCTATCAAAGTACTTTCTCGTAATCCTAAAGGATTTCTTTTGTTAGTGGAAGGAGGTAGGATTGATCATGGGAATCACGAAAATCGAGCCCAGTAAGAAACTATTATTATAATTGCAACTACTTCCACAATTAAAACTAATGAAACTGTCATGATATTTTTGGTCTTTGGTATGAAGCTAAACTGATGTCGACTATTCCTCGTTGTTTAATCTAAGGTTTGACGTGTACTGTTGTTTATTAAGGTTTCCGACACATGTATTTGTCATTTTAATTGGATTGATGATAAGATTAATTTTTCAAATTCATACTGATTACAGATATGCATTAACTGAAACTTTGGAGCTCGAAAAAGCTGTCGAGAAAGCATTGTCACTTGTTGATCAACAGGAAACACTACTGCTAGTAACAGCTGACCATTCTCATTCATATGGAGTGGTCGGCTATCCGACAAGGAACACAAGTGTGCTAGATGTGGATAATACTGCAAAAGTAAGTGTTAATCCTTTTCCATTTTTAAGCAGTTGAGTAAACAAGAAACGGTTTCTTACCGAAACACATCAATTTACCAATATCTGAGGTATGTAGTAGACAACAAATGAACCTACTGATGTCAATGAAATGACAATAGGTAACATGTAGCAACTTCAAGTTATGATTGGCAAAATATTTCAAGTCTCAAAACGATTGGCAACTGGATCCATAGTTACAATGTTCCCATCGCATGATCCGTTTGAAAGATTTGTCAACAGTAAGATCGAAGTTAAAAGCTCGCGTATAACACCGGAACAAATATCAGGGCAAAGAATGCTTACAATGATTGAGTCTATACGTAGTTTCTGTTTGCCTGATATGCTTGATATATGTGTAGATCCTTCAGTTGATATCTATTCCTCATGAAATCCAGTCTCAAAACGGATTTAATGAGTATCGAAATGTTGTTAACTGAATATGAATTAGTCAGATATTCAGGAGGGAAACAAAAGATTGACTACTTCCTTATCGCTGACATATTTTATCAAGGAATTCGACAACACATTCTCGTCATGTAACATGATTGAATGATTATTGAATAATGCGATTGCAGATGAATGAGTCGGTCAGATTACCATTGATTGCCTCTTTAAAGTAGTTGAAATGGGTTGAAAGTGGAGTCCATGTAAGCTGAGAGCACAGTAAAACAAACTCAATTGTTTGTAAAACAGGTCAATTCTCAAACTACTTCATTCATTTGACTTTGAGTGCAGTTTCAGGCACACCGATTCAAAATTTGCACAGCTCACCAGTTGTGATAATTGAGAGTTTGTTGATTTAATGGTACCAGTGCATACATGTAAATGGTGAAATCAATGAATTCGCGTAAAATAAGAACAACGATTCAAGCATAATAAAATGAATCCTTTATATTCTAGAGAACTCACCTTCACTTGAGCTTGTATGAGTTTATGTTTATTATGACCTCTGAATAACTTACTTAATAGGTAGTGTCACTTGTGTCGGTAACTATTTGCCTACATCTTTATTTTATCATTTACAGGCTTGTGTGAGTATGTGTGACTAATCACCAGTTACAACCAACATATATACACATCTTAGTAGGTTAAATGTTATTTACTTAGAGAGCGCGATGACGTAATTGCATACTTATATATCTGGGTATCATAATTTCTAATCGCTCATGTGTATTTGGAATTCTTCTTCTTTACACGATTATTATTATTATTACTACTATTATTATTATTGTAATTAATAATAATAATAATTTTGTTCGAATTCACCCTTGTTCGTATCGGCATCGTGTACTTGATGAAATTTAATTAAATTTTGATGAAAGTTAATGTTGGAGACAGTAAATGGATATGCTATGCATAATGGCATGATCAATTTGTCTCGGAGTGCTCGATTTCGAAATCATTAATTTGTAGCTCAAAATGACCTCATTGAATGTATCCAACGCAGAATTGACGTAAATACGTGTTTTCACAAATAACTGTTTAACAACTAAATGTCATTAATATGATGATAATTCACCAATTATAGTGTTGACTATAATTTATACTGTATGTTTACGTGAGAAATCTAAGTTCTGGTCAGCTGGTGATGAGAGGTCACAATCACCCTGACTTTCACTTGTCTTTGTAAATGGGTTTATATTCGAAAAGTATAAGGTAGATTTTCTGATGTATCACAGAAATTAATAGTATTTTCCCTGTATCACACAGTAACATTTCTTCGAAACATTTAATATAGTCACTGAATATCTACTCTTCTTTACATTGGGAAATCAAAATGTTGAAAGATTTTGAGGAAAATTATAGTCATTTGGAACAACCTAGTTATTTTTCAAAATATCCCAACTTACACGTCTCTGTCATCAATAATATTATTACGGATTGAAATAGTGTGTGATATACAATTAAAGTAGACCATATGAGAAACATTGATACACTCGGTGAAATGAAGTTATCTAATATTGCTTTGTTTTGTGTTACAGGGAGATGATAATAAATCATATCTCATATCTTCCTATTTCAATGGACCAAGAGGTATATTGGATGCACCTCGATCGGATCCGGCAACAGAGGATAGATTTGCAAGCAACTATACTGCAGAATCATTAGTGAGACTGAGTTTTTCTACACACAGTGCTGAGGATGTACCGATTTATGCTAATGGACCTTACAGTGAACTATTTCATTCTTCATTGGATAACACATTTATTGCACATGCAACTATGTACTCGCTTTGTATCGGACCATACACGAATCAGTCACATTGTAACGAAGGAAACAATGGATCTCAACTCAGAGGACTTCATCTGAATAACTTTTATTATTTACTATTTCTCAGTGTTATTTTGTACACTTTCGTACATTAGTGCATATTTTGTGGTATTTTGTTCAAATTATTAATTTCATGTGTTTTATGTAAGCATATTTGTTATTTGTAATATTTATCAGGTTAGATTAGATAAGGATTCATTAAATGAATTATGGATATACAAACATGTATTTTGTGAATGAGTTTGTCGTTCATATGCAGTTCATATTCTGTTTATCTGTTTTTGATATTCATATTTATATAAGAATTTGTCAAAGCGAAAATCGAAATTGTTATCATCACTTAAACTACAGTGTCAGACCTTCAGTACCAATACAGATATTCATTGTAGTATCGTTGATATACTAGAATTTCGTCTCGTTCCCACACTTTCTAAAACAGTCCGTTAAATAATCACTAAGCACCAATTTCTTGAATTACTTCGGGACTTGGATAACGTCAAAACTATCTGTAGTAATGTATTCGTTAAAGATTATTTTATTAATGGAGTGGTGAATAACATGTTGGATCCTACTGGTTGACAATCGAGAAAAATGCCAAATACTCTATTTCTGGTTCCAATTATTATGGGTATTGCATTGCATTTCAACTAGATAGCTACCAAGAGGCCTAATTTATGAGCATAATTGTTTCACATTCATACATATAATAAGAGTGAAGTATGAATTGACTTGAACAACTTTGTAAATTGTCAGTAAACTTCAAGGTTTAATCTGACTTGTATAGAAGACACTTATGCACAAATCCAACTCGTACAAATTAAGTGAAATTATACAATAATTTCATTTCTTGCGTAAGTTCATTCGGTGTTGTGATCCTTCAAAAGCTTGGTTCATTATGATGATTGCTTCAGATGAAAGTAGGCATTTCAGAACTAGTTCACAAAAACAGTATCTACCAATTCGTTATAGTCAGAATGAAAGTGGTTCTTCTCAAATGTTCTGTTTTCTCTATGTGTCTTTGCAATGAATGTTGTACTAGTTCGATCTTTAAACACATGACTGGTTGACTTGGTCCTCATTGGTTGATTGATTAAATCCCTAACGTCCAAAGGACTTTTCAAATCTGAATTTTCGATACAATTCATCTTCATAGATGTCAATATGCAGTGAAGAAAGTAGTTGTATGCAGTATTGTTCAACCGTTACCATATTATGACATTCGTAACTGTTTATCAAAAGTGAAATCTCACTTTAATCGACTTTGTTTATGAACTATTTCGCAGTTAAATTTTCGGGACTAGAATATTTTCTTCAATCCGTTCATGAAATACTATCACTACCACTGTTTGTACATTACACTGATATTATTTCTTCTCTGACACTAACTTGGAAAGATTTACACTGATGACTATATAACAAACGATTAGTAAAATTATGATGCCATTAAATATTTTACTAGTGTTATCACTGAGAATACTCGCAAGAATTCACTTCTCTTTTTTAAATTATGGGTGATTGATTTGATTAGTTTAAATAAAATGTCTAAAACAATTGGCACATATATGACAACATATCTATTCCCGTAATTTTGCTTTTGTTTCACCGTGCTCTCCATTTTCATTTTCTCTCCAGTTATAGATACTCTATAAGTACATAAGCAACAATGAGATAAACATTGAGATACCTGAGGTTTATTTGAAGGAACTATTACTACGTTGCACTTGCAATGTACAGTTCACATTCAACGATGTAATCCATAGACAGAAGGATGGTATAGCAGTGGGATCCCCACTTGGTCCATTACTGGCAGATTGCTTCATGGCCAGTTTGGAAAACAACCAACTCAAAAGAATTATAGAAAACCTCCACTTGTATAAAAGGTATGTGGATGATATCTTTATCATTTGTGACAACAAATGTAACTTAAGTGAGACATTTAATAATTGTCACCCATCAATAAAATTCACACTTGAAGTTGAAAGCAAACAAAATATTCACTTCTTTGATGTAGATATGACGAGAAAACAAGATGGTACTTTAAAAAGATCTATCTACAGGAAACCCATGTGGAATAGCCAACTATCACATTTCCACAGTTGGGTTCCCATCAGCCGAAAAAGAAACCTAATAATAACTCTCGTCACAAGAATGCGAAGAATCTGTAGCCCCGAGTTCGTAGAAGAAGAATTGAGCTTTTTAAAAGAGATACTTACCAAAAACGGATATCCTTCTATATTCATCGATAAGAACATGAAGCCAAAAATGTCAAAACCACAAACAATTACAGTAGAAAAGAAAATTTTATACATGAACATCGATTTCAAAGGTGATAGAGCCGCATATATCTTAAAGAGAAGAATTTCGGATTTTTTTAAAAAGAACATTCATTGCAGCAACATTGCGGATATTATTCTCCAGGCGATCACTGTTCACCAATAATCTGAAAGATAAATTATCGCATCTGACCAACTCAATTCGCATTTACCAATGTACCTGCTCTTGTGGAGCTTGGTATATAGGTCGTTCGATGCATATTTTATCCAAAAGAATTCAAGAACATTGTCCGACGTGGTGGTCTCTCAGTTGATCCGACTCTCTTTTGAAAGAATCGACGGATGGAGCCTCAATCACGTGCTGAGGTAAGGAGTTCCACTCGTTGATGATTCGATGGGAAAGTCGATAGTCAGCTGACAAGTAATTTGTTCTCGGCTTGTGAACCTTTTTGGAGTGTCCTCGTAAATTCTCTGACAAGAAAAATGAGGGCATATCAGATGCAAATTTATCACTAAGCAATTTGAAAACTGTAATCAAGTCGCCTCTAGTTCTGCGATATGACAACGGGAAAAGGTTCAGCTTGGCCAGTCGAGCTTCATACGGAGGCTTCGCTATCCTGGGAATCAGCTTAGTTGCCGTTATCTGAAGCTTTTCTAGAAACTCACTGTCTTTTTTCAAGCAGGTGCTGGCAAGACCGATGATTATGGGACACGAAGTAGGTCATTTACATACAAGAGGAATAGCACTGACCTCAAAACTGTACCCTGGGGCACTCCACTAAGCACAGTTCCCCAGCTGGATAACTTCGAGTTCACCCGTACTCGTTGTTGACGCCCAACTAAGAAGCCTTTTATCCACATAAATAGATTGCCTCCAATCCGGACATTTCTTAACATATATAACAGCCGGTTGTGTGGAACCTTGTCAAAACGTTTGCTGAAATCAATAAAGGCTACGTCTACAGGTAACTTTTGGTCCTTAAGAGCGCACCAGCCTTCACGAGCCACTAATAAGTTAGTGAGACAAGAGTAACCTATTCTGAAACCGTGTTGCTTCTCCGAAAGGAAACGGTTTTCATCGAGATACTTAAACAGCTCCTTCCGAATAATCTTTTCTAAGATTTTAACAGCCACACTAGTTAGGCTAACGGGCCGGTAATTCTCAGGTTTGTGTTTCGTACCTGTTTTGAAGACAGGACTTACTATGACGTTTTTCCGGTCTTTGGGTAAACGATCCTGCGTTACGGATAGGTTAAAGCATGTACTTAAAGGGTTCGCAACGAAGTTAGATAATTCCTTCAGTAGCCTAGGATGTAATTCATCGGGGCCCGTGGATTTACCTATGTCAAGCTTATTTAGCAGACCAAAGACATCGAGTTCTTTAATGGTCACGCTATCCATTGTATGTGTGGGGGATCTGTATGCGCTGACGGGAAGGGTGCTTCTATGGTGTATACATTGCTAAAGTAGTTCGAGAACACTGAGACCTTATCGAAATCGTCCTCCACTAATGATGCGGCAGTACTGTTTCCCGTAGAGCAGGAATATTTCCTCTTCTCTTTGTCCTTTGGTTTATATAAGAATACAAGCGTTTAGGACATTCTATGGATTCCTTAACAAGTTTTTCTTCGTACAATTTTCTAGACTTACGGAGGGTCGAGGCACAAGTGTTCCGAGCCTTTCGATACTGAGATTTTGACTCATCAGTCCCCAGTAACCTAAATCTATCCCACATTTTTCTTTTCTTATGGAGAAATATACGGACCTCCCTACTGAAACATGGTGGTGAGTTTTTCGGCCCCTTTTGTATAGTCCAAGGGATGTGAGGTGTGGTAACTTTTAATTATGATTTTCGAAATGCGTCCCAGGCCGTTTCAATGGAGGACTCTGGGTCTATTGTCCAAACTATTAACGATGCTGAGTGCATGATATCTGGTATGTTTGCTTTCTAGACGTTGGGTCTGGACTGGACTGACGCGTCCTCATGACTGGCAGTTATATGGAAGTCGAAAGTTAAAACTGCGTGATCACATTTACCTAAGGGTGGCATATGGTGGAGGTTCGCAACATCATCCTCATAGTGAGTCAGTATAAGATCTAATAAGGATGATTCAGTGTCCGGGTCGTACCTAGTCGCTTCTTGCACATGTTGCACTAGGGCACATGTGATAACCGCATCAGCTAGTTCCTGCTCGAAGGAATTTTCTGACGATTCAGTTCGCAGATTTTCCCAGTCTACCATAGGTGCATTAAAGTCCCCTGGGATTAGACATCGACCACTTTGTGACCATGTATTGAGACTGCTTAGCAGGATCTCATTTGCCTCACAGCTTGGACTGCGATAGACCAAACCAATCAGCAGCTCTTGTCCCTTGCATTTTAAGCGGAGACTAACTAATTCACACGTCCCATTCTCGTGGGATACACTATCGATAATGGTAAATGGGATAGCATTCCTAATGAATAGAGATACTCCCCCTCCTTTACGCTTTTGTATTCTGTCGGCCCTTACTAACTTAAAACCCCCGAAATCAAGTTCCATACTATCTATAGCCTGTGTCAGCCAGGTTTCTGTTACTGCGATTATATCTGGCTTTATAGAGTCAATCTGTACACCTAGTTCCGATCGCTTATTAAGTAAGCTCCGGGCATTAGTGTAACAGATCCGAAGCCTATTTAAGTGGCTTCGTGCTTCACCTAGAGTGGCTTCAACACCACTTCTCTGTCGAAGCCTTACAACCCGAAAATTTACAATTTTCAGGTCCTTTTCGCCAGCGTCTAACCTAGGTTGTAGTTCTTTTTCGGCTTCCCGTCTTTTTACACGGTCTGCCAACGGTAGGTCCTTTCGGATAAGACTCCTGAACCCTTTAATTTGTGTCCATTTTGTAAAATTAGGTCACGTTCGTTTGAAGAGCCGAATACTACTTTAAGCAGTCTGGAATGATTTGGTTTAAAGTCCGCTAGACTCCTAGTCTGTACACCTTTAGCAAGGTGACCCCGGTGATATTTTGAGGCATGAGTTGATTAAGAAGCTGCTTAATCAGCACAGTGTCATGCTCAAAACGAGCTTTAGGTTCAGAGCTCTCGCTCTCCTTGATTCTATGAAAAATAGCTGATCTGTCGCTATAATCAGCTTTCGATTTTACGACTACTTTCGCGGGGTAGGATTACCTTTTATATCGCTACCTTTTTTCTTCTTTACAACCTGTATCCACTCGTCTGTTTGATGTGTCCCGACTACACTTGCTAAAACACTTTCGCAGCATCTAGCAGTTAGATGGCCTCGGTTAACAGGCTGTTTGCATCCGAACAGCACTGTTGACAAAGCTATACGCAACCCTTCTTACTGAACCGGTTGAAAGCCGTAGGCGTTAAGTTCGTGCAAACTTCGTGGTACCAGCTTTTGCACTCGTCGCACTGCATGCCGCTTTCAACGGGATAATGACAACCCGGACGTTGGCAACTGCTTTTAAAAGAGAGTCCTTTTCAAAAAGGAACGAGATGCGATGATACTCAGAAACAAAAAAATGATCAATGATCAAAAAGTGAAGAACTGTATATTGTTCGGACCAAAAGTACTAAAAGATACAATTGAAAATGAGGTACTCAAGAGTACCAACGACAAAACTAATTGATAGAACGGTAAAAACGGTACTCTAGTCGAATACTTTAACTGAAATGAATACAATTAAAGTGAAAACAGTAGTCTTGATACGTAATAAGCGATCATAACAATGAATTTTCCTCAGCGAGGAAAAATACCACTGTCCTTTTAAATAGCGCAGTCTATAGTGCGTTTCTCTTGACTTTTTAGGATGGTAGTGAGTGTCCCTTAGCGACCGAAGTTTAGTTGAACAGTATCGATGGGTCCAGTGAGTTACCTGTCTATTTCAAGTGAAGAAACAAGGTGGAAAAAGTAACTAATACAACTGCAAACTAGGAAAAATAAGGCAAACTGAACTTGAAGTTCATTTTTGGTCTAGACATGGAGAGAGTCTATGATGTCTGAGTGGGCGCAGATGTGTTCGTACGTGCTAGATCAGTGCAAGTGAGGGCTTGATCAAGCAGTTTTACAAACGTATGTAATTCATCTGTCATGCGTATTTCGGACGGAAGACTGTTCCATTTCATTGCATACTTGATGAGGAAGAAGTTTTCCCGAGTTTTTGATATGTATTTCTCAACTTGTACTGTGGACACTTTGTTTCGAAGGTCGTATTCGTGTGAATCTCGGGCAATAAGTACATTACGTGTTTAATAAGTAAGGTTTTGAGTAGTTTGAAGTAGAGAATCAAGTTAAACTTAAACCTTCTTTTCAAAGGGGTTCTATTCTTACGATTTGACATCGGGAACTGTAGTCAATGACTGAGTCAGTCTTAATTATTTTGCGGGCGAAGTCTCGTTGTATTCCTTCCACCTTTAGTATATCAGATAGGCGTAGGTTGGAAAATAAGAACGAGCAGTATTCAACGATAGGTCTTACACAAACTTTATAAGGAAGGATTTTAGATTCATTTTGGTAGAAATTACGGAGAATGAAGCCAAGCAATTTCCGCATTTTAGATGCTTTGGCTGAGATGTGTTCAGAGAAATCAAGACTGTGTGAGTAATGTGCCTCTAGGTCAGTTACTGACGCCAGTCTGGGCAGTGTGTGGTTGTTAAGTGTTAGCTTTATTTTAAGAGACGTGTCTCCTATACATAACCAGCCGCATTTCTCTGTGTTGAGCTCTAACCTCCAGCGTTTGCACCAGTCGTTTACCATGTTGAGTTCATGTTGGATTGTTTGCATAGTACCACGTACATCGCAAATGTCAGTTTCATAGATGACTTTTAAGTCATCGGCATAGAGGTAGGTCTTACCTGTGCTAAAGCACTTGCATATATTGTTGGTGTAGATTATAAAGCGCAGTGGACCCAAGACAGTAATAGCGTCTGTATGTTCGGTCCTGACATTTTATAAGGGATTGAAGGGATGTCATCGGCACCAGAACTCGCATTTGGCTTAAGGGTTTTAATGGCGGTATGTATACTCCTAATGTCGAAGTTTATAGCACTGAGATAGTTTCTGCTGATGCACTTTATGCCGATATCTGGAGCATAAGATGTATTCCAATTGTGGGAAAATCATTCACTTAATAGTTCACATATGACGCTTTGGTCATTATACGTCACTCCATCGTGCAGTAAGGAGTGAATATTGTGATCTGCGTTCTTTCTTATGCGTTTTGCGAGCAGACGACATAAGGCTTGGGCTTTAGATGCAGCAGTGAGCGCAGTACGTTCTTCTACCTGCTTATGCTTGTTGTGTTGACGTTGTACTCCGTCAAGTACAGAGCATATCTGGTGCAGGGTGCTGAAGTCTTTTGATATGTAGTACGTTCTTCTCAGTTTAGACCTAGTCTTTTGGTTTATATATGGAGTAATTGTTTTAAAAGCAATTTTAGAGTGTATAGTAGTGTCTAGTGCAGATTTGGTGGTGGTATAGAATATCTCTAATGTTTCTAAGAGGTTATCACTGGTAAAGAAACTGCTCCAGTCAGAGTGTTTTATTAGAATGAATGAAGGATTGCCTGATATTGTTGCCAAGAGAGGTGTTCCTGTTGTGTGTAATTGTGTGCTGGTTCATGGAGCTTGCAAGGTTCACACTATACGACTTACGGGTATCACATATAGGTGTGGTTCTTGTCAAGTTTCGTTCCACGTTAGGATGAGTTGGTACTGCCAGTTCACTATGTTTGTTGTAGGGCATTCTACTGTTATGAAAAAGTGCATTTTTGGGTCAGGGGTGCTGGAGTACTGATGGTTTTTTACAGAGAGTTTAGTGTTATTTCGTACAATGGTGTCTGAGTGTCTATAGCCGTTAGCGCAATTCCTGGGAGGATCATTTTTAGGCTTTTTATCGCGGCCGCTGGGGCACCATTGAGGCATGAGTGGATTGGCATTTCGGGGTAGCTGAGTGTTTGGGCTGAGGATGAGTGGTTCCAGCTGCTTTATGTGCGGTCTTGTTCTTAGAACTAATAGCAGCATCCGACGTGCCTCCGTTTTTTGGAGGGGTAGTGTATGGTGTTCTAGGATTTGCGCAGTGACAAACGCTGTAACTGCCGCGGGGCATTTTGGGGAAATCCCCCAAGTCAAATGGCCTTGACCAAGGTTAAAGGGGAATTTTGGGGAAATATTGCGGAACTTCCCCAGGTCTGAGGAAATTTTGGGGTTTCAGTGCCATTTCACCAATCTTGGGAGCTCGGGCATTATTGGAAGTAGTGTATATATAATGTTTAAATAGGTGAGCAGCGACAGTTATGATTTATCTTAATAGACGTGTAAAGTTGTATGGTAGGATCAAGTCCAGTATTACTCGGGCTCCCAACTTTGGGGAAAATTTGGCCCATTTTGGGGAAGCCGCTATAGTAAATTTTGGGGTTTTTGTGCCATTTCCCCGAAATTCCTCCAGACCTGGGGAAACCCACAAACGTCGCAGAAGTTACCCCAAACTTCCTCGAAATTTTCCCAAACGTTGGGGAAGTTTCCTCAAATTAGGGAGCTTGGGGGAGGATCAGATCCAGTATTACCCGAGCTCCCAATATTGGGAAAAATTTGACCCATTTTGGGGAAGCCCTTACAGTAAACTTTGGGGAAATGGCAATTTCGAGTGTATCTTTTAATAAATCCCAAAAGTAAGAAGCTCTGTACGTTTTCGAAATCGGATGCTGACCACATGTTTTAATGGACTCACCTAGCCGAAGACGCTCGATCATGCATCCGCACCAGATCACGAGTGGGAACGCCGTGCTCAATTGCTACTGCCATCGCTAGCCAGACTAGATCAGACAATTCCGATATATTGGCAGTCGTCAAATACAACTTCTGATCTCCTCGATCCTGTCTTTTAATTTCTCTTGGTGGGTACGAGTTATATTAGAAGGTGTTACTGGTTAAAGCGTTGTCAAACACTGAATACCTGTGCCATCTTCATTGGTGAGCCTAACTTGATCTGGTGCACCAAATCGTAAACTGTGAATCTGTTCCTTTTTGGGATTCCAAATATCATTGCATTACTTTATTATTTTACACATTGTGATATTTTTTTCGTGTTTTTGGATATATACATTTCTCCCTCGTTCATTCTCATACTTCATATCTCACCATGACTGAACGGACACCCAAAGTACTTAAGCTTAAGACTTTGTCCCCACATTCGTTTCAACTGCTACGCAGAAGGCGACTTATCAGAGCACGGCGTGACCGACACACGCGTACAATTCCTCGCAGTAGTCAAGGCACCACCGCGCTAATTCAACAGGTACGTAACACCTAGTATGTTTACTAGTGATGTTTCTGAACCTGATGAAACGCTGAAACGTTCTATTCTTAAACGCGGAGACCTAATTGATAGACAAAGGTTAGACCAACTTCTCAATAACATCGACTTGCAACACGGTTCTGTGACGGACATGTTGCAACGAATGAGAGAGGTTATCGACCAAAGGACCTTCGATGATGGCCTATTTAAAGAAATATTGTTGTCCAAAATTCCTCAACTGGTGCAAGCTGTGGTTGTCTCGTTTCACAACAACACCTTAGATAAGCTGGCCGGATCTGCCGACCGCATTTTAGAAATCACCAAATCTTCTAGTACCGAGTTTTTTTCAGTCAAAGAAAAAACTCAAACGACTCAGAATGACATAACAGAGTTACGTCATAAACTTACGCGTTACCTTGAATTTCGTAACGATTGTAAGTGATCACACACCCCACGTAGAAGCACTTCAAGCAAGCGATCCGTCTCTAGACTTCGAGAGACGGATAACCCCGACTGGTACTGGTATCATAACCAGTATGGAACGTCTTCCAGAAATTGTAGAAAATTCTGCAATTTTCCTGACTCAAAATCAACCGACTCGAAAAACGATTCGGGAAACTTCCAAGCCAGCACGCGTTAACGGCAACCGTAGTCGCTGAACATAGCCGTGTGTTATACGTCGCAAATGTGACAACGAAAGTTCGCTACCTCGTCGGTACTACAGCATTCATCTTTCAGTGGAGGAAGAGGTAGACAGAATAGTCATTGAGATGATGAAAGGCGGTGACATAACCGTAAACAAAAGGCGGACGAAATTTTGAAACTTTTTCGCGTGTGGATTCCCGAACTTTTAATATCCGTTCGGAGTGTTCTACGTTCATGCAACGACGTTGACCCTAAAATCCTGGAATCGGGAACGTATTACCATTTGTGATTGAAATCAAGTGTGCTGAGAATTTCAGAAAATGGGCTACATCAAATTCGTTTCACGGAACCGAAGCTGCAGTTAAACTACGATGGTCTCAGCTTGTTCAGAAGCTCTAACCAACAGCTGTGGCCAACCTTAAGCCGTATAATAAGTCCATTAGTTAGTTATGTAGTTGAGATCTGCAGTGGTGAAGTAAAACCATCTGATTTCAAAGACGTGTCTGCAGCACTTATAACTGAGTTACAAGAGTTGTTGACAGTAGGCATTAATGTAGATCAATATCAGGTACATTTAACAGTTAAATTAGTTGCTGTTATTTGTGACGCTTCAGATCGCAGTAACGTCAAGCAGGTTGTGAGACACAACGGTACCGCTGGCTGCGACAAATGTCAAGTTTTAGGGACACGAATGCGTGGTCGAATGACCTTCCTCAATGGTGAACACGACTTAAGAACTGGTGTCACTTTTCGTAGTAGGTCCCAATCTATCCATCATCGTGGTAGAAGTTCATTTGAAAATCTGCCAGTGGATATAATAAAATGTTCCCCCTCTGAACCGATGCATGCTTAGTGGTTACTAAAAAATCATTTTTATTATGGAAGGAGCTAGCTGTTAAGCGACTCAATAAATGAGGCACTAGACTTATGTAGGCATCACACTGCATGAGACTTTCAACGCAAATGTCGCCCACTACATGAATTTTCCGTATGGAAAGCAACTGAATGTCGGTTGTTTGTACTGTACTTAGGACCTGTAGTTCTTCATGATAGGTTACCACTGTCAATGTACAGAAACTTCCACTCACTCTCTTTGTCGATGTATTTGTTACCGCGCTCTAAGTTGCACATCACATTCGCAAACAGTACTCGGGTTTATATTAATAACTTCTTATTAGGTTACGAAAATTGTTACTGTACCGAACAGTTAATCTACAATATGCATAGTTTAAAGCACATTGCGGATGACGTTACAGAACATGTATTGTGGATGGCGAGGTGAATACTTTAAATTCTACCGATTGAATAGTTTCAGATATCCCAGTTCGACCCCAATACTGTTTCCAATCTTCAATATATCAGAACACGAACAGTAGATGAAAATTGTTTATGGGTCAGGAGCAGAATAATGATTTACAAACAAATGCATATTTATACAGTTAGGATTACTATAAATATTGACCAACAGAAAGATGACACGTGAAATAATACTGACCAATGGCGAAATGACACGCGAAATAAATATTGATTAGTAGGGAAACGACCAGTAGGAAAATGACACCATTTAACGTTCAAGGGTAGCATTAGACTTAACCGGATAATTGTTTTGGGCATATTTTTCTGAATATCCCAACACCTATCTTTTGGAATGGTTAATAGAGACGTAACCGAGGGTTTACTTGAAGTTTCTTTGGGTGTCTTCTTTTGCAATCTGACCTCCGAGGCAACTACACAGAACCAGAAAGATGTTCTTCCCGAGTAGATGACTTAGTCGTCTTTGTTGGAGGTATTGGTGGAAGTTGAAACCTGTCCAACAGCAAGTCGAGTGGGACGCGTTTTGTAATTGCTTCTTTCTCCTTCGGTTCCCTTGATCTGAGTTGATTGTGGTGTCTGGTCCAGATTTCTTGGTTCACTTTGACATTACACATAACGTCCCCATGTTTTTTTGTGATTTCACCCTCTACCCATTTATCACATTCATGTCTATAATCTCGCGCACACACTTTTGTACCAACTTCGTAGGGAATTCGAGTATTCTTCATCTGGGGGTTTTGCTGCGCCACTTGCTTGGGTTTCGTCGCACCATGAACTGTCCGTAGATTTCGCCCCATAAGCATCTCAGCAGAGGATTTGGAGTTTGGCAATAAGTCATGCGGGGTCGTCCGGTACACAACCAGGAATCGTTCTATGATATCTTCTGCGGTCCCCTCCCTTCGTGCTTTAAGCATGGCTCGTTTAAATGTACCAACGAACCTTTCAGCTTGTCCATTAGATTGCGGGTGATATGGCAGAGAACGAACATGGTTGATCGAATTTTGCAGGCGAAATTCTCGGAATTAGCTAGGTGTGAATTGTGAACCATTGTCTGTTACTATTGTTTCTGGAAGAACATGCTGAGCGAAGATCCGATTAAGGAGTTTGATGATTCGAGTTGTAGAGGGTGGCGCAACCGGAAATATCTCCGCCCATTTGGAGCATGAGTCAACTAGTGTCAGATATGTGGTACCATCTAGGGGTCCGGTTAAGTCAATGTGCACTCGCGATCAGGGTTCTTCTGACTTTGGCCAGGGTACTGGAAGCAGCTAAGGAGGATTTTTCTTAGCTTTTTGGCAATGTGAACATCTTTTGACGAAGTCGACAATCTGTTTGTCCACATTTGGTCAGTATGCATAGCTGCGAGCGATGGATTTCATACGGTTTATCCCTGGGTGTCCAGAGTGGAATTGGCGTAGGACCTTGGAACGTAGGGTTGTTGGAATTACTACGCGATCACCGAACATCAGACAATCATTAACAATACAGAGAGCGCTGCGACGATTCGCTAGTTGTTGCATATCACCACTCAGCTGCTTAACTGGCCATCTGCTCTGAACATAGGTGATCGCTTCTTGGACAATCGGGTCTTCTCTGGTAGCTTCCCGAACATCTTCAGCGGTAAGAGGCATTATTTGAATGGCATTCGCTTATAGCGTAGCGCCGGAATCCTCTTCGGTTGATACTATGGCTATGAGTGTGTCCTCATCAGTGGTAGAATGGTTACTGATAAGTCTGGACAGTGCACCCGCTTGACCAAAATCTTCGGAACGTCGATACTGGATGTCGAAGTCGTACCCCAATAACGCCAACGCCCAACGTTGACGAGGATTAGCAGAGTGGGTAGGAATGCCTTTCTTCGATCCAAAGATTGATAACAAAGGCTAGTGGTCTGTGAGCAGGGTGAAACGGCGCCCGTAAATGAATTTGTGGAATCGCCGGACAGCAAAAATTAGGGCTAACGCTTCCTTCTCGGTCTGGCCGTAATATTTCTCAGCAGGTGTTAGTGTTCTCGAAACGTGCACCATTGCTTTCTCTGACCCGTCGGGAAAGAAATGTGAGAGTACGGCACCCAGTCCACGTGTTGAAGCGTCAGCAGCAACCACAATGGATAGTTTCGGATTGTAGTGGGTTAGCAGAAGATTGGAATTTGAAGGTAAGCATCCGCCAGATCCGGATTAACAAAGTAGGTATCACCATTTAAAATAGTAAATAAGTCATCTGGGATCGGCAGCGAATAGTAATGCTGCTGTACAGTCGCGTTGAGTCCTGTGGAAAAGTCTGCACATATGCGTATGGAACCGCTGGATTTTTTTACAACCACAATTGGTGCAGCCCATGATGAATAAGAAACAGGTACTAGGACACCCTCAGCTTCCAAACGTTGAAGTTCAGCGTCAACCAGAGGTAAAGATGCGTATGGGACTGGACGCTTTAGGCGAAAAACTGGCGTAGCTACTGACTTTAGTTTTAAAACAGCTTCACTTGTGGAACAAAGTCCGAGACCAGGCTTAAATAGTTCAATAAATCGTTTTCGAAGGTCTTCAGCATGCTGTTGTGTAGAAGCAGTAGTTTGGACTTGATTGCAGACAGCGCTAATAGGAAGATCAGCGAGACCAAGTTCTTCGAACCAATTTAAACCTAAAAGGTTGAGCGGAGAATTGGTGATGTAGCATGTCCCATTGAAGGTTGTACCTCTGAATGAAATGCAGCAATAGAGTTCACCATGAAGGCGGAGATGACCCCCACAGGTACTGACGGCTGCCTGAGAGGATGGTTTGATGGGAGGTTGGCCTAAGGTTCGCCACGTTTTTTCCGACAGAATGGTGATATCTGATGCAGTGTCCAACTGCAAACGAACTGGCTGACCATTGACTGAGAGGGTCAGAAATTCGCGTCTAGTCGCGGCATGAGTATGGAAGACTGCTGCTAAACTCGTTGATGAGGTGATCGGCTTTTTGTGAAATTGACACTGCGTCTGTGCATTTCGACGGTTATTAAATCAGTTGGATTCGAAAAAAGCCGCTTTTGTGATCAACTTCCTGACAGCGATCGCACACATGCTGTTTGAATGGACAGAACTTCACATAATGCCAGGCTCCACAGTGCCAACATGGCGAGGGGGGCTTCTTCTGAGCCGGTTTAGAGTGATTAGAGATAGAAGCAGCGCTGGCGTTCAAAGGACTCGAGTTTGTCGATCTCGAAGATTTTTCTGGTGCTGAATAGCATGAACTTCGGAACCACATTGGGCCACAGATTGAACCAAAGTGGTGTCACGCTGCAGATTGATGATGCGCTGGTACTCGTCTATGATCGCATTGAGTGTCAGTGTTGGATTTAGTTCAAGGCGGTTAAGCAACCGAGTTCTGATGTTGGAGAATTTGGGTGGCTGAAGACTGCATATAAGTATTAGGGACTTGAATTGGTCTTCAGTGAGGGATCTGAGCTTGGACCGTTCGCACTCACGGTTAGCAACGCCGACGTGGGTCAGGAAGTCATCGGACTCATTCATGACCAGTTTTAAGCAGCGATATCGAGTACTGAAGAGTGAGTGATGATCACCAAAAAGTTGGCCAAGGGACTGAATAGTGGCGTCGAATGAACGGTCGCGTGGGTTCTGCGGTAGAATGAAGCTGCAATACTTATCCAGCTCGGATGGACCAAGTTTACGAAGAAGACGCACCTTCCACGAATCATCTCTGTCAGCAAAGTCAACTTTGAAAAGGTCTTCATAACGTCTGAACCAGGTATCAAATGTAATGTTGGCATCAGGATCACAAAGAAATTCTGAAATACCACTGGTAATACCATCAACTGATTCAGTAATTGTTGGTGTAGTTGGGACTCGAGAAGATATGTGCGTCTGAGTAATCATCTCCATCAGCTTCAGCTGCTGTTCGAACAATTTTTCTAATTTGGCTGGATCTATAGCTAATCAACAACTTGTTGTCAAATCTCCATCGCCAAATTATTGTGGACCTTGGGGTGGCCATTCTAATTTCTGCCGACTGACCAACTTCAGATATCTAAGTACGACCTCAATACTGTTCCCAATCTTCAATATATCAGAACACGAACAGTAGATGAAAATTGTTTATGGGTCAGGAGCAGAATAATGATTTACAAACAAATGCATATTTATACAGTTAGGATTACTATAAATATTGACCAACAGAAAGATGACACGTGAAATAATACTGACCAATGGCGAAATGACACGCGAAATAAATATTGATTAGTAGGGAAACGACCAGTAGGAAAATGACACCATTTAACGTTCAAGGGTAGCATTAGACTTAACCGGATAATTGTTTTGGGCATATTTTTCTGAATATCCCAACAACATGGCAGTTTAGAGTCGTTCTCTGACTCTCCTTTTGAATCATACATGAGGAAAATTAGGCGTTCAGTACGCTGCGGATTTGCTGCGGCTAAACAAGCCGCACAGCGATATGCTGAAGAAGTTTACTTTCAAAGTATACTGAATCAGGACATGGCTGACTATGTCACTGAGCTTGAGGTAACTGATGATTCTACCAAGCAAATCGTCAGTTACAGGAACTCAGAGCTATCTACCACAAGGCCGGACAATGTAGTTATCGCCAATGGTCGGCCAGGGTTCGTCACACAAATAGCTGATGGAGGCCTTATTAGGTTCCTGACATTTCATAACCCTTCCGATTTATATACCCACCCTTTTCCCTCCAGTAATATTGGTATGTTTAAGTGTTCTACCTTAAGCCCCGAATGCACGTGGATAACACTAACAGATATACTTTGTAAGTGCATGTGTATGCGGATACAAAACCATGAGTTTATTATCCCCCTTTTGCATGCATTCAAATAGGAAATGTGAGATCATTTCTCAATGGCTGTTGCAAATATAGTACTACATGCAGTAAGTGTCTGTTGGTTAGTGTTTTGGCGTCGTCCATCAGGAAGTGTTAAAGAACGTTTTGAATGTAGTTAATTTTCAATTTCTAACGCCTCGGCATTCATTTACAGCATCAAAGTGGAACGTATGTCTTGGTTGACGATAAGGAGAAGATGCAAGTGGTCTGCATTCCGACCAAATGGCTCCTGAACAACGATCACTACGTTTATCAGGATGATGTTAGTGAAAACGATATTGTTGAGGGTGTTGTATCGTTATGCATCGTTGTGGTAAGTTGTAATCGTTTATTTATTGTTTCCAGATGACTTCGACCGTTTTATCAGACGAACCTGTAAGTTCTGTGTTCGCATTATTAAGAACACTGTCACACCGTTTTCTCCTTATCGACGTTTCATACATCTCGACATTTCATTGTGCACTAAATGCTTTTCTTTTAGAACATTGTTAATGACAGTTCAACGTCAAAGTAACCTGTTCCTCTGACGAAGTAATGAAAATCAATTTATAGTTGATTGATTTGTAAATTTATTAACTATAATAAACATTTCTATGTATCACAAATCAGTCTTTTATTAAGAGCGATAAATGGATTAACGTTAACTTTCTTTGGCAATGCGTAATTGACCGAAAATTAATGTTACATACCAGTAAGAAATGTATGTACGCGCGCTATTTAAAAAGGACAGTGGTATTTTTCCTCGCTGAGTAAATTTCATTGTTTTGATCGTTTATTACGTATCAAGACTACTGTTTTTCACTTTAATTGAATTTATTTCAGTTAAAGTATTCGACTAAAGTATCGTTTTTACTGTTTTGTCGTTGGTACTCTTTAGTACCTCTTTTTCAACTGTATCTGTTAGTACTTTTGGTCCTAGCAATCTACAGCTCTTCAATTTTTTTGGTCATTGATAATTTTTTGTTTGTTTCTGGGTATCATCGCATATTGAAGAAAACCGGACAGTGTAAAAAAAGCAGTTGCCAACGTCCGGGTTGTCGTTATCCTGTTGAAAGCGGCATGCAGTGCGACGAGTGCAAAGGCTGGTACCACGAAGTTTGCACGAACTTAACGCCTACGGCTTTCAACCGGTTCAGTAAGAAGGGTTGCGTATAGCTTTGTCAACAGTGCTGTTCGGATGCAAACAGCCTGTTAACCGAGGCCATCTAACTGCTAGATGCTGCGAAAGTGTTTTAGCAAGTGTAGTCGGAACGCGTCAAACAGCACTCGATCTGTTGACACGCAAATCAATGTGAAGGAAACTAAGGTGAGTCCGGTGATAGATGACTCACGCCC
The DNA here is from genome assembly GCF_000699445.3 of Schistosoma haematobium. Taxonomy (NCBI): domain Eukaryota; kingdom Metazoa; phylum Platyhelminthes; class Trematoda; order Strigeidida; family Schistosomatidae; genus Schistosoma; species Schistosoma haematobium. The sequence goes on along the minus strand of NC_067199.1, from coordinate 14,490,093 downwards.
GTCAAAGAATGAAAGGCAGTCTCCAAAGGGGCCTGCCTTAAAAAAAAGCTCAAGAAAAGTAGGGTCTTCTGTTCCCCGTCTCCCAGATGGGATCCAACTGGAAACACCTAGGAGCCGCAATCGCAAGGCTCAATCGGTTTCAAATGGTAAACATAACACGACCCCTCAGGTCGTCGACAACCCCCCAAAACCCAACACTAGGTTTGACGCAACTGTTATTGCTTCTACCAGCACCGTTGACGAATGGGTAAAGGTTGTAAGGAAGAAACGTATTAATATAAAAGGGAAACCTGCCCCCGCGAAAGTAGTCGTAAAATCGAAAGCTGATTATAGCGACAGATCAGCTATTTTTCATAGAATCAAGGAGAGCGAGAGCTCTGAACCTAAAGCTCGTTTTGAGCATGACACTGTGCTGATTAAGCAGCTTCTTAATCAACTCATGCCTCAAAATATCACCGGGGTCACCTTGCTAAAGGTGTACAGACTAGGGAGTCTAGCGGACTTTAAACCAAATCATTCCAGACTGCTTAAAGTAGTATTCGGCTCTTCAAACGAACGTGACCTAATTTTACAAAATGGACACAAATTAAAGGGTTCAGGAGTCTTATCCGAAAGGACCTACCGTTGGCAGACCGTGTAAAAAGACGGGAAGCCGAAAAAGAACTACAACCTAGGTTAGACGCTGGCGAAAAGGACCTGAAAATTGTAAATTTTCGGGTTGTAAGGCTTCGACAGAGAAGTGGTGTTGAAGCCACTCTAGGTGAAGCACGAAGCCACTTAAATAGGCTTCGGATCTGTTACACTAATGCCCGGAGCTTACTTAATAAGCGATCGGAACTAGGTGTACAGATTGACTCTATAAAGCCAGATATAATCGCAGTAACAGAAACCTGGCTGACACAGGCTATAGATAGTATGGAACTTGATTTCGGGGGTTTTAAGTTAGTAAGGGCCGACAGAATACAAAAGCGTAAAGGAGGGGGAGTATCTCTATTCATTAGGAATGCTATCCCATTTACCATTATCGATAGTGTATCCCACGAGAATGGGACGTGTGAATTAGTTAGTCTCCGCTTAAAATGCAAGGGACAAGAGCTGCTGATTGGTTTGGTCTATCGCAGTCCAAGCTGTGAGGCAAATGAGATCCTGCTAAGCAGTCTCAATACATGGTCACAAAGTGGTCGATGTCTAATCCCAGGGGACTTTAATGCACCTATGGTAGACTGGGAAAATCTGCGAACTGAATCGTCAGAAAATTCCTTCGAGCAGGAACTAGCTGATGCGGTTATCACATGTGCCCTAGTGCAACATGTGCAAGAAGCGACTAGGTACGACCCGGACACTGAATCATCCTTATTAGATCTTATACTGACTCACTATGAGGATGATGTTGCGAACCTCCACCATATGCCACCCTTAGGTAAATGTGATCACGCAGTTTTAACTTTCGACTTCCATATAACTGCCAGTCATGAGGACGCGTCAGTCCAGTCCAGACCCAACGTCTAGAAAGCAAACATACCAGATATCATGCACTCAGCATCGTTAATAGTTTGGACAATAGACCCAGAGTCCTCCATTGAAACGGCCTGGGACGCATTTCGAAAATCATAATTAAAAGTTACCACACCTCACATCCCTTGGACTATACAAAAGGGGCCGAAAAACTCACCACCATGTTTCAGTAGGGAGGTCCGTATATTTCTCCGTAAGAAAAGAAAAATGTGGGATAGATTTAGGTTACTGGGGACTGATGAGTCAAAATCTCAGTGTCGAAAGGCTCGGAACACTTGTGCCTCGACCCTCCGTAAGTCTAGAAAATTGTACGAAGAAAAACTTGTTAAGGAATCCATAGAATGTCCTAAACGCTTGTATTCCTATATAAACCAAAGGACAAGGAGAAAAGGAAATATTCCTGCTCTACGGGGAAACAGTACTGCTTCATCATTAGTGGAGGAAGACTTTGGTAAGGCTCAAGCGTTCTCGAACTACTTTAGCAACGTGTATAACATAGAAGCGCCCTTCTCGTCAGCGTATAGAGATCCCCCATACATACACTGGATAGCGTGACCATTAAAGAACTCGATGTCCTTGGTCTGCTAAATAAGCTTGACATAGGTAAATCCACGGGCCCCGATGAATTACATCCTAGGCTACTGAAGGAATTATCTAACTTCGTTGCGAACCCTTTAAGTACATGCTTTAACCTATCCGTAACGCAGGATCGTTTACCCAAAGACCGGAAAAACGTCATAGTAAGTCCTGTCTTCAAAACAGGTACGAAACACAAACCTGAGAATTACCGGCCCGTTAGCCTAACTAGTGTGGCTGTTAAAATCTTAGAAAAGATTATTCGGAAGGAGCTGTTTAAGTATCTCGATGAAAACCGTTTCCTTTCGGAGAAGCAACACGGTTTCAGAATAGGTTACTCTTGTCTCACTAACTTATTAGTGGCTCGTGAAGGCTGGTGCGCTCTTAAGGACCAAAAGTTACCTGTAGACGTAGCCTTTATTGATTTCAGCAAACGTCTTGACAAGGTTCCACACAACCGGCTGTTATATATGTTAAGAAATGTCCGGATTGGAGGCAATCTATTTATGTGGATAAAAGGCTTCTTAGTTGGGCGTCAACAACGAGTACGGGTGAACTCGAAGTTATCCAGCTGGGGAACTGTGCTTAGTGGAGTGCCCCAGGGCACAGTTTTGGGGCCAGTGCTATTCCTCTTGTATGTAAATGACCTTCCTTGTCTCCTATCTTCATCGGTCTTGCTATATGCTGACGATGTCAAGATATGGAGAACGATACGACGTAAGAGTGATAGCTTAGAACTCCGAAATGACCTGAAGAAGTTATCTCAATGGTCTCAAACATGGCAGTTGCCGATAAATACTTCCAAGTGTGTTGTGATGCATATCGGTCATCAAGGCACAGATACATACACGATGAATAACACTGAGCTACCTGTCGTCCAGACATATAATGACTTAGGAGTTATCGTTAGTCAAGACTTAAAGACTACTGCACACTGCCGTGCAATAGCCGCCAAAATTTTTTAGAACGTTATGGTCAATACGTAGGGCTTTTAGTAATGTCGACACTAAGACGTTTTTGACTTTGTATACAGAGTTCGTACGTCCTAAACTTGAGTACAGCATACAAGCGGCCAGCACCTGCTTGAAAACAGACAGTGAGTTTCTAGAAAAGCTTCAGAGAACGGCGACTAAGCTGGTTCCCAGGATAGCGAAGCCTCCGTATGAATCTCGACTGGCCAAGCTGAACCTTTTCCCGTTGTCATATCGCAGAACTAGAGGCGACTTGATTACAGTTTTCAAATTGCTTAGTGATAAATTTGCATCTGATATGCCCTCATTTTTCTTGTAAGAGAATTTACGAGGACACTCCAAAAAGGTTCACAAGCCGAGAACAAATTACTTGTCAGCTGACTATCGACTTTCCCATCGAATCATCAACGAGTGGAATTCACTACCTCAGCACGTGATTGAGGCTCCATCCGTCGATTCTTTCAAAAGAGAGTTGGATCAACTGAGAGACCTCCACTGCCAGGACTAACACAGGCCATCAAGCCTCCTGTCCTTCCCAAACTGAAACTGAAACTGTATTCTCGCAACGTTTTCCATGATTTCTAGAGGTTTTGGTAGAAGTTTTGCGTTTAAAAAGTTTCGGAGATAAACCCCAACGCTTTGGGGAAACGTCCCCTACTTTTGGGGAAATGGCACAAAAACCCCAAAATTTACTATAGCGCCTTCCACAACATTTCCCCAAAAGGGGTCAAATTTTCCAAAAAATTGGCAGCTCGGATAGACAACGTGAAAACTAGCAAAATTAATGTATGACATTGAGTTCCAAAATGAGTTTTCAAGTTGATAGAACACTATCAGTGACGAATTATTGATTGCGAATAAGTAGTAAAGGGAAAAGCTAATAGAAAAATAAAATAATACCACGTGAAAAAAGCTACAACCTTCAAAAACGCGCGCCAATAAAAGGGGTTTGGTTAAAGGTCTTAAACAAGTCGATTTTCGAAAAGACAGTTGTACCTTCAAAGGTAGCAGTCAAATCGTTAATGTGAGGCAACGGGTAACGATCGCGAATGGTTTTCGCATTCAATCACCGATAGTCACCAGCTGGACGCCAATCCTGACCGTTCTTTTTAAGGGTCATGTGCAACGGAGATGCACATGGTCTATTTGACGGTCTTATGACACCCAAGTCTATCATGTGGTCGAACTCGTTTTTGGCCAACCTTAGCTTTTCGGAAGCCAGTCGGCGTGCTTTAGAGAATCAAGTGGTCCTGTAGTCGTGTAATGTTGCTGGTTACACACCGTAATTTCGACTACCTTTGGTGTGTCCCAGTATACTTATCGAGTAGCGGTTGATAAAGTGGGTCCATCGTATGCTTAATTGTGACTGGAGATAATCTGCAACCAGAAAAGAAGTTACGCAAACGGATAAATTAGTGTTTCCGTCCACTAGTATCCGTTTGCGCGTATCGATGATTAGTTCGAGGTGTTGTAGAAGGTCCATATCAATGATTGGCATAGAAACATTTACAACGATGGATTGACGTATAATGACCAAAGCGTCATATGTGAACTATTAAGTGAATGATTTTCCCACAATTGGAATACATCTTATGCTCCAGATATCGGCATAAAGTGCATCAGCAGAAACTATCTCAGTGCTATAAACTTCGACATTAGGAGTATACATACCGCCATTAAAACCCTTAAGCCAAATGCGAGTTCTGGTGCCGATGACATCCCTTCAATCCCTTATAAAATGTCAGGACCGAACATACAGACGCTATTACTGTCTTGGGTCCACTGCGCTTTATAATCTACACCAACAATATATGCAAGTGCTTTAGCACAGGTAAGACCTACCTCTATGCCGATGACTTAAAAGTCATCTATGAAACTGACATTTGCGATGTACGTGGTACTATGCAAACAATCCAACATGAACTCAACATGGTAAACGACTGGTGCAAACGCTGGAGGTTAGAGCTCAACACAGAGAAATGCGGCTGGTTATGTATAGGAGACACGTCTCTTAAAATAAAGCTAACACTTAACAACCACACACTGCCCAGACTGGCGTCAGTAACTGACCTAGAGGCACATTACTCACACAGTCTTGATTTCTCTGAACACATCTCAGCCAAAGCATCTAAAATGCGGAAATTGCTTGGCTTCATTCTCCGTAATTTCTACCAAAATGAATCTAAAATCCTTCCTTATAAAGTTTGTGTAAGACCTATCGTTGAATACTGCTCGTTCTTATTTTCCAACCTACGCCTATCTGATATACTAAAGGTGGAAGGAATACAACGAGACTTCGCCCGCAAAATAATTAAGACTGACTCAGTCATTGACTACAGTTCCCGATGTCAAATCGTAAGAATAGAACCCCTTTGAAAAAGAAGGTTTAAGTTTAACTTGATTCTCTACTTCAAACTACTCAAAAACCTTACTTATTAAACACGTAATGTACTTATTGCCCGAGATTCACACGAATACGACCTTCGAAACAAAGTGTCCACAGTACAAGTTGAGAAATACATATCAAAAACTCGGGAAAACTTCTTCCTCATCAAGTATGCAATGAAATGGAACAGTCTTCCGTCCGAAATACGCATGACAGATGAATTACATACGTTTGTAAAACTGCTTGATCAAGCCCTCACTTGCACTGATCTAGCACGTACGAACACATCTGCGCCCACTCAGACATCATAGACTCTCTCCATGTCTAGACCAAAAATGAACTTCAAGTTCAGTTTGCCTTATTTTTCCTAGTTTGCAGTTGTATTAGTTACTTTTTCCACCTTGTTTCTTCACTTGAAATAGACAGGTAACTCACTGGACCCATCGATACTGTTCAACTAAACTTCGGTCGCTAAGGGACACTCACTACCATCCTAAAAAGTCAAGAGAAACGCACTATAGACTGCGCTATTTAAAAAGGACAGTGGTATTTTTCCTCGCTGAGGAAAATTCATTGTTATGATCGCTTATTACGTATCAAGACTACTGTTTTCACTTTAATTGTATTCATTTCAGTTAAAGTATTCGACTAGAGTACCGTTTTTACCGTTCTATCAATTAGTTTTGTCGTTGGTACTCTTGAGTACCTCATTTTCAATTGTATCTTTTAGTACTTTTGGTCCGAACAATATACAGTTCTTCACTTTTTGATCATTGATCATTTTTTTTGTTTCTGAGTATCATCGCATCTCGTTCCTTTTTGAAAAGGACTCTCTTTTAAAAGCAGTTGCCAACGTCCGGGTTGTCATTATCCCGTTGAAAGCGGCATGCAGTGCGACGAGTGCAAAGGCTGGTACCACGAAGTTTGCACGAACTTAACGCCTGCTGCTTTCAAACGGTTCAGTAAGAAGGGTTGCGTATAGCTTTGTCAACAGTGCTGTTCGGATGCAAACAGCCTGTTAACCGAGGCCATCTAACTGCTAGATGCTGCGAAAGTGTTTTAGCAAGTGTAGTCGGGACACATCAAACAGACGAGTGGATACAGGTTGTAAAGAAGAAAAAGGTAGCGATATAAAAGGTAATCCTACCCCCGCGAAAGTAGTCGTAAAATCGAAAGCTGATTATAGCGACAGATCAGCTATTTTTCATAGAATCAAGGAGAGCGAGAGCTCTGAACCTAAAGCTCGTTTTGAGCATGACACTGTGCTGATTAAGCAGCTGCTTAATCAACTCATGCCTCAAAATATGACCGGGGTCACCTTGCTAAAGGTGTACAGACTAGGGAGTCTAGCGGACTTTAAACCAAATCATTCCAGACTGCTTAAAGTAGTATTCGGCTCTTCAAACGAACGTGACCTAATTTTACAAAATGGACACAAATTAAAGGGTTCAGGAGTCTTATCCGAAAGGACCTACCGTTGGCAGACCGTGTAAAAAGACGGGAAGCCGAAAAAGAACTACAACCTAGGTTAGACGCTGGCGAAAAGGACCTGAAAATTGTAAATTTTCGGGTTGTAAGGCTTCGACAGAGAAGTGGTGTTGAAGCCACTCTAGGTGAAGCACGAAGCCACTTAAATAGGCTTCGGATCTGTTACACTAATGCCCGGAGCTTACTTAATAAGCGATCGGAACTAGGTGTACAGATTGACTCTATAAAGCCAGATATAATCGCAGTAACAGAAACCTGGCTGACACAGGCTATAGATAGTATGGAACTTGATTTCCTAAACGCTTGTATTTCTATATAAACCAAAGGACAATGAGAAGAGGAAATATTCCTGCTCTACGGGAAACAGTACTGCCGCATCATTAGTGGAGGACGATTTCCATAAGGTCTCAGTGTTCTCGAACTACTTTAGCAATGTATACACCATAGAAGCACCCTTCCCGTCAGCGCATACAGATCCCCCACACATACAATGGATAGCGTGACCATTAAAGAACTCGATGTCTTTGGTCTGCTAAATAAGCTTGACATAGGTAAATCCACGGGCCCCGATGAATTACATCCTAGGCTACTGAAGGAATTATCTAACTTCGTTGCGAACCCTTTAAGTATATGCTTTAACCTATCCGTAACGCAGGATCGTTTACCCAAAGACCGGAAAAACGTCATAGTAAGTCCTGTCTTCAAAACAGGTACGAAACACAAACCTGAGAATTACCGGCCCGTTAGCCTAACTAGTGTGGCTGTTAAAATCTTAGAAAAGATTATTCGGAAGGAGCTGTTTAAGTATCTCGATGAAAACCGTTTCCTTTCGGAGAAGCAACACGGTTTCAGAATAGGTTACTCTTGTCTCACTAACTTATTAGTGGCTCGTGAAGGCTGGTGCGCTCTTAAGGACCAAAAGTTACCTGTAGACGTAGCCTTTATTGATTTCAGCAAACGTCTTGACAAGGTTCCACACAACCGGCTGTTATATATGTTAAGAAATGTCCGGATTGGAGGCAATCTATTTATGTGGATAAAAGGCTTCTTAGTTGGGCGTCAACAACGAGTACGGGTGAACTCGAAGTTATCCAGCTGGGGAACTGTGCTTAGTGGAGTGCCCCAGGGCACAGTTTTGGGGCCAGTGCTATTCCTCTTGTATGTAAATGACCTTCCTTGTCTCCTATCTTCATCGGTCTTGCTATATGCTGACGATGTCAAGATATGGAGAACGATACGATGTAAGAGTGATAGCTTAGAACTCCGAAATGACCTGAAGAAGTTATCTCAATGGTCTCAAACATGGCAGTTGCCGATAAATACTTCCAAGTGTGTTGTGATGCATATCGGTCATCAAGGCACAGATACATACACGATGAATAACACTGAGCTACCTGTCGTCCAGACATATAATGACTTAGGAGTTATCGTTAGTCAAGACTTAAAGACTACTGCACACTGCCGTGCAATAGCCGCCAAAATTTTTTAGAACGTTATGGTCAATACGTAGGGCTTTTAGTAATGTCGACACTAAGACGTTTTTGACTTTGTATACAGAGTTCGTACGTCCTAAACTTGAGTACAGCATACAAGCGGCCAGCACCTGCTTGAAAACAGACAGTGAGTTTCTAGAAAAGCTTCAGAGAACGGCGACTAAGCTGGTTCCCAGGATAGCGAAGCCTCCGTATGAATCTCGACTGGCCAAGCTGAACCTTTTCCCGTTGTCATATCGCAGAACTAGAGGCGACTTGATTACAGTTTTCAAATTGCTTAGTGATAAATTTGCATCTGATATGCCCTCATTTTTCTTGTCAGAGAATTTACGAGGACACTCCAAAAAGGTTCACAAGCCGAGAACAAATTACTTGTCAGCTGACTATCGACTTTCCCATCGAATCATCAACGAGTGGAATTCACTACCTCAGCACGTGATTGAGGCTCCATCCGTCGATTCTTTCAAAAGAGAGTTGGATCAACTGAGAGACCTCCACTGCCAGGACTAACACAGGCCATCAAGCCTCCTGTCCTTCCCAAACTGAAACTGAAACTGTATTCTCGCAACGTTTTCCATGATTTCTAGAGGTTTTGGTAGAAGTTTTGCGTTCAAAAAGTTTCGGAGATAAACCCCAACGCTTTGGGGAAACGTCCCCTACTTTTGGGGAAATGGCACAAAAACCCCAAAATTTACTATAGCGCCTTCCACAACATTTCCCCAAAAGGGGTCAAATTTTCCAAAAAATTGGCAGCTCGGATAGACAACGTGAAAACTAGCAAAATTAATGTATGACATTGAGTTCCAAAATGAGTTTTCAAGTTGATAGAACACTATCAGTGACGAATTATTGATTGCGAATAAGTAGTAAAGGGAAAAGCTAATAGAAAAATAAAATAATACCACGTGAAAAAAAGCTACAACCTTCAAAAACGCGCGCCAATAAAAGGGGTTTGGTTAAAGGTCTTAAACAAGTCGATTTTCGAAAAGACAGTTGTACCTTCAAAGGTAGCAGTCAAATCGTTAATGTGAGGCAACGGGTAACGATCGCGAATGGTTTTCGCATTCAATCACCGATAGTCACCAGCTGGACGCCAATCCTGACCGTTCTTTTAAGGGTCATGTGCAACGGAGATGCACATGGTCTATTTGACGGTCTTATGACACCCAAGTCTATCATGTGGTCGAACTCGTTTTTGGCCAACCTTAGCTTTTCGGAAGCCAGTCGGCGTGCTTTAGAGAATCAAGTGGTCCTGTAGTCGTGTAATGTTGCTGGTTACACACCGTAATTTCGACTACCTTTGGTGTGTCCCAGTATACTTATCGAGTAGCGGTTGATAAAGTGGGTCCATCGTATGCTTAATTGTGACTGGAGATAATCTGCAACCAGAAAAAGAAGTTACGCAAACGGATAAATTAGTGTTTCCGTCCACTAGTATCCGTTTGCGCGTATCGATGATTAGTTCGAGGTGTTGTAGAAGGTCCATATCAATGATTGGCATAGAAACATTTACAACGATGGATTGACGTATAATGACCAAAGCGTCATATGTGAACTATTAAGTGAATGATTTTCCCACAATTGGAATACATCTTATGCTCCAGATATCGGCATAAAGTGCATCAGCAGAAACTATCTCAGTGCTATAAACTTCGACATTAGGAGTATACATACCGCCATTAAAACCCTTAAGCCAAATGCGAGTTCTGGTGCCGATGACATCCCTTCAATCCCTTATAAAATGTCAGGACCGAACATACAGACGCTATTACTGTCTTGGGTCCACTGCGCTTTATAATCTACACCAACAATATATGCAAGTGCTTTAGCACAGGTAAGACCTACCTCTATGCCGATGACTTAAAAGTCATCTATGAAACTGACATTTGCGATGTACGTGGTACTATGCAAACAATCCAACATGAACTCAACATGGTAAACGACTGGTGCAAACGCTGGAGGTTAGAGCTCAACACAGAGAAATGCGGCTGGTTATGTATAGGAGACACGTCTCTTAAAATAAAGCTAACACTTAACAACCACACACTGCCCAGACTGGCGTCAGTAACTGACCTAGAGGCACATTACTCACACAGTCTTGATTTCTCTGAACACATCTCAGCCAAAGCATCTAAAATGCGGAAATTGCTTGGCTTCATTCTCCGTAATTTCTACCAAAATGAATCTAAAATCCTTCCTTATAAAGTTTGTGTAAGACCTATCGTTGAATACTGCTCGTTCTTATTTTCCAACCTACGCCTATCTGATATACTAAAGGTGGAAGGAATACAACGAGACTTCGCCCGCAAAATAATTAAGACTGACTCAGTCATTGACTACAGTTCCCGATGTCAAATCGTAAGAATAGAACCCCTTTGAAAAAGAAGGTTTAAGTTTAACTTGATTCTCTACTTCAAACTACTCAAAAACCTTACTTATTAAACACGTAATGTACTTATTGCCCGAGATTCACACGAATACGACCTTCGAAACAAAGTGTCCACAGTACAAGTTGAGAAATACATATCAAAAACTCGGGAAAACTTCTTCCTCATCAAGTATGCAATGAAATGGAACAGTCTTCCGTCCGAAATACGCATGACAGATGAATTACATACGTTTGTAAAACTGCTTGATCAAGCCCTCACTTGCACTGATCTAGCACGTACGAACACATCTGCGCCCACTCAGACATCATAGACTCTCTCCATGTCTAGACCAAAAATGAACTTCAAGTTCAGTTTGCCTTATTTTTCCTAGTTTGCAGTTGTATTAGTTACTTTTTCCACCTTGTTTCTTCACTTGAAATAGACAGGTAACTCACTGGACCCATCGATACTGTTCAACTAAACTTCGGTCGCTAAGGGACACTCACTACCATCCTAAAAAGTCAAGAGAAACGCACTATAGACTGCGCTATTTAAAAAGGACAGTGGTATTTTTCCTCGCTGAGGAAAATTCATTGTTATGATCGCTTATTACGTATCAAGACTACTGTTTTCACTTTAATTGTATTCATTTCAGTTAAAGTATTCGACTAGAGTACCGTTTTTACCGTTCTATCAATTAGTTTTGTCGTTGGTACTCTTGAGTACCTCATTTTCAATTGTATCTTTTAGTACTTTTGGTCCGAACAATATACAGTTCTTCACTTTTTGATCATTGATCATTTTTTTTGTTTCTGAGTATCATCGCATCTCGTTCCTTTTTGAAAAGGACTCTCTTTTAAAAGCAGTTGCCAACGTCCGGGTTGTCATTATCCCGTTGAAAGCGGCATGCAGTGCGACGAGTGCAAAAGCTGGTACCACGAAGTTTGCACGAACTTAACGCCTACGGCTTTCAACCGGTTCAGTAAGAAGGGTTGCGTATAGCTTTGTCAACAGTGCTGTTCGGATGCAAACAGCCTGTTAACCGAGGCCATCTAACTGCTAGATGCTGCGAAAGTGTTTTAGCAAGTGTAGTCGGGACACATCAAACAGACGAGTGGATACAGGTTGTAAAGAAGAAAAAGGTAGCGATATAAAAGGTAATCCTACCCCCGCGAAAGTAGTCGTAAAATCGAAAGCTGATTATAGCGACAGATCAGCTATTTTTCATAGAATCAAGGAGAGCGAGAGCTCTGAACCTAAAGCTCGTTTTGAGCATGACACTGTGCTGATTAAGCAGCTTCTTAATCAACTCATGCCTCAAAATATGACTGGGGTCACCTTGCTAAAGGTGTACAGACTAGGGAGTCTAGCGGACTTTAAACCAAATCATTCCAGACTGCTTAAAGTAGTATTCGGCTCTTCAAACGAACGTGACCTAATTTTACAAAATGGACACAAATTAAAGGGTTCAGGAGTCTTATCCGAAAGGACCTACCGTTGGCAGACCGTGTAAAAAGACGGGAAGCCGAAAAAGAACTACAACCTAGGTTAGACGCTGGCGAAAAGGACCTGAAAATTGTAAATTTTCGGGTTGTAAGGCTTCGACAGAGAAGTGGTGTTGAAGCCACTCTAGGTGAAGCACGAAGCCACTTAAATAGGCTTCGGATCTGTTACACTAATGCCCGGAGCTTACTTAATAAGCGATCGGAACTAGGTGTACAGATTGACTCTATAAAGCCAGATATAATCGCAGTAACAGAAACCTGGCTGACACAGGCTATAGATAGTATGGAACTTGATTTCCTAAACGCTTGTATTTCTATATAAACCAAAGGACAATGAGAAGAGGAAATATTCCTGCTCTACGGGAAACAGTACTGCCGCATCATTAGTGGAGGACGATTTCCATAAGGTCTCAGTGTTCTCGAACTACTTTAGCAATGTATACACCATAGAAGCACCCTTCCCGTCAGCGCATACAGATCCCCCACACATACAATGGATAGCGTGACCATTAAAGAACTCGATGTCTTTGGTCTGCTAAATAAGCTTGACATAGGTAAATCCACGGGCCCCGATGAATTACATCCTAGGCTACTGAAGGAATTATCTAACTTCGTTGCGAACCCTTTAAGTATATGCTTTAACCTATCCGTAACGCAGGATCGTTTACCCAAAGACCGGAAAACGTCATAGTAAGTCCTGTCTTCAAAACAGGTACGAAACACAAACCTGAGAATTACCGGCCCGTTAGCCTAACTAGTGTGGCTGTTAAAATCTTAGAAAAGATTATTCGGAAGGAGCTGTTTAAGTATCTCGATGAAAACCGTTTCCTTTCGGAGAAGCAACACGGTTTCAGAATAGGTTACTCTTGTCTCACTAACTTATTAGTGGCTCGTGAAGGCTGGTGCGCTCTTAAGGACCAAAAGTTACCTGTAGACGTAGCCTTTATTGATTTCAGCAAACGTCTTGACAAGGTTCCACACAACCGGCTGTTATATATGTTAAGAAATGTCCGGATTGGAGGCAATCTATTTATGTGGATAAAAGGCTTCTTAGTTGGGCGTCAACAACGAGTACGGGTGAACTCGAAGTTATCCAGCTGGGGAACTGTGCTTAGTGGAGTGCCCCAGGGCACAGTTTTGGGGCCAGTGCTATTCCTCTTGTATGTAAATGACCTTCCTTGTCTCCTATCTTCATCGGTCTTGCTATATGCTGACGATGTCAAGATATGGAGAACGATACGATGTAAGAGTGATAGCTTAGAACTCCGAAATGACCTGAAGAAGTTATCTCAATGGTCTCAAACATGGCAGTTGCCGATAAATACTTCCAAGTGTGTTGTGATGCATATCGGTCATCAAGGCACAGATACATACACGATGAATAACACTGAGCTACCTGTCGTCCAGACATATAATGACTTAGGAGTTATCGTTAGTCAAGACTTAAAGACTACTGCACACTGCCGTGCAATAGCCGCCAAAATTTTTAGAACGTTATGGTCAATACGTAGGGCTTTTAGTAATGTCGACACTAAGACGTTTTTGACTTTGTATACAGAGTTCGTACGTCCTAAACTTGAGTACAGCATACAAGCGGCCAGCACCTGCTTGAAAACAGACAGTGAGTTTCTAGAAAAGCTTCAGAGAACGGCGACTAAGCTGGTTCCCAGGATAGCGAAGCCTCCGTATGAATCTCGACTGGCCAAGCTGAACCTTTTCCCGTTGTCATATCGCAGAACTAGAGGCGACTTGATTACAGTTTTCAAATTGCTTAGTGATAAATTTGCATCTGATATGCCCTCATTTTTCTTGTAAGAGAATTTACGAGGACACTCCAAAAAGGTTCACAAGCCGAGAACAAATTACTTGTCAGCTGACTATCGACTTTCCCATCGAATCATCAACGAGTGGAATTCACTACCTCAGCACGTGATTGAGGCTCCATCCGTCGATTCTTTCAAAAGAGAGTTGGATCAACTGAGAGACCTCCACTGCCAGGACTAACACAGGCCATCAAGCCTCCGGTCCTTCCCAAACTGAAACTACTACCGGTGGTCTCGCACCTATGGAACTTGTTAATCATCAACTGTTTAATACAACATAAAACAACATCAGCACCAAGGTAATGCGAGTTTCTTCCTGTTTATCCTGTATTAGCTTTGTACTCTTCTGTACACTATGTTGACTAGCAATTAATATCATTTCTCTACTCTTTAACTTATCTACAACTCATATACTTCTGTACTTTTCCGCCTGCTTTAATAAACAACTATCCTATATTACACCCTTCTCAATGCTTATGCTGATTGGCAAACTATACTTTATACTACAGTCAATAGAAGCACTGCATCGATGCCTTACCCACAGTTCATAACTTGTCACTGTCTGATAAGCTTGTAAAATGGTACCTATAGAAAAAGTGTTTTCCAACAGGTTGTGAAACACAGAGGATTGTGTGAGGTATGACATATATCCAAAAATAAACTTGAATGAGCCTAACATTACAAAAGGAGGGAGGGTGGAGTTACTGAACAGCAAGCATTGATGGTGAGGGTGATGGCTTCAATCCACCCGTGTTTGTGCAGCAGGACATTTTGTATGTATCAGGCTCTTTATGATTGAGAACAAGCCAATCAATCTGTGATATAGATCGTCTTCCTACGCTCACCACTCAGACTCACGTTTCTAATTTTATGCTGGGTTAGCAATTCTTCTAAGACAACCTATAACGTGCTAACTCGGACTTTTACACTAAGATTGTGTGGCTGACATCGGATGGACAAAAAAAGAAAAGAAAGAAAAAAAATTAGACAATAAAAGATATAGTAATTAGTATTCTTAACGCGTCTGGAGTTCCGTTACTCGCACCGAGTAGTGAACAACTGGAATTCTCTACCGAAACACGTTATATCAGTACTGTCTGGTAATATATTCAAAACCAGGTTGGACCTCCACAGTATTACAAACTGCAAGGATTAATATAGGTCGATAGACCTCCCATCCTTATTACTGAAGACATAAGACTGATATGCACACTCCCTTCTAATAAACCGCTTTTCTGGTAACAACCTTGACTTGCCTTCCTTCATGTGAGTTTACTCCAACTTGTTAAACATCACCGCTCATTGTCCTTCATTTCTACATTCTTTTATATGGAGCCTTTGACTTCGTTTCACTCTAACAACAGATAACATGAATTTAATCTAATTTATCATACCTCTGTCTGTTCTACTACACAATGTTAATCAACGTTTGGCGTCCATAACCTAGTGCCTTGCTGCTTTTCTGTTTCTATGGAACGTCTGGAACAAACTTGACGTACGCGCCTCTTCAAGGTCATGGTTTACAGTAAGCGCTCTACTCTATAACAACTATAAACTTAATAAGTTTGGAAATATGCTGTGTACCAACAAATGTTGTAATTTATGGATCCTGCCTGGAACAATGGCGTGAACCTGCTCATGCAGAAATATATTATTATACCCAGCGCGCTCTATTTGAAAGGACAGTGGTATTGTTTCACGTTGAGTTAATTAACTGTTATGATCGTAAATTACTCATCAAAATTGCTGTTTACACTTTTACTGAAATTAGTCCTGTTAAAGTGATATTGTATTGAGTGTTTCGACTTTGCTTTTGTGTATATATTGCTTCGAAGCATACTTGATAGAGTTTTACTTGATTTATTTAGTTTAGGTTTGAGAATTCTTTTACATATCATGTGTGTGTCCACGCTGTAGTTGATTTTCAAAATGGCTAGCTCTGATCATAAATGTGGACAACCATATTGCTTAATTCCCGTGGAGGAAGGGATGCGATGTGATGAGTGTAATAAGTAATTCCATAAAAAATTTCATGCAATTGGTTCCTTTTATGAATTTAAATAGAGCAATGTTTGTTCTTGCTCTATTTAAATTCCATAAGATGTGCACCCGATTAAGCCCAACTGCATATAAAAGGTGCTCAAAGCCCAGTTTTCATTGGCTTTGTAGTTTTTGTTGCTCGAGCAAAACATTACTCGTCCAGATAGCAATTAGCCTCATGGTGTTAGCTTTCTCCTAAGATACATCTGTTCTTGGAGTATGGCAGAATGTTGTCTCATCATTGGGGATTTCAACGCACCGCATACCAACTGGATAGAGCTTGCAGCTCCAGGTAGTGGTTTCGATAGCAACCTTTTATCAACCGTTATTCAGTGTGCTTTTGTTCAATGTATCACAAAACCGACACATATTGATTTGAATCATGATCCGTCACTGATGGACCTCAACCTCACCTACCACTGTGAAGATGTCTTTGATATTCAGCAACTTTCTACACTAGTGATCGCGTTGTAATTCACTTTAGGTTTAGGACACATGGTATACAATTCGTATCTGCTCCACCCCGTCCCAATATCTGGTGAGCCAATATTCCGGCAATCAGAAACTGTGCTATCTCGACTGATTGGTCGGTCGACGCGGATGGATTGATCGAAGGTGAATGGAATAAGTTTAAGGAAACTGTCCTTCCGTTGATAACTAACCTCAAACCTGGCAAAATACCAGGCCTTGACGGGTTACATCCACGGCTGCCGTCATCTCTCGTGGACATTATTTCAAAACCGCTCGTGACACTCTTCAACATGTCCCTTTCACTCGCTCAACTCCCTAGAGATTGGAAGGACACTATAGTCAGTCCTATGTTTAAGGACGGTCAGAGACAGATGGTATCTAACTACCGGCCTGTTAGTCTAACTAGCATAGTCGTTAAGTTACTTGAAAAGATAATTCGGGTTAAGTTGCTAAGCCACATAGCTTCACACAATCTGTTAGCTCCTGAGCAACATGGATTTCCTAACAAGCGTTCATGCTTGACTAACTTGCTTATTGCGAGGGAGGATTGGACAGCAGCCCTAGATAACGGTCTATCTGTCGATTTGATATTCATAGATTTTAGCAAAGCATTTGACATGGCTTCACACGTATGTTTTATGCGGAAGCTCACGACCTTCGGAATAATAGGTACTGTACATGAGTGGATAGACAACTTCTTATGTGACAACAGACAGAGAGTTAGGGTCAACGGAACGCTATCCGATTGGAAGCCGGTCAAAAGTGGTGTACCTCAAGGCAGCATCTTAGGCCCTCTGCTCTTCCTTCTCTACGTCAATGAGTTGCCGCTGTTACTTAGGTCGTCGACATTATTGTTTGCGGATGATGTAAAAATTTGGGGAACAATAAAAAGTGTGGCTGATCAGCTGGATCTTCAAGCTGACTTAGACGATTTAGTTAAATGGGCTCGAGAGTGGGGCTTAGAAATCAATGCTAGGAAGAGTGTAATAATGCACATTGGTCACGGTAATAGTTACCGTTATAATATTGGGGGTAAACCTCTTCCGTGCGATCAAGAGCTTAAAGACTTAGGAGTATTAATAAGTCATGCTTTAAAAACAACTACGCATTGCAAAGCAGCCGCTGTCAAAGGTTTTCGTGCGTTATGGTCACTTCGCCGAGCGTTCAAATCTTTTGACGAGGAAACGTTTCGAATTTTATATCCCATATATGTTAAACCACATTTAGAGCACTGTATCCACGCGGCTAGTCCGTGTCTGGTAAAGGATACTAACTCACTTGAGCGTGTCCAGCGTGTGGGAACGAAATTAGTGAAGGATCCTTCTAGACTTCCTTACGATGAGCGTTTAAAACGCCAAAATCTTTTACCCTTGTCGTATCGTAGGACACGAGGTGACCTTATACTTCGTATCTTTCGTATCTTTAATTATGATTTGAGTGTTAATATGTATTATCTTTTTGCTCCCTCTAGCACTAATAATCTCCGAGGTCATAGCAAGAAGGTTCATAAACCACGATCTAATAGACTTTAAGTGGGGTCTCGTTTTTCTCATTGAGTAATCAGTGATTGTCACGCCTTACCCGAACAAGTGGTATCTGCCCCATCAGTGAATATTTTCGAGTAGAAGCTGGACCTTCACTGGAAGGCAATGTGTCAGGATTAACAAGGTTTCACAAACCTAAAATCCTGATTACTGAAGACCGATTATTATAATTTGTCTCCGTTTGCGAGTATCGATGATTAGTTCGAGGTGTTGTATAAGGTCTATATCAATGATTGGCATAGAAACATTTACAACAACAAAATCCAGTGAATGGCTTTACGTATGCCTACTTCAAAGTAGACGTACCTTTTACCATATGTTGCGATAGGCTTTCCGTTTGCCGGCTGTAAGTTTAGAGCCGGTTCATGAAGCCGGTTGTTAGAATTTGCTGAGAGAACGCTAACTTCTGCTCTAGTACTGACGAGGTAGCGACCTTTTGTTATCACATTTGCGACGTATAACACACGGCTATGTTCAGCGACTACGGTTGCCGTTAACGCGTGCTGGCTTGGAAGTTTCCCGAATCGTTTTTCGAGTCGGTTGATTTTGAGTCAGGAAAATTGCAGAATTTTCTACAATTTCTGGAAGACGTTCCATACTGCTTATGATACCAGTACCAGTTAGGGTTATCTGTCTTTCGTGGTCTACAAACAGACCGCCTACGTAAAGTGCGCCTTCGCGGAATGTGTGACCGTTCATGTTTATTACGAACTTTAAGATAATGTGTCAGCGTATGGCATAGTTCTGTAATGTCATTCTAGGTCGTTTGATGTTTTTCACTGACTGTAAAACCCCGACGTCAAAAAGTTTGGTGGGCTCAAAAATGCGGCTGGCAGATGGAGCACAGCTTGCACCTGTTGAGGAACTTAAATTAAGAAATATGTATAAGTAGGCCATCATCGAATGTTCTTTGGCCAATTACCTCTCTGATTCATGTCAGCATGTCTGTGGCTGAACCGTGTTGCAAGTCGATGTTATTAAGGAGTTCATCTAACATTTGTCGATTGGCTAGATCTCCGAGTTTAAGAGTTTCGTAAGGTTCCGAAACATCACTAGTAAACATACTAGGTGTCACGTACCTGTTGAATTCGCGCGGTAGTGCTTTCACTACTGCGAGAAATAGTGCACGTGGATCGGTCGTGTTTGTACGAGTCGGCCCTTGCGTAGCAGAACCAGGCTTCGATATTGTCAGGCCAGAAGGGCATTGACTGAAATGAGGTTTGTGTCATAGTCTTGAACTGAAGCACCTAGGGAGTCTGTTCTGTCATGGCGAATGTGAAGTACAGAAATTATAGACGGAAAAATATCATAATATATAAAAAGTAAAATGAAGCAGTGATATACGAAGTTCCAAAAAGGAAAAGACTCACAGTTCACGAGTTAATGCCTGTGATAACGGTCTACAAGCGAACTCGAGGAATTCTTAAGAAGCTCAGAAAGAGATGAAGATATTACATCTAATCATCTTTCGTTAGAATGTTCTAGAATCTCTGCGTGTAGCCTCTCGATTTGACAATCCTAACAACCCCCTGTGTGTGGATTGGATAGATATAATGATGATTTCGTTTTTACTAAAAAGTAAAAATATCTCAAAGTTTGTACGCCGATTTGACACTATCTGGAATAACGTTCCTCTCACTAGTCTTCTGTCTTCTCATTGTGACTTGGAAAGGTTCTAGCGTTCAAACGCTCAATTTATACGCGTCATATCAAGAACATTAGCATCTAGAGATATAACAATGCCACAAGTATTTGTAGTTTGACAACAATTTAACCAGTAACACCTTCAATAAATTAATCGTGCCAACCCGGTGAAACCAAAATTCAAAGGCGAGGGGGTTTGAAGATATATTTGGTAGGCTATCAATATATTGAGAATCGACTGACCTAAAATGGCTAGCGATTGCAAGGGTTGTTGAGTACGGCGTTCGCACTCGTGATCTAGTGCGAATGCATGACTGAGCGCCTTCAGCTAGGTGAGTCCATTAAAACATGTGGTCAGCATCTAGTGTCGAAAACGTACAGAGCTACTTATTTTGGGGATTTATTTACCGCTACAAGGCCAACTCATCTATGAGTATCCCATCGAATGTGAATAGGCTCTCCCCACTGATGTCTTATAACTTGCCGTCAACACCTCTACGTTGAAAAACTGGTATTAGGCTTAAGTGTAACAACTCTTCTTACACGCAGAGTAATAAAAAGTACCAATCATTCCACTCACCCTATAGAGCCTAAAACCATTAATGAGCATGATAATAAATGTTTTCTCACCCCACACTGTATCTACATCCCTCAGGGTCACTACTGCTTCCCACACACTTTAGTACTAACCCACTGCATCAAAACGGCTCCCATGTGTAATAACAGTAGAGACTACTTTCATTTACATGCGGGAGATCCTTCTCACGTTCACACTGGTGTAAATAGCTATAACGAAGGCTACGAGAGTAACCACCAAATGACAGTACACCTTACAACTGGCATACTCTAGATGTTTTTCGAGTAAGGCCTCTAGTGGCATCTCTGTTGAAGCATATAGCCCAGGTCATCTCAAACCACATGAAGAACATAAACCTGATTCCCCCGTACGATTTCGATCACAAATCGCTCCTCCCTTTCCTCCTGGGTAAGCTCTCCAAGCAACTTTACTAGCTCACTTGATATATCCTCCTCGAACTCTAGCCATCAAAGTAACGAGTTATTGAAAAAAAACCAACCTCTCACTTTAAACCTATATCAAAACCTTGAAGGCTAGGACAACATTAATTGAGATAATCTCACCCGTTTTCACTACGTGAGCCGTTTGTGTAATATGCCTTATCAATGCCAGATCGATCTGCAGCGTCTTCAATACGTTTCACAAACTTTCTCGTCCAGGTGTTCGTGCAACCATCAAACTTATAGCAGAACGGTTTTGCTGGACTGGTATGAATAAAGACGTGAGAGAGTGGGCACGCTCCTGTGCAAGCTGCCAAAAATCTAAGGTTATCAGACACAATAAATCTCCCTTAGGCTCATTTAAAACTCCCGATGCCCGTTTCGACCATGTTCATCTGGATTTGGTAGGATCTTTACCAGATTCAAATGGATACCCTTATCTCTTGACCTGCGTAGACCGTTTCACTCAGTCGCCAGAAGCAGTACCTATCAAGGACATCACTACTGAAACAGTGGCCCGCACCTTCGTCGAACGATGGGTAGCAAACTTCGGCTGCCCTTCAACCATCACTACAGACCGTGGACGTCAGTTTGAATCTGAACTTTTCCATCGTCTGACCACACTTTTATGAATCACTCGTTTCCGAACGACCGCCTACCATCCACAAGCAAACGGGTTTGTAGAAAGCTTTCACCGACATTTAAAAGCTTCGCTATCAGCTGAAAACGATTCACAGTAGACCGACGCTCTTCCACTCATCTTACTAGGTATTCGTAATGCAGTGAAAGCTGGAACGACACTTCGACTTCCAGGAGAATTCGTGGATCCTTCATCCTCTTCAATGAACATGGAACTAATCTCCTACTCGAACAAGCTTACAAACGCAATGCGTTCAGTTAAACCTTTTTCCACTCGACCGCAGAAGCCGACGTCAACGAATACGGCGTGAACGATATACCGGCACAATTCCTCGCAGTAGTGAAAGCACTACCGCGCGAATTCAACAGGTACGTGACACCTAGTATGTTTACTAGTGATGTTTCGGAACCTTACGAAACTCTTAAACTCGGAGATCTAGCCAATCGACAAATGTTAGATGAACTCCTTAATAACATCGACTTGCAACACGGTTCAGCCACAGACATGCTGACATGAATCAGAGAGGTAATTGGCCAAAGAACATTCGTGACTAGGTGGCACAATCAATGATCACTCTGTTTTTCTGGCTTTTTCGGGCTTACCATTGCATGATGAGGTAAATGCCATCGGGGACGACAATTTGGCTGCAATTGTATTTCAGCGACCCTCTCCGCATAGCCCTTAGCACAATTACTTTCACTACTTTTGGTATACCTGATGTGTAGACTATCATCCTTCACAAACCTACTCTTCAGACGTTGCAGTCAACTGTTTGCTGCTTCATAACTCTCCACTTTCATGTTTGGATTCGTTTTCTGTGATATAAAAACTGCAAAATAACCATTCTCAAAGCGCATGCCCCTTTCCACAATCTCTATGGCCGCCTTGTCTTCTACTGATACTGATTTATCACTTGAATAGACACCAGCAATCTCCACAATATGAAGCTTACGTATTTGGTCTTCTAACGTCTGTACTTTACTAGTATGATTAACAACTCTTTTCCAAAATTCCACGTATAATGCAGGTCCAAAAACAATCCGCCTCAGTAAAGTTTTCACAACTTACGACTTTTTCCTTCCACCCAACCGCTGATCTAACACCCAATGTGCTTCCGGCACGTCGCAACCAATCAACATTTGAACTTCTCCAGAGTCTAGATTATCTATTGGTACGTCGCTTAAATGCTTCCACTTAACTAGGTTGTTCATTACCAACTTCGTTGGCTTATGCTATGGTATACTCGTCACAATCAGAGCTCCGTCAATCACAGTGTGTTCAGATCAACCTAAAGAATATACCTCAAAAGGCTCATTCGTGACCTTCGTCGTTCTATTACCACCCACAGTCTGAAATACCACTGACGCTTGGTCTTCCTTTGGCCCGAGAGACCTCAAACAGCCTGACTTTATCAATGTTACATCAAAACCGCTATCCAGAAGTGAATAACCCATAATTTTGGCATTTACTGATCTCAACGGTATAGAGATCATTTCTAAACACACTTGACTGTTTAGTGATTTAGTGAATCCGCAACAATTCTGGGTACCAGGTTTGTCATTTGCACCGTTGGTTGTCGAATCGCTGTGCAGCAGAGAAAGATGTTTCTTCTCGCACCTATCAACGTTTCAGCGCTTTGTCAGCTTACATTCATTAACTTTATGTCCTTGCCTAGGTCAGACAAAGCAGATACCCTTGCTCTTTGCGTGAGACCATCGATCTTGAACTATAAGCGCTAAAAATCGTGGACATTTATAAATAGTGTGGTCATCGGAACCATACTGCATTTAGTTCTTTTCTGCTGAACTATTTCACTGCCTCGATTGCAAGTGACAATTCAACGATTCGCCAACCGTCCAGATCTATTACTAGCTAATCTCTCACGACATGCTACAAACTTAGTGAGCTCATCAAACGTTGGTTCTCTGTCATCTTCAGTCAATTTATCCGCCAGGTCCGCTCACTGAACTTGCGTAGATTGAGGTAAAAGCCTCACTCTTGACTCTTGAAAGTAATTAAAGAATTTAGATCGGCTGTATACTTCATCTGTTCCAAGACCATGGCACAATTTTCCATTCTTATAGCTGAGCTCGATAGCTGCTCCGAGTCATTATAATCAAAATTCTCAGTTTTGAATAAGTCTTCTAAAGTTTCTCGAGCAATTACATATGCCTGTATAGACAACCGTTTTAGGATTTCCCTCGCCTTCTTAAAGCCGGCAGAGGCATCCAACATAACACACTCCTCAATAGCAGTTTTTGTCCTACCCCCAACAACAGTGTATCAAGTAAAGTAGGTGTTGGCTATCATTCCTGACCCTTGATTCTCCCTTAAAAACTTCCAGTAACCACTTGTTTGTCCGTCGAAATAACTTAATTCAACCTTCAATAACTCTAGACCTACGACCGGCACCATAGGCATTACGCTCTTCCCTTGCTTCACACTTAAACTAAGATTTTCTACGTCGTCTGCCATTGAATCACAACTATATTCACTATCATGATAATTGCCATTAATGGAGTCTGAACCATGACACATAAGGGCATCAAAGGGTACTTGCCTTGTTAGAAGGGATCCATTCTTTTGTTCGTTTCCCTTAACACCGACGAGCCTTGATCTTAACTTCGTTTGACGAGTATCTGGTATCACGACCAAGAGGACTGAATAACTTTAGGAACGAAACTTGTTATCCACGAAACAAGATCCAGGTTTGATCAATCGAATGATATTTGTTTTGAAATGTTAAATCCAAACTAAGGTTTGGACTGGAGAATAGCTGGCTAGGTGGGTTAGATACGCGCCCTTGTCCGGTTGAAACCAAAACAAAGTAATTGGGTAAAATGACGGTTCTAATATTCATCATAAATTTAATGTACATTTTCGCCTAAACAAATATGACCATCCAGCTATTCAACCAATAATTGTTCAATTAATCAAATCTAAATTACAATAAGGAAGTTGATAAAGGATGACAGAAAATCTATCCTGTCTGGATAGACCACGCACAGATTCGTTCAAAAGATAATATTTGATGGCTTTATAACACGGTGTTTCCAATTCTGGAAGAGTGTTTCAATCCACAACCAAAATTGTATGATTCCAGTCAATACAAGCAACACAAACAAAAGGTAGAACAAATCAATATGGCTGCTGCCAAGACTAAGTATCAAGTAAAACCACATGAATGCAGTTCAGGAAGAAACATGGAAAATTAGTGATGGCGTAGGAAAAATAAAAACCATAATAAAATACAAATATTACCAACTCAAATGGAATCAAAAACACTAAACATATACAAATAAAATAATCAAAAAGAACAAACTGCAAGTGTACACATGGATGGATTTTCACGCACAAAACATTCAAGATGGATCATAAAGTTAATGCCAAAAGATTGAGTCACATTTATAATTATGTTGTATCTTTTATTATATTTATACTGTTACTCAACTGAAATGATAATTATTCATCATATAATTAACTTCTGTGAAAGTATTTGTTTACCATATTGTTAGCTTATTGTGCGTAGTTTTTAGCTTTCTTTTCTTTAGTTGGTATGAATGTTTCATGAGAAATGTCTGCAAAGTAACATATTTCAAAGGAAATATAGGTTGAAGAATGTAGTATTTTTAACAAACAATAAGATATTATCAACTGACATGCCATTTATTTCAAATTAGTTCTTGGTTATGTAGCGTGGCGTCGAGTCGAGATTGACTATGAACACCGCTACCAAGAAACACGTGCCAGACAAATCAGAAGGCGAAGGTTGAACGTAACCAAATAAATCCATAAAATCCCCGAGAAGCCAAATATCAGAAGGCAATTAATGGACCAAATCGAGATATATTTGCTGGCGATCTCGTGGTATCGAAAGGATACCGAGATCGTGCCAGGATACAAGCTTGGTTACAGAACGTAACCGAATTCGCGCGAAATCACAATCAAAGTGTGAGAATAAGAATGGAAGCACAATATAGCTGTCATTAGCAAAGTCAAACAAAAGCACATTAAAACAAACACTGGTACAGTTGGTTATAATAATAATTGTTTTTATTAAACCAGTCGTGTTCTCGTGATAAATGTGACTCACTACAGTTAAACAAACGTGAGTAGAAGTGTTGATTTTTACGTTTATCTATTCAGATAACAAGAGATTTTCAGAGTGTGGTAGTAAGGGTTCAATAATATTATGTAGATAGTAGACGAAGTGGATGATAATATTTGGCCATTAACAACTATGATATTCGTTTCAAGTTTACTTTGATTATTTATATATGATAAAGAAATACTACAGACACGAGACATAGCTTGTTTCTTTTAATCTCATAGAAAAGTTACATTTGATTTACAATACTTAATACTGATGTATGATATTTTATTAAGAAACAAGTTTTCAGTCAGTTTTTCAGATAGTTATTATGTATTTTTGGATAGCTATAAGAAACTATTATGTTTAGAAATTTTCGATTAGAATTAGTTGTGGTACTGAGTATGTTTAACGTTGTAGAATTTTCCGAATGTGTCCAGTGTATACTCTTGTACTTAAGAATGGGACAGTTCTTGAAGACAGGAGAATTCAGTACGTGCACGTGGATGTATTATTTTACAGTTATGAGTAAAGTGTGTAACCAACTAAGAAACCATTGTCAGTTCATCCGAATAACACGCTAATTCATTCGATAACTTGGAGACCAAATTTTAGTGTTGTGCATAATTAACAATGATTATTTATGTGTCATCTGAACAACTAGCACAGTAGCGTTTAAATGGAAATCCGGATTTTTCTGTGTCTTTTATATTCAACATCGAAGGTTCTTTTAATTTATGAGAGACTCTGTAAATTCTGTAGCTTTCATGTTAACTGAAATAGATTGAATTTTTTAAGACGAAAAACACTGACTAGAACAGCGTTTTTTTGTTTTATCAACCTGTTCGCTCAATGAAGCGCTTGTGTATATTTGTACTGGTGATAATCTATGTATAAATGTTATATTTTGTTGTACTATAATTATATTTTGATGTAGGAATTCCAGTTATAACTCAATTCATCTAAGGAGTTTTAGGTGAGCACGAACAAACTTTTTGTGGCCCGAGATCTGATTCCAGGTTTATCGTAATTAGATATACATACCGCCAATTCTCGCGTATAATCATAGACGGTTGTGTGTATTTGTATTAGTGATATACACCACAAAAAATCAATAAAGGTTCTGTGTGTGTTCGAATGTCATTCCCGCAATAGTTCCTTGTCATGTTATACTCCAACCACACGGCAATTAAGCACAAAAACCACCATCTAAACAATTTCGCTTCTGCTTCTTCTCACTAAAATGTTTGGCATTCGTCTCAAAAGCTACCAATTTACTAATATCTTCATATCTTCAAAGTCTGTGACTAGCGTAGAACTGACTAGATCTTTGAAAGACAGAAAGGTCTGTTATGTTCTATAGACCTACAAATATCACGTGACTAAATCGCCAATATAATACTGACTTATTTGACCCTGGCTCTGTGCCAAACCAGTGAGGTGTTAACCAGTACGAGCAGCCTAGAGTCGGCTCTGATTCTCTATTGATTACTCTGTAGTGACTCACGTTTATCACGAGAACACGACTGGTTTAATAAAAACAATTATTATTATAACCAACTGTACCAGTGTTTATTTTAATGCGCTTTTGTTTGACTGTGCTAATGACATCTATTTTGTGCTACCATTCTTATACTTACACTTTGATTGTAACTTCGCGCGAATCCGGTTACCTTCTGTAACCAAGCTTGTACCCTGGCACGATCTCGGTATCCTTTCGATGCCACGAGATCGCCAGCTAATAAACCTCGACTTGGTCCATTAATTGCCTTCTGGTATTCGGCTTCTCGGGGATTTTATGGAGTCATTTGGAACGAGCTTCTTACGCCTTCTGATTTGTCTGGCACGTGTTTCTTGGTAGCGGTGTTCATAGTTTACCTCAACTCGACGCCACGCTACATTGGTGAGCTGTATTTTGGAACACGCCTCAACATCTGGTCGAATCTTCCAAAGAAGCCAATTCGGTGAGTCTATGATTTATCTATCCACGTCTGTCGTATATTTTCATATTATCTTTTAATATTTAATATACACGACATGACGGATAACGATGAGAATATTATTAATATAATAGACTCACATGTACGTGTACCGAATCCTTGTTACTTTTTATCCGCGTGACGATGAATTCCACGCCTTATTCGAGAAATTTCCCTATTGACTATTCTCCTCGCTGACCCGGCTGCTTGGTACGGAATGCATACGCATGAGCATATCCGTCTACCACCCAGCGCCAAATGGTTAAGTAAACGGTTTCACTGCCAACTTAAAAGTGCTCTACGAGCACACGAAAACGGCAACTGGCACGAAACCTTACCATTCGTTCTTTTAGTGGTGAGAACGAGTTTAAAGGCAGATATCCAATGTTCCGCCACTGAACTTGTATACGGCACGACATTGCGTCTGCCCGGAGAATTCTTCACACCACGGAGCAGACCTAATTTCGGTAAATCAGACTACGTCCATCGACTGTCTGCATTTATGCGAACGCTGTCTCCGGTGTCAACTCGAATACAACATCGACAGGTCGCTCTCC
Organism: Schistosoma haematobium; assembly: GCF_000699445.3. Lineage (NCBI taxonomy): Eukaryota > Metazoa > Platyhelminthes > Trematoda > Strigeidida > Schistosomatidae > Schistosoma > Schistosoma haematobium. The sequence continues at coordinate 14,461,985 of NC_067199.1, read as the reverse complement.
CTCGAGAGTTATCTACCTGTTCACATGTTTTTGTACGAGTAGATTCGGTACGCAAACCTTTGCAACAACCTTACGAAGGCTCTTTTCACGTGATCGCTCGTCACGAAAAGACCTTCAAGGTTGATCGATATGGACGCGTCGAGATCGTCAGCATTGATCGTCTCAAACCAGCACACGTCGATAACAGTGCCCTATCTGACACCCTGAGATTCAATGCTAGACCTATCAAACCTAGCGGGATCCTTAAATCTTCTTCAGATCCCACGCTAGATACATCTGAGACCTCATTCTCACGTCCCGGTCAACAGCACGCGTCATCTGCACCGTCTACAGACGAGACGATAGTCTCACGTCCAGATCAGCAGACCACGCCGCCTCTGACCTCGGATGAGATTGCAGGCTCATGAAATACGAACGAGACTACCGTCTCACGTTCCGGTCGCCGAGTATGGTTGCCCGTACGCTTCCGCGACTAGCCGCACAGTTAACAACCGATACGGTGTAGGACTATTCCTATGCTACACACATGCTACACTCTCCTCTTTTTTCCTTTTCTTTTTGTTTCCTGAGCCCACGCCTTCGACCATCTCCGTTTGGTTCCGTCGACTTCAGTCAACTTTGGCGAAAGCTGGCCTGATCACCCACGCTCTTGTCAACGTACTCAGTCGATATATTGGTTTCGAATTCTTGGCATACGCTTTGTCTCGAACTTGGTCGTTATGGTCGCTTCTGGTCTTTTGGCTCAACGTGGTTTCGTCCTTCGTCTGCAGCGTTTATGGTCCGGACCCGTACGAACGCCCTCTTCAGATTCTGGATACAAACCACTCTGGTAGCATGCCGACTCAAGCAACAAATACAACACATCGCTCCTGGTACCGTTCTCCGAAAACGACCTCCGTTGGCAACTCGACGATCAACGATCGCTTTCCTGTTCGCCAATTCTTCCGTCCTACAATCGCTCGTCAGCCGATCAGTCCCACGATTCAAACCGCTATTAATCGAAAGTGTGAACCCTTTCTAGCGGGGGGCTCCTGTAGTGACTCACGTTTATCACGAGAACACGACTGGTTTAATAAAAACAATTATTATTATAACCAACTGTACCAGTGTTTATTTTAATGCGCTTTTGTTTGACTGTGCTAATGACATCTATTTTGTGCTACCATTCTTATACTTACACTTTGATTGTAACTTCGCGCGAATCCGGTTACCTTCTGTAACCAAGCTTGTATCCTGGCACGATCTCGGTATCCTTTCGATACCACGAGATCGCCAGCAAATATATCTCGATTTGGTCCATTAATTGCCTTCTGATATTTGGCTTCTCGGGGATTTTATGGAGTCATTTGGAACGAGCTTCTTACGCCTTCTGATTTGTCTGGCACGTGTTTCTTGGTAGCGGTGTTCATAGTTTACCTCAACTCGACGCCACGCTACAACTCTTGCCTTTCACTGCTCATTGAGTCCAGGACACAATCTCAGCTTCCACTGTATGAGTCATATATTTCAGATAAACATGGTTAATATACAAGCAAGCGAGACGGAATCACATCAGAGAAATAGAGATAAGAAATATACAAGATCAATCCGAAAGTGTCTGTGAGTGTGAGAGACTGTCAGTAATTGGTTGAGAATGACCTCAGAATAAGAAAACATATGATGGTAGTTACTTGGTCAAACGAAAGCTTATAATAAAAGCAATATAAATATACATATAAAATAGTTGCTTAATAGTTGTGCAATAAGAATATAAATCATTTGCTTATATTAACTGTTTCTCTAGTCAAATGTTTAATCAGTCTTGTGAATTTTGTAGAATCTCTGCTTTCACTATGAAGACTCTTCAGATCTCAGTACAAAATCTAAATGGCTTTCTCTAGTTAACATTTTTGTAGTGAGGTTCTTTTTAATTTGATCTAGTTGTCAATCTCACTTCCGACTATCCTCTTCTACCCAGACTTGGGGCTCTCAGAATCACTAAAGAGGATATCAGACCGATAGATCATGTTTAATTTATAAATCGTTTCATTTACTAACTAGGATTTTTAATCTTGAAAGAAGAACGTGAAAAGCATATAAAACAAAAACAGTGGAGTATTCATAACTAGTTTTCGTCCTGTGAATATTTATTCATCTCGATTTCACATGAGGGCAATATCTAATTAACCAATAAACCATTGAGATTATCTATCAAGAAATGAGATGTCACAGCTTATTTAGGAAAAGACAAAAACAAGATAATGATGAAATAACTTTAAAGATGATTGTGCGAGCGACTATCTAAGAGTGGAACCATTTAGTCTTCTATGTAATTTGTAATATTCTAACGAAAATATGTCACGTATTTGTGTGTATTCTGTGGATATAATACAAGAAAAGTAAGTGGTCAAATATTTAGAAAGTTTAGGAAACTTATCTTCGTTTCCTGAAAATAATGAGTGTATTCATCATCTATTGAAATAATATACTGTTACCACCTAGTGGAGGTATGATGTATTATTCTGTAAATCAGATAAACCCCATATCAATGAAGAATATACAAAGAGTTTTATATGAAAGTTTTATAGGAAGTTACTACATTAATAATATGTGATTTTCGGAGGATTTTACTTAACCAGTAAACTGACTTACTCAGTTGGGCATAAAATATCTAGCGTTGTCCTTAATGTGAATAGATTTGAGCTGATATGTGTCAACATAATATTCTGAGTCATCAGTCAGTTCTATGAACTGATCACTCCAGTATACAGGTAAGTGTACTGTCCTTACATTCAGCATGTAATTTACGCTTTCGTCTAGTACATTTTGGAATATTACCATAAGTGATCTGCTTCTTACTTATACACTTGGAATGCATTTAATTTGACGTCATAGTCGCGAAGATTATCAGCTTACGAGCATAATTATAAAACGTGAGGATTCAATAGTTGACAATTGTATACAATAACCATGTCGGCTGAGTACTGCAACTACTGATATGTAGAATTTGAACCATAGGCGTTCCAACACAACCCTCCTCCAAGAAAAGATGTTGGATCTTCAAATCCTCAATCTATGAATAATATAGCCTCATTTAAAACATATTTCTCACATTGACTAGAGTATTCATTCATGATAAGGATGAACAAGAGTTGATATAAAATCATTTGAATTGTAATCGAAACTGAGATCATTTAGTACTCGTGCTTAGTATTGAACAAGCTTACCACAAGAAATAAATACATTATGAGAACAAATAACATTTGATATTACATCAGAATTCCATTAGCCTGAAGTATTTTCAAGAAATTCACTAAGAAATTCATTTTGAGATTTTGGAAAACATTTGTAGCTCAGATGGATTATATTGATGGAGTTTTGTTCTCTAAGCTGGATGGTTTGGCCGTGGAGCTTCCATCGTTCTTCTGAACGACATCATCAGCACAAACTTCTACCTGAAGAGTTTCGTTGGAGAATAGCGGATCATTAGAACAATCAGCATCTATCAAAACTGCACCAGATTTTCGATCATGATTTATTACGTTCCATATATTTTTCTCAGAATTATAAGAAACTACATCAGAAATAAGTAAATATTTAGGACGTATTTGATACAGTAGCATAAGAAATCTGATATGAAGATGGTTGACTAGGAGCGTTTGTCTCACAAGGATTATAAGTCACATTCAATTCTGGATCGCTATATGACTCTATACTGTTCTTCGAAATCGTGGATAAAGATAAATAATCACTGAAAGCACTCAAATTAACACAACCGAGATCACAAAGTTTGGCTTAACTTGCAGTGAAATGAACAGTAGTATTACAAACCGAATGGATGTGTCCAATCTTACCACATTTAAAACACTCAGCATTACGAAATACACATGAATTACATGAGTGGACTTTGCAGCAGTTAACATTTAACAATCTGGTGCTCATCTTCGTGACCTGCTTCAAAACTTTTCAATATATTACTACCTGCATAATTTTGATTACTCATTGGATTGGAATGACGTAGTAATGTGATGACAAATCGCTTTATGAAACTTTCATCCTTCACATCATTCGACAATTGTACACTTTACATGGTCTAGTATTAGTTCATTGAGAGTTGAGGAAGAAATTGACATGAGCTTTTCTGGAACTAGCAGAGTTTTTAATAAGCTGAATGCTTCTTTTCGGACGAGTGTAAGAAAATAAGCCATAATATTTACATCCTAAACATCTCCGCTGATCATAGCCCAGATTTTGATTCTTTCCATGTAATCCTCAAAAGCACCAAAAACTAAATGAGTATCAAACTGTTCCATCACAGGCACTATTTAGACGTCAGTGTGGTAATTAGAGGCATATCAATTATTGTACTAGCTATGAATTCCCGAAGTAACGCAATTCTAGCCACAAAGAACTAGGTGAGCACAAAAAACGTATTGTATTTTGAATTCTAAACCAAACAGACATCAAGTACAAAAGAATCATTAGTTCATTCAACCTCGCATCGGCGTCTTATGTTTAAATGAAATCCTCTGACGTAACTATATACATTTACCAACAACATTTATGATCTTTCACTGCTGCAATATTCACTATCATCTAACCTTATTTTCAGCAACCTCTTGCATCAAAAGCAGTATTTAGGGCATATAACATCGATTGACTTAGTCGTGATAAGTAGAATAATAAAACTATTACTGAGAGTCAACAATTTAACATAATGTTTAGTTCAACATCAATTAAACTAACTCATTAAAGTTTAGAATAATGGATGCAATCCGCATCATGTGAATGGTTGAAGTCTACAATTTACACATATTTGTTAGATATTCCAAAAATAAACCAATGAGAAATCAGTGCATGACAAAATGTTAGAAAGTTTCGATTTGTGAAACAGTATTTAAACGAACCAAATCAAACGACAAAAGTTGTAGTCCTCGTAAGACAAAGATATGCTTCCTACCGTCTTATCGACAGTTCCGAAATGCTTGCTATTTTTCATAGCAATCATACTATCACAGTATAAAATTGAGTGTAAATCGTCATCATTGAATGTAACAGATCCAGAAACTTGGAAGAGGTTGGCAGTTGAGAGACTTAGTAAATTTGAACAATCATTATATTACTCATCACTCAAACGACCAAAAAATATCATCTTATTTATTGGTGATGGTATGAGCTTGAGCACTGTTACTGGAGCGAGATATTTGAAAGCGGAGAAGATGGATGTCTTAGGTGGTGATGTACAGCTAGAATGGGAAAACTGGCCTGTTGCATCACTTGTCCGTACATTCAACTCAGACAGACTGACAACAGAGTCAGGTTCTGCGGCAACTGCTTTTATGTCAGGTAAGTTGTGAGGTGAACTAATGTTTTTAATGAGACAGCTTCTACTACATGCCTTATTGTAATTACATTTTCATATTTTATTCACTATATTACCAGATCAATGAGTCCTAGTATTTTAAGTATTGAAGAAAGAATCATTTGTGTGTGCCGGGAGGTTATTTTTAAACATCGCCATGATAGAATAATTCGCTAATAGACAACACTGTACAACCTGTGTAATACTAATCGGAACATTCCGTTGATCATAGAACAATGTGTTTGTTTGAAGCAAATGAATTTAGATACACTTGAAATGTTTTGTGATTTACTATTCTGTAGATAGTCTCGTTTATCAAATTGATTCTGTAATTCATCTGTACAATATAAGCGGAATCTGGAGAATAGATAAATGTGTAATTAGTTCCACTTACAAGTCAGATTAATTAACTTTTATGGGAGATGTTATTCAGATCCATTGGAGAGACTGTAACTAATAGATTGGGAATGACGTCAGAATAAAAAACGTACAATGGTAGTCACTTGGTCAAACGAATGCTCATGAATGCTTATGCAATATGAATATACATATAACATAGTTACTTGATAATTATCCAATAAACATATACGTGATAATAGACTATAAATAGATCCTAGCAGTTACCATTCATTTATTCTTTGTTCAGATATAACAAATTCTCCACGTAGGTGTGGTATAGATCGATTTTGATGTTTCTGATCAGTATTTAATTATCCCATATCCACTAATGAAGTTCTCACTCCATTGAGTACTTATACTGATCTGCGTTTCCCACAATTTTATAATGTGGAGAAAGTCGATTGCAGTAGAGATAAAAACTCATCTCCTCTTCTTGGTTTACCTTATCATGAGCTTCGTTGGAGTTCGTATGGGAGGTTAAGCCATATAGAGTCCATTTTAAACAAAGAACATGTTTTGAAGTGTACACATTAAGACTTCAGAAGGTTAAGTGTCAAATACAGTTTTCATAGTTCACTGATATAAGTCGAAGGAATGTTGATTTAACTTGAGTTGGAAGTGTAAGATGCTAGTCTATGAGCAGATCATTATGCCATCAAAGATGAATGGATTTATTATGATGAGATGTATGCAAAATAGCACACATAGCAATTTAGTTTTCTGTCGTTATTTGATGTGTAACTTTTTCTGCATATTCTGCTGATTTTAAATTATTTCCAGGTGTGAAAGGGCCTTATGATACTGTTGGCATCACGGGAACAGTGAAGTGCTGTGAATGTACTGAGTTGAAAGAAGTGGAAGGAGCGAAATCTTCTCTCATGTATGCCTCTAAAGCAGGATTTTCCACTGGAATAGTAACAACTACGAGGGTTACTCATGCAACACCCGCAGCAGCATATGCCAATATGTTACATCGAGATTGGGAGTCAGTAGGGTAAGTGGAAATTATATTCGACAATGATTTTACATTTATGTATAGTTTTAATGTGATAAAGTACATAAATTATGTGTGCAGGTTTTATCGTAATTAACTCCGTTTACAGTTGGTGTTTTGCGTATTTTGTCTGAGTACGACAAACTAAGAAGCATTAATTTTATAAAACGGTTTTTCCCAATACACTGTGAATGAAATATGTAAAGTTGGTGAGATTAAGATTTCCTTAGAAAAATGATAGTGTAGTATCTATAGTGGTATCTATATATCATAAAGTTCACTTAAGTTTGTGTCCATAAATGATCTGTTTCATATCACTCAAAAGGAATTATAAATTTGAAGTGAAATCTCACATTCATCCGGAAGCTATTAAACATTTATCCATGCAATTGCTTTATTGTTACTTTATGTCAGATTGCTATGATCCTAAATAAAATAACCTTCCCAATGATGACTTTCTTATTTGGGCTCCACACAGTCATGAATAGATAGGTTTGAAACCACCGTTCACCTGTTACGGTCAATAAAATGATAGTGCCATTATCACCTCTACACAAAATGTTTGGTTCAAAATAGAGAGTAAGAACTTGGGTTTTATGAATGAGTTTATAATAAGTCCTCTTCAAAATTGTCAAGGGAATCTATGTTGATTGCTTTATCATCTATGTGATCGGCTGCCTCTACCCACGTGACATGTGGATGAAATAAAACACCATGAATTCACTAATCATCTTTAATAATTGACTTGTTTATTTAACTACATACAGAATTTCAAGATGGATTACGGTATAAATGTGCGACAATTGATTCCATAACATTCGGGATAAATAAATCAACCGGTGATAATCACAATAATATATTCAATATCCACAAATTGCATTAGTTTACGAACACAGTGCAATATGGGCATAAGACAAGGTGTGATGAATAAATTGCCAACTTATACACGAATACATATAAGAGCCTACCCACATTAATTTATCTATTCGCCTAACTGTTTGAATATATTTATTTATTTCACTTATTTGTTTGAACACATAAATATTGGTATAAGAGGGCGTCAGATATATATGCGCCACACACACAAAGTGGGAATAAAAGAGAGTGGATAGTGACGTAGTAAATAATAATAGTAATAATAATAATAATAATAATAATAATAATAATAATAATAATAATAATGTGAATCGTTTGACTGTTAATCGAATTAAAAATAGTATTTTCCATGAATATCGTCATTTCATTCTATTTGTGTGTGGGCTGTGATACTTCTCGGACGCCCAAATCGAAGCAGGTGGTTTTCTTCGAGGGCCACACCCCGAGCCTTTGACCTCATTATTATTATTATTATTGTTATTATTATTATTATTATCACTGCCGCTTATTTCTCCTCTCATTCAGACCATCAAACAAGCGCGGATTCCACTGCGTAGACGCTGCTGCACAACTATTGACAAACGCTTCTCACGTCAACGTCATAATGGGAGGAGGGGCAGCCGAATTCTATGGTCCGTCAAACAATACCACTTTCACCATGAAAGGGAAACGCTCTGATTCACGCAACCTCCTACAAGAATGGAAAGATATGCAGACCGAAATGAAACGCAAGCATGTTCTCTTACATACAAACGATGAGTTTAAACGAACCGACTGGTCTTCGGTTGACTACGTTTTGGGTAGGTTCTATGATTCGTGAGTTTGGCTACATAGTGTTATTGTGAATCAGTAGCTAGTAAACAACTCTGTTTTTGTTTATGTTTAAAATGAGGCTGTCTGAAGCGTTATCGATTGCACGTGCTGTGTGTTGATTGGACCAATGTGTGTTGAGTTACTGACACTATCATTCATTTTATGGCATTTCGTTCAGATATAATATTACACATTGATTTTCAGGTTTGTTTGCTCCGAGTCATTTGGCTTATCAACTGGAAAACCAAGACCAACCAAGTTTAGCAGACATGACAGAAGCTGCTATCAAAATACTGTCTCGTAATCCTAAAAGATTTCTTTTGTTAGTGGAAGGAGGTAGGATTGATCATGGGAATCACGAAAATCGAGCCCAGTAAGAAACTATTATTATAATTGCAACTATTTCCTTAATTAAAACTAATGACACTGTCATGATAATTTTGGTCTTTGGTAGGGAAGTAAACTGATGTCGACTATTCCTCGTCGTTTAATCTAAAGCTCGATGTGGAGTGTTGTTTATAAAAGTTTCCGACACATGTAGTTATCTTTTTAAGTGGATTGATGATACGATTACTTTTCCAAATTCATAATGATTACAGATATGCATTAGCTGAAACTTTGGAGCTCGAAAAAGCTGTCGAGAAAGCATTGTCACTTGTTGATCAACAGGAAACACTACTGCTAGTAACAGCTGACCATTCTCATTCATATGGAGTGGTCGGCTATCCGACAAGGAACACAAGTGTGCTAGATGTTGATAATACTGCAAAAGTAAGTGTTAATCCTTTTCCATTTTTAAGCAGTTGAGTAAACAAGAAACGGTTTCTTACCGAAACACATCAATTTGCCAATATCCGAGGTATGTAGTAGACGACAAATGAACCTACTGATGTCAATGAAATGACAATAGGTAACATGTAGCAACTTCAAGTTATGATTGGCAAAATATTTCAAGTCTCAAAACAATTGGCAACTGGATCCATAGTTACAATGTTCCCATCGCATGATCCGTTTGAAAGATTTGTCAACAGTAAGATCGAAGTTAAAAGCTCGCGTATAACACCAGAACAATTTTCAGGGCGAAGAATGCTTACAATGATTGAGTCTAAACATAGTTTCTGTTTGCTTGAGATGTTTTTGGAGGTCGTTCAGTTGATATATATTCCTCATGAAATCCAGTCTCAAAACGGATTTAATGAGCATCGAAATGTTGTTAACTGAATATGAATTAGTCAGATATTCAGGAGGGAAACAAAAGATTGACTACTTCCTTATCGCTGACATATTTTATCAACGAATTTGACTAAAACGTTCTCGTCATGTAACATGATTGGATGGTTATTGAATAATGCAATTGCAGATGAATGAGTCGGTCAGATTACCATTGATTGCCTCTTTAAAGTAGTTGAAATGGGTTGAAAGTGGAGTCCATGTAAGCTAAGAGCACAGTAAAACAAACGCAATTGTTTGTAAAACAGGTCAATTCTCAAACTACTTCATTCATTTGACTTTGAGTGCAGTTTCAGGCACACCGATTCAAAATTTGCACAGCTCATCAGTTGTGATAATTGAGGGTTTGTTGATTTAATGGTATCAGTACATACATGTAAATGGTGAAATCAATGAATTCGCGTAAAATAAGAACAACGATTCAAGCATAATAACATGAGTCCGTTATATTCTAGCGATCTCACCTTCACTTGAGCTTCTATGAGTTTATGTTTATTATAACCTCTGAATAACTTACTTAATAGGTAGTGTCACTTGTGTCGGTAACTATTTGCCTACATCTTCACTTTATCATTTACAGGCTTGTGTGAGTATGTGTGATTAATCACCAGTTACAACCAACATATATACACATCTTAGTAGGTTAAATGTTATTTACTTAGAGAGCGCGATGACGTACTTGCATACTCATATATCTGAGTATCATAATTTCTAATCGCTCATGTGTATTTGGAATTCTTCTTCTTTACACGATTATTATTATTATTACTACTATTATTATTATTGTAATTAATAATAATAATAATTTTGTTCGAATTCACCCTTGTTCGTATCGGCATCGTGTACTTGATGAAATTTAATTAAATTTTGGTGAAAGTTAATGTTGGAGACAGTAAATGGATATGCTATGCATAATGGCATGATCAATTTGCCTTGGAGTGCTCGATTTCGAAATCATTAATTTGTAGCTCAAAATGACCTCATTGAATGTATCCAACGCAGAATTGACGTAAATACGTGTTTTCACAAATAACTGTTTAACAACTAAATGTCATTAATATGATGATAATTCACCAATTATAGTGTTGACTATAATTTATACTGTATGTTTACGTGAGAAATCTAAGTTCTGGTCAGCTGGTGATGAGAGGTCACAATCACCCTGACTTTCACTTGTCTTTGTAAATGGGTTTATATTCGAAAAGTATAAGGTAGATTTTCTGATGTATCACAGAAATTAATAGTATTTTCCCTGTATCACACAGTAACATTTCTTCGAAACATTTAATATAGTCACTGAATATCTACTCTTCTTTACATTGGGAAATCAAAATGTTGAAAGATTTTGAGGAAAATTATAGTCATTTGGAACAACCTAGTTATTTTTCAAAATATCCCAACTTACACGTCTCTGTCATCAATAATATTATTACGGATTGAAATAGTGTGTGATATACAATTAAAGTAGACCATATGAGAAACATTGATACACTCAGTGGAATTAAATTATCTAATATTGCTTTGTTTTGTGTTACAGGGAAATGATAATAAATCATATCTCATATCTTCCTATTTCGATGGACCAAGAGGTATATTGGATGCACCTCGATCGGATCCGGCAACAGAAGATAGATTTGCAAGCAACTATACTGCAGAATCATTAGTGAGACTGAGTTTTTCTACACACAGTGCTGAGGATGTACCGATTTATGCTAATGGACCTTACAGTGAACTATTTCATTCTTCATTGGATAACACATTTATTGCACATGCAACTATGTACTCGCTTTGTATCGGACCATACACGAATCAGTCACATTGTAACGAAGGAAACAATGGATCTCAACTCAGAGGACTTCATCTGAATAACTTTTATTATTTACTATTTCTCAGTGTTATTTTGTACACTTTCATACATTAGTGCATATTTTGTGGTATTTTGTTCAGATTATTAATTTCATGTGTTTCATGTAAGCATATTTGTTATTTGTAATATTTATCAGGTTAGATTAGATAAGTACTCATTAAATGATTTATGGATATACAAACATTTATTTTTGAATTAATGAGGTGATTGTTTACGACTAATTAGCGTTACTTTGGCTTTTGACATTCGTGTCGATGGAATAATCGCACAAAATAAGTTTTGAAACAGAATGTCACATGCAGAGATGTGGGTAATTTTATAATCAGAATTATTCGAATTTATGTATTTACTGAGAATTCCAGAATTACTGCGTTTTAAGGCAGGTAGAACTAGATGAGCACAAATGAACATATTATATTTGTAATTCGTAATCAGTGCACAAATAAATACATTTAAATCATTAGTTCTTGCAAACACCACAGTCGTGTAATTAATGTTCGTAATATCTGAGCCTGATTGGTAATGAAGACGTTCGAGGAATTACAGTAACTACATCTCGCTTTTTTATCATTGATGTATTTGTACCCCAACTTCGTAGTTCCATCATCTAAAACAATGTAAAAACATATACTAAACAATAAATGATCAGGAGTTTAGATAATAGATCATAACAGTAGTTCCGTGATTACTCATTGAATTAGTTAAGGTAAGAATTATGTTGTGAGGGGAAGTGAATTAAGTATTTATTATTATTACCATTAATGACTTTGTTCAATATTATATATTTTGATACAAAATAGAAATTCTCAGCACAGGGTATTTCAACAAGTTTCCTACACAAAAAACAGAAACAAAGACAAAAAAGGGGAAATCGGTTTAAAAAAATCTGAAAAAACTGTACAACTTTTCAAATTAGAGACATGTTAGGAATGCAAGTTATTGACTAGATTAACTCTAACAACCTGTTCGTCACAGAGTATGTTTGCTAGGTAAGGTATAGAACTTTTATAATTTTGTTTGCGTGCATGGATTTCAATGTAATTACTTCTCGTTCTACCAGAAGATATACAAGGAGAAATATATGAATAAAGATGGATGGTACCTAATAAAATAACAACTGCCAGGAGTTTGCATGACTCTAGATGTCTATCCACAACCACATTAATTATGACCTCGAAAGATTCACCACACGTCTTGCTAACTGCCTTCAGCACTCAGCAAATTCTTTTCTCAAAAGCCCGGGAAAGAATAATGGAGAACAGTAAAGAATAATAGGTAATATGCAAGAATTGACAAATTTTAAGAGTAAATGACGAGTAATTCCAAGAGCATGCAATCTCTTTATGTAGTAGGTCAGACGGAAAACCTTCTTCGATAACGATAAAACGTGGGAAGACCAAGACAGATCAGAGGAAAAGGTGACACCAAGATAATTGACCTTCGACACTGAGTTTATCAAAGAGTCTCAGATGGTACAAGCACTATGGGATCTCAAAATAGTGTTTATATTCCGTACATGTCTCATGCTAAAGTTAACAGCTTGACATTTAGACGGATTAAGTATGATGCCATTCCCAACAGACCAACAATCAATACGAGACAAAAACTCATTCATTTCTATGGGATGTAAAGAGAAAGATATGGGCATACATATAGTGAGATCATCCGCATACTTCACAAAAGTGTTTTCTGTGGAAGATGGCAGGTCATGCAGAAAAAAAGAGAATAGAAGAGGCGAAAGAACAACTCCTTGTGGTACACCTTCATGAGACAGTAGAGACTCTGAACGTTTTCCTCCAAACACGGTGTACTGTTCCCTTCCAGAGAGGTAGGAACATAGCCAGTTGGTTATCCAGCTGTCAGTGTTGACGCTGATTAACTTGTTAAGTAAACGTTGTCTTGGTATGGAGTCAAAAGCTGAAGTATAGTCCAGAAAAGCACATCGAACATACTTCTTACCCTTTTCTAAGTTGAACACTATGTTGTGATGCAGAACTGCAACAGCATCTAAAGTGCTTCTTTTGCGTCTGTATGCAAACTTGTATGGGTCAGTATGCTCTTCTATCGCAGGCTGAAGTGGAAGTATTAATAATTTTTCCATGGTTGTGACGAAGGGTGAAGTTATTGCAATAGGTCTAAATTTTACATTCTTATCACCAAATGCTTTCTTGGGTACAGGAATTATCTTCATCTTTCTACATATTTTCGGTATGAGATTAGATGAGAAGGATCTGTTAAATATTGTTGTGAACGGATGACACAGAACGTCAGCACATTTTTTAAAAAGGATGTTTGGGATACCATCAGGTCCCAAACATCGAGATGAATTAAGCGACTGGAGACATTCTCGTACATCAGTTTCAGTGAAAGTAGGAACACAGCTATTTTTAAACCCGTGGATAGAGGGAGCATCACATCAGATGACTGACGTACAAAAGACTTATTTAAGTCACAAACATTCAGCTGGTTATCGCTTCTAAACTTTCTGTCACCTGTAAGTTCTTTAAAGAATTTCCACATACTTGGAGAGTTTTTGCAAGATAAGGGCATTTGAGTAAACATACAGTTGAGACGTCTAATCTCTAGGTTTATCAGACCACTTAGCTTACGAACTTCATCAGAGTTCTTCTCCTTGTACATTCTTTCTTTCACCCTCCGTAGTTGTTTTAGTTATGAAGATGTAAGTCGATCAAAACTTACAAAAACGGTTTCAGTGGGACAACAAATATCAAAACAGAATTTTAGGTAACAAGTGATAACATCAGTAGTGATTTCCAGTGAATCATCTGTAAATAACTACCAGTTAGCGTATGAAACATGTTTTTCAGATTTCGGATATTTTCTTCTGAGTAATTTCTATATTTGACTCTCTTGGTTTGATGTAAGAGTGTACTCTTACCATGCCTCCCATTTACTTTAGAAAGAACACGAATTATACATTGGCCCGAGCTGGACAATTAAGCACGTTTACGAGTCACATGTATGCCCACATCATTAATGAAAACTAAGTCTAAATGAGCATCCAAACGAGTAGGAAAATCTTCTAATTTTGGTGACCTAGTGACGTGAGGAAGCTACAGTCACATGAACTGAAATCACCACATACAACTGAAAGTGAATCACTGAAGGCAGTAACAGAGAACTCAGTGAATTCATCAGCGAAAACAGATAGCGCAGATTATTTGCAGTCTGAAGTCACGTAGATATTGGTAACATAAACATATTTGTATTTATTCAGATATTTGGATGACATCTTAGAGTCAGACAGTCGATAGAGTCATTTGAAAACTTGAAACACGCAAAGGAAGATCGACATCAGTTCACGTTTACAAACGTAGCTACACCGCCGCCACACCTCTTTTGATTCTTTGATCAATCCTGATAATAAATCTTGAAATCACGTACTGATACTAGGCAGTCATCCTGTAAACCATTTAACCAAGATTCTTGAATTGTGATGACACCACAATTACGATACATACTTTGACTTAGTAGGAATTGCAGATAGTCCACTGTGTTGATTAGTGATCGGTAGATAGAATTTAGAAGCTCGGGAATCGACAACCGATTAATGTTCATTCTCTTTAACGCATATTGCCAACCACCACAATGACTTTTACAGTACTTTTTTGTAACTTGTGCAGCGAAAGGGCAGGCAAGGTAAAAGCGGTAATCCCCTTCAAATCTGTCCTCCGTTTCGTTTCAACGACCTTGAACGGCCTGATTAGAGGCGCTCATTCCGTATTTCAATTGCCGTGGGTGTGTTGGGTTCATATGGTTGTGGACGGAATAGAAGAAGCTTTCGCTTAACAGGCTTCCGTGTCTGGTAGCAGGGCATCACGATTAACTCCTGGCAGGAACCTAGGTATGTTAACAATAAAAAAGGAAAAGAAATTAGTAAATCATAGTGTGATACTATCCTTAGTCCTTAAGAATAGATCAAGTTGCCTATTAAAGGACTCCTGAGAAGTCGCTTGGACTAGCTCGGCCGACAGCGAATTCCAGCATTTGACAACTCTTAAGCAGTAGAAGTTGTGTCTCCAGTTTTTGGGTGTTACCTCTTAGGTTAGTGTTGGAACTAAGCTTAAGTAGGTGTTTGAGAGGATACCCAGAAGTGTTAAGGATACTGTAAGCCATCATAAGGTCACCTCTAAGACCAGCTAGTGGTGATTGATAGTCTTGGGCAAGGCCACACTGTTATGTATGCTCTTTATAGGAAAGAACTGCGCGAAGATGTAAAACTATTGAAATGCTTTAAAGACATAATGTGCGGTACTTATGATACACGCACTTTCCTTATAGATTCGGAAGCAACCGAAATTTCAGCAGTGCAGTCTATGCAGTCATTATAACTTAGTACTTTGTTTATTCCATGCCTTGAGGGAATTTTTCAGTAAGGTATGTGTTAGCTGTACAAATTATTTTCTGGAGTACTGAAATACTGATGTACGCAAATGCTTGAAACACCTTGTGAAGACTAGACGGCCTGACTTGTGAGCTTCGCTTCTCATAACGCACTATATTCAGATTTACTCAGAAGTACGAACATCCAAGAATCCATTTCCCACTGGCGTCTGATTACATAAAAGATTACTGGATTGCCCGGAAGTCAATGTGGGCTTGCTGTTACCGGCAAAATTTATTAAACCTGGGCAACCACACAAGCAACCGTGTCAAAAGTGCTCATAAACACCAAAAAGAATGTCTCAGAAGAGGTTGTTCTCTGCTGTTGAAGTTCCGGAAAATTTGGAGTAAAAACAGACACTGACCTACGTTTGCGTCCATATGACGCTGTAAAGAATCTCCAGCGTTTTCCAATTCTTCAGGTAAGAAATATAGTTAATTATATCATTCATTCCAGGTTCCAATGTCATTTCGAAATCTTTTAAATGAGTTCACATCTTTTGCAGCTAAAATTGTAGCTGTAAATTATAAACGTGTTAGGACAATCAGATACGAATTTATAGAACGAGGATACATCCGGTGCTACGTCAAGAGTATGATGTATGTTGTTGATGCCTCACGTGCACGATGTGCTTGCGAGTGTTTCAGTGACTAAATGCTGCCCTGTGGTCATATTCTGTATGCGCGTTCTAAAGATCTAATTCGTGGAGGTAAATGCGTGTTTTTTGTCTCCATAAGGTTTGTAGACTTATTTCGACATAGCAGCCGGTGGACAAGGGAATACATAATGGACTTGGTTCTTCGTGCGCTGGACAATAAGTCAATCTCTACAGGGAGTGGTCATCTGCCACAGAAGTTCACTAAAAACTACCACTCAATCCATGCTCTCAGTGAACCTTTGGCAAGTATATATATATTTCTGCATGCGCAGGTACACGCCATTTTTACAGGCATGATCTATAAATTACAACACTTGTTGGTTCAAAAAATGCTTCGCAACTTATTTAGTTTATAGTTGTTATAAAGTATACCCGTAGGGCGCTTGCAGTAAACCGTGACCTTGAGGGGACACGTACGTGAAGTCCGTTCCAGAAGTCAGAAGTTTCATAGCTGTGCCCTCAGAGCAAATTTCTGAAGAAAAAAAGAGAAACGGAAGAGCAGAAAGGCGCATGAATATGAATGCCAAACGTTGCTTAACACTGTGTAGAAGAAAGGACAGTGATATAATAAATTAGAATAAATTCATATTATATCTTGTTAGAGTGAAATGAAGTTAGAGGCTCCATATTAGAGAATGTAGTAATAAAGAACAATGAGTTGTGTCGTTTAACGAGTTGTAGTAAGCTCACATGAAGGAAAGGAAGTCAAGGCTGGTACAAGGAAAGCGGACAAGCGATTAGTTCAATCGGTGCTGATGATGAAGCTACATTGTCAGAATTCATTCTTAACACTGACCATAGCTATGCTTCTTGATAACAAGAAGTCCTAATATTGTACTCCCCTTAGTTTTACATAAATTCATTTATATGGCCATTGCCTTATTCTTATAGAGTAACGGCAGGGAGAGTGTACTTTGAAGTCTTATGTGGCTGTGAGACAGGGATGTTGTTTCGCGTTCTTGTGTAATAATTACCAGTTTGGTGCATACGTGATTAGTCATACAGACCGTTTACCAAATACTGCAACCTTGGACATGGTTTACTATACTACTAGTTCGAATTTCGACCTGTCAAGATATATAAGCATTGCTGTAATCAAGAGACTGATGCGTTATAAATGAAAACGTTTATTAAAGTTTAAATCCAGCTTAGATGATCCATTAATAAATAACTCTTAATTCTTGAAAGTTGTTTCCGTTAGGTCTGTGAATACTTGTGAAGCCAGCTGGAAATAAGATAGACAGGAAATAGTTATTGGTGTGTAAATGTTAACCAGAAACTAGTATAAAGACAGAAACCGGTATTCAAATACAAATCGAAAGTGCATTTGGCACACCCTTTCTTTAGACAGTTAATCACGCTTATTTCCTTTATCTCTTGCGCTGCTTAGGAAAGCCTGGGTCGCAACATACATAGCTTGTATTATTTAATTCTTTGGACAGGTTGCACTTCGGAAAATTAGACAATGAATATATATAAAGACTACTAAGTGAACTAGCATTGTAGCGGTAAATAAATCCCCAAAATAAATAGCTCTGTAAGTTTTCGACATTGGATGCTGACCATATGTTTTAGTGGACTCATCTAGCTGAAGGCGCTCGGTCATGCATCCGCACCAGATCACGTGTGGTAACGCTGTGCTCAACATCTATCGCAATCGCTAGCCAGATTAGATCAGAGAATTCCGATGTATTGGTAATCGCTAAATACACACTTCCGATCTCCTCGACTCTGTCTTTTGATTTCTCTCGGTGGGTACAAATTATATTTGGTGTTGCTGGTAAAAGCGTTGTCAAACACTGAATACCTGTGTCATCTTCATTGATGAGACCGACGTGATCTGGTACACCTAATTGCAAATGTGAGTCTGTTACTTTTCGGGATTTTTTATATATCATTGCCTCATTTTTTATTCTTTAAACGTTGTGATTTTTTTCGTGTTTTTTCTTGGATATATATTTTTTTTACCCTCGTTCATTATCGTACTTCATATTTCATCATGACTGAACAGACACCCAAAGTACTCAAGCTTAAGACTTTGTCCCCACCTTCGTTTCAACTGATGCCTTTCTGGCCCGACAATATCGAAGTCTGATTCTGCTACACAGAAGCCGACTTCTCCGAGCACGGCGTGATCGACACACGTGCACAATTCCTCGCAGTAGTCAAGGCACTAACGCGGGAATTCAGCAGGTACGTAACACCTAACAACGCCTTAGACGAACTGGCTGCATCTGCCGATCGTATTTTAGAAATTACGAAATCTTCTACTACGGAGGTATTTTCAGTCAAAGAAAGGCCTCAAACAACTCAGAATGACATAACCGAGTTATGTCATACACTCACGCGTTATCTCAATCTTTGTACCGACCGTAAGAGATCGCGCACCCCACGTAGAAGCACTTCACGTAAGCGATCTGTCTCTAGACCACGAGAGACGGATAACCCCGACTGGTGCTGGCATCATAACCACTATGAAAAGTCTTCCAGAAATTGCAGAAAACCCTGCAATTTTCACAACACGAAACCGACTGACTCGAAAAACAAATCGGGAAACTTCCAAGCCGGCACGCGTTAACGGCAACCGTAGCCGGCGAACATAGCCGTCTGTTGTACGTCACAGATGTGACAACGAGTGTTCGCTACCTCGTCGACACCGGCGCAGAAGTTATCGTTCTCTCGGCAAATCCTAACGACCGGCTTCACGAATCGGCTCCAAACTTACAGGCAGCAAACGGAAAACCTATCGCCACGTATGGCAAAAGGTACGTTTACCTTAACCTGGATTTACGCGAACCCATTCACTGAATCTTCGTTTTTGCAGATGTTTCTATGCCAATCATTGGTATGGACCTTCCACAACACCATAATCTGATCATCGATACTCGCAAACAGAGGCTAGTAGACGGAAACACTAATTTATCCGTTTGCGTAACTTCTTTTTCTGGTTGCAGATTATCCCCAGCCACAATCAAGCATACGATAGACCCACTTTATCAACCGCTACTCGATAAGTATCCTGGGATACAACAAACGCAACCAAAACTACCGTGTGTAACCAGCAACGTTACACATCACATCACGACTACAGGACCACCTGTATTCCCTAAAACACGACGACTAAGCCCGGAAAAGCTAAGGTTGGCGAAAAACAAGTTCGATCACATGACAAACTTAGGAATCATACGACCGTCAAATAGCCCATATGCATCTCCATTGCACATGGTCCCTAAAAAAAAGAATAGTAACGATTGGGGTCCAACTGGCGACCATCGGCGATTGAATGCAAAAACCCTTCCCGATCGTTACCCGTTGCCTCACATTCACGATTTGACAGCTACCTTGAAAGGTACAACTGTCTTTTCGAAAATCGACTTGGTTAAAGCGTATAACCAAATTCTTATGGCTACTGACGACATTCCGAAAAGAGCCGTCATTACTCCCTTCGGACTCTATGAATTTTTGCGAATGCCTTTCGGTCTAAGAAACGCTGCTCAAACATTCCAAAGATTCATAAACGACGTTTTTCGAGGTCTCAACTTCGTACATGCGTATGTTGACGACTGCCTAATCGCAAGTCCGGACAAAGAATCGCATCTCCAGCATCTGGACCTTGTTTCGCAACGACTACAAAAACATAGCATTACTGTCAACGTTCAGAAATGTCAATTCGGAACCGACTCATTAAACTTCCTATGATACACTATAGATGCTCAAGGCATTCGGCCCCTTAGAACCAGAGTGGCGGCAATTCTGGATAACGCAGAACCGACCACGATCAAGCAACTACGAACGCTCAACGGCCTTGTAAGTTGCTATAGACGATTCATAGCGAACAGCTTGTCACTTATGAAACCACTAACCGACCAGTTTCTTGGAAATGCATAATCCGTCCATTTGGACGAAACCTCACGAAAAGCATTCTCCACAGTTAAGAAACTTATCGCAAAGGCAACCATGCTCGCACATCAGGACACCGAAGCACCCATTATTGTCGCAGTAGACGCATCCGACTCAGCAATCGGAGGAGGGGTTAACAACTCCTGCCAAACCTTGGCATTTTTCTCTAGACGGTTGCTAGACACCAAATCGAGGTACAGCACATTCAGTAGGGAACTCCTAGCTATGTGTTGTGCTGTACGGCATTTCCAACATTATATGGAAGGCCGTGAATTCACTCTTTTTACTGACCATAAACCGCTCACTTTCTCGTTAAGCTCCTCTTCAGGCAAGTACTCTCCCCGTGAGTCCCGACAACTGGACTACATTTCGCAGTTTACTTCAGACATCCAACACATTTCTGGAGCAAACAATGTAGTTGCAGACGCCTTATCTCGAATAACTTCCTTGAATAGTTTCCAAGGAATCGACCTTCTTAAACTCACCCAGCTTCAAGAAGAAGACACTGATCTTCAGCACGAGTTATCGTCAACAACCCTTAAACTGATCACTGAACAGATGGGAACAGGTAAGGAAACCTTACTTTGTGACACATCTACAGATAGGGATCTCCCAATCGTGCCGAAATGTTATCGACGCAACGTCTTCAATACGCTGCACAAACTTTCTCATCCAGGTGTTCGTGCAACTATCAAACTTATAGCAGAACGGTTTTGCTGGCCTGGCATGAATAAAGACGTGAGGGAGGGGGCACGCTCCTGTGTAAGCTGCCAAAAATCTAAGGTTATCAGACACACTCGCGATGCTCGTCTCGAGCATGTTCTTCTGGATTCGGTAGGATCTTTACCAGATTCAAATGGATACCCTTATCTCTTGACCTGCGTAAACCGTTTCACTCAGTCGCCAGAAGTAGTACCTATCAAGGACATCACTACTAAAACAGTAGCCCGCACCTTCGTCGAACGATGGGTAGCAAACTTCGGCTGCCCTTCAACCATCACTACAGACCGTGGACGTCAGTTTGAATCTGAACTTTTCCATCGTCTGACCACACTTTTATGAATCACACGTTTCCGAACGACCGCCTACCATCCACAATCCAACGGGTTGGCAGAACGTTTTCACCGACAACTAAAAGTTTCACTATCAGCTACAGACGTTTCACAGTGGACCGACGCCCTTCCACTCGTCTTACTAGGTATCCGCGATGCAGTGAAAGCTGACGTTGGATACACTGCAGCTCAACTCGTTTATGGAACGACACTTCCACTTCCAGGAAATTTCGTGGATCCTTCCTCTTCTTCAATGAACATGGATCTAACCTACTACACGAACAGGCTTACAAAAGCAATGCGTTCAGTTAAACTTGCTTCCACTCGACCACAATCAACTGATGTTTTCGTTCAACCTGACTTACGATATAGTACACACGTTTCGTTCGTCGAGACTCGGATCGACGACCGTTCGAATCAGCGTACGAAGGACCTCTCAAAGTTCTTCAGCGTGAATCTAAGTACTATATAGTCGATAAGAACGGAACAAACGATAGCATCAGCATCGATCGCTTAAAAGCAGCATATTTAGAAGGAAATCCTATTCATGTTGACTTTCTTCGGTACAATCTCACAACACGACTCCTACACTTATAATTCCTCAACCGACAACCAACACTAGCGATGATACTCCGAATGTGTCTGAAAATAAACTTAGGACGACGCGTTCTAGAAGAAGAGTAAGATTTCCAGAACATTTAAACGAATACTGTACGTAAGACATTACTCGACAATTTATATTATCTCGATCTTTCTTTTTACGATGTATAATATTTTTTAAAAAAACAATTTTAATATGCTTATATATTTATATTTTTTTTAAAAACAAACAAACAAAAAAATTTTTTAAAGCAATTACGTGTGCTTGAGTTTATTTTCCATTTTTTCGCCGACATTGTGTTTTTACGCACATACGAGTGTATTTCGACATGCACTCACATTTTCTTTTTTCTTTTCCAGCTGTCCTGGAAAAGAAAGACAGTTTATGAGGAGTCGACATTTTCGTTGTAACTTTTTCTTTTTTACTACGTTGTACCTCGGTCCCATATAGTAAGGAAAGACGACCAGACCTTGCTAAACCTAGTAAGCTATCAGAAGAGTGTTTACCAACGACAAACTCGTTGGGTTTAAACTTCTAGCTGGCCACGTCTTAGGGTCGTCACTGCCCCACTAGGAAGGGGGGTGATCTGTAGCGGTAAATTGATCCCCAAAATAAATAGCTCTGTAAGTTTTCGACATTGGATGCTGACCATATGTTTTAGTGGACTCATCTAGCTGAAGGCGCTCGGTCATGCATCCGCACCAGATCACGTGTGGTAACGCTGTGCTCAACATCTATCGCAATCGCTAGCCAGATTAGATCAGAGGATTCCGATATATTGGTAATCGCTAAATACACACTTCCGATCTCCTTGACTCTGTCTTTTGATTTCTCTCGGTGGGTACAAATTATATTTGGTGTTGCTGGTAAAAGCGTTGTCAAACACTGAATACCTGTTGTAAGATCCATTTTGAATGTGTTGTGTTTTGGTGAAAATCGCTCCATGCATATACTTGTACTTTATTCCTATTGATTACATTAGTTGTACATTATTGTATTTTGATTACATTTGAGTTGTTGATACTTGTATTTTTTATTAGAGATTTGTTTTTATTACGCATCCACTAAGTTTGTGTTTCTTCCTGAACTGCATCTGTGTTGTTTTACTTGACACTCGTTCTTGGCGGTAGCCATATTGATTTGTTCCTCCTGTTGTGTGTGATCTATCCAGTCAGGATAGAATAACGTTCATTTGTTGTACCTGGTAATTTTTCCTCATCTTCTATCAACTTCTTTATTTATTGTAATTTAGATTTGATTGATTGAACAATCATTGGTTGAATAGCCGGGTGATAATATTTGTTTAGGTAACGATTTACATTTAAATTTGTGATGAATTATAGAACCGCTATTTACCCGATTACTTGTTTTGATTTCAACGGGATAAGGCGCGTGTCTAAGGTCCTCGGTCGGCTATTCTTCAACATCCAAACCGTGGTTTGGATCCTACAGTTCTAAACAATTATTACTTGGCCGAAATCCTTTGGCAATCGTTCGCGGATTTTCCGGAAATAATTGGTCGTTTCGCTTATAATGCCAGTTAATCGTAAAAGGAAATCAAGCTCAAAGTTCGTCGATGTTAATGAAGAATCCCCGATTGTCAAGCAAGTGCCTTTTCACGTCCCTAAGGGTCATGGTTCAGACTCAAATAGGGTTGATTATCATGGTAGTGATTCTAGTCTTAATTCGATATCAGATGACGTAAAAAATCTTAGTTTAAAGGAGAAGCAAAGGCCTGAATCACCAGGAAAGAGAATGTTGCCTATAGATCATGTTGTTGGCCCAGAACTACCAAAAGTTGAACTGAGTTATTTCGATGGAGAGCCAAGAGGATATTGGAAGTTTATAAGGCAATTTGAGACGTATGTAGCATCAAGAGTCACGGATGATAGCCAACGCCTGCTCTATTTGATACACTATTGTAAGGGCAAGGCTAAGACAGCTATTGAAGGTTGTGTTATGATGGAGGCATCCTCTGGCTATAAAAGAGCAAGGGAGATTTTAAAACGTTTTTTCGGACAGCCTCACGTAATCGCTCGAGAAACACTAGAGGACTTATTCAGTGCCGTGAATTTTGATTATACTGACGAAGGGCAACTATCAAATTTGGCTATTAAAATGGAAAACTGTGCTACGGTCTTGAAACAGATTAATTATGCCTCTGATCTAAATTCCTTACTTACTTTGGAAAGAATAGTGAGACAATTGCCTCAACCTATGCAAACCTAGTGGGCAGACTGGGTGGACATAACGTAAAGACGAACTGTCACGTGCAATCGGAGCAAGGGAATAGTTCGACAACGAAAACTAAATGCAGCATGTGTTCCTACGACCATGCTATTTATAATTGTCCACAGTTCTTAGCGCTTACAGTTCAAGACCGATGGTCTCACGCTAAAAGCAAGGGTATCTGTTTCGTCTGTCTTAGACAAGGACATAGAGTTAATGAATGTAAGCTGATAAAGCGTTGTAACGTCAATGGTTGTGAAAAGAAACACCATTCTTTGTTGTACAGCGAGAGTGAGAAACCTGGTATCTCGAATTGTTGCGGATATACTAAATCACTAATCAGTCAAGTGTGTTTAGGCATGATTCCCGTACGGTTGAAATCGCGAAAAGCCGAGATTGTAGGTTATGCACTGTTGGACAACGGTTTTGATGTGACACTGATAAAATCAAACTGTTTGAGGTCTCTCGGGCTGAACGAAGACCAAGCATCAGTGGTAGTTGAGACTGTGGGCGGTAATAGAACAATGAATGTCACGAGTGCGCCTTTTGAGGTATATTCTTTAGATCGATCTGGACATGTTACGATTGAAGGAGCTCTGATTGTGGCAAGTATACCAGGTCATAAGCCAACAAAGTCAGCAATGAACAACCTAGTTAAGTGGCCGCATCTAAGTGATGTGACAATAGATATCCTAGACTCTAAAGAAGTTTTACTGTTGATTGGTTTCGACGTACCAGAAGCACATTGGGTGTTAGACCAACGGTTGGGAAGAACCTGTACGCTGTGAAAACGTTGCTAGGGTGGACGGTTTTCGGACCTGCGTCATATTCGGAATATAGGAAAGGGGTTGTTAACCATACCAGTAAGGTAAAGACGTTAGAGAACGAAATACGTAAGCTTTATGATGTAGAGTTTTCAGATGCTTATTCAAGTGATAAATCATTATCAGTAGACGACAAGGCGGCTATAAAGACTGTGGAAGGTGGCACGCGCTTCGAAAACGGTCATTTTGTAGTTTCTACACCGTGAAAAAGAATCCAAATATGAAAGTGGATAATTATGAAGTAGCAAACCGTAGATTACAAAGTTCGAAGGGTATGTTGTCGAAGGATGTCAGTCTGCACATCAGGTATATCAAAAGTATTGAAAGTGATTTTACTAAGACTTATGCGGAGAGGGTCCTTGAAATATATCTGCAGTCTTATTATCGCCCTCGATGGTATTTACCTCCTCATGCAGTATTAAACATGGAAAAACCAGAAGATCTTAGAGTGATCCTTGATTGTGCCGCACAGTTTGCAGGGGTTTCTCCAAATGATATGATTTATCAAGAACCCGATACCACCGCTGAGTTAAGATGTATATTAATAAGTTTTCGCAAGGAGGCGGTGGCAATCCCTGCAGATGTTGAAGGAATGTTCATACAAGTGAAGGTCCCTGAGTCTGATCAAGGAGCTTCAAGATTTCTGTGGTGGCAGGAGGGAGACATGTTGAGGGAACCATCCGAATTTCAAATGACATCACATCCATTTGATGCCACATCATCGACATTCTGCGCGAACTGTACCTTGAATAAAACGGCCCAAATATTCTCTGTCGGTTATGATGGTTATGTTGTAGATGATGTCAAGAATAATTTCTATGTTGATGATTGCTTGATATCCATTCCCACTTGTGATCAAGCAAAGAGTTTCGCTAAGCATATAAGTGAATTATTATGTAGAGGAAGTATGCAAAAAATGACCGATCATGAATATTGGTTCAAATGTCCTACTTTATTGCATGGCGAATTTTATATAACAATCACTGACTGTCCGGAACCTACTCCTGACGATATTGAGTTTGGAAAAACTGCTGTGTCATCATCAGCATATACATAATATTTGCAACCCTCAGGACAGCTAATATTTTCATTATTAACCTATTCCTGTCATTAAAGTCGAACAAAACATTGAAAATCAGCCAAAATTGTGATAAAGAAGGGAAAAAACGATAAATCTTTTCATGATATCGTAACTTGTAACGCAGTTTTGGTAGCCTTGATGACAACACAATTTTTATGACGATATATGTTTGTATCATAATATTTCATATAAAAATAAAAGATTTCTCTACTCTCAATGTACAATTAAGCAGAAATAACTGCTAGTCTGCGATGCAATTATGAAAAACTGTTATAATGAATTTTCAAGGACTTCGTGATACCATGTACCGCAAAATGGAAAAACCCTTTTCACCTGATTGTGAAGACGGAAAATGAAGTTTCAAATTTCTTTATAATTAATTTCAAATTTCGACTGTGCGGAAAGCAGAAATGAAAAAGTAGCGCAAAAAGTGTCGTGATACCCTTGGAGCGCTGCCTGGGTCAGTCCATGGCATACCATTAACTGATGCGCGTTGGTTGTCCTTTGCCTTGACGGGGATCGATGTTTTGTTCGATAATCAATGACTCAACTGCCGGATGATTTGGTTAGGGCTTAGTGACATTTCACTGGCCCTACAATGTGATTAGTTATTAATGTCGCCGGCAGAAAAGTCAGCGGATCCGCAAAAATAACTTTCCGATTGTTTTTGACTCGAATGTCTGATATAGGTATAGTGAACAACTTGAGAAACGGATCAAGAAGGCTATCGGATCTGTGTGTACGACCAAGTGTCCACCTGTAATTCGAGTTATTAGTCAAGTTTGATGTATGTATAATATGGTCTTAACCTTTATTTGTGGTTTGTTTTTACTCTTCTCTTGTTAGAAGAATGGAGTTTGATTAGGTACGCTTCCTGTTTATTGCAAGATTTGAGTATACTGATGTCTAGTACATGGCCGGTTATATAACTTTTGCTACTGCTTTGACTGTTTCACAGTTACTACCACAGGATATTGTACTGACGGAAAGTTTAACTTTATTGTCTGATTCATTATCAGTACAATTATTTATAGTCAGATCTAAATCATCATTTTGAGGAGAATAGATATCATGTACTTATGGTTTACCTTATTCCGTATTTTGAATTTCAAGAGGTTTAGGCAAGCTTATCAGTGATGGCATATTTGTAAAGTCGAAGACCTTTCCAAAATCAGTGTTCATTTTTTGATCCTAAGGATTCGGACATGTTTGGCGCTTTGAACCTAACGGTGAGTAGCTTCATCTTCCTGTCTTTTATTGACTCAGTGTTTTATCTGGTAGAATCTTAATATCCCTGAAGTTTAGTTTGTCTGATTGTATTCTACAAAGTAAGAGATTCCCTTGCTTCCAGGCATGTGTTAATTCCGAGCATTATCGCTAAACACAAACCACGGCAATTTTTCAATCTCGTGCACACACATGATACGTGTGTCATATTTCTGTCCATACGCAACTTAGATTTGATAATTTAAAGTGCATGTGTGTCTGATATTTTAAACGTGATGATCGTTAAAACAACTTCAAAGCAACGTGATTCTGTAAATTACTTGTTTCATTATTCTGATTTGGAATTTTGGCGTGGTCAAATTTGTTAAGATACTTAGGCGAATTAACAATATACGAATGTATGTGGCACATATATAAGATGAAATCCGACATTAGTTAAAAGTGAGGAGTAAAACTACATGTATTTTTCGTAGGATATATTGCTATTTTGAATTAACGTGACACTTTTTAACCAAAATGTGTGAGACAGACTTTTGAACACAAATTTAACCTCATTTCTTTTATTAACATTACGTTTTTTTACTCAATCGTAAAAGTAGACCTGATTATCCGTAAACTAAGTTGGGTATATAAATAGTTCATTTTTTTATTATCTTAAGTTATTCGTGTAATAGTAACCATTTTTCGTGCTAACTTTATTGCTATATTTGTCACATACCTCATGTCAGACTCAATAGAAACCCATAATCTGGAGGATTTGTCACCAGTGGAGATAGACACTGTTATGACTACGAAATCCCGACTTCCAGAATTTGATCGCAATTATCCTGAGTTGTGGTTTGCTCAACTAGAGCATTATTTCACGAGACACAATATCAAATCTGGAGGGATTCGCCATAGAGACTTGTGTTCTATCCTTCCTCCGTCAGTCGCCAAAGAAGTCCGTGACTTGATTTTAAGTCCACCATCACCACAACCATACATCATCTTAAGACGAGAGATAATGAGCCGTTTATCATTATCAGACAGTCAAAGAATCCAAGGAGAAACACTAGGTGATAGGTCGCCGTCACAGTTTTTACGTCACTTCCAAGTCTAAGTGGGTGAAGCAGTCCTAAAACAAGGATGGATACAAGCTCTCCCATGCTACGTCAAACACTGTTTGGATGCACAAGATCCTGAAACCTCATTTGGTGCGTATAGCCGATAGAATAATGGAAAGAGGTCCTCCAACTGGATCAGGCGCAATAAATCACACACAAAAAGCAGAATCAGCAAAAGGCCCCGTAATAGAAGGACTCATTGCGAGTGTTAAGAGTCTCACTGAGGCTGTCACCAGTATGCAAATAGGTCATAGAAACAGGAGCAGGTCACCACAACGACCACGATCCAAGTCACAAAACAGGTCACAAATGTCCAGACAATCTGGGCAGTTTTGTTGGTACCACTGGAAGTTTGGTGTCAACTCAACCAAGTGCATGCAACCATGCGCCTGGCCTAAGCATAATTCTAAGACAGCGGGAAAGGAGTAACCCCTCCCCAGGTCGCGACGACTGAGGAGGGGCGCCTAAACAGTCGCTTGTTTTATGTTAGAGACAGAAACTTTGGCTTGAATTTCTTGGTGGATACTGGCGCTGCTCTTAGCATCATCTGTCAAAATAAAACTGAGATAAGTCGAGAAACATCCCCAATTACACTTCAAGCTGCAAATAAAACTAAAATCGCGACATTTGGGCAGAAAACTTTAACCCTAGATTTGGGGTTCAGGAGGCAATTCCCTTGGGTTTTCACGGTAGCCGACTTGGATCTGGCTATACTGGGGATGGGCTTTCTAGAGAGATACGAATTTCTAGTTGACATCAAGAAACGGCGCTTGACACTAAAAGAAACTTCGAATTACACTAAAGGCAAAGAAAGTCACATCAGCTCTCTTAACTTGATTCAAACTCCCCCAGTAACAACAGCGAAATTCCAAGATATACTCGCGGAATTTCCAAACTTAACTAAGCCAAACCCACAGCCTTCCAAAGACAAACTAAAAGCAAATCACACTATCAAAACGGAAGGTGCACCGGTGTTTGCAAAACCGAGGAGACTAGCATCAGATAAGCTCAAAATCGCTAGGGCCGAGTTTGATTATATGCTACAACTGGGTATTATCCGTCCCTCTGATAGTCAATGGGCATCTCCTTTGCATATGGTCCCAAAGAAGAATGAAGGTGACTGGCGACCGTGCGGGGGTTACAGAGCCCTAAACCGTCAAACCGTACCATATAGCTACCCAATACCGCATATCCAAGATTCCACAAAGGCCTTACAGGGTATGAACATATTTGCTAAAATTGACTTAGTCAGGGCATATCACAATATCCCGATGGCTGATGAAGATATTCCCAAGACAGCTATTACTACACTCTTTGGCTTATTCGAGCTTGTACACATGCCATTCGGCCTGAGAAATGCTGCACAGACATTTTAAAGATTCATAGATAACCTACTTCGAGATATGCCATTTGCGCAGGGGTATATAGACGACTTGTTAATCGCCAGTCACGATTTGCAACCACGTACAGCATGTACGAGCAGTGTTGAAAAGACTGGATGAACATGGAATAAACATACATTAAAGTAAGTGTGTTTTCGGTGTTCAAACTTTAGAATTTCTCGGTCACACAATAAGCCCAGAAGGGATTAAACCTATAAAAAAAGAAGTGGATACCATGAAACAATACCCCGTACCTAGTTCTCTAACACAACTGAGAAGTTTCCTAGGCCTAATTAACTTTTATCGCAGATTCATACCAGGTTGTGCACAATTAATGCAACCTTTGACAGATTCATTTAAAGGAAAACCAAAAGAATTCAAACTGTCTTCTGACGCCATCAAAGCTATTAAACAGCTTAAAGATAAACTGGCTCAAGCAAATACGTTGATATGTCCGAATTCTCTTTCCCCATTTGCTTTGATGGTGGATTCTTCAGATAAAGCAGTAGGCGGTACCCTTAACCAATTGGTTAAAAACGCCTGGAACCAATTGCTTTCTTCTCGAAAAGACTCGCTTCAGCAGAGACAAGGTATTCTACCTTCGGGCGAGAACTTCTTGCAATCTACCTGATCATTAAACACTTCCGACGCATGTTAGAAGGTAGGGAATTTATAGTCTTTACGGATCAAAAACCACTAACGAATGCATTAAAAGCGAGAGCCGATAAATACTCACCTCGAGAAGTCCGACACCTTGACCATATATCACAGTTCACAAGCGATATCCGACAAGTCAAAGGTCAGGACAATCAGGCGGCAGATGCCTTATCCAGACTAGAAATGAACGCGCTACAGCAGTCTACAGTAAACTTCAAGACGTTGAGACAAGAACAAGAGCAGGATCTAGAATTACAAAACCTGCTTAAAACAAACAGTTCAAGTCTTAATTTAAAACAGTTCCCATCACCTATCGATGGTATTCTAATTTACTGTGACACGACCAAGGCAATGCCGCGACCTTTCGTTCCCAAAAGTATGCGAAAGTTGATATATAATAACTTTCATTCTTTGTCTCATCCTGGCGCAAAAGCTTCAACAAAACTAATCAATGCCAGATATATATGGCCGAATTTACAGAAGGATGTACACAAATGGGTTAGAGAGTGTTCAGCATGCCAACAATCAAAGATTAATTGTCACACAAATTCACCCATAGGTGTTTTCTTGCAACCAGATGCACGTTTTACCCATGTGCATCTCGATTGGTAGGTCCTTTACCACGTTCAAACGGTTTTAATTATCTTTTTACATGCATAGATCGATTTACCAGATTTATAGCGACTCACGTGCAAATGGGTTTATTTTCATTTAACCCAGTTAAGCCCTTTTTGTTAACTTATTTAGCGGACAAAGCCATCCGCACCACAACAATTTATTGTATCCTTATTATTATTTTGAGCTTGTATGAAATACGTATGCTTGAATATTGATTACTGCCTACGCATTTATTCAGTCTGCTAGTCTTACCACTAACCGCTTATTCGATTCGATTACTCATTCATTTCACATGGTATATATATGTCCATGTTATTCATATTGAACTTGCAATCACTCACTCGCTCGCACGGTCTCGTCACGCTCTTGCTCTGGCTCTCGCTCGCTTGCTTGCCTTTCGTCACAACTCTTCTATGCTTGTTTAACACATCTGTACATTTGGATATATGTGTGTGGTCTCGCAATAAACGTAATCAACACTTCGTATTTGCCTTCTGATTAATATACCGTTGGGACGTTATATAGAACGGTTAGCAAGACGAACTGTATACGAAGTTAAGGATTATATCGGATACCGACCACCACAGATTCCCTATAGCCATCCCGATAGCGGACATCACAGCGGAAACAGTAGCCAAAGTTTTCGTGCAGAACTGGGTAACCATTTTTGGTACGCCCATAACAATAACGACGGGTAAAGGAGCGCAATTTGAGTCCGAACTATTTAATAACTTGGCTAAACTTCTAGGCTCCAATAGGATACGCTGCACTGCATATCATCCTCAGGCTAATGTGATGGTAGAACATTTTCACCGTCAGCTAAAAACCGACCTTATATCTCACTCAAACCCCAATCAGTGGACAGAATTCCTACCGTTAGTTATGTTGGGAATACGAACATCTGTCAAAACTGACGCACAGTGTTCAGCTGCGGAACTGGTTTTCGGAACAACTCTGAGACTACCAGGTGAATTTATTAACCCTAATACTAACAGTCAAAAACTTAATTTAGAAAATTACGTAAATCAACTATGCGACCATATGTGCAAACTTAAGCCAATTAATACTCGTGAACAATCACGCGCCATATATGTACCTAAAGACCTAAGCAATTGCACGCACGTCTGGATAAGATGTGACAAAATAAAAGCACCTCTTAACCCTCCATTTGAAGGTCTTTTCAAAGTCGTCTCAAGAAAATCTAAATATTTCGTGATAGAAAAACATGGAAACATTGACACAGTGAGTATTGATAGGCTAAAGCCGGCTTATCTAGATTATGAACCACCATACGTGTTGTTAGATCGTTTAACTGACAAATCCATTACGGAATCAAAATGTAAAAATAATAAATCTTTACAAATGACTAAAACGGCTCGCTGGGCACATCCGATTAGTCAGTCAAGGATGTTGATAGTTCCGGTTGCAGGATAAAATTTAACCACGTAGGTAATCAGACCCTGCATTTACTTAAAAATTTTTTTTTTCTCATTCCGTCTCACCTACAACTCCCCAGACCTTTTACCTTTGATGTATAAGTGTTAAGTTAAATAGTTTTTTAATGATGGACACATGAGCTAGGTATTCCGTAACGATGGCTGAGGATTTTAATCAAACTCATACAACTAACACTGACAAATACAAAGAATTCAAAAAGCAACCCAGGCGAGTTTTATAATTTATGCTCTAGGCCCCCAAATGCCCTGGTACAGCCGAGAGTGGGGAGAGTCCACTCTCCCTCTCGAAATGCTCTCACACGGCCACGCGTTTATAGCCACTGCCAGGGAAGTCCTACTCACTGCCTTCTCGTGTCGGGGGTGTTGTTTAAGAAAATGAGAGTGAATGAGCGGCGCTTTAACCGGATTCCAAATCAATGGTGCACATGGGCTCCAGTATCCTGCGGGAACGAATGGCGTATGAACCAGTTGTTGGTCACCGGCTTCCATGGGACTGCATCTCCTCACGATGCTCCACTGCCTTGTGGATCAGACCTTTAGGTCGAAGGCTCGGGTGTGGCCCCCTAAGAAAACCACCTGCTTCGGTTTGGGCACCCGGGCAGTATCACAGCCCACACACAAATGTTGTACTCTCTATATCTATGGAAACTACATTTCTCGCTCCGAATAACAGTCAAATGATCCAAATTATTATCATTACTATTATTATTATTGTTATTATTATTTACTACATCATTATTCACCCTCTTTTATTCCTACTCTGTCTATACTTGTTTTTTCAGTTTATACAGCAGCTCGCCTTTGGTGGAAATTCGACTCTATCTAAACGTTCTCGAGTCACTGTCCGGTTGAAAATTGTATGTCACCACCGAATATGAGTACTGAAGCAGCTTTTCTGAAACCACGTGCACCATTCAAACTGGCTGACTTCAACGTTCGCACATTTATGCAGGTCGGACAACAGATAGGGCTAGCTATTTCTTTGGAAAGTCCTAATATTGATGTTTGTTGTCTATCCGAGACCCGTATTCAAGACTCTGGTGAAGTACTACAAATTCAATCTCCATCTGTCGCTTCGAAAAGCTTATTTTACGTGAGCTTATCCGGGGACCCCGTGGCATCTTCGTCTGGTCTTGCTGGTGTTGGCGTCGCACTAAGCGCTAGAGTTGAGGCAGTACTAATCGATTGGATCCCCATTAACATTCGGTTATGTGCTGTTAGATTAGAAAGTTCCATCAAAGTGAGAAGAAATCGGCGTGAGAAACGATGTCTTTTCGTCATCTCCGCCTATGCTCCGACAGATTACAGCCCGGATGCAATCAAGGATGAGTTTTACCACCAGTTATCTTTTCTTCTCCAGAAAGTGCGTTCGACAGATATTGTAGTACTAGCCGGAGACTTGAATGCTCAGGTCGGGCGTCTAGGCACAGAAGAGAGTCGTTTAGGTGGCCGATGGGGACTTGTTGGTCGCAGGACAGATAACGAGGACCGTCTACTGCAACTATGCACAGACCACAACCTGTTTCTGGCCAGCACTAACTTTCGGCACAGTCATCGCCGATGTGCCACCTGGCGTCCTCCCTCAGCATCCCAAGCCTGGACTCAGATTGATCACATCGCGATCAGCTACCGGTGGCGTGGTTGTGTACAAGACTGCCGCTCCTTCTGGAGTACCTATCTGGACTCTGATCATGCTTTGGTCTGCGCTAATCCTACCTTACTTTTCAGAGGACAACGAAGTGACCGCCATCAACGGATTGATATTAGCAAGTTGGTTGCAACTTCTGTTGCAAGTAAGTATCGAATCGAGCTAGCCTCTAGGCTAGCTACCATTCCACCGAAAAGTATAGATGAGCATTGGTTGCAATTGCATGACGCCATGAAAATGGCGGGTACAGTCAGTTGTGGGTTCGCGAAACGTCCAGCTTATAAGCACTGGGTTTCTTCTGGTTCCTTACAACTCATTGAAGCCCGTCGGTCTACTCCGGGTGACCGTGAGTTTGACCACAAACGAAGGATGTTACGTAAGGAAATTGGGCAAAGCTTGCGTAAGGACCGAGAAGCCTGGTGGTCGGAGCGTGCTCATGAGCTGGAAGCAGCAGCTACATCTGGTAATTATCGGAAGCTCTTCCGACTCATCCGAGCCACTGGCAACAAGAAGTCTGGTGTGAGTGAAACAATCTGCGAGGATGATGGGATGCCAATCACTAACATCCATCGACGTCTTG
The DNA here is from genome assembly GCF_000699445.3 of Schistosoma haematobium. NCBI lineage: Eukaryota > Metazoa > Platyhelminthes > Trematoda > Strigeidida > Schistosomatidae > Schistosoma > Schistosoma haematobium. The sequence continues at coordinate 14,427,043 of NC_067199.1, read as the reverse complement.
GACGGTGGGCAGAATTTTTTGAAGGGCAGTTCAACTGGCCTGCTGCTCCGGCAACATCGGTCAGACGGTCCTGCCCTTCATGGCCGATGACGACTGATCCACCAAACGAGGGGGAGGTCCGCAAGGAACTCCAACTCTTGAAGCGTTACAAATCACCTGGCCCAGAGGACTTACCTCCGGCTCTTTTTAAAGATGGTGGTGACTTTCTGACTAAGGAATTGACGACGTTGTTTACAAAGGTTTGGGAACTAGAGAGTGTACCAACGTCATGGAATGAGTCGACAGTTGTCCCTATCTTTAAAAAACGTTCACGTCGTTCCTGTAACAACTATCGGGGGATAAGTCTACTTCCGAATGCGTCCAAGCTATTGGCTTCCGTCATACTTCGTAGGTTGTTCAAAACCCGAGAAAGATTGACTCGCGAGGAGCAGGCTGGGTTTCGTTCTGGTCGACGATGTATTGATCATATCTTCACCCTCCGTCAAATGTTAGAACACCGCCATACATTTCAAAGGCCAACAATCGTAGTGTTCCTTGACATCAGGGCTGCCTTCGATTCGTTGGATAGGACTGTTCTCTGGGATTGTCTATTGAAGAAGGGTGTGCCTGAGAAGTTTATTAACATCCTAAAAGCCCTATATACAAACACCTCAGGCAGAGTGAGGGCATACAACCATCTTTCTCCATTGTTCCATACGAGCAGTTGGGTTAGACAGGGTTGCCCAATCTCACCATTCCTCTTCAACTTTGCCATCGACGACATTCTGGAAACAGCTCCGATGGATGTAGGTAATGGCGCTATGGATCTGTTGCCTGAAGAAAGACTTCTCGACCTTGAGTATGAGGATGTTATTGTCTTACTGTGCGATAATTCTCAAGGCATGCAATCCGCATTTAATCAGTTGGCAATCAGTGTCCGTAGGTATGGTATGTGCTTTGCACCTTCGAAGTACAAAGTACTTCTACAAGACTGGCAGGATTCTAACCCTGTACTCACTCTGGATGGTGAGCAGATAGAAGTAGTCGAGAAGTTCGTGTGTCTGGGCAGCTGCATAAGTGCTGGTGGGGGTGTGAGTGATGAGATCAATGCACGTATAGTGAAAGCCAGAGCGGCTTATACCAATCTGGGCCATTTTGGCGCCTTCGTGATGTTAGTCTGGCTGTGAAAGGTCGGATCTACAACGCGTCGGTGAGAGCAGTTTTGCTCTATGCTTGTGAAGCCTGGCCTCTCCGAGTTGGGGACGTTAGACGACTCTCTGTGTTCGATCATCGCTGTCTCCAAAGGATTGCTGACATCCAGTGGCAACACCATGTCAGTAATGCAGAGGTTCGGAATCGTGTGTTCAGGCACAGAGACGATAATTCAATTGGTGTCACCATCTTGAAACACCGACTTCGGTGGCTTGGACATGTTCTACGAATGTCGTCCCAGAGAATTCCACGTCGTGCATTATTTGCCGACTCTGGGACTGGTTGGAAGAAGCGGAGAGGTGGTCAGTGCATGACATGGTGTCGTGGCATGAAAGAAAACTGCAAAGGACTGGCTTGTGTTGGTCCTTCACGACTCCCTGGTTGGGGTCCGAGAGATGGTGCTACACAGTGGCTAGAGACGTTATCAGATATGGCTCAGAATAGAAGCCAGTGGCGATCCTGCTGTAACCTTCTTTTACTTTCTTCATAAAAAGTGGTTGTGTCTCCCTTAACTGAAAGATTTCTTCTGATTGTACCTGTCTGTTCCACGATTTTTCCCATTATTATTATTACACCACCTTACATCAATCTCTTTTTTTCTCCTTCCCCCTAAATTTTCATTGTTTTGTGTGGCGCATATATATTTGGCGCATTCTTGTACCAATATGTATGTGTTCAAATAAATAAATAAATAATAAATAAACTTCTTATATGGCTATATAAATTTTTTACGTAGACTGGCTATGCATATACACCATATGAACTACTTCTAAACGTTTTCGGTTGAGGATATGTTTAGTAGCTTGATACGATCAATACTACTATTAATAAGTGGTTTTTAGACTAAACATTTTGGATTAAACCGTGGTCAAGTACTTATTAAGGTTCTCATCATTTTTTTTTTCATGTTTAGGAAAATTATGCAATAACTTAACCAGTTTTCCTGCAGCATGCTTTTTAGTGTGATCACACAACCCATCTTTATTGGCAACATTCAGATTTTTTTTAATTTCTGACATTTAAGAATCAATCACCGTTAAGATATAGTACAGTGCGTTACTGAAAGGTTACTATGTTAGCCGCATTGATCCCACATACCTAATTTTAAACACAACTTATAAGTTAAATGTTAAGTAATCATAACATTGAAATAACGATATGAATATCACGGCTATGCTAACGTTAAACCAATTATCATTAGTGGTCCATACAAAATCCTGGAACTTAACACTAGCGTTATAAAAGAGACATGTTATGTCAATAACTTATATATATATATATATATATATATATCGTTGGTTTAAGAATAACGTAAAATGGAAATTTACCAACTTTCGGTTTTCTTTCTACAGTATTATTATTAATATAAACAAAGAACCTGTACTGTTCCAATATGGCACTTTGACATATCAATCTGTCCTCTTGTCATTTTTCTCTCATATCTGAGCGACTTACGGGCAACAAACGTCGTATCGAAGGTGCGTTTGGCGAACAAAAACTCAGGCCCCGCACACACTCGAACATCTGCCCTCCTGAATGCTAGACCGCGTGCCTAGCCATTAAACGACGTCACATCACGAGATAAGTGGCTTCAATATTTCCTTACACCGATTAATCATTCATAATACTAATGAGTAGTAAGACTTGCACACTTCTAAGGTGCAGATCAATTCGTTAATTGGATGAATTGACGAAATATTGCTTCAATATATCATGCATACCTAAATCAAACCAGAAAAGAGTATTTGACACAACTGTACTTGATCCTCATATTCTACACAATTTTTCCCTCCTTAACCGTTTTGTGGAGTACTCTTATGCACCCTTGGTTACGTACCTGGTTATAAAAGGCGGTCTTCATAGACCCAAGGTCATACATTTGGTCTGGCTTGACAATGAGTACAACTTCTAGCAAGTTTACACTTTTACATTTATGCACTATAAAAGAGTTTTTTGTTTTCATACTGTTTTGTACACAAGATGTCTACACTATGTCTATTTCCTTCCAGAATACCAATCCGTTCTGGAGGCCAAGCACTTACATGGAACCGAAAAATTATCAATTATATTTATGTATTTCCATTTTGTATCTTATTATTTTATGCAGGCAGTGGAGCAGTTCTTCAGGTTTGATTAATTTTCACCATTACCTTTGAAGTAGATTCTTCTTTACTTTTTTACTTGAGGGCGAATCAAGAAGCAGGTGAGTAAACACCTGATAGCCGGTCTGAGCATGGAAAAATCGCACCTCACCAACATGGTGTTGGGTAGCCCGCTCGCGGCACTTCCTCAGATATTCTTGATCCACATTCCCACACTCTTTCTCTTGAGAGCACGTAGCAAACCATCAGCGATAGTTGTAGAATAAATCACATGCTACAGAATAAGATGACAAGCTAGCAAAAGAAAAGACATCCATGGACTATCGGAGATTGCCGACGGAGTTAGTCGCCATTCATTAGAAGTCAGTGAGCGAGTTGACAATTTTCGTTTGGGCTGGTAAAACAGAACTAAAGTGTTTTTGATAGATACGTTAATCGAACCGACGTTCCTACGGAAGTCGATTCTAAGGGGAAGCCAATGTAACAGCTTGGGTTGGTTGGTTAAGAGTTGACCTCAAACAACCAAGCATATGCCAAAACAATATAGTTCAAATATTTATTCACTTCCTTATTTTGTGTAAACGTTATATTTCTTATTATCTTATATTGAATGTTGAGAGGCTTTGTTGGTCCAATTAAATAACCCCACGCTCCACTGTGACTGCGCGAAGATCGAAATAAAGATCTATTCACTACTTGTCTGGTTCCTTCTATCAATAGCACGAGGGCTACCTTAAGGCAAGAAACACTTACTGAAAACTGTGACAGACTCACTAAATGAGACTGTGGTGTCTTAGTTTTATCACAACAACACGATTGGTTTAATGAAAACAATTATTATTATAACCAATTGTACCAGTGACTGTTTTAATGTGCTTTTTGTTTAACTGTGCTAAAACCATCCATTATACTTACTTCGATTGTGACCTCGTGCGAATCCGGTTGTGCTCGGTAACCAAGTTTGTTTCCTGGCACGATCTCGGTATCCTTTCGATACCACGAGATCGCCAGCAAATATATCTCGACTTTGTCCATTAACTGCCTTCTGATATTTCGCTACCGGGGGGTTTTATGGATATCCTGGCACGCGTTCCTTTGTAGTGGTGTTCATAGTCAATCGCGATTCGACTCCACGCTACAAGACCTTTAATTTCAGAAATTTTGTGAGTTATGATATCAAGGTACAATTTAAGGGGTTGTTTGTACATCTAGATTATCATTCTTCATAATGTATGACTATATATGTTTTGAAATTGCTAGATTAAAGTCTATATTTTGTTTGCAGTCGATGTAATAACAGTAACCATCTACCAAAGTGAACTATATATAGTATTCTAATTATCGTATGAACTAGGAATTCCAGGATTAACGCAATTGAATTAAGAAGACACAGGCACCAACGAATGTATTGTATTTAGAATTTGAAATCAAGCATTCAACCAGTACAAAGGTATCATTAGTTCATTCAAACACCACATCCGCCACAGCTTAAATAGAAGTATAAGTGTTTGTAATCGGTTGTACGTCTTTTTGTTAAGTTCATCCTGAGTCTGTCCGACAATGTATAAGATAAAAACTTTGTAGTATCTAGAAAGTGCTCATTAGTATTGGAATTAACAAACGAAATCGGAACAGACTCACCAGGAATTGTATACAATCAGCATGTTGGTTTTGTACCTCCCCCACGAAATAATGTTGGATCTTCATATCCCCAAGTTATGAACATTGTGGCTTTGTTTAAAATATATTTCTCACATTGATTGGAGTATACATTGGAAGTGAATTTGTGATAAGGATTAATAGCAATTGATGTGAAATGATCTGAATTGTAATCAGAATGGAGCTCATTTAATACTCGTGCTTCGCATTGAACAAGCTTCCCACAAGAAACAAATGAATTATGGGGACAAATAATATTTGGTATGACATCAAAACTTGACTCTTCTGGAATAGTTTCCTCGAATTCATTAAGAATGTCATTGCAGATTAAAGGATCATTAGAAAAACCAGCATCTATCAAAAATACATCAGGTTTTCGATCATAGTTATGTTCACTCAACATATTTTCTTCAGATTTGTGAGAAATTTCACCAGATATATATGAATTATTAGGAAAAGCCATATTTGGTACAATAACATGAGAAATCGGATAAATCGATTGGTTAGAAACTGTTGTTTCGCAAGAATTCTGAATTTCATTTAACTCTGAACTACTTTGTGACTTTACATTGTCTATTGCAATCGTTGATAAAGATAAATCATCATTATAAATACTCGACTCAGTAGAATCAGAATCACAAGTCTTATTATTAGTTGCAGTAACATGAACAGTAGTATTACAGACTGACTGAATATGTCCAATATCACCACATTTAAAGCATTTAGAATTACGAAATTTACATGAATTAAAAGAGTGAAACTTGCCACAGAACAAACATTGACCAAACTTATGCCCATCCTCGTGAACTGCATCGCAACTCCTCAATGAACTATCTGCATAACCTTGAGTATGCACTGGGTCACGATGACAGAGTAATGTAGTAGAATTTTTTATATCCTCATGAGTCATTTTATGAGATCTTCCTTTTTTACCACATTCGGAATTTGTATAATTAAGATAGTCTAGCAGCAGTTCCTTGAGAGTTGTATAAGGAAGCGAGATAGGCTTTTCCGGCATAGTCAGAATTCTTAATAAGCTGTATGCTTCTCTCCCAATGAATGTGAGGAAGTGTGCCACAATATTAACATCCTCATCATCTTCCTTGGTCATAGCCCAGATTTCGAACCTTTCAAAGTAATCTTCAAAAGCTTCCGAAGTTGAATGAATATCTAACTTTTCCATTGCAGGCTCTATCGCGACGCCAATATAGTATTATAATTATCGTATGAACTAGGAATTCCAGGATTAACGCAATTGAATTAAGAAGACACAGGCACCAACGAATGTATTGTATTTAGAATTTGAAATCAAGCATTCAACCAGTACAAAGGTATCATTAGTTCATTCAAACACCACAATATAGTTCTGCTATTGCCTTACCATTCGAGGGTATTAGACCGCCTGTTTGTGGCTGGAGGCTTACTAAGTGAACTTGCATGTCCATATTGTTAGAAACTTTGTGAACTTCAGTTTTGTTAGTATTTTAATTTTTTATTCTAATCTTACAGAATGTGCTTAATAATATTACTACCTTGTTTTCATTGCACCCATTTTACTAATCACTCATCAGTTTTACAAATAATAAAAACTATTTGTGTTTACATCCACTTTCCATTCCTTTTCTTACTTTTACGCAACTAGTCGTGATGAATAACGAAATATGAGACTTCACCGTAATCGTAACGCTTCATTACACCTCTAGGAAACGTTAGTAACATTTTTGTACTGACCTCTTAAGCTTCTCACTGTTTTGTGACAATGTGTTCTCATCCGTAGAAGTGTTTCTACGGTGAGATTCCAGTATTTGCATTGAAAGTAAAACATCTTTCGCCGACTGCAGAGAACCTATAGTAAATCATAGTTTCTATGTTTGTTACTAGCCGAATTCGTCAATGACTTTACATTTCAGAACTGCCCAATTTTCATCTAGTTGGTCGCACCTTTGTAGGTGGATATCGACAAACCCCGTTGGATAAAGGCACAGTTCTTTGCTAACAATCCACTTCTTGGCTGCTATCATGAGTTGTTTCTTGATAGGGACGTCAACAACAACGTATTGCTTGTTAGCGGGCCAAATATAACATAAGACGTAATTAAATGGTTAATCATAATGAACTAAGCACTGATGAAACAAAATACATTTACATTATAGTATGCAACAATGGGATTAGAACTAGATAATTCATACAATTTATGGCTATACATTTACAATCAATGTCCTTAACCGATACCCATGTGTATTCATGGCTAACTACAGAGCACATAAAGACTCCCATATCACTAGATGAGAAAGGATCTTCGAAGGAATTGCGTGGGTCAGTGAAAGACCTAAATTTCAGTAGCTCATCCTCCTTTATATCAGTGACTAAACCAGGCTGTCTGTTTACTACTACTACATTATCAGGCCTAAATGAAGTTATTTTACTAATCTTAAACAGTTGAAGTACTGTCATCACAACATATTTCTCTCTTTACTTGTATCAATTTTATAAACAACACTGTTGAACTCATTTACCTTTCAGGGTGCTTTCATTAGCAAACTAAATGACCGAAAGAAAGTCATATTTTTTCATGAAAGCGGCTCGCTTTTTCTTCCACCTTCTGTTATAAGTGGATCTATGACAGCCAAGGGAACGTGACAAGTTCACAGTGGCCCTACGTCTGCGAACATTCTCACTGACCTCAACAAAACTCATATTATTGGCCTAACAAGGTAATTAGTCACAATGAACATGAAAATCTGAAAGCACGTCACTCACCTGCATCACGTAAGTGTCTTGTGATGGCTCCCAAGCATGTCGGAACACTTAAGCTAAACAAAAAAACGAAGTCAGTGTATATGCGTCTCAACCGAATGCCTCGTTCCGTAATTTGTACCTTGTTTTTATGACATTAGTTTTGTTTTTTTATTAAGCGGTGCCTTATCTGGTGATCCCAGCAGGTGCGAGCAATATTTTTAAGACATCCGTGATCAAATACTAATGGCTTACGAGTATCTTCTACTCCTGGTGGCCACGTTTGGCAGCCGTAGAACAGAACGAACTGCTGAACAGTATACTCGTCCTTTAATTGATAGACGGATATGTCGCCTTCTCCATAAGTGACGTAAGTTGGCAAAAGCCAAATGAGCTTTCTGAATCCGTGCAGATTTCGACAGACGCCGACCCTTCAATTATCTCACTTCTTATCTTTAGTTCGGGTGTTGATACAGGCCGGTCCTGAAGCAACAACTTGCATCTAGAGAGGGGGGATGCATCCCAAACATCCTGGCGTTGTCACTCAGTGCTACCAAAAGACTACATTTTATCAGCGCCTTCATCAAACAGGGCTATGTCATCGGCGTATTCTGAGTTGATAAGTGAACCTCCTGATAGGAGATCGATTGCTGGAAATTCAGTCCACTGGAACGTTACTTCCATCAGTATGTATATGGTGAAGTTGAACAAAATTGGAGATGGTGGACAGCTTTGTCTTCTGATATAACTCTGACTCAGCTGGTAGTGATCGAGTAAAGCTCATTCACAAAGTTTATGTACCTCTGAGGTACGCCTTTCAATGTCATACAGTACCACAGAACCTCTCGGTCAACAGAGTCAAATGATGCTTTTAAGTCAAGAAACACCACGATTTTCGGACGCCCATAAGCATGCATGTGTTCTAGAACCTGACGAATGGTAAATATGTGGTCGATGCAGCCACGATCAGGTGTAAAGTCAGCCTGGTTTTTTCGTGTTTGCAGTTCACGAGTCTTAGTTATGCGTCCGATAATTATTGAAGCCAGCATTTCAGATGCTATATTAGTCAAACTAATCCATCTATGGTTATTGCAGGATGATTTCGACCCCTTCTGTTCTGTCACTGTTCATAACAGTGACTAGATCTTTACCAACCTTGCCGTTTAATGACACAAATTTGATAATATCGTAGTGATTGAGAACACAAGTGGGGACAGTCGGACAGAAAATCTTAGTAAAGTCAGGGGATCATGCAGTAAACACTTTATGTGCAAAATGTCGATCAACTGTCTCATACTTGACCGTTCCTTTTGCAAATATCAATCAATCGTCTCAGACCTCACTGTTCTTTCATTTCCACGCCAATCATCCTGTGTTCTCCTTTGGGGTTTCCCCCAAAGTTTGAGGAAATTAAATATATGACAAAAGCATAGGCTGTAGTTTGTTAGTTAGTAAAAGGTATACGGACTGTGCAGCTTTTGAATCACATATGGTCTGGTCAATATACCGACAAATCAGTTTCCTGTAATATCTGTTGAAGCAAAATGATGAACATGTCTCATATCTGTAATGGCGAACGAATTACCTAAATAAACAGTTCTGTGAGGTTTCAACCTAGATTCTTACTTCATACATTTTATTCGACCTACCTAGTTGAGAACACTCGATCAACAATCCACACCACTTCACGAGTGTGTACTTCTTTTTTAAATTGCGGTATCCTGAAGGGAAAAATTGCGTATGAATCAATCTTTGATCACCGACTGTCATGAGACTGCATCTCCTGACGCTGTCGACGCGTTCGACTACTTCACTCCTTATCCTTAGTCCAGGTTTTGACACGTGCCAGTTCTCAAGCAACAATTTTCATTTGGATATGTGAGTAACACATCCCTAATCTCCTAGCATTGTTCCTTAGTGCCACAAGAGGACTGAATTTTATCAGTTTCTTCACCAACCAGGACAGCATATTTGGTAGGGTAGTTGTAGAGTAACTGAAGGTCAACTGAACTGCTCCTTAAAGTGTTCCGCCCATCGTTCTAAATGTCTGTGCTGAAAGCGGATAAGAGTGTTGTCTTTTTCTGAGATCGTCTCACACATCACTTCTTAATTCCAGTTGAATTTATTAGTCTGAAAAGCTGTCTGGTGTTACCTACAGCCGCTGCCTTTTCTATCTCTTTTGCTTTCGTTACCCACCACTGCTCACGGTCGTTCCTTAGACTCTTGGATAATTTAAATCTGATTTGTTTTCACTCTTCATCATGTTCAGAGCCTGATGGGATGAGTTTACGAGAATCTATCAGTGCAAGAGACCTAGTAGAAACCCATTTGTTCGTCGTAACCCTTTGTTTCAAATCAATACTAGATGTCACTTCCGTTTCCACAGCTGTTCGTTTATCTTCCCAAGCAACATCTGGGTCAGCCTCGCTTTCACCACTACCTAAGTTGTTCCTGCAATCCACTTTTGGCCTACTTGTCACTGAGTTTGACTCTAATGGGTCAACTTAATGTGGTTTTTCAAAGTCCAGTGAGGCGCAAGCAAGCGCATGATCGTATTAGAGCATGATCGGAGTCCAAACAGGGATTCCAGGATGAGCGACAGTCTTCCATTGCACCTCTTCAACGAAGAATGGCGGCAATATGGTCTGTTTGAGTCCATCGTTCGTTTGTTTCAGGCGGTCGCCATGTTAGACGATGTTTCTCCTTAGGCTTAAATTTACCGCTTGTTAAAAATAAACAATTTTCTGAGCACAGTTACAGCAGACGGTCACCATTAACCGTTAGCTGAGCCGGAACAACGAAATACCCGCCTCAATGCCTTTCTGTTCGGTTTAAGCTACCTACCTTGGCACTAAAGTCACCTGCTACGAGTACGGTGTCTGAGCAGGATGCTTTATGAAGAAGTTCGGAGAGCTTACAGTAAAGATCATCTTTCACTTCATCCGCGCTGCGGTCCGTGGGAGCGTAGGCAGACACGACGAAAAGGCAACGACGTGTGTCCCTATCCTTCCGAGTTCTTACAAAGCCGTTTAGCTGAACAACACATAGGCGACTGTTAATTGGGATTTATTCGAATATTGATGAAGAGCAATATACACGACAAGAACAGAGAAAGTCAACACGCAGACCAAATACACAGAAGCAAATAAACAGATCAATGGGTATGTTGGTATTTTAACAAAGTCAGTGAAAATTCTGGAGAAAAACTCCAAAATCGGTGTCGCGCAGTTGCGTGAAGAAGAATTTATTATTGACAGTACTGTTTAAGCTTATTTGTACATAATCAAAATGAATTATATTGTTTTTGAATGATAATCAATTTCTTCACACATTCCAGTACCAACAATTTGGCCTTGTTTTATGTCATATGAGCACGAGACAAGGAAGCGTTTGTTACACGCCACTTATTTGTGATTATTCCTCATCTTGTGAAACACTATATTTGTATCTTGACATTTAGTTTCTTCTTTGCGTTGTATTGAGATATATCATCCATCTTGTAATATGTAATCGTCTCTGCTTTTGTTCATGGGGAATTCTTATTGTTGTGTTTTCAAATGCATTAGTCATTAGCCCATCCAGTATGTAAGAAGTATCCATCCTCATTTTCACTTCTGACCAATTAATCAGAAATTACAAAAGTAAGTGAGTGAACACTAACCTAAAAGGGAATAACTTAAGTTTTGCGAGGATCGAGAAACATTGCGATTTTATAACATCACACAAGAACTAATATATTTCGATAATCCAATAATTTTTCTGGATTATAATGATAGGAAGTATTGCGTCAACTATCCATGGATAAAGTTCGGTACTCAGTGTTCCACTGATTGTAACCATACTTTATTGTGTATAAGTGCCATCTGTGTATGTCCGATTAAACCTTGAAGTTTATTGACAATTTACAAAGTTGTTCAAGTCAGTCCATACTTCACTCTTATTATATGTATGATTGTGAAACAATTATGCTCATACATTAGGCCTCTTGGTAGCTATCTAGTTGAAATGCAATGCAATACTCATAATACTTGCGACGGAAAATAGAGTAGTTGGCTTCTTTCTCGATTGTCAAACACTATGATCCAACATTTTACTCACCACTCCATTGATCAAACAATCTTTAACGAATACATGACTACAGATAATTTTGACGTTATCCAAGTCCCGAAGTAATTCAAGAAATTGGTGCTTAGTGATTGTTTAACGAACTGTTTTAGAAAGTGTGGGAACGAGTCGAAATTCTAGTATATCAACGATACGACAACGAATGCCTGTAATGGTAACTGAAGGTCTGACACTGTAATTTAAGTGATGATAACAATTTCGATTTTCGCTTTGACAGATTCTTATATAAATATGAATATCAAAAACAGATAAACAGAAAATGAACTGCATATGAACGACAAACTCATTCACAAAATACATGCTTGTATATCCATAATTCATTTAATGAATCCTTATCTAATCTAACCTGATAAATATTACAAATAACAAATATGCTTACATGAAACACATGAAATTAATAATCTGAACAAAATACCACAAAATATGCACTAATGTATAAAAGTGTACAAAATAACACTGAGAAATAGTAAATAATAAAAGTTATTCAGATGAAGTCCTCTGAGTTGAAATCCATTGTTTCCTTCGTTACAATGTGACTGATTCGTGTATGGTCCGATACAAAGCGAGTACATAGTTGCATGTGCAATAAATGTGTTATCCAATGAAGAATGAAATAGTTCACTGTAAGGTCCATTAGCATAAATCGGTACATCCTCAGCACTGTGTGTAGAAAAACTCAGTCTCACTAATGATTCTGCAGTATAGTTGCTTGCAAATCTACCTTCTGTTGCCGGATCCGATCGAGGTGCATCCAATATACCTCTTGGTCCATTGAAATAGGAAGATATGAGATATGATTTATTATCATTTCCCTGTAACACAAAACAAAGCAATATTAGATAATTTAATTCCACTGAGTGTATCAATGTTTCTTATATGGTCTACTTTAATTGTATATCACACACTATTTCAATCCGTAATAATATTATTGATGACAGAGACGTGTAAGTTGGGATATTTTGAAAAATAACTAGGTTGTTCCAAATGAATATAATTTTCCTCAAAATCTTTCAACATTTTGATTTTCCAATGTAAAGAAGAGTAGATATTCAGTGACTATATTAAATGTTTCTAAGAAACGTTACTGTGTGATACAGGGAAAATACTATTCATTTCTGTGATACATCAGAAAATCTACTTTATACTTTTCGAATATAAACCCATTTACAAAGACAAGTGAAAGTCAGGGTGATTGTGACCTCTCATCACCAGCTGACCAGAACTTAGATTTCTCACGTAAACATACAGTATAAATTATAGTCAACACCATAATTGGTGAATTATCATCATATTAATGACATTTCGTTGTTAAACAGTTATTTGTGAAAACACGTATTTACGTCAATTCTGCGTTGGATACATTCAATGAGGTCATTTTGAGCTACAAATTAATGATTTCGAAATCGAGCACTCCGAGACAAATTTATCATGCCATTATGCATATCATATCCATTTACTGTCTCCAACATTAACTTTCATCAAAATTTAATTAAATTTCATCAAGTACACGATGCCGATACGAACAAGGGTGAATTCGAACAACATTATTATTATTATTAGTTTTAATAATTATAATAATAATAATCGTGTAGAGAAGAAGAATTCCAAATACACATGAGGGATTACAAATTATACTTTCCGATAAATCCTCTACAGGTTCTACAATTATATATCCAAATTAATAATCCGAAAAATGGTCAGGTTTAGGGCAATGTACATCGTTTAAAGTATGTGAATTTAGCATTGTTAAACAAAATACAAATCCGAATGAAGAACCTGAAGCGTATATAAGAAATGTCTTCAGCTACTCCTCCTTTCCTAGGCCAACATCAAGGTCAATTAATCAATTGTAATCTTAGCTATTCGATGACCTAATTTGACTACAGCCTTTCGCAGTTAATTGTAATTGCCTCTGGTATCTTTGCATTATTATTATTATTATTATTATTATTATTATTATTATTATTATTATTATTATTGGTGAAACATCATTATTAATCTCCCCTATACATGATTCATTCACTTCGCATTTATACCTCCTTATTAAGTCTTACTAATTTTTCATGAAACATTTGACCGATTTGTAATTGCTCGATTAGTTCTGTCACCCTATCTGACCTATATTTATTCTGATCATGGATCTTAAATTTCACATATACGCAAATCCAAAGTTAACATTCTATCTGAGTCATATCAGCATTATCAATTTTATTCTGTCTTGTTTGACAAGCATAAATTCACATACTTTAAACGATGTACTTTGCCCTAAACCTGGCCATTTCTCGGATTATTAATTTGGACATATGAATTGTAGAACCTGAAGAGAATTTATAGAAAAGAGTATTCTACGTACAAATATCAGTCTTTTAATATGATGGGGATCTTTAAACGATTAGAGATTATGATACTCAGATATATAAGCATACAAGTACATCATCTCGCGCTCTAAGTAATTGACATTTAATAAAAAAAGAGAATTCAGAGAAGAAAATTTTCTTTTCGACGAAATCATTTGCTTAAGCTATATATTCGTATATATAGGTATATGGAAAATGTATGTCTATAGGAGGATAGAAAAAAATTGCATCACATAAATGTATTCGAGGATAAATAGCAAAGGAGGTTACATACTAATCAAGGGGTATTGTTAGCAAAAGTCGTACAGAAGACGTGGTCTTGAAATTAATGAAAACTTTGAAACAGACGGAGACTCAAGCTTCTTTTCTTGGATCTCCAGAGAAATATGTTTGCAGTTACTTAATTATAAAATTATCGATTATTCAGCTACAAGCATGATCTTTTGGTCCTAAATTTTGTAGTACGTCAACTAACATTAATGAACTCAACACTAAAATCCAGTTTGAAAGCCTCGTTCGTCAGGCTAATGACCTTATTCCAGTATCTAATAAAGATTATGAGCATTTCAAAACAACTCTTTTAGACTGCTGTTATCAATATGTAAGTAAAACGCCTACAATTAGTCGATTACTCACAAAAGAACACAGATCTCAATTAAATGATCTTCGGAGAAATCAGGACTTAGTGTTATGTCGCCCAGACAAGGGCGCAGGAATAATCCTTATGGATAGTCTTGACTATCTTCGATATTATCCGATCCTGTCAAATTCTCTAAAGAAACCATTCAAAAAGACACGACTGCAAAAACGGAATTGTTGCTGGTTAAAATACTATGGAAGATGAAAGGTGAGTCTATCATCAATTGTGACCTCTTTGAATATCTTAAACCTTCTGGTTCCGTTGTACCAAGACTATATGGACTCCCAAAAGTTCATAAGAATATTGTCCCTCCCATACTTGATATGAACAACTCTCCATATCACTTGATTGCTGTACGGTTAGTTGACATTTTACAACCTGTTAAAAATCATATTCATAAATATAACTCTCTTGATTCCTTTGACTTTGTCGAATCAATTAAAAATATCAATGTAATTGGTAAGAAAATGATCTCATTAGATGTCACTTCGCTTTTTACAAATGTTTCTCTCACAAAAACTGTATGTTTTTTTATGTGACTATATTGAAAACAACAACCTTGATATGTGTATCCCTGAACATTATTCAAAAGAATTACTTCTACGATGTGCGCTCAACGTGCAGTTTAGATTTAATGATGATTTCTATAGACAAACAAATGGAGTTGGAATGGGTTCTTCATTGGGCCCTCTCTTGGCTGATTGCTTAATGGCCAATCTAAGGAATTCTGTACTTCGTCCAATAATTGAGAGATTTCATTTATATAAGAGATGTATGGATGATACTTTCATTATTTGTGAAGAAGACATGGACCGAAATGAAGTTTTGAAAAGTTTTAATAACTGTCACTCCTCAATTCAATTCACCTTAGAAGCAGAGGCAAATAATGAGTTTCATTTTCTTGATGTCCGGTTAAAAAGAATGCCTGATGGTTTTTTAAAGCGATCTATATACAGAAAACCTAACTGGAATGGGCAGTACACTAATTTCCATAGTTGGGTCCCATTGAGTAGAAAGAGGGAATTAATTCACTCTTTATCACCTAGGATCAGGTGAATCTGTTCCACTGACACGATAGATGAGGAATTAATTCAACTTCGACAAACTCTAATCAGAAACGGTTATCCACCTTGATTACCCCTTGATTAGTACGTAACCTCCTTTGCTATTTATCCTCAAATACATTTATGTGATGCAATTTTTTTCTATCCTCCTATAGACATACATTTTCCATATACCTATATATACGAATATATAGCTTAAGCAAATGATTTCGTCGAAAAGAAAATTTTATTCTCTGAATTCTCGTTTTCTTATTCAATGACACTAAGGGTTATTTTACTTAACATTTAACCTACTAAGATGTGTATATATGTTGGTTGTAACAGGTGATTAGTCACACATACTCACACAAGCCTGTAAATGATAAAGTAAAGATATAAGCAAATAGTTACCGACACAAGTGACACTACCTATTAAGTAAGTTATTCAGAGGGTATGATAAACAAACGCATACAAGCTCGAGTGAAGGTGAGATTGCTATAATATAACAAACTCATGTTATTATGTTTCAATTGTTAAATGGCGAGAATGTGTTGTCGAATTCGTTGATAAAATATGTTAGCGATAAGGAAGTAGTCAATCTTTTGTTTCCCTCCTGAATATCTGACTAATACCGCATTCGGCTAGAAACATTTCGATACTCATTAAATCCTTTTTGAAACTGGATTTCATGACGAATATACATCAACTGAAGAACTTCCGATGATCACGTAGTACTTGACTTATTGTAGTTTAGACTCCTCAACAATGTTCTTTGTGGAGCACACTAGATATCAGATATACAGTGGTCATGTCTTCAGTTCAGCACATTACTGTCAGACCACTGACTCAGCATCCGATAAGTTGAATCTTCTTGGAGACATATTGTTAAAGCACCCCCTATTAGATGAAAGAAGTTGTTCATTAACCCACTGTTTCCAGGTCCTCCCGGTTGATATCAACTCGTGACAAAAATCCACTTCAATCTGAATAAGTCTCCACAAACATCTCGATCAAACAAGAATTGTGTTTTCACTCAATCATTGTAAGCATTCTTTGCCTTGGAAATTGTTCCGGTGTTATACACGAGCTTTTATCTTCAATCTTACTGTTGATAAACCTATCAAACGGATCATGCAATTTCGATATTATTCTCCAGTATCTTAACTAAATTGAGACTGATTGTGTGTCTGCTTGTGTTTCTCCAGATTACGTTGAATGTCCTGTGTTGAATCTCTATTTATGTGACAATAACCCATACTTTCAGGAGTCAGATATGGGAACTCTGAAACTGTTGATCCAGTTGCTAATTGCTTTGAGACTTGAAACATATTACCAAGCATAACTTCGAGTTACTATTCTCATTCGATTTCGGATTGTTGAAGCTTGACACTGGTAGGTCCATTTATTGTCTACTACGTACCTCAGCTATTTGTAAGAAACTCCTTCCTGTTTACTCAAATGATGAAAAATGAAACAGAGTTAACACTTACTTTTGCAGTATTATCCACATCTAGCACACTTGTGTTCCTTGTCGGATAGCCGACCACTCCATATGCATGTGAATGGTCAGCTGTTACTAGCAGTAGTGTTTCCTGTTGATCAACAAGTGACAATGCTTTCTCGACAGCTTTTTCGAGCTCCAAAGTTTCAGTTAATGCATATCTGTAATCAGTATGAATTCGAAAAATTAATCTTATCATCACTACACTTAAAAAGAAAACTACATGTGTCGGAAACTTCAATTAACAACATTCCGCCTCGAACTTTAAGTTAAACATTAAGGAATAATCGACATCAGTTTACTTCCCTACCAAAGACCAATAACCTTATGATTGAATCATTAATTTTAATAGTGGAAATAGTTGCAATTATAATAATAGTTTCTTACGGGGCTCTATTTTCGTGATTCCCATGATCAATTCATGATCAATCAATCAACAGCCGAATTTTTTATAAGAACATGTAACCATTAAAGACTTACATGTTTCATTTCAAAGACAAATAACAATGTAACAAAAATAGTAATTTTAGTAGTGTTAATATAATAATAATAATAATAACAGTAATAATAATAATAATAGTAATAATAATAATAAAGAATCTCTTACTGGGCCTGATTAACATGATGACCATGATCAATCCTACCTCCTTCCACTAACAAAAGGTATCCTTTAGGATTACGAGACAGTATTTTGATAGCAGCTTCTGTCATGTCTGCTAAACTTGGTTGGTCTTGGTTTTCCAGTTGATAAGCCAAATGACTCGGAGCAAACAAACCTGAAAATCAATGTGTAATATTATATCTGAACGAAATGCCATAAAATGAATGATAGTGTCAGTAACTCAACACACATTGGTCCAATCAACACACAGCACGTGCAATCGATAACGCTTCAGGCAGCCTCATTTTAAACATAAACAAAAACAGAGTTGTTTACTAGCTACTGATTCACAATAACACTATGTAGCCAAACTCACGAATCATAGAACCTACCCAAAACGTAGTCAACCGAAGACCAGTCGGTTCGTTTAAACTCATCGTTTGTATGTAAGAGAACATGCTTGCGATTCATTTCGGTCTGCATATCTTTCCATTCTTGTAGGAGGTTGCGTGAATCAGAGCGTTTCCCTTTCATGTTGAAAGTGGTATTGTCTGACGGACCATAGAATTCGGCTGCCCCTCCTCCCATTATGACGTTGACGTGAGAAGCGTTTGTCAATAGTTGTGCAGCAGCGTCTACGCAGTGGAATCCGCGCTTGTTTGATGGTCTGAATGAGAGGAGAAATAAGCGACAGTGATGATGATGACGATGATGAAGTCAGTCACTTGTGGTAACAGTGAGAATACGAAGATGGAGCTTCAGTGTAGGTAGTCAGAAGATATCAGTGTGAAAGTGAATCGAACTACTATAAATTGTTTTGTGTCAAAATTCTAATGAACACCACATTCATTTCACCACGACGGCTACTATAAGTAACTGTGTATGACTGTCGATATAAGCAGCATATACCACAATTACAGATCAATGTATTTGATCTGATTTTGAGTCACACCATCAAGCACTGGTATTTAACAATGAAAAGTTAGCTACCTCAAGAAGTAGATAAGGCATATGTTTGCTCCTGATTGCTGTTAAACCAGATATAGTAATGAAACTAGACCTACAAAAGTTTACACATTTTGTCAAAACCAAGACCGGTTGTAATTTCTATTCAAACAGTTAGCCGAATAGATAAATTAATGTGGGTAGGCTCGTATATGTATTCGTGAATAAGTTGGCAATTTGTTCACGACACCTTTTCTTATGCTCATATTGCACTGTGTTCGTACACTAATGCAATTTGTGGATATTGAATGTATTATTGTGATTATCACCGGTTGATTTATTTATCCCGAATGTTATGGAATCAATTGTCGCACATTTATACCGTAATCCATCTTGAAATTCTGTATGTAGTTAAATAAACAAGTCAATTATTAAAGATGATTAGTGAATTCATGGTGTTTTATTTCATCCACATGTCACGTGGGTAGAGGCAGCCGATCACATAGATGATAAAGCAATCAACATAGATTCCCTTGACAATTTTGAAGAGGACTTATTATAAACTCATTCATAAAACCCAAGTTCTTACTCTCTATTTTGAACCAAACATTTTGTGTAGAGGTGATAATGGCACTATCATTTTATTGACCGTAACAGGTGAACGGTGGTTTCAAACCTATCTATTCATGACTGTGTGGAGCCCAAATAAGAAAGTCATCATTGGGAAGGTTATTTTATTTAGGATCATAGCAATCTGACATAAAGTAACAATAAAGCAATTGCATGGATAAATGTTTAATAGCTTCCGGATGAATGTGAGATTTCACTTCAAATTTATAATTCCTTTTGAGTGATATGAAACAGATCATTTATGGACACAAACTTAAGTGAACTTTATGATATATAGATACCACTATAGATACTACACTGTCATTTTTCTAAGGAAATCTTAATCTCACCAACTTTACATATTTCATTCACAGTGTATTGGGAAAAACCGTTTTATAAAATTAATGCTTCTTAGTTTGTCGTACTCAGACAAAATACGCAAAACACCAACTGTAAACGGAGTTAATTACGATAAAACCTGCACACATAATTTATGTACTTTATCACATTAAAACTATACATAAATGTAAAATCATTGTCGAATATAATTTCCACTTACCCTACTGATTCCCAATCTCGATGTAACATATTGGCATATGCTGCTGCGGGTGTTGCATGAGTAACCCTCGTAGTTGTTACTATTCCAGTGGAAAATCCTGCTTTAGAGGCATACATGAGAGAAGATTTCGCTCTTTCCACTTCTGTTAACTCAGTACATTCACAGCACTTCACTGTTCCCGTGATACCGACAGTGCCATCAGGTCCTTTTACACCTGAAAATGTTGTAATCAATATAACATGTAGCTGAAATATCTCATCAATTAAAACAACAGAAAACTAAATTGCTATGTGTGCGATTTCGCATACATCTCATCATAATAAATCCATTCATCTTTGATGGCATAATGATCTGCTCATAGACTAGCATCTTACACTTCCAACTCAAGTTAAATCAACATTCCTTCGACTTATCTCAGTGAACTATGAAAACTGTATTTGACACTTAACCTTCTGAAGTCTTGATGTGTACACTTCAAAACATCTTTGTTTGAAATATACCTTTATTATTATTATTATTATTATTATTATTATTATTATTATTATTACTGTTATTATCATTATTATTACTATCATTATTATTATTATGGCTATATTCAATATTATATTTTGGTACAATATAGAATTCAATTCTTCGAAGAGTGTTCAGTATTTCAAAAGTTTTAGTCTAGCATATTTTCCATTATTGACAAATACCAAATGGGAAACATTGTAGAAGAAGTATCACTGTCCACTGGTTATTCGCCTTAATTTAGCTCATGAATTCATGATCAAATACAAAGCTTTTGTTTTACCACATGGAGAATAACATTATTGAATCACTCAGATGTGAGCTAATGGTTTTCGGTTACTGATTTCAATCAATTTGATGTGATCATTACTGTTAATCGATAACTAATCAATTTTCTACCTAATTGGCTCTACGAACTCCAACGAAGCTCATGATAACGTAAACCAAGAAGAGGAGATGAGTTTTTATCTCTACTGCAATCGACTTTCTCCACATTATAAAATTGTGGGAAACGCAGATCAGTATAAGTACTCAATGGAGTGAGAACTTCATTAGTGGATATGGGATAATTAAATACTGATCAGAAACATCAAAATCGATCTATACCACACCTACGTGGAGAATTTGTTATATCTGAACAAAGAATAAATGAATGGTAACTGCTAGGATCTATTTATAGTCTATTATCACGTATATGTTTATTGGATAATTATCAAGTAACTATGTTATATGTATATTCATATTGCATAAGCATTCATGAGCATTCGTTTGACCAAGTGACTACCATTGTACGTTTTTTATTCTGACGTCCTTCCCAATCTATTAGTTACAGTCTCTCCAATGGATCTGAATAACATCTCCCATAAAAGTTAATTAATCTGACTTGTAAGTGGAACTAATTACACATTTATCTATTCTCCAGATTCCGCTTATATTGTACAGATGAATTACAGAATCAATTTGATAAACGAGACTATCTACAGAATAGTAAATCACAAAACATTTCAAGTGTATCTAAATTCATTTGCTTCAAACAAACACATTGTTCTATGATCAACGGAATGTTCCGATTAGTATTACACAGGTTGTACAGTGTTGTCTATTAGCGAATTATTCTATCATGGCGATGTTTAAAAATAACCTCCCGGCACACACAAATGATTCTTTCTTCAATACTTAAAATACTAGGACTCATTGATCTGGTAATATAGTGAATAAAATATGAAAATGTAATTACAATAAGGCATGTAGTAGAAGCTGTCTCATTAAAAACATTAGTTCACCTCACAACTTACCTGACATAAAAGCAGTTGCCGCAGAACCTGAATCTGTTGTCAGTCTGTCTGAGTTGAATGTACGGACAAGTGATGCAACAGGCCAGTTTTCCCATTCTAGCTGTACATCACCACCTAAGACATCCATCTTCTCCGCTTTCAAATATCTCGCTCCAGTAACAGTGCTCAAGCTCATACCATCACCAATAAATAAGATGATATTTTTTGGTCGTTTGAGTGATGAGTAATATAATGATTGTTCAAATTTACTAAGTCTCTCAACTGCCAACCTCTTCCAAGTTTCTGGATCTGTTACATCCAATAATGACGATTTACACTCAATTTTATACTGTGATAGTATGACTGCTATGAAAAATAGCAAGCATTTCGGAACTGTCGATAAGACGGTAGGAAGCATATCTTTGTCTTACGAGGTCTACAACTTTTGTCGTTTGATTTGGTTCGTTTAAATACTGTTTCACAAACCGAAACTTTCTAACATTTTGTCATGCACTGATTTCTCATTGGTTTATTTTTGGAATATCTAACAAATATGTGTAAATTGTAGATTTCAACCATTCACATGATGCGGATTGCATCCATTATTCTAAACTTTAATGAGTTAGTTTAATTGATGTTGAACTAAACATTATGTTAAATTGTTGACTCTCAGTAATAGTTTTATTATTCTACTTATCACGACTAAGTCAATCGATGTTTTTATGCCCTGAATACTGCTTTTGATGCAAGAGGTTGCTGAAAATAAGGTTAGATGATAGTGAATATTGCAGCAGTGAAAGATCATAAATGTAGTTGGTAAATGTATATAGTTACGTCAGAGGATTTCATTTAAACATAAGACGCCGATGCGAGGTTGAATGAACTAATGATTCTTTTGTACTTGATGTCTGTCTGGTTTAGAATTCAAAATACAATACGTTTTTTGTGCTCACCTAGTTCTTTGTGGCTCGATTTGCGTTATTTCTGGAATTTCTAGTTAGTATAATTATTAAAATACTTCTAATCATCACAAGCCAACTATTGAATCCTCACGTTTTATAATGATGCTCGTAAGCTGGTAATCTTCGCGACTATGACGTCAAATTAAATGCATTCCAAGTGTATAAGTAAGAAGCAGATCACTTATGGTAATATTCCAAAATGTACTAGACGAAAGCGTAAATTACATGCTGAATGTAAGGACAGTACACTTACCTGTATACTGGAGTGATCAGTTCATAGAACTGACTGATGACTCAGAATATTATGTTGACACATATCAGCTCAAATCTATTCACATTAAGGACAACGCTAGATATTTTATGCCCAACTGAGTAAGTCAGTTTACTGGTTAAGTAAAATCCTCCGAAAATCACATATTATTAATGTAGTAACTTCCTATAAAACTTTCATATAAAACTCTTTGTATATTCTTCATTGATATGGGGTTTATCTGATTTACAGAATAATACATCATACCTCCACTAGGTGGTAACAGTATATTATTTCAATAGATGATGAATACACTCATTATTTTCAGGAAACGAAGATAAGTTTCCTAAACTTTCTAAATATTTGACCACTTACTTTTCTTGTATTATATCCACAGAATACACACAAATACGTGACATATTTTCGTTAGAATATTACAAATTACATAGAAGACTAAATGGTTCCACTCTTAGATAGTCGCTCGCACAATCATCTTTAAAGTTATTTCATCATTATCTTGTTTTTGTCTTTTCCTAAATAAGCTGTGACATCTCATTTCTTGATAGATAATCTCAATGGTTTATTGGTTAATTAGATATTGCCCTCATGTGAAATCGAGATGAATAAATATTCACAGGACGAAAACTAGTTATGAATACTCCACTGTTTTTGTTTTATATGCTTTTCACGTTCTTCTTTCAAGATTAAAAATCCTAGTTAGTAAATGAAACGATTTATAAATTAAACATGATCTATCGGTCTGATATCCTCTTTAGTGATTCTGAGAGCCCCAAGTCTGGGTAGAAGAGGATAGTCGGAAGTGAGATTGACAACTAGATCAAATTAAAAAGAACCTCACTACAAAAATGTTAACTGGAGAAAGCCATTTAGATTCTGTACTGAGATCTGAAGAGTCTTCATGGTGAAAGCCGAGATTCTGCAGAACCCACAAGGCTGATTGAACTTTTGACAACCGGAGCAACAATTAATATAGACAAATGAAGTGCTTTAAAATTTGGGAGACTGTGACGGTCATTTGAATAGCGACGGCCATGAGAAGATGCAAACCTCCTTTGCTTGTAATAAATATAACAGCTACAAATGAATCATACTACTGTCTTTATGACTGATAGTGGTTCTAATTCACATGGAAGTACCCACAACAAATAAATAACGAAATTAAGACTAGTATACAAAGATGAGTGCAAGCTTCATATATGTTTGTTTTGTAGTAAACTAAACTTAAGGAAATCATGACATTTCACATTGCCAAATATTTCAAGTAAAATAAGATTGGTCATATTGAGACTGCAGGTTGCGCTAACACTCATTTCCTTGAATGTTACAGCAAACCTCTTAATCTAGATCGGGACAAGACTGCCGATATTGATAAAGAAAAGATTCTGTATTTGATAACAACGTCGAGAATTCACTGACAAATTCAAGAAATGAGGTTATTTATTTCAAAATTTAATTGTAGAAACTAATAGTATCGAATCCATCGTTTCAGAAATAACTATAAAGTCTCATGATTCCAGTACCATAATTATAAACATCGAAGTTTTCATTTAAAGTATTACTGTGTGTACGATATTTTTGTTAGTGGATGTTATAATTTGCAACTCGAAGCTAACAATGTTTCACTTGTAATTTGTGAATTTCTAGTCAGTGAGAATGAATCACTTATATCTGAACTAAAAAATTTAAATAAAACCAGGAAGAACATGGATGCAGAATAATATGAACTCATTGTATTTCGTGGTTTCTTATCAGTTACTTACAACCAAGTATGTGTTAAAATTTTAATTAAGATATAGTGTGAAACAATTGACATAAGTGAATGAAAAGAATTGGAATGACAAAGGTTATCAATAATAATTATATATATGTCGGAGGTCATTTGGTGTTAGAATAAAATATATTAGGGGGTGGGTGATGTAATAATTGAGCAAAGTTCGGAGACAGATAAGATCAATTACGTGATAATTTTAGAGTTAATGCAGGGTTTGCACAAGATTCCTGAAATCGAAAAAAACTGGTAAGGTGAGTTGAATAATAATTGAACAACATTTGAAGAGTTTACACAATTCAAGACAATTGAGTGAGTGTAAATGCATGAGTTAAGTGGTGGTCTAAATGTATATAAAATAAGGGAAGAGCAACATAACGAACTAAGCATTAACAAAATAAAACCAATGACCAAAAGATGAATTACCATGGTAGTAACAAGTTTATTACTGTCGCTTTTTGAAAACATAGATCAGCTTTAAGTTTTTTATCGCACTTCCTTCACCAACTCGAAGAGAAGCAGTTTTTCTTTGTCTGCTAATAGTTTTGAAAGCTTGAGGAATGTCATTTGTGTGCCCGCTGTCAAGTAAATGCCGAGCTTTGTATTGTTAAGAGCCCTTGTACTTTGCGGCCTCAATTTCCTTGGAACATGCTTGTAAATCGAATATTTGTTCACTGATCATAGACATATCTGTTCCAATGTTACAGCAAGAGAATTCGTTATATCTGAACAAAGAATAAATGAATAGTAACTGCTAGGATCTATTTATAGTCTATTATCACGTATATTCTTATTGGATAATTATCAACTAACTATGTTATACGTATAACTCCGCCTGGAGTCCCTCCGGGGGCTACTGCCGGTCCCAAGCCCGGATAAGGGAGGAGGGTTGGGCATGGGGTTAGCTT
Organism: Schistosoma haematobium; assembly: GCF_000699445.3. Lineage (NCBI taxonomy): Eukaryota > Metazoa > Platyhelminthes > Trematoda > Strigeidida > Schistosomatidae > Schistosoma > Schistosoma haematobium. The sequence goes on along the minus strand of NC_067199.1, from coordinate 14,401,281 downwards.
CCCCATCCCGTAGAAAACTAACTCGCTAAAAAAACGCTAACCAGAAAAAATTATTCAAACCTTTTAAACTCTGCCCCGGGAGTCAGAAGGTCTTCATTTAGAAGAATTATGACGCCTCATGATGAAAGCCGAATTCCTTCGGAAGTTACGAGGCCGATGCCCCTTCTGACAACCAGAGAGACCATTTATTTAGGTACATGGAATGTTCGTACAATGTGGGACACCGGAAGAGCCTTCCAAATTGCTACAGAAATGAGAAGATACAACCTAGAGGTACTTGGGATCAGTGAAACGCATTGGACACAAGTTGGACAACAACGACTAACTACAGGAGAGCTCCTGTTATACTCCGGCCATGAAGAAGAAAATGCACCACATACACAAGGAGTTGCATTGATGCTGTCCAAACAAGCGCAAACTGCACTTATAGGATGGGAATCTCATGGACCAAGGATCATCAAAGCCTCGTTTAAAACAAAGAAAGAGGGCATTTCAATGAACATCATCCAATGCTATGCGCCTACCAACGACTACAATGAAGACGCTAAAGATCAATTCTACAATAGACTGCAGTCAATCGTCGAAAAGTGCCCAACAAAGGACCTGAATATTCTGATGGGAGATTTCAACGCCAAGGTTGGAACGGACAACACTGGATATGAAGACATCATGGGACGACACGGACTGGGAGAAACGAACGAAAATGGTGAGAGATTTGCAAATCTATGTGCCTTCAATTAGCTGGTCATAGGCGGCACCATATTCCTACATAAACGCATACACAAAAGCACATGTACTTCACCGGATCACTCTACACAAAACCAAATCGACCATATTTGCATCAACAAAACGTTCAGGAGGACTATAGAGGACGTGAGAACCAAGAGAGGAGCTGATATAGCATCAGATCATCACTTACTGGTCGCCAAGATGAAATTGAAACTCAAGAAGCACTGGACAGTGGGGCAGACAATATCACAAAAGTTCAATACGGCCTTTCTTCAGGATACTAACAAACTCAACAAATTCAAGATAGTCCTCAGCAACAAGTTCCAGGCCTTTCATGATCTACTCAATGGAAAAGGAACTACTGTGGAGAGCAACTGGAAGGGGATCAAAGAGGCAATCACTTCAACATGTCATGAGGTCCTGGGTCACAAGAAGCACCACCACAAGGAATGGATCACTGTTGATGCACTGGATAAGATTCAAGAAAGAAGGAACAAGAAGGCAGCGATCAATACCAGCCGAACAAGAGCCGAAAAAGCCAAGGCACAAGCTGAATACACGGAAATAAACAAACAAGTGAAGAGGAGCATCAGAACCGACAAACGTAAATATGTGGAAGATTTAGCAACGACGGCGGAAAAGGCTGCAAGAGAAGGAAACATGAGACAATTGTATGACACGACGAAGAAACTCTCTGGAAATCGCCGCAAACCAGAACGACCAGTGAAAAGCAAGGAAGGCAAGGTAATCACCAACATTGAAGAGCAACGAAACAGGTGGGTAGAACACTTCAAAGAACTCTCGAATCGACCAGCCCCACTGAACCCACCCAACATCGAAGCAGCACCCACGGACCTCCCAATCAATGTTGGCCCACCAACAATTGAAGAAATCAGCATGGCCATCAGACAAATCAAGAGTGGCAAAGCAGCAGGACCGGACGACATCCCAGCAGAGGCACTAAAAGCAGACGTAGCGGCAACTGCAAGGATACTCCACATTCTCTTCAGCAAAATTTGGGATGAGGAACAAGTACCAACAGACTCGAAAGAAGGACTTTTAATCAAAATACCGAAGAGAGGCGACCTCAACAAGTGTGATAACTACAGGGGCATCACTCTTCTCTCAATACCGGGAAAAGTCTTCAACAGGGTATTGTTAAACACGATGAAGGACTGCGTAGACGCCCAACTTTGTGACCAACAGGCAGGATTCCGTAAGGATAGATCGTGTACAGACCAAATCCCAACTCTATGGATCATTGTGGAACAATCAATTGAATGGAATTCACCACTCTACATCAACTTCATTGACTACGAAAAGGCATTTGATAGCGTGGACAGACCAACATTATGGAAACTTCTTCGACACTACGGCGTGCCTCAGAAGATAGTCAATATCATACAGAACTCATATGATGGATTACACTGCAAAATGGTGCATGGAGGACAGTTGACAAAGTCGTTCAAAGTGAAGACCGGTGTTAGGCAAGGTTGCTTACTCTCACCCTTTCTCTTTCTCCTGGTGATCGACTGGATCATGAAGACGTCAACGTCTGAAGGGTAACACGGGATACAATGGACGTCTAAGATGCAGTTGGATGATCTAGACTTAGCAGACGATCTGGCCCTTCTATCCCAAACGCAACAACAGATGCAGGAGAAGACAAACAGTGTGGCAGCAGCCTCAGCAGCAATAGGTCTCAATATACACAAAGGGAAAAGCAGGATTCTCCGATACAACACAGCAAGCACCAATCCAATCAAAATTGACGGAGAGGATTTGGAAGATGTAAAAGCCTTTACGTATTTGGGCAGCATCATTGACGAACACGGTGGATCTGATGCAGATGTGAAGGCGCGGATCGGCAAAGCAAGAGCAACATATTTACAACTGAAGAACATCTGGAACTCAAAGCAACTGTCAACCAACACCAAGGTCAGGATTTTCAATACAAATGTCAAGACAGTTCTACTGTATGGGGTAGAAACCTGGAGAACTACAAAAGCCATCATCCAGAAAATACAGGTGTTTATCGACAATTGTCTACGCAAAATACTTCAGATCCATTGGCCGGACACTATTAGCAACAACGTACTGTGGGAGAGAACAAATCAGATTCCAGCGGAGGAAGAAATCAGGAAGAAGCGCTGGAAGTGGATAGGACACACATTGAGGAAAGCACCGAACTGCGTCACAAGACAAGCTCTCACATGGAATCCTGAAGGTCAAAGGAAAAGAGGAAGACCAAAGAACACATTACGCCGAGAAATGGATGTAGATCACCAACGTAGATGATCTATGTCGAAATGATTGGAGGCCTACTCGAGTTAGACATGAATGGTGTGACAAACTAGCTAATGTCGAAGTCACACCTTGTGGTCAGCATCTTACGTGGACTACCCCATTGACGTATCACGGTACCATAGATGCTTTGAAGACTGTACAACACAGAGGACGTTATCACAGAAATATATTAGTTAAGGTAGATACAAGCGAAAGTAAGACCACTGCCTCTTGAGCCAGTCCATGGCGTATGATTAACTAATGCGCGTTTTGTTGTACATGACCTTGGCAGGGAGCGACGATCTGTTCGACATTCAGTGATCCAACTGCCGGATGATTTGGCTAGGGCTCAGTGACATTTCACTGGCCCTACAATACTCCCCCACCAGATTCAGCGGCCGTTTGAATCGGTACCAAACATGTTGGGAGCAGTCGCGCGCCGGAGAGTGCCAAACGAATATTATAAATTCTCCAGGTATTGCTTATCTGTAAAACAAATGGAAAGGAGGCGGCAGAAACTGGTCGGGAAACAGCGAGTCATAATATGTTAATAGGTCGTTGCTTAAACGTAAATTGATTAACCATAGAAATAATGAAAAGAACAAAACGTTTTATTGTTCTATCAAGTCGCGCTGAAATACATAGCCTTGACAAGTAATTCAGTTCCTCCGATGACAAACGTTAAGTCTGCCGCAAGAGTAATGATGCTATAGCGATAGTAGGATAAGTGTATTATCAATCGATATCCATATTTGTACTGTCATTAGTTTAAAGTTGTAAGTCGGACAGTATCGTTGACAGCTATTAATTAGTGTCGAATTCTAGTTATATCTATATCTAACAGACTAACCGTAAGTACAGAAGTATAACAGTGAAGAGTGGTCGTGATTTCGTTGTGCGAAGCTATTGACCAACTTGTAGTCACAGTTTGAAAAGTCCATGACTGCTGTTACAGTCAGTAAGGGTTGAAGGCTACAAATCCACAGCAAAGGTGGCACGATGAAGTCTCTAAAAGATGATAAACGGTGAATGCTGCGTGTTTGTTCGGTTAGTGAACAGAAAAATATCGAAAAGAACATAAGAAACCAAGAGTGTCACTCTGGACTCATGTCAATGATACCCGTGAAAAACGCTGTCAGTGTTGGGATAGAGGCGACAATATCGTTTTCAGTTTGCAGGAGATTCGCTCGACTGCATAAACTGATGATTCGCGCGAATGATATTGTCGTCAGACCACCAATTGAACTGGACAGGTTGTAAATCGTCGAGTAGTTGAACAGCCGATTGATGTACCGGAATCATCTGTTAAATAACAGCCACGAGGAAACAATACTTCATAAAATGAAGTACGACATCGAAATAGAACAACTACAATAGTTCAGATGTGTTACAATGTCAAGTCTAAATAACATCGTTCTTACGTATACTGACAGTTGCACTGAACGTTCGTTTAGGTATGATTAGCGTAACAGTTGGATGTGTGAATAAAAACATATACGAAAACTATGGTTGGGTTCGTGGAGAATTTTCGAGGACGTTTAGATATTTTCCGAACCCGTATCGCATGTAAATAAACCGAAAATAGAATTAAAATGACTGTCGTGTAATAAGGAAATGGAGCCATGATTACCCGTGTGAATTAATAGCAAATACAAAGGGTATAATAAACATTAAGTAAAATGGTAACCACCAATGTAACTAAGGTTTAGAGGGTCCAGGTAACGTGGCCATTTCGTAAAAGGCTGATACAAAGAGCTTATTACCTAGAGTTAAGTGACATATTAAGTACGACAACGTGTGCACTTGAGACATGGACTAAGCGTGCTCGTGTACATGCAATATGTTTTACCATAGTATGTCGACTAACGAGTCATAAATGTACATGATTTCGACTAAAACTTGACGGCAGTGACAGAATATATGACTAGTTTACGTGAAAGCAACTACGAAATGTTATCACGCATCATAAATATAGTACAAAATAATCTAATGAAATTATGAAACTCGCCTGGGTTACTCTTGCCTCTAAGTAATGAAGATATGAAGTAGGCAGTAGTTTGAATATGGATTATGTACGAGGTACTGTTGATTAAATTGTTCGATTAACACAGCATTGTAGACTGAACCGGTATAAGTCCAGAATTAATTTAAGCCGAATACATAGCATTACCTGACGAACAGTCGTAAATTTATAGCATTCGCATCCTCTGTTTGGCCATGGAACTCAGCAATTGGAAATTAGGCAGACAGTGGTAAAAAAAAAAGCAAAACATTCTAGTGGATAGTGGTTAAGCAGAAAGATGAATTTATAGTCGATAGTTAATCTTGTCTTATTTATACCAGTGGATAAGGTACAAAGAGATATGCGTTCGTGTTGCCTTGTGGCTATACTCACGAGTGGTTGATATTTTAACAAACATATTACACAGGAGCATTTACATGCTGCTAATGCTTGTTAAAGAACCACGATAGGCGATTATAATCGTAGTTGATTGGTTAGTTCTGTCGATTGAACTAAGTATTTAAGTTTAAATACTAATCAACATTGACATGAAGCAACGAAAGTTCACAGTGATAGATTAACATAGGCGATGATAAAAATGAAAAAGAATAAGTATAGAATACAATAATAAAGATTATAGTGATAGGTTGCGTTACTCGAAGTCTTGCTCACCAGTGTTGATCACCAACGTAGATGATCTATGTCGAAATGATTGGAGGCCTACTCGAGTTAGACATGAATGGTGTGACAAACTAGCTAATGTCGAAGTCACACCTTGTGGTCAGCATCTTACGTGGACTACCCCATTGACGTATCACGGTACCATAGATGCTTTGAAGACTATACAACACAGAGGACGTTATCACAGAAATATATTAGTTAAGGTAGATACAAGCGAAAGTAAGACCACTGCCTCTTGAGCCAGTCCATGGCGTATGATTAACTAATGCGCGTTTTGTTGTACATGACCTTGGCAGGGAGCGACGATCTGTTCGACATTCAGTGATCCAACTGCCGGATGATTTGGCTAGGGCTCAGTGACATTTCACTGGCCCTACATGGAGATAGACATGAGAAAAATGAACAAGAATTGGATGTAACTAGAAAAGAAGGCCCAGGTCAGAGTGGGTTGGAGAATGCTGGTCAGCGGCCTATGCTCCATTGGGAGTAACAGGCGTAAGTAAGTAAGTAATGTTATACGTACATTCATATTGATTTCATTATAAGCTTTCGTTTGACCAAGTGGCTACCATTATACGTTTTTTTTATTACGAGGTCATTCTCAACCTATTACTGACAGTCTCTCACACTCACAGACACTTTCGGATTGATCTTGTATATTTCTTATCTCTATTTCTCTGATGTGATTCCGTCTCGCTTGCTTGTATATTAACCATGTATGTCTGAAATATATGACTCATACTGTGGAAGCTGAGATTGTGTCCTGGACTCAATGAGCAGTGAAAGGCAAGAGTAATCAATAGAGAATCAGAGCCGACTCTAGGCTGCTCGTACTGGTTAACACCTCATTGGTTTGGCACAGAGCCAGGGTCAAATAAGTCAGTATTATATTGGCGATTTAGTCACGTGATATTTGTAGGTCTATAGAACACAACAGACCTTTCTGTCTTTCAAAGATCTAGTCAGTTCTACGCTAGTCACAGACTTTGAAGATATGAAGAGATTAGTAAATGGGTAGCTCCTGACACGAATGCCAAACATTTTAGGACCACTGAAGCGAAAAGCCCATCGACAACATCGTGCGGTCTAATTGATGTCAAAGTGAAGGGTCATTAAAGTTGTTCAGGTGAAACATAACCATTTTTAATTATACACAATACCAAAATTTAGTCTTCTAGAAATCACATTTAGTAGTGTTCTATTTGTATGAACTGATAATGGTTTTCAAATTGGTTATCCGACCGTAGCTGTTACCTTGACGTGGTGGTCGGGCTTGCCTATCATGATGACCCAACCGAGCTATGTTGGCTAGAACATATGTTCTGATAGGTTCTATCATGCCATGGTGGTCGATTGGAGACTAAAGGCAACAACTCAAGGTCTGAGTGCGAAGTCGTTGTGACAGCAGCAAGGTGTTTTGATGAACGGAGCTAACACGCCAAAATCTTCCCTCAAAAAGCCCGTGCGTGACCAGCCTCGAGCAGTTGTCCCTTGGGCTCTGCGGTCACGCTCCCAGGTCGTTGAGATCAACGCTAATTCGACTTTCTTTCCAGGTTCCTCGAGAAATACCCTTCCACGGTGTGTGCAGCCAGGAACTGACATCAGTCCTCATACACGTAATAGCACACGAGACAAAGTTAGTCACATCAAAATCCTTCCTACACTTCCTAATAACTCTCTTATCCTCATGAATAACCGTTATCACGTCTCTTTATCACCTCGCACCGCTATGGCAAACGACTCGAGTACGCGAAACGTTATTCCTGGTCTCCTGAAACCACGCTCTAAACTACATGTAGGAGCTTTTAACGGCCGAACACTGTGCCAAATAGAACAACAGGCTTCCTTGGATAGGACTTCAGAATCTCGAACCATCGATGTGTGCTGCGTCTTCGAAGAGCGCATACAGGAGCAGAGTAGCGTCTCTCACTTGACCTCACCACCTACATAATATTATTTACTCCTAACTATCACATTTTGAAAATCCCTTGTTATCTGAATAAATAAACATAAAAAGCAACACTTCCCACTTTTGTTTAACCAAGAACTAATTTGAAATAAATGGCATGTCAGTCAATTGTATCTTAATGTTTGTTGAAAATTTGTCTCACCTCATTAAAGTCTTGAGTACGGGTCTCGGATAGTCAACAGATATTGATGTTGCTACTTTCTAAAGGCACGGCGAACCCTATCCGTTGTCCGGTTTGCAATAGCGTGTGGACGTTGAAAGAGGCCAGGTTGAGTGCGTGGTTTCAGGAAGACTGGTTCAATAATCGTAGTTCGTGTCAGCATTCAATTTTCCACCAGTTAGTGACTTCAGATCGTTTAGATAGGAAAGAATTTCACACATAGGCAAGTCGCTGCATAAGTTGAGAAATAAAATGCCAAAATTGAGGATAAAAGGAAGTAGATAAGTGACGTGTTGTAAAAGAAATAAAAATGAATGTTATCAAATGACTGTGAATATGATTTTCCGGAATAAGAGTTGAAGCATGAATAATTTTCCCAGTAGCAGTTATTATTTGATTTGTGTGGAACATGGAGTACTGTCCGGGTGCCCAAACTGAGCAGGTGGTTTCCAAAGATGCCTACTTCTTGAGCCTTTGACCTAAAGGTCTAATCCACATGTTATCCTCTTATCTTCGTGAACAGCACCACAGTGACGAGAAGGCAGTGAGCAGAACCGCCAAGAGCTACTCATTTATTTGATATCTGCCTCCGATTCCCGGAGCAGTGTGCTCTTTCGTATGCTTCTTTTCCTTCTGCATTCAGCATTCCAAGTTACGGCAGTTCAATGACTTCCGTAGTGTATGTCATCACCCCCCGGGGTCTTCTTAGTTTCCTCTTTATCTGCGAGCTTATTTGTTCTCTGTCAGTGTAGATTGTTGCTGATGGTATCCGGCCAACTGACATCGAGCATCTTGCATAGACACTGTTTTTGAATACACTTGCTGAGATCTTTCTTTGGTATTCTGATAAGGTATTCTTCTTGCTAGTCTGATGGTTTATGTTCTTCCTCAAGGACCCTTCTAAAAAGGATGTGCGGCATATTTGCACGTACCTCTGTGTCTGATTTCAGTGCTTCGGCCGGATCGTTATCTGGTCCTACTACATTTCGACGTTTCATATGTCTGTTTACAATGTTGTTTTGTTCGGTCATTGATGTGGCCACATCCATTGGAAGGTCTATGTCTACTGTTTCGATGGCCGGTGGGTTTTGTGTACTGGTCTATTCAGGGGTTGCTCAAACTGTTTTACCTAATCGTTCCGCTGTTCGAGAAACTCAGTGATTGTTTTACGCCCTTCATTCCTTAGTTTTGCTCTGGTTAACAATATTTCCCTAGCTGTTTCTTCGTTGTGTCACATAGTTGTCACATAAATCCTTCTGTTGAATCTTTTTCTGTTGTCATTACTAGGTCTTCCACATATTTCTGCTTGTCGGCTAATGATCCTGTTTACTTCCTTGTTTGCTTCTGTATATTCAACTCGTGCCTTGACTTTCTCTGCTCTTGTTCGACTGTTGTTAATTACTGTCTTCTTATTCTTCCTTCCTTGAATCTTGTCCAGGGTTTCGATAGAGATCCATTCCTTATGATGATGATTGTTGCGGTCAAAAACGTCCTGACACGTTGAGTTTAGTGCTTGTTCGATCCCTTTCCAATTGTTCTCTGTGTTAGTTTCTTCTCTGAGTAGACCGTATAAGGCTTGAAACATCATTATTATTCACAAACATCTTATGGGTATATAAGTGTTGTGAAGAGATCATTCCGGGTTTCTTCAAAAATGCAATAATACACAAGTTTCAACAATGTTAACATTATATTTACCATATTTGAAAACGAGAGTAATAATAATAATTCAGGTTATTTGTAATTGAGAAGAATATTGAATTGAATTTAAAGAAAGAAAGGAAGAAAATAAGGGAATAGAAATAAAGAGGACGTGAAATACACAAATAGTTTAATAAGCATGTTTATGAATACAGAACTAGAATAAACGACTATGTATGTATCGTCAAATTAGTAACAAAAATAAAATAGAAAATAATCAAGAAAAAATAACTTATTATTGCAGTAAGTTATGATGCTAGAATAAATGCTTGTGCAGTCATAGTTCGGAGTGATGCTATGAAAGTCACAATTAATTGCAATGGATAACCAAATATCAATATGTGTGAGTCACATATACATAGTGGAGATAAAAACGAGTCCGAGAAGATAATTTAAGTGTAACACAAGTTATTGTCTTAATTACAAACTTCGGAATCTTAAGAATAATATTTATTTAGAAGGAAAAAAGAGAGCAAAGTAATGAACACCTAGTGAAAAGGTTCAATTATGATAATAAAACTGTAATGAACATCGACCTTTGAAGCAAACTATTAATTTTGTTATCTTTTAGTACACTCGGATGAATACATTTAGGGTTACCTAATAGGATTCAGAGTTAACCTTGATATTAGTATAAACATTTGTGCAATAATAGTTTAGAATGCCATGAAAGTCACAATTAATTGCAAAGGATAATCAAATATCAATTTCTATGTGTTATAAATATGTGGTGAAGATAAAATGAATGTGAGAAGTTAATTTATTTAAGTGTAACACTAGATAATTTGTTAATAAGAACTTTCGTCTAAATTTGAACGAATAGTTTCACAATATTTGGGCACCGAGTTAATTTGAGACATTAAAAAGAGATTTTACAAATATATTCTTCTTTTTAATGACTAGATAATTTGTTTTTAGTTATATACTTTGGATTTTTAGGAATTGTTGGGGCCGATGTATTCCCAAAAATCATATTTTGTAATTTTATCATGTCGATTAAATTATCGATTAAATGTTTAAATATTTGAATGGCAGTCAGTTGATGAACTTATCGATTGAATTTTTAAATAGCAAACAATTGATGACTCATTGATTATTGTTTAAAAAATTTCCTATGACAAAATCGATATATATTTGTATAAATACGCTTGACTTGTATGCTTGATCTGATCTGCCTGCCTGACTTGGTATCTGCTGTTGCTTGTAGAATACACTTTCTACGCCTTACCAAGACTTCTTGATCGAGTTAGCTGAGTCGAAGACAACGGACCAGAATAGTCTATTGAGTCTCTGAATCCTGAGCCTTCGTTTCGTTCCGAATAAGTCGAATCAGTAGTATCCTCAAGGTTAACCAAACCTAACAATTTGGCGACGGTGGTTTCGGAAACATAGATCCTTCTAAACTTGAATTATGACTCGAGCAGCAGATGAAACTTGTTCAGATGTTAGCAGATACAAAGCTTTCGTCTAATACTCAACCAAGCAGTTCTAATCCTACTACTACTGCACCATCAGTTGATGGTATCGCTAACAGTATCTCCGAGTTTCATTACGATCCAGAATCCAATGTCACGTTTGATATGTGGTTTCGACGTTACGAAGACTTATTCAGATTCGACTTTGCTAATCAGGATGATGCTTGGAAGGTCCGCTTGCTGCTTCGAAAGTTGGGTCCTAATGAACTAGACAGGTATTGCAACCTAATTCTGCCTCTAAACCCACGCGATCACTCATCCTCTGACACTGTCCAGTCATTGAGCCAACAATTCGGAGACAACTCCTCACTATTCAATGCGCGTTATCGATGTTTGAAGCTCACTATGAACGAAGATGATGATTTTCTCACACACGTGGGTATCGTTAACCGAGAATGTGAACGCTTCCGGTTGAAGTCGCTTACTGAAGACCAATTTAAAGCACTCATTCTCATCTGCAGCCTTCAATCGCAGAAGTTCAGTGACATTAGAACACGTTTGCTAAGTCGATTGGACCAAGACCCAAAACTAACTCTTAATGATATTGCAAACGAATATCAACGTCTAGTCAATCTACAGCGTGACACTACGATGGTCCAGCGTGGTGGTTCAGATCGTGCTGAAGTTCATGTAGTCCAACAACCACGCAACTCGCATAAATCTGCCTCAGCGACATCGAGTTCAGGTCAACAGACAAAAACAAATCCTCCTGCTCCATGCTGGCACTGCGATGCATGGCATTTTGTTCGATACTGTCCATATCAGCAACATCGGTGCAGGAAATGTAACACGGTGGGTCATAAAGATGGTTTTTGTCGAAAAAAGAAGCCAAGCAGCTTCAAAGGTACCAGAAAACATACGCCTAGATCCAACACGAATTCGTTGAGTCTAATAGCAAGCTGTGAGAACCCAACCCCAGTTGAGAGGAAATTTATTACCCTTAATATTAATGGGCACCCATTTAGATTGCAAATAGACAATGCATCTGATGTAACAATTCTCTCACGAAAATATTGGATCAGAATGGGAAGACCACGCATAGTGCCAACAACACAAAAACCGCGAACCGCATGTGGTAATTACCTACGTTTGTTGAGACAACTAGACTGTAAAGTGTCTTTTCACGATTCGACGTTTACCGGTGTATATTACATCACACCAGCTGATCTTAATCTACTTGGGTTAGACTGGTTTGACGGGCTACATTTAGCTGACGTTCCTTTAAGCACCGTATGCCATCTGGTGAAACAATCTCATGAACCTGAAGCATATTCGAAAGAACTAATGACGGAGTTTTCAACCATTTTCCAACCTGTATTGGGTCAGTGCACTGCTATGAAAGCAACACTTCGGTTGAAACCTGGAGCTAAACCTGTCTTTCGTCCAAAGAGACCAGTGCCGTACGCAGCATTATCGAAAGTTGACGAAGAACTTAACCGCCTTCAACTACAGGGGGTTATTACACCTGTTTCTTATTCTGTCTGGGCAGCACCCATTGTGGTTATTAAGAAGGCTAATGGCACAATCCGAATATGCGCGGATTTTTCCACAGGTCTTAACGCAGCTATCGAACAGCATCACTATCCACTGCCAGTCTCTGCAGATTTGTTCACGATGTTAAATGGTGGGAAGTTCTTTGCAAAGCTGGATCTCGCTGATGCCTATCTACAAGTGGAAGTGGCTGAAGATTCGAAAGAGTTACTTACCATAAATACTCGTCGTGGCTTGTTTCAGTACAATCGCCTACCATTTGGTGTTAAAACGGCTCCATCTATTTTTCAGCAACTAATGGATACCATTCTATCGGGTATCCCGGGGGTCGCAACTTATCTCGATGATATCTTAATTGTTGCCACATCGTTAGAACAGCTTAGAGAACGCACGACAGCTGTACTAAAACGCATCAGCGATAACGGGTTCCGATTACGCCCAGAAAAATGCCAATTTTTCTTGAAGTCAGTTAAATACTTGGGATTCGTCTTTGATGCCGCAGGTCGCAGACCAGATCCTGAAAACATCCGAGCTATAAAACAGATGCCGACTCCCACTAATATCTCTGAGCTACGATCATTCCTGGGACTAATTAGCTACTATTCAGCTTTTGTTCCGTCGATGCATGACATACGCGCCCAGCTAAATCATCTTCTGAATAAGAATACCAGCTGGAATTGGACAAAAGAATGTGAAGCTGCATTTTGCAAGCTGAAAACCATCGTTAGCTCTGAACTATTATTGACGCACTACGATCCGTTCATGCCTATCATTGTCGCTGCAGACGGTATAGCTTTTGGACTCGGTGCTGTCATTTCACATCAGTTCCCGGACGCAACAGAGAAAGCTATTATGCACGCATCTCGCACATTAACTTCGGCAGAAAGAAAGTACAGTCAAATAAAAAAAGAGGCTCTGGCCCTTGTGTTTGCAGTACGCCGTTTCCACAAATTCTTGTACGGTCGTAGATTTACTCTTCTCACTGATCACAAGCCACTTCTCACAATTTTCGGTTCAAAATCTGGTGTTCCAGCCCATTCTGCAAACCGTCTCCAACGATGGGCTTTGACACTTCTGGGTTATGATTTTGACATTCAGTATCGGCGCACCCAACAGTTTGGTCAGGCTGACGTTTTGTCACGACTTATCAGCGAATACCATACGGCCGGCGAAGATACAGTTATTGCCTCCCTAATGACAGAGGACTACGCACAGTGTTACCTGACAACCGCTATTCGTGCTTGCCAGTCTCAGCAGCTGAAATACAATCTGCATCCAAGAACGACTCCATCATAAGGAGAGCGATGAAGTACGTCACCAATGGGCGCCAAGTGGGCTCGATGGTGACTTGAAGCAGCTTACCACCGTCGGGACTCATTATGTGTCGTAAACGAATGCTTGATGTTTGGAGAGAGAGTAGTGATTCCCGAATCCCTAAGATCAAAGGTGCTAAAGCAATTCCACACTGGTCATCCTGGTATAAAACGAATGAAATCCATCGCCAGAAGCTATGCTTATTGGCCCCTCATGGACCAACATATCGTGGATTTAGTAAGCAAGTGCACACAATGTCAGCAAGCAGCTAATTGTAACGCGAAAATACTACCAGTCTAATGGCCACAGCCTGAGTATCCCTGGTCCAAGATACATGTCAATTTTGCAGGCCCAATTAATGAAATCACCTATCTAGTCGTTGTTGACGTCTTTTCGAAATGGCCAGAAATCGTTCCCGTCATGCCACCAACGACAACCCAAACAATACAACTTTTGACAGAGATGTTCTCTCGCAACGGATTACCGGATATAATCGTATCCGACAACGGTTCGCAATTCACCTCAAGTCAATTTCAAGAATTTTGTAAACGCCTATCTATCAAGCATTTCCGCTCTCCACCGTACCACTCACAGTCAAATGGCCAGGCAGAAAGATTTGTGGATACATTCAGGAGAGCCCTAATGAAGTCGAGAGGGGAGGGGATGCCAATAGAAACACTGCAGAATTTCTTGTTTGTTTATCGAACAACACCTAGTGATATGCTACCACAGCAGAAGTCTCCGGCAGAGATCCTGATGGGAAGGAAATTGAGGACGGTCCACAGTCTCATGTGCCCAAGAACCACACCACCACCATCTCAGACCAAATCTCAGAAGCTTCCAGCGTACGAGGTCGGATGCCTGGTGTTCGCTCGAGACTACAGAGCAAATCATGGTCCTTGGACCGAAGCACATGTGGTTGGAAGACCAGGCCAAGTTATGTACGAGATAAAGGTGGGAAGAGACACCTGGACCAGACACCGAAATCAACTACGGAAGCGGATAGCCTCGGACCGCCCATCAAAAGGAAAAAATTTTCCCCTCGACATCTTGCTTGATACCTTCAACTTACCTTCAGCCCCACCACGAGAAGAAGCTCAACAACAAGCTGAGCCCCGTCCCAGAAGGTGGCCTCTCCGTCAGCGGCGAACTACAGTCAAAATGCAAATCGACCCCAGAAAAGTACGCTATTAAAAAGGAGAGGAGTGTTTGGGCCGATATATTCCCAAAAATCATATTTTGTAATTTTATCATGTCGATTAAATTATCGATTAAATGTTTAAATATTTGAATGGCAGTCAGTTGATGAACTTATCGATTGAATTTTTAAATAGCAAACAATTGATGACTCATTGATTATTGTTTAAAAAATTTCCTATGACAAAATCGATATATATTTGTATAAATACGCTTGACTTGTATGCTTGATCTGATCTGCCTGCCTGACTTGGTATCTGCTGTTGCTTGTAGAATACACTTTCTACGCCTTACCAAGACTTCTTGATCGAGTTAGCTGAGTCGAAGACAACGGACCAGAATAGTCTATTGAGTCTCTGAATCCTGAGCCTTCGTTTCGTTCCGAATAAGTCGAATCAGTAGTATCCTCAAGGTTAACCAAACCTAACAGGAATAAAAGAGATGAAAAGAATATCTTATGTGTTGAGGGACCAATAATGATAATAATATCAGTAATAATTATCAATACGAACATAAGCAGACTTTATATATTAAGGTAAATAAAAAGAATATAAAATAGACGTTGAAAGTTTTAAAGGTTCTACTTTGCTTTTCAGTCAATTAGATAGATGACGAACCTTGTTTGTATAAATCATTATTAAACATATTGATATTGAATAGGCGACAAAATCCACTTTCGGAAAGAAAATCATCAAGGAGACTTCTGAACCGGGTTGTAGTTTCACTGCAACGGAGGTTCACTGGCAGTCTGTGTCCACATGGTTGTGTAGCGAATAACGAAAAAAATCTGGAGTAAGTTCTTAGAATTGCTAGAATACATTCCATATTGAGAAGACTAACAGCAGGTCTAGATGAGCTACAGGCGGAGTAAGCAGACCACAGCCACCCTGAAAATGTCCCATTACGATTGACCTGACAAGATTCCTCCTACTAGAAAATTCCCATTACTTTGGAATATGAAGCTTATCCACCTGTATGGAAAACATCTCTTATCAATCTTAGATTCAAACGGGATCACGTAGTGATATCGTCAACTATATACCCATAAAAATGACATACGTGGTATCAAAAATCGTGGAAGAATTCATCCATAAACAGCTTTTGTCATTTTTAATTTCGGTTAGCTTCATTGACCCATCTAAACATAGGTTTATGACTAAACACTAAGGCTTCACATCACACCTGGAATTGTTTGATCAAATTACCCACAGAAGAGATGTTGGTCAGTCAGTGATAATTCTGTAGGTCCATTTTAATAGGCCCTTCGATAGTGTCTTACACAAACTGCTTGTAGGAAGCAATTTCCTACATATTCAACTCTAAGCTAATCTCTAGACTGTCGAGTACAGAGTCTTGGTTTAGCCAAAGTCAGAACAAGCAAGCTATTTGGCTAGATAAACTTTATCTGTTTCTAAAAAATAAATTAACATCGTTAGTGTACAAACAAACAGTACGGTCTATTAATACAGGGAAAAACAGAGACAAATAACATACCGAACAGTAGTCAGAGAATAGGAAAAATGAGTCAACAAGCCAATATTGTTTTACAATGAACATTAAAACTTGATTGGTTAATAAAGAGAAACAGTCGTACAAGGTCAAAAGGAGTTGATGTGGTGGTGGGCGTTTCCCTTATTATTGGTGGGTTCGTCTATCAATCACATTTTACACTCCCCCCGAAACGTGCACCACGTCGGTTGTCCAGGATCGTAGTCGCCGTCAGACAGCCGGCTCCTTCAAGTAGACATAAGCTTCGTACGCCCCGAACAGTTTCTTCGTTTGCGGTTCTCAATTTTACCGTACGAACTTGTTCGTCAAATTCATAGCTTAATTGTTGGACAATAGCTTTTGACCATAGACTTCTCAGTGAGACAACATTGTTTACTAACACTAAGTCTCTCGAAGACTCATCCATCAATACCTTCTGAAACAATAGTGATCGCAGAATTCTTCTTATCGACTTTATGATGCGTTCCCATACACCGTCTCGTTGACTAGACCTCGGAAGCTTAAAGCGCCATTCGCAATCTCTCTCTAAAAGGGCATTTACTATCTTATTCTGATTCCAACTACACATGATCTGTCTAAGAATAGCATTGGATCCTATAGAACTACCAGATGCACCCTTACTCTTGTTCACAACTCGTACAAGGGCGCCTTTCTCAACACCATCCTCGATACCACGGCGAATATGTGCTACCTGCTTCTTCAGGGTCTTAGTTACTGACTTCTTCGTTACAATGGTCTTCGGCCTTTTCGTAGTCTTCACTTTCAGTTTGGTGTCCTTCTTTTCCTTAAGCTTTCTTAGAGTTGATTTGGATTTATTAGCAGATGATGCTTCAGTTTTTAGCTTAACAACCTTATACTTAGTTAATAAAAACGAACAATGAACTTGACGAGAGACATCTTCGGGATGAGTATACTCCGCGACAACATATGCAGATTCTGATAATGCTATACGATCTTCCATAGACATCAATGAAGTACGACTAAGTAGGTCTTTGAATTCAGTCGAATACGATTGTTCAAACTTATCCTCTAATTCTTCTTTAGCTGAGAGGTGATTGAGTACACGATTGCTTTTACAGGGTTCCCCATAGGAACCGAGCAGCGTACAACCTAACAGAGTCTTCATGACAAATGGTTCATTCGGCTTTCCAGTTCTTACCTCTTTCATTTCGTTTACACTCGGCGCGTTGCACCCGATCAACAGTTCAACATTCTCATCCTCTACTCTAGGAAAACTTATGTCTTTTAAATGCGTGCAGGATTTCATTTGAGACGTCGTTGGTACCGTCCTGCGCAACATAGGTAATCTCTCGACTGTCCATACATTTGGGATTCTAAATGACGAAGACGAGTCTAAGGAGGAAACCTCTAGTTGAACCTCTTTACACTGAATTGTGGAATGGTTATCCAACGTTATCAACGAAATCGTCTTAGGCTCTCCTTCTAAATTCAACCTTTAAGCTAGATCTTCTGTAATAAGAGAGGCATCCGACCCACTATCTAAGAATGCGCAAGTCTGTGCTACCTTTTCTCCACTTCTTACCAGTACAGGCACTATTGCGAATGCTGCTTGTTTCTGTACACGCTCAACACTTCTCTCCGTACATAGCTGGGTGTTAATGTGTGCATCAATATTAGTATTCCTTGGTTCTTCCCGCAACTCATGTAACAGGGTGTAAGATCCATTTTGAATGCTTTGTGTGTTTGTGAAAATCCCTCCATGTATATACTGGCACTTTGTTCCTATTGATCCTCTTATTTGTACATTGTTAACTTTTCGATTACATTTGAATTGTTAATATTTGTATTTTATTATAGTTTTCGTTTTTACCACACCTTCACTAATTCCACATGTTTCTTCCCGAACTGCACTTATGTTGTTTTAATTTATACTAAGTCTGGGCGGCAGCCATTTTGGTTCGTTCCTGCTTTTGATTGCTTGACCTGTGTTGACTGGGAATGTGCATTTTGGTTGTGAATTGAAGCACTCTTCCAGAATTGAAAACACTCTGTGTTATAGAGCGACCAATTATTACCTTTTGAACGAATATGTACGTGATCTATCCAGACAGGATAGAATAACATTTATTTGTGGTGATTGGTAATTTTCTTGCATCCCTTATCAACTTTCTTATTTATTGTAGTTTAGATTTGATCAATTGAACAATTACTGCTTGGATAGCTGAGTGGTTATATTTGTTTAGGTAATAATGTACACTTAAATTTATGATAAATTATAGAACCGCTATCATACCCAATTACTTTGTTTTTGGTTCCAAACGGGCGGGGGCGCGTATCTAACTCATCCAGGCAGCTGTCCAGCAGTCCAAACGTAGTTTGGATATTACACAGGGTATGGTGTCTCCAGCCACACTCTTCGACAGCACATGACCTCGGCGATCGACAGTTTTCTGCTACGTGGTTTGCCTTCAGGCATACATTACACAACTTGTGTCTAAGAACGAATTCCTTCCTTTCTCTAACATTCTTGTCTTCAAATTTCTGACATTGATCTAAAGAATGATTACTGGAGCACTCCAAACAAGATGAACTGCGTAAGAGAGCATTATCATCACTAGCACTCGCATAAGATATTCTTGCTGCATTGTAATCTGTACTAATTTTCCTTTTTAAAACGCCAACATCTCTATTGTCACTATTACTACCGCGGTTGACGAGTAGGTCGTATCTAGTATTAGCTATATCAGCTTGCTCCTTTACAAACTCAACAAGATCAGTGAACAGAGGTTCTCTGCCTCCTTTGATAATCTTATAAGCTAACTTTAGCCACTCTTGTTGAATGTAGGTTGGTGATTTCAGAACCATAGTTTCAATAGTTCTAGAAGAGTTCAAATCATGAACGTAATTCATCTGTTCGAGAGTCAAACAACATGCTTGCATTTCTCGAGATAGTCTTCTCAAACCATCTGGTTGATTTCTCCTTATATTGGGAAAGTTTAACACGTTATCAATAAACGTGCGTGCTACGACGTGTTTTTGGCCAAACGTTTCCTCTAAAAGCTTTAGGGCTTGATGGTAACCTATCTCTGGTTCTAGTATAGTACAATGAAGGATAGCGGCTTTCGCTTCTCCGTCACAATATTGAATCAAGTAATTTAGCTTAGCTCTAAATCCAATATTCTCACTCCCAATGCATTCTTCGAAATTTCTAATGAAGTTCCAATAATTTGTCGGGCGAGGGCGCGTATCTAACTCATCCAGGCAGCTGTCCAGCAGTCCAAACGTAGTTTGGATCTTACAGTTCTAAACAAATAATTTCGTCGAATTCGTTTGGTTTTCGTTTCGCTGATTTCAATCATTGTCACTGGGAATATTTGGTCGTTCGCTTGCGATGCCAAAAGACCGTCGAAGGAAATTAAGTCCAAGGCTCAAGGAAGCTAAAAGAGATGAACAAAAGGATGGTTCCCCTCAATCAAGGCAAGTGCATTATGATGCTTCTATGTGTCATGGTTCATATTCGAATGGGGACGATTGTAATTATAGTGAATCTAGTTGTGATATAATGGCAGATGGCATAGAAAACCTTAGCTTAGACGTGAAGCAAGCGAAAAGCGCGATGCCTACGGCGCCTTTCGTAGGTCCAGAGTTACCAAAGGTTGAGTCAAGTTATTTCGACGGTCAACCTAGAGGTTATTGGAAGTTTCTAAGGGAGTTTTAGACCTATGTAGAATCAAGAGTCAAGGATGATGGTCAACGCTTGCTTTATTTGATGCATTATTGTAAGGGTAAAGCGAAAACAGCCATTGAGGGCTGTGTTATGTTGGAAGCCTCTTTTGGTTACAAGAAGGCCAAAGAAATTCTAAAACGGTTGTTCAGACAGGGGCACGTAATCGCTCGAGAAACACTAGAAGACTTATTCAGTGCCGTGAATTTTGATTATACTGACGGAGAGCAACTATCAAATTTGGCTATTAAAATGGAAAACTGTGCTACGGTCTTAAAACAGATTAATTATGCCTCTGATCTAAATTCCTTACTTACTTTGGAAAGAATAGTGAGACTCTTGCTTCAACCTATGCAAACCCAGTGGGCGGACTGGGTGGACGAATTGACTGAAGATAACAGGGAACCGACCTTTGATGAGCTTACTCAGTTTATCGCATCGCGTGCGAGAGTGGCTTGTAGTAGATTTGGACGGTTAGCAAACCGTTCAAGAAAAGGACATAACGTAAAGACGAACTGTCACGTGCAATCGGAGCAAGGGAATAGTTCGACAGCGAAAACTAAATGCAGCATGTGTTCCTACGACCATGCTATTTATAATTGTCCACAGTTCTTAGCGCTTACAGTTCAAGACCGATGGTCTCACGCTAAAAGCAAGGGTATCTGTTTCGTCTGTCTTAGACAAGGACATAGAGTTAATGAATGTAAGCTGATAAAGCGTTGTAACGTTGAGGATTGTGAAAAGAAACACCATTCTTTGTTGTACAGCGAGAGTGAGAAACCTGGTATCTCGAATTGTTGCGGATATACTAAATCACTAATCAGTCAAGTGTGTTTAGGCATGATTCCCGTACGGTTGAAATCGCGAAAAGCCGAGATTGTAGGTTATGCACTGTTGGACAACGGTTTTGATGTGACACTGATAAAATCAAACTGTTTGAGGTCTCTCGGGCTGAACGAAGACCAAGCATCAGTGGTAGTTGAGACTGTGGGCGGTAATAGAACAATGAATGTCACGAGTGCGCCTTTTGAGGTATATTCTTTAGATCGATCTGAACATGTTACGATTGAAGGAGCTCTGATTGTAGCAAGTATACCAGGTCATAAGCCAACAAAGTCAGCAATGAACAACCTAGTTAAGTGGCCGCATCTAAGTGATGTGACAATAGATATCCTAGACTCTAAAGAAGTTTTACTGTTGATTGGTTTCGACGTACCAGAAGCACATTGGGTGTTAGACCAACGGTTGGGAAGAACCTGTACGCTGTGAAAACGTTGCTAGGGTGGACGGTTTTCGGACCTGCGTCATATTCGGAATATAGGAAAGGGGTTGTTAACCATACCAGTAAGGTAAAGACGTTAGAGAACGAAATACGTAAGCTTTATGATGTAGAGTTTTCAGATGCTTATTCAAGTGATAAATCATTATCAGTAGACGACAAGGCGGCTATAAAGACTGTGGAAGGTGGCACGCGCTTCGAAAACGGTCATTTTGTAGTTTCTACACCGTGAAAAAGAATCCAAATATGAAAGTGGATAATTATGAAGTAGCAAACCGTAGATTACAAAGTTCGAAGGGTATGTTGTCGAAGGATGTCAGTCTGCACATCAGGTATATCAAAAGTATTGAAAGTGATTTTACTAAGACTTATGCGGAGAGGGTCCTTGAAATATATTTGCATCCAAATTATCGCCCTCGAGGGTATTTGCCTCATCATGCAGTGTTAAACATGGAAAAACCAGAAGATCTTAGAGTGATCCTTGATTGTGCCGCCGAGTTTGCAGGGGTTTCCATAAATGATATGATTTATCAAGAACCCGATACCACCGCTGAGTTAATGAGCATATTAATAATAATAATAATAATTTATTCTCAAATAACAGTTTGTTACATGAGGCATGCCGGTTTACAGGCAAGATCAAATTGATACAAATGATACAACATACACTGTATTAAATTACATAGCTGGGTTGTTAATTTATAAGATATGAATGTAGATGGTTTTAATCAGTACTACAGCTGGCGCGCTTCATGAAAGTTGCGTTGCGAATGTGCGACTGATGATCAAGGATAGGTCCATTGAAGGTATGAGCTTCTAGAAATCGCAACCTTATATCCCTTTGGGATATCCAAGGCTTTATGGATGGTGCAGGATGAAGTCACCCGTTCCATATCTCAAGGGGGCTGAAAGAGGGAGCAAGTAAACGAAAACACGAAAGGCAGAGTAGCCAATATTCATGAAGGAATGTTTAAGGTATGATTACTCAGTCTAATTTTCTTTTATTAAGGTATTTGTTAAGAAAGAGCATTTTAATAGGTTAAAGAAAATAAGCTTTAGCAAGGTGTGAGTGGACATACAACTGACAAATGGAGGCGATTCGGAAAAGAGCTGAGAGTATAAGATTGTGTGATTATAAAATAAAATGTAGTGCTAGAAACAGTATTGTGATATAGAACTGGCTATCTTCCTTTTATTATCGAAGCTATTAGAGCTCCTTTCGTTTTTTTTGTATTTTTTCCCTAGATATTATAGGGTCTTGAGTAGGCTTCGTATATTAGCGAATTGTCTAGTTTGCTTGTAATAGGATTTCTGGGTAGGAAGTGAAACCAATTCAACGTTTGTAACACGATTTAATGAGGTATTTTGCGTGATAAATCAGCTTCAATACCATAAGTTCGTGACATTCCACTGAACCATAAGGAGCCGTAATTAAACAAAATGTTCTGCCCTACAGACATGGGTGGATTGAAGTTATCTCCCCACCTTCATGTTTGCTGGTCAGTAACGCCACCCTCCCTCCTTTTGTGATGTTAGGCTCTCTTACGTTTGTGGTAAGTATGAATACTGCCTTAATCAAAGCCCATAGTTGGAATACACTGTCTCTACAAGGTCCATGTTACAAGCAAATCAGATACTTGAAAAGTCTTTATGGGTTAGATGTTCATATAGTATATCACACTGTTATGAAAATAACTAATGGTTCAAAGAAGTAAGGACTAATAGCAAATCAAAAGATATGAGAGGGTATAAAATTGTAGAAAAAAAGACTTCAGGGTAAGACATAAAACATTGAGAAACTCACAAGACTTTGTGGCCAAATTTTGAGCTTTGAATGATCGGCCTTAGTAGATCAGCATCCATAAGATTGAGCTGTCTACTTGCAGTAGAAAAAAAGCATGACTTTTAGGAAGAATAATGTACATTTAACCTGTAGAGATTTGGGGACTGAAAGCTATGGTTAGGAGCATGAAGTCATGATTAATAAACAATGAATAATAGGAAAGGATAAGTCATATATTTTGTTGTAATTTTTTTTCTTTCTAGATACTAGGCGGTTCGTAATAAAGTGCCTCATTGGTGGGCGGGTGTTCAAGGAAATGTTGAAGTTCTTTGGAGTCTAGAAATAGGGTTATTAGCTTTTTGAATCTGGTAAACGTATCACAGTTACGGATAGGCATTGGCAGCCTGTTCCACAATAAACTGTACCGTACTGTAAAAAACTTACAACGCATTTGGTTTTGGTGTTTTACGGTAAGTAGTGTATATGCGTTGTTTCTAAGTCTGTAGGCTGAGTCGTGGGTGATAGTCGGGCAGGAGGTTAGAAAGAAGAGCCCGTATATCGCTTTGTAGAGAAATATTAAATTATTCTTTAGCCTACGGTGCCATAAAGATTCTAAAGAGAGGTGCTTACATCTATCTGTGTAATAGAGATTCGAGTTACATCCTAGCAGTTGACGTGTGAAACGTCTTTGAACATCTTCTACTCTTATCTTGTCTGTGACATTCATATTAGAGAAGAAAAGAAGCAGTATTCAAGGGAGGGCCGTACACATATTTTGTAGAGAGTAAGTTTACTCTCTGTTGTGAAAAAGTTTTTCATTATAAAACCAACCAGACTTCTTGCTGCCAGTGGCTCGGATGGGCTGGAAGAGCTTCCGGTAGTTACCAGATGCAGCTGCTGCTTCCAGCCTAGAGGCTAGCTCGGTTCGATACTTACTTGCAACAGAAGTTGCATGTAAGGAGAAGGAGGGAGGACGCCAGGTGGCACATCGGCGATGACTGTGCCGAAAGTTAGTGCTAGCCAGAAACAGGTTGTGGTCCGTGCATAGTTGCAGTAGACCGTCCTCGTTATCTGTCCTGCGACCAACAAGTCCCCATCGGCCACCTAAACGACTCTCTTCTGTGCCTAGACACCCGACCTGAGCATTCAAGTCTCCGGCTAGTACTACAATATCTGTCGAACGCACTTTCTGGAGAAGAAAAGATAACTGGTGGTAAAACTCATCCTTGATTGCATCCGGGCTGTAATCTGTCGGAGCATAGGCGGAGATGACGAAAAGACATCGTTTCTCACGCCGATTTCTTCTCACTTTGATGGAACTTTCTAATCTAACAGCACATAACCGACTGTTAATGGGGATCCAATCGACTAGTGCTGCCTCAGCTCTAGCGCTTAGTGCGACACCAGCAAGACCAGACGAAGATGCCACAGGGTCCCCGGATAAGTGCACGTAAAACAAGCTTTTTGAAGTGACAGATGGAGATCGAATTTGTAGTACTTCGCCAGAGTTTAGAATACGGGTCTCGGATATACATTAAACATCAATATTAAGACTTTCCAAAGACATAGCCAGCCCTATCTGTTGTCCGACCTGCATAAGTGTGCGAACGTTGAAGGCAGCCAGTTTGAATGGTGCAAGTGGTTTCAGAAAAACTGCTTCAGTTCTCGTATTCGGTGGTAACATACGATTGTCAACCGGACAGTGACTCGAGAACGTTTAGATACAGTCGGATTTCCACCAAAGACGAGCCGCTGTATAAGTATAAAAGAGTGTGATTAATGTGGAAAATAATAATAATATTAGTAATAATAATAACAATAATAGTAATAATAATAATAATGGTATTAATAATGACAATATTTATAATGATAATAATTTGAATCAATTGACTGTTTTTCGAAGCGAGTAAAGTAAATCCCATAGACATAAAGAGTTCATCATTTGTGTGTGGGCTGTGATACTGCCCGGGTGCCCAAACCGAAGCAGGTGATTTTCTTAGGGGGCCACACCCCGAGTCTGATCGAGGAGCTTCAAGATTTCTGTGGTGGCAGGAGGGGGGCATGTTGAGAGAACCATCTGAGTTTCAAATGACGACTCATGCATTTGGTGCCACATCATCGCCGTTTCGTGCGAACTTTGCCCTGAATAAGACGGCCCAAATATTCTCTGACGATATTGAGTTTAGGAAAACTGCTGTGGTTAACTTGAGTAGTATAAAGTACAACATGACACCCATTCTCTCTTATTGTTCCGAGTGGTTGAAATTAGTCAGAGCTATAACTTGGTTTAGAGGGTTCATCGAATTCCTGGTGGTACTTCGTTTACCGAGTTGTGAAGGATCCGTTCATCTAGGATGTTTAAAGGTCAAAGAGCTTGGTATTGCCAAGTGTAAGATTTTATTGATGGTTCAGAGAGAAGTGTATGGAGAATTACTTAGTGAATTTAAAAACAGCAGTAAAGTAATATATCATGATGATCTGAAAGGTTTAGCATTGATAATACGTGATGGGTTACTCCGCGCTGGAGGTCGACCAAGATACTCAGATTTCCCAAATGCTTTTAAACATCCAGTAATTTTAACACACCTTCACTAATTCCACATGTTTCTTCCCGAACTGCACTTATGTTGTTTTAATTTATACTAAGTCTGGGCGGCAGCCATTTTGGTTCGTTCCTGCTTTTGATTGCTTGACCTGTGTTGACTGGGAATGTGCATTTTGGTTGTGAATTGAAGCACTCTTCCAGAATTGAAAACACTCTGTGTTATAGAGCGACCAATTATTACCTTTTGAACGAATATGTACGTGATCTATCCAGACAGGATAGAATAACATTTATTTGTGGTGACATAAGCTTCGTACGCCCCGAACAGTTTCTTCGTTTGCGGTTCTCAATTTTACCGTACGAACTTGTCCGTCAAATTCATAGCTTAATTGTTGGACAATAGCTTTTGACCATAGACTTCTCAGTGAGACAACATTGTTTACTAACACTAAGTCTCTCGAAGACTCATCCATCAATACCTTCTGAAACAATAGTGATCGCAGAATTCTTCTTATCGACTTTATGATGCGTTCCCATACACCGTCTCGTTGACTAGACCTCGGAAGCTTAAAGCGCCATTCGCAATCTCTCTCTAAAAGGGCATTTACTATCTTATTCTGATTCCAACTACACATGATCTGTCTAAGAATAGCATTGGATCCTATAGAACTACCAGATGCACCCTTACTCTTGTTCACAACTCGTACAAGGGCGCCTTTCTCAACACCATCCTCGATACCACGGCGAATATGTGCTACCTGCTTCTTCAGGGTCTTAGTTACTGACTTCTTCGTTACAATGGTCTTCGGCCTTTTCGTAGTCTTCACTTTCAGTTTGGTGTCCTTCTTTTCCTTAAGCTTTCTTAGAGTTGATTTGGATTTATTAGCAGATGATGCTTCAGTTTTTAGCTTAACAACCTTATACTTAGTTAATAAAAACGAACAATGAACTTGACGAGAGACATCTTCGGGATGAGTATACTCCGCGACAACATATGCAGATTCTGATAATGCTATACGATCTTCCATAGACATCAATGAAGTACGACTAAGTAGGTCTTTGAATTCAGTCGAATACGATTGTTCAAACTTATCCTCTAATTCTTCTTTAGCTGAGAGGTGATTGAGTACACGATTGCTTTTACAGGGTTCCCCATAGGAACCGAGCAGCGTACAACCTAACAGAGTCTTCATGACAAATGGTTCATTCGGCTTTCCAGTTCTTACCTCTTTCATTTCGTTTACACTCGGCGCGTTGCACCCGATCAACAGTTCAACATTCTCATCCTCTACTCTAGGAAAACTTATGTCTTTTAAATGCGTGCAGGATTTCATTTGAGACGTCGTTGGTACCGTCCTGCGCAACATAGGTAATCTCTCGACTGTCCATACATTTGGGATTCTAAATGACGAAGACGAGTCTAAGGAGGAAACCTCTAGTTGAACCTCTTTACACTGAATTGTGGAATGGTTATCCAACGTTATCAACGAAATCGTCTTAGGCTCTCCTTCTAAATTCAACCTTTAAGCTAGATCTTCTGTAATAAGAGAGGCATCCGACCCACTATCTAAGAATGCGCAAGTCTGTGCTACCTTTTCTCCACTTCTTACCAGTACAGGCACTATTGCGAATGCTGCTTGTTTCTGTACACGCTCAACACTTCTCTCCGTACATAGCTGGGTGTTAATGTGTGCATCAATATTAGTATTCCTTGGTTCTTCCCGCAACTCATGTAACAGGGTGTAAGATCCATTTTGAATGCTTTGTGTGTTTGTGAAAATCCCTCCATGTATATACTGGCACTTTGTTCCTATTGATCCTCTTATTTGTACATTGTTAACTTTTCGATTACATTTGAATTGTTAATATTTGTATTTTATTATAGTTTTCGTTTTTACCACACCTTCACTAATTCCCCATGTTTCTTCCCGAACTGCACTTATGTTGTTTTAATTTATACTAAGTCTGGGCGGCAGCCATTTTGGTTCGTTCCTGCTTTTGATTGCTTGACCTGTGTTGACTGGGAATGTGCATTTTGGTTGTGAATTGAAGCACTCTTCCAGAATTGAAAACACTCTGTGTTATAGAGCGACCAATTATTACCTTTTGAACGAATATGTACGTGATCTATCCAGACAGGATAGAATAACATTTATTTGTGGTGATTGGTAATTTTCTTGCATCCCTTATCAACTTTCTTATTTATTGTAGTTTAGATTTGATCAATTGAACAATTACTGCTTGGATAGCTGAGTGGTTATATTTGTTTAGGTAATAATGTACACTTAAATTTATGATAAATTATAGAACCGCTATCATACCCAATTACTTTGTTTTTGGTTCCAAACGGGCGGGGGCGCGTATCTAACTCATCCAGGCAGCTGTCCAGCAGTCCAAACGTAGTTTGGATATTACACAGGGTATGGTGTCTCCAGCCACACTCTTCGACAGCACATGACCTCGGCGATCGACAGTTTTCTGCTACGTGGTTTGCCTTCAGGCATACATTACACAACTTGTGTCTAAGAACGAATTCCTTCCTTTCTCTAACATTCTTGTCTTCAAATTTCTGACATTGATCTAAAGAATGATTACTGGAGCACTCCAAACAAGATGAACTGCGTAAGAGAGCATTATCATCACTAGCACTCGCATAAGATATTCTTGCTGCATTGTAATCTGTACTAATTTTCCTTTTTAAAACGCCAACATCTCTATTGTCACTATTACTACCGCGGTTGACGAGTAGGTCGTATCTAGTATTAGCTATATCAGCTTGCTCCTTTACAAACTCAACAAGATCAGTGAACAGAGGTTCTCTGCCTCCTTTGATAATCTTATAAGCTAACTTTAGCCACTCTTGTTGAATGTAGGTTGGTGATTTCAGAACCATAGTTTCAATAGTTCTAGAAGAGTTCAAATCATGAACGTAATTCATCTGTTCGAGAGTCAAACAACATGCTTGCATTTCTCGAGATAGTCTTCTCAAACCATCTGGTTGATTTCTCCTTATATTGGGAAAGTTTAACACGTTATCAATAAACGTGCGTGCTACGACGTGTTTTTGGCCAAACGTTTCCTCTAAAAGCTTTAGGGCTTGATGGTAACCTATCTCTGGTTCTAGTATAGTACAATGAAGGATAGCGGCTTTCGCTTCTCCGTCACAATATTGAATTAAGTAATTTAGCTTAGCTCTAAATCCAATATTCTCACTCCCAATGCATTCTTCGAAATTTCTAATGAAGTTCCAATAATTTGTCGGTGTACCATCAAACCTTACGACTTCTCTTTTTGGTAAACACAGACTTTTTAATATTGTATTGTCACTGTTGCTTACTGATTGGCCGGAACCTTCACATCTCCGGCAGCGTAATTTTTCTAGTTCAATTTCCTTTTCTAACTGGGTTATGCGCAACCTTGCTAACTCTAGTTCTATCATGCTGTTGTTTTTGAGTTCGTTCTTTCCATGTTGATCCTCGTCATAAACTCCCGAATGATGTGGTGATAATTCTGGAATCTCATCGGAATCGTAGTGTTTATTGGAAGTCATTTCAGTAGGTATATCAAATGTACTGTTCGAAACTTTGTAGGAAGCAATTTCCTACATATTCAACTCTAAGCTAATCTCTAGACTGTCGAGTACAGAGTCTTGGTTTAGCCAAAGTCAGAACAAGCAAGCTATTTGGCTAGATAAACTTTATCTGTTTCTAAAAAATAAATTAACATCGTTAGTGTACAAACAAACAGTACGGTCTATTAATACAGGGAAAAACAGAGACAAATAACATACCGAACAGTAGTCAGAGAATAGGAAAAATGAGTCAACAAGCCAATATTGTTTTACAATGAACATTAAAACTTGATTGGTTAATAAAGAGAAACAGTCGTACAAGGTCAAAAGGAGTTGATGTGGTGGTGGGCGTTTCCCTTATTATTGGTGGGTTCGTCTATCAATCACATTTTACACTGCTTCTTCTAAAACTTTCTGCATTTGGCATATGCAATCCCCTTTCATCATGGCTCAAATATTTTTTGCAGAACGTGGCGAAGTCATCCGCTTTGGATCTTGCTACTCTAATTCTGTGAATGTGTTGGGATATTCAGGAAAATATATTA
Organism: Schistosoma haematobium; assembly: GCF_000699445.3. NCBI lineage: Eukaryota > Metazoa > Platyhelminthes > Trematoda > Strigeidida > Schistosomatidae > Schistosoma > Schistosoma haematobium. The sequence continues at coordinate 14,371,359 of NC_067199.1, read as the reverse complement.
AAAATCATTCTGTTAAGCCTAATGCTATCCTTGAACATGAAACGGTATCATCTTATTGGTCAATATTTATTTAACGTGTTATTTTCCTGTTGGCCAATATTGTACAACGTTATTTTCTATTTTGTGGTACGTTGTGGTCTGCTTGACTGGTATATAAACAAAGTATGTTTGAAATATAATGATTCATATATCCGAGGCTGTGACTTGTGCTCTGGACATAACTGGCTGGGTTAGACAGGGAAGTGGGACGAATCAGAACCCTAAGCTGTTCTATGTGTTTGCGCGTCTTTGGTTCGATCAATAATTCGCTACCCCTTAATCCGCAGCATTTTTCTCAGTCATAAAAGAATGTAACCAGTGGGGTTAAACTAGTAACGTGTCCTCAGATTTTCAATATGATAAACCTTTCCTCGATGTTCTGGTGACAAATATGTCTGGCATATATTTGGTCTCGAGCTTGGTCGTTATGGTCGCTTCTGGTTCCTTGTCTCAATGTGGTTCCATCCCACGTCTGCAGAGTTTTCTGGATCGGACCCCTACGAACGCAATCCTCAGATCCTGGGTACAAACAACTCTGGTGTGGTACGCTAACTCGAGCAACAAATACAGCACACCGCTTCTGGTACGGCTCTACTTAAAGACCTTCAATGGCAGCTCGACGATCAATGATCGCTTCCTGTTCTGCTAACCCTTTCGTCCTACAATCGCACGTTTGCCGATCAGTGCCACGAACGAAACCGCTACGTATCGAAAGTGTTAACCCTTTCTAGCGGGGCTCCTGTAATGACTTACTTTTATCACGAGAACACGATTGGTTTAATGAAAACAATTATTATTATAACCAATTGTACCAGTGGTTGTTTTACTGTACCTGTTTGTTTAACTGTACCGAGAACATACATTACTCCGTTGTTTGTGACCTTGCACGAATTCGGTTACGCTCAGTAACCACACTTGTAACCTGGAACGATCTCGGTATTGTTTCAATACCACGAGATCGCCAACAAATAAACTATTTACTTATTATGCGTGATGATAGAAGTTTCACAAATGACATTAGCAGACATGGAAAGTTGTTTATACACTTAAACCAAGTCGACTTTTGCAAAAACAGTCGTACCTTTCATGGTAGGAGTACACACTCGTGATCTGATGTTGATTGTTGATCGAATGTCTTCAACTAGGTGTGTTCAGTAGAATTTATGGAGTCAGGATCAATGCCGAAGACTCACAGAACTGTTTATTTAGATAATCCAACCACCATTTCAGAGATAAGGCATGTTCATTATCTTGTTTCAACAAATGTTAATATAAACCAATTTGTTGGTATGTTGATCGGACCATATTTGATTTTTGAAGCAGATAGTTTATATATCTCAATAATTAACAAATTACGTCCTATGCTTTTTTCACATACTGAATTTTATCAATGTCTTTAATTCTGGTCTAATTTTGATAGAGCAAATCAGTAATATTCAAAAACAAATCAATTTACAAGAGATTTGCTTGTATCAAAAACTTAGTCATAATACAGTCTTGTAGTATATTTCTATAAATTCATCACAATATGATTATCGACAACAACTAATATAACAAAAAATAGTAACACTTCATTTAATTAACTACTGAGAGATTTTTACCACCTACATCATTGATAAACAATAGGTTCCCGATCTCCATAATTTGGGGAAATCCGGGGGAATTTTTGAGGAATTTCGTGGTTTTCTCCGAAGTTATATGAAAATTTGTAGTCTTCCGAAAGTTCGGGAGAATTTAGAGGAAGAATACAGATCAATGGGTATGTTGGTATTTTAACAAAGTCAGTGAAAATTCTGGAGAAGAACTCCAAAATCGGTGTCGCGCAGTTGCGTGAAGAAGAATTTATTATTAACAGTACTGTTTAAGCTTATTTGTACATAATCAAAATGAATTATATTGTTTTTGAATGATAATCAATTTCTTTACACATTCCAGTACCAACAATTTGGCCTTGCTTTATGTCATATGAGCACGAGACAAGGAAGTGTTTGTTACACGCCATTTTGTAGTGTCAGTCATTATTTTAAGCCCATATACCTTATTCTAGTTTTCGGACATTCCATTCTATTCATCCTACTTGAGTCACATTTTGACCTTGTCAATTATTTGTTTATTAGTCTTCACTGTTTTTATATGAGCGTATATGTGTGTGCACATCATATCCCATGACTCATTGCATGTCTGTAGCTTATTTTGTCTGACTATAAATATTGAGTAACGCTTGAGTAAAATGGAGTTGGCTTCCCAGCCATCCTCCCTGCGCGTCATTTTGCTCTGTTCTATTACATTCATTTTACATACAAAATATATGTATTCAAAGGCCATTCTCGTTAACTGACTTATCTCAATTCTGTTATTGATTAACGTGATTAAAGTCGACGATGATATACGAGAATCGGCGATAGCAAACATTCGTACGCTCTAAATGGAGTCAGATCCACAAGCAACTAAAACTTATTTGTGATTATTCCTCATCTTGTGAAACACTATATTTGTATCTTGACATTTAGTTTCTTCTTTGCGTTGTATTGAGATATATCATCCATCTTGTAATATGCAATCGTCTCTGCTTTTGTTCATGGGAATTCTTATTGTTGTGTTTTCAAATGCATTAGTCATTAGCCCATCCAGTATGTAAGAAGTATCCATCCTCATTTTCACTTCTGACCAATTAATCAGAAATTACAAAAGTAAGTGAGTGAACACTAACCTAAAAGGGAATAACTTAAGTTTTGTGAGGATCGAGAAACATTGCGATTTCATAACATCACACAAGAACTAATATATTTCGATAATCCAATAATTTTTCTGGATTATAATGATAGGAAGTATTGCGTCAACTATCCATGGATAAAGTTCGGTACTCAGTGTTCCACTGATTGTAACCATAATTTATTGTGTATAAGTGCCATCTGTGTATGTCCGATTAAACCTTGAAGTTTATTGACAATTTACAAAGTTGTTCAAGTCAGTCCATACTCCAATCTTATTATATGTATGAATGTGAAACAATTATGCTCATAAATTAGGCCTCTTGGTAGCTATCTAGTTGAAATGCAATGCAATACTCATAATACTTGCGACGGAAAATAGAGTAGTTGGCTTCTTTCTCGATTGTCAAACACTATGATCCAACATTTTACTCACCACTCCATTGATCAAACAATCTTTAACGAATACATGACTACAGATAATTTTGACGTTATCCAAGTCCCGAAGTAATTCAAGAAATTGGTGCTTAGTGATTGTTTAACGAACTGTTTTAGAAAGTGTGGGAACGAGTCGAAATTCTAGTATATCAACGATACGACAACGAATGCCTGTAATGGTAACTGAAGGTCTGACACTGTAATTTAAGTGATGATAACAATTTCGATTTTCGCTTTGACAGATTCTTATATAAATATGAATATCAAAAACAGATAAACAGAAAATGAACTGCATATGAATGACAAACTCTTTCACAAAATACATGTTTGTATATCCATAATTCATTTAATGAATCCTTATCTAATCTAACCTGATAAATATTACAAATAACAAATATGCTTACATGAAACACATGAAATTAATAATTTGAACAAAATACCACAAAATATGCACTAATGTATGAAAGTGTACAAAATAACACTGAGAAATAGTAAATAATAAAAGTTATTCAGATGAAGTCCTCTGAGTTGAAATCCATTGTTTCCTTCGTTACAATGTGACTGATTCGTGTATGGTCCGATACAAAGCGAGTACATAGTTGCATGTGCAATAAATGTGTTATCCAATGAAGAATGAAATAGTTCACTGTAAGGTCCATTAGCATAAATCGGTACATCCTCAGCACTGTGTGTAGAAAAATTGAGTCTCACTAATGATTCTGCGGTATAGCTGCTTGCAAATCTATCCTCTGTTGCCGGATCCGATCGAGGTGCATCCATTATACCTCTTGGTCCATTGAAATAGGAAGATATGAGATATGATTTATTATCATTTCCCTGTAACACAAAACAAAGCAATATTAGATAATTTCATTCCACTGAGTGTATTAATGTTTCTCATATGGTCTACTTTAATTGTATATCACACACTATTTCAATCGTAATAATATTATTGATGACAGAGACGTGTAAGTTGGGATATTTTGAAAAATAACTAGGTTGTTCTAAATGACTGTAATTTTCCTCAAAATCTTTCAACATTTTGATTTCCCAATGTAAAGAAGAGTAGATATTCAGTGACTATATTAAATGTTTCTAAGAAACGTTACTGTGTGATACAGGGAAAATACTATTCATTTCTGTGATACATCAGAAAATCTACTTTATACTTTTCGAATATAAACCCATTTACAAAGACAAGTGAAAGTCAGGGTGATTGTGACCTCTCATCACCAGCTGACCAGAACTTAGATTTCTCACGTAAACATACAGTATAAATTATAGTCAACACCATAATTGGTGAATTATCATCATATTAATGACATTTCGTTGTTAAACAGTTATTTGTGAAAACACGTATTTACGTCAATTTTCCGTTGGATACATTCAATGAGGTCATTTTCAGTTACAAATTAATGATTTCGAAATCGAGCACTCCGAGACAAATTTATCATGTCATTATGCATAGCATATCCATTTACTTGGATGGAGTATTGTTCTCTGAGCTGGATGGTTTGGTCGTGGAGCTTTCATCGTTCTTCTGAACGACATCATCAGCACAAACTTCAGATAGAAGTGAAGTGTTCGAATTTCTCCATATGTGTTTCACAGCTTGTTCTGTGCACCTCGATGTTGATTGGTTCTTGTTGACCTTAAATTTATCATTGTTTACTTCTTTGTTTTGGTTGTGTCTCCCATTGGTTTGATTTTTGTTCCCATATTTATGCATGGTTTTCCTGATTGGTTGATAAATTGGATTGATTTCAATATGATTGTTGATTGCTGATTGACCTGAGTGCCAGGCTTCTAGAAGTTCTCTGGTGTTTTTGGAGTTTCCTCTGTCTGGGATTTCTACACTTTCCCAATCGAATGAGTGTCCGTAGTTATCCACGTGTATTGAAATAAGTGAAGAGATATCATGGCGTTTGACTGCTAATTGATGTTCATGTAGGCGTAGGTGGAGGGGACGTCCGCTTTGTCCGATGTAGTGTTTGTCGCAGTTGGTACAATTTATTTTGTAGATAATGTTTGATTTGTTCTCCTTTGTTATTTCATCTTTTGGTTTGCATAAGATTGATTGTAGTGATTTTGTTGGTTTGTGTGCCACACCTATCCCGAAGGTTTTCAGCAGTCTCGTTGCAGTTTCTGATATTCCTTGTGTGTACGGTAGGGTGATCCTTTTACTGATTTTTGTGCTTGACTTGGGTTGTGATGCTGTGTGCCGTTGGTGCTTTTTGATGAAGTTGATTGGGTAGCCATTCTTTTGAAATATGCCCTTCAGGTATTTCTCTTCATTTCTGCGTGCTGCCAGTGTGTCCTCGCCCTCTTGAACAATGTGTGTACGCAGTTGATTTTGTGAGTCCTTGGGTTGTTGCTGTTGTAGTTGAGAATTTGATCTGTATGGGTTGGTTTCTTATATACTTGGGTTTCCAGTTTTCCTGTATCAGTTCTAGTGATCAATATATCCAAAAATGCTAGTTGGTTGTTTGACTTCTGTTCCATTGTGAACTTGATGTCATTGAAAACGTTGTTGATCAGTTTGTATGTGTTTTCCAGTTCATCCTTTTTGACGATGACGAAGGTGTCGTCTACGTAGAGAATCCAAATTTTTGGCTTGATCACTGGTAATATCGTGGCTACTAGTCTTTGCATCACTGCTTCTGCGATCAGTCCTGATATTGGTGATCCCATTGGTGTCCCTTTTGTTTGTTTGTAGATTTTGTTGTTGAATTGAAAATATGTTGTTAGGCATAAATCGATGAGCTCCAGTAGACTTTGAATTTGAAGCGTCGTGTATTTGGTGAGATTTGTGTCGTTGTTGAATAGTAGGGATATAGTTTCTTTTGCTAACTGTGGTTCAATTGAGGTGAACAGTGCTGTTACGTCGAAGGATATCATGAGTTCGTCGTTGTTGATTTGAATGTCCCTAATTTGGTCCAAGAATTGTGTTGGGGATTTGATGGAGTGTTTGGCTGAATTTACTAGATGTCTCAGTATTCGTGAAATTTCTTTTGACAAATTGTACGGTGGCGTTCCGGGGAGTGCTACTATTGGACATAGTGGAATGTTCGGTTTGTGTATTTTGGGCCTGCCGTAGAATCGAGGGAGTACTGGTCCACTGGATTTCATTCTCTGTTGGTCTTGTTTTGTTATTTCTCCTGCTTTGACTAGCTTGTTTAAAGTCTTTGAGATTTGGTTGTCTAATTTTTTGACGGGATTTGTGTCCATCAGTTTGTATGTGCTCTTATCTTCGAGGAGTTCTTCGGCTTTGTTGACGTATTCTTCTTTGTCCATGATTACTGTGGTGCGTCCTTTGTCCGCTGGTATTATGACAATATCCTTTCTATTTCTGAGTTCTTTCAAGGCCTTTTGTTCTTGTGGAGTCAGTTGGTTGTTTTCTTTCACCTGTTGAGTTATCGGTACTATAGTTTGCCTTATTTCCTGTTGTGTTTCTTCACTGATTCCGGAAGTTTTGAGTGCTGACTCTAGTGCTGCGAAGAACTCCAGCTTTGAGGCGTCGCTTGTATTGTAGTTTAATCCTTTTTGGAGCAGGTGTTCTTCCGTATTTGTTAGTGGTTGTTTTGACAGATTGATCACGCAGTTGTTTGTGTTTTCTTCCATGGGTGGTTTGGAGATCTTGATTAGTTTTTTCTTTAAGGTGTTTCTTCTTTGTTCTCTATGTCGTTTGCATGATATCTCGATGGCTGTTGTCACGATGTCTAAATGTTCTGATGTGAGCATCCTTTGTAGCTTTATCTTTTGGTCCTCTATGACGTGCTGGTATTTGCGGATCCTGTAGTGTGCATCCGTTATCATTAGGTTTACCATTTTTCTTCCACTTTGCTCAGCTATTCTCCATCCTAGTGGGCAGTTGATTGGCGGTCTATATCTTACACTTGTTGGTAGAACATGGTGGCGAAGACACTCATGGAGAAAATATAGTTGTTCTCGAGTGGAAGCCTGCCTTTTGGCGAAATTCTCCCATTTTCGAACAACGAGGAGCGTATTACGCTCATATGATTTTGAGATGGTGCAAATCAAAAGATGAAATAACAAAGGAGAACAAATCAAACATTATCTACAAAATAAATTGTACCAACTGCGACAAACACTACATCGGACAAAGCGGACGTCCCCTCCACCTACGCCTACATGAACATCAATTAGCAGTCAAACGCCATGATATCTCTTCACTTATTTCAATACACGTGGATAACTACGGACACTCATTCGATTGGGAAAGTGTAGAAATCCCAGACAGAGGAAACTCCAAAAACACCAGAGAACTTCTAGAAGCCTGGCACTCAGGTCAATCAGCAATCAACAATCATATTGAAATCAATCCAATTTATCAACCAATCAGGAAAACCATGCATAAATATGGGAACAAAAATCAAACCAATGGGAGACACAACCAAAACAAAGAAGTAAACAATGATAAATTTAAGGTCAACAAGAACCAATCAACATCGAGGTGCACAGAACAAGCTGTGAAACACATATGGAGAAATTCGAACACTTCACTTCTATCTGAAGTTTGTGCTGATGATGTCGTTCAGAAGAACGATGAAAGCTCCACGACCAAACCATCCAGCTCAGAGAACAAAACTCCATCAAAATCATCCACCTGAGCTACAAATCTTCTCCACCATCTCATATCCATTTACTGTCTCCAACATTAACTCTCATCAAAATTTAATTAAATTTAATCAAGTACACGATGCCGATACGAACAAGGGTGAATTCTAACAACATTATTATTATTATTAATTACAATAATAATAATAATAATAGTAATAATAATAATAATCGTGTAAAGAAGAATTATTCCAAATACACATGTGCGATTAGGAATTATGATAGTCAGATATATAAGTATGCAAGTACGCCATCGCGCACTTTGACTAAATAGTCTATAACCTACTAAGATGTGCATATATGTTGGTTGTAACTGGTGATTAGTCACACATACTCACACAAGCCTGTAAATGATAAAGTAATGATATAGGCAAATAGTTACCGACACAAGTGGCACTACCTATTAAGTAAGTTATTCAGAGGTCATAATAAACATAAACTCATACAAGCTCGAGTGAAGGTGAGATCGCTATAATATAACAAACTCATGTTATTATGTTTCAATTGTTAAATGGCGAGAATCCGTTGTCGAATTCGTTGATAAAATATGGTAGTGATAACGAAGTAGTCAACCTTTTGTTTGCCGTGCGAATATCTGACTAATCCGTATTCGGTTAACAACATTTCGATACTCATTAAATCCTTTCTGAAACTGGATTTCATGACAAATATACATCAACTGAAAGACCACCACAAACATCTCAAGCAAACGGAAACTCTGTTTACAGTCAGTAATTGTAAACATTCTTTGCCCTAAAAATTGTTCCGGTGTTATACTTCAGCTTATATCTTCGATCTTACTGTTGACAAACCTTTCAAATGGATTCCAAACAACCAATCATCAAGCAACTTCCATATTATTCTCCAGTATCTTAACTAAATTGAGACTGTTTGTTGAATGTTGACTAGCTAAATAAAATTTATTATTTATATTGTTGTCATTCCAACTATCTCGATTCCTCCCTCTTACTCCTATTTAAAATGATATCTGAAGCTAATTATTGATTTTCGCATTTCACTAATTCGTTTTAATCATAAATCTCTTTGTAATGTGAACATACATTTGACACAATCCGTTCACAATTCGATCTGTGAAATTCTCATAAATTAAGACAGTTTTCTAATAAGTCATAATCGAACATGTGATTTTACTGTTGAATCTAACTTTCGAGTAGATAATTTGGAATACTGACTTGCTTAGTATACCAGTAATGACGACAGAAAAATAAAAAATGTGTTGGTCACATTGATTGTCAATTATATGTCAAATCATATTTTATTAAGTAGCACACATGTGTTTTTTAGTTGTATATATATCCAAAATCAATACATGAGAGGCAAAATAAACCAATCACATCAAGTAGGCCCTTATAATTAACACAATACATCACAATCGTATGATAGTTCGATATCGTTATTTAGTAACTGTAATAGATTCTTGTTTACAGGTATAAGTAAGAAGCGATTCCAACACAACAACCATGGACGACTAGTCATAGCAAATTAACGATGTGTTATAACAATTGCCGATGGGAATTTTAGAATAAGAAAACTATAAAAATTGATGACGGAGTTATTTTACAAGTCTCAGTTTCCAGTTACAACTCAGTCGATGACTCATTAGTTTCTAATGAAGTGCTTGATAAATTTGAGAAAACTATTTCAAATCAATCAACTGAATTCAGTAGCCAAATATTTTTGGAATTGAGATATTTTTCTAAGTGTCAATTTCATTTACTACATGAAATCTATACTCTCTCCATTTCGGATTGTCGAATTTTTATATTGAGAGGTCTTATTTTCAATTGTTAAGTACAACAGCTATTTGTAATTAAAATAACCTATGCTGTTACCGCATAAAATAAAGAGAATTCAGCGAAAATTTTCTTCTCGTCAAAATCATATACTTCAGCCGTACCTTCGTATTTATAGTTGTATAATAAATATGTCGCTATAGAAGGATAGAAGAGATTGCATTATAAAGCGATTCAATACCCTAGTTATCAAGTGATGGTACGTAATGATCAGGGGGTTAGGGAAGAATATAAGGATGAAAATAATTGACAGGTCAGAAAGATGTAATACAATTGTCCACTTATATTCTTCTCTAACCTCCTGATCATTACGTAACCTCACTGGATAACTAGTCTCGAATCTCTTATAACCTTCTACATTCATAATTTTACCATACAACTATAAATACGAAGGTACAGCTGAAGTAAATGATTTCGTCGAAAAGCTATTTTTAAATTGACTTGTATTGGTAAGAAACCGTTCCCCGTTTACACAAATGCTTAAAAATCAAACGGGGTTAACACTTACCTTTGCAGTGTTATCCACATCTAGCACACTTGTGTCCCTTGTCGGATAGCCGACCACTCCATAAACGTGAGAATGGTCAGCTGTTACTAGTAGTAATGTTTCTTGTTGATTAACAAGTGACAATGCTTTCTCGACGGCTTTTTCGAACTCCAAAGTTTCAGTTAACGCATATCTTTGATCAACATGAAAATAAGAAGATAATCATGTGGTCATTTCATAAATGAATAAATCAAATGTATCTCAACTTCATATAAACAGCATTCGACATATAATATTTGGTTATGCAAATGAGTGTAACCTACATTCAGCTAAAATAGATTATATTTGTCATTACGAGTCATATTAAATATAACGACCAAAATATGGTTTCTGTTATCTCAGTTTACACTATCGATCAGAGGATCACCTTACAATGTAGTATGTAGTTAATAGCCTTAAAGTGAGCTAACCACTAGAATCGATTGCAACACAAACATTTAAGTATTTGTCACATGAGAAAGCGACAGGAAATACAGTTTATTTAATTTTGACATCATTTATATTTCAGCTTGTAAGATCTCATCGCTCGTTCCTTTCAGCACTCAGTTAGTTAACAAATTAACCTAATCATATGTTGCCTGGACTAAAGAAATGATCCTGTTTCACCTAGACAGTTTTATGGAGAGTTTGTTTACTTGAAAAGAGTTTTTACTAAGAAAAACTGATACCTATGTATTGTAGATTCTATATGTATGTCATCTATGGAGTTCAGTCACTAATACAGATTGAGTTTACAATAACCATGAAATGGTCCAGTTTAAATTTTTGTACAGCTTATCTTCACTCAGTCAGCTAAAGAAATTATGGCAGTTAAGTTTTAGAAAGTGTCTTGTTAGCGAAACAAAGATAATGGCGAAATAAATAACTTTCCATGTCTTGATCCAATGGCTAAGAATAAGACCAACAGAAAATGGTTAAAAACCTTTAGCAGATTAAATTTATGTGAAACTGCGCTTATCTTTGTTGTACGACAACATTTTAACTTTGTTGTTATGCTGAGCAGAAGACGTGGGAATTCGCTTATGTATAAATCTAATAATATTACTAATAACTTGAAATTCGGAACGTCGAAACATTACTATTTTATAGTGAAACCCTTAGGAATGTCATTTGGTAGTTGTGCACAGTAGTCCATAGATTAAAGCTAATAAAATAAAGTTGATTGTTGCCTTTTGTCAACTGACTAGAATATCTGTTGTACAACCAAATAAAAAGTCTTCTTGTGTGATTATAGACGATGTTCAACTGAATCGTTAGACAATTACTACGATATTTTATGCCATAAATTTCTCCATTGTGTAAATTCAAACGACACATGTGAGTAAACAATAATCTTTTCTATTAGGTCTTCATCAGGCTTCATTCTAACGTACAGTATATGTCTACATGAAAAATATTATATCAATTAAGGAGATTCGTCTACTTGTTTCTCTTCGCCCTTTTCCTATCCCCACTTCACCAATTGTGTATTTAAGCTCACTTCTTATTGATTAATTTTAATTGTTATTACTATAATAAGTCTATTTTCCCGGATCTTGACCTATCTATCTGCCAACCGGTATTTTAAATATTTATCCAAGCTGTTACCATTCATATCGTGAATAGCACACCAGTCAGCATACTACCAATTTTTACATTTCAATTATTATAATTAATTATGTAACGTATTTCATTGTTATGACTGACTGGAATATTCCCTTGATTGGGTTAATACCTTTTATAAATGCATATAGACATTACTGCATATTGGAGTAAAGCCTGATCAAGATCTAAATGAAAACAATATCTGAAGTTTAAACAGATTTACACACTTTTGGTCAAATACAAATTATTTGTAAAAACATGTATTCACATTTATTTTCTTTTGTATACTTTCGCATAGCTAAATTCTATTTAAAAGTAATAACAAAATGTCAGCTAACAGTTTGTAGGAAGTAACTATCTATAGATGAATTTCCTGAATAAGTCCCAATACTGTTAAACACAGAGTCTTAGTAGGGCTATAGTTAAGAATTATAATCTATTTCTAAAATACTAATTAACACAGTTAGTACAAAAACGCAAAACATTAGTCATTTGCAAAGAGAACAATAAATATACCCATACCGAACAGTAGCAGAGATGACAAAATGAATCAATCAGAAGTCATGTTTATATAATAATAAATGCAATTTCATAGCTGGTAGTTAAATAAAAATGATTATAATAATATCCAGTCCGGGATAAAACGAGTCGTTTAACTCAAATACTATTATCAGTATAGGGTCGTGGAGGTTGTTGAGTTTTCATAGAGATCATGAAGCGATCAATGATAGATCACCACTGAAAACTTGGAAGCACTGGACGTCCCATATCAGGACGAAGCGGCCGTCTAGTGCTTCCAGGTTTTCAGTGACGATCTAAAGTTGACCGGTTCATGATCTCAAATTTTATTCGTTGATTCAGTCTTATCGATAGAGACTAACATTCTTTCCCTTTGATAGTTTAGTTACTAACTGACGAATTTTGTTGCTGATTAGAAATAATGAAACGAGATTAATGGAAAACATATTGTTGTGGCGCTATATCGCTCACTGTAACATCCTGAGGTTTCATCATACTTTAATCAGAAATACAGAAAACATCAGAAATTTATCAGTGAGGTAATCTTCTATCGCTTATAATATGAAAATTAACTAGTGTATAAGACAAACACCATGAAACTTGGGCAACATTTATTTGCAACATCAATTGCCAAGCAAGTACAGTACTTTGTATTTTACCACTGAACACAACTATTTACATTTTATTTCAGAAAACACTTTATCTGGATGATTATCACAGATATGTTTTATTACCAGAGTTTACTACTGGATATAACACTTGTGTATGACTCAGAGTAAGTCGCCGGATCTATTACTATGATTTCAGTCAATGCATTACTCTCAAATCATATTTATTGTTAGTGTTGAGCATCCGGGATAGAATAAAATAAGCAGAAAGTCTGATTCGAATAAATGCGCAACATTAACCGAATTTTGTATAAGAACATGTAACCATTAAAGACTTACATGTTTCATTTCAAAGACAAATAACAATGTAACAAAAATAGTAATTTTAGTAGTGTCAATATAATAATAATAATAATAATAATAATAATAATAAAGAATCTCTTACTTGGCCTGATTAACATGATGACCATGATCAATTCTACCTCCTTCCACTAACAAAAGGTATCCTTTAGGATTACGAGACAGTATTTTGATAGCAGCTTCTGTCATGTCTGCTAAACTTGGCTGGTCATGATTTTCAAGTTGATAAGCCATGTTACTCGGAGCAAACAAACCTTCAAGTCAAAAAATAACGATAAATCTGAATGAAACATAGAAAATCAAATGACATTGATGGTAAATTAATATTTATTGAATTCATTAAATCTACATTTAAACAAGTAGTAGTCGTCCAGCCATAATGAAGCCATAACAGTTGACAGTTATGTGAAAACTTTAAAGCTTTAAACACAATAATTTGCTGACAATGATTCAAAATTCACACACAGTGATGATGGTGTTCATTTTAACGTTTGAACAATTCCTAACATCGTAGTTTGTACAAAAAGAAACGCTTCAAAAATCTTTATATTTAAACAGAAATGAATCACAAATCATCTCTAAGTATTCACAGATCCACACACATTATGAGATGACAACTTAAATGCAATGAAACACTACTTGAGGATAGTAAGACTTACCCAGAACGTAATCAACTGAGGACCAGTCAGTTCGTTTAAACTCATCGTTTGTATGCAAGAGAACATGCTTGCGACCCATCTTTTTCTGCATCTCTTTCCATTCTTGTAGGAGGTTGCGTGAATCAGAGCGTTTTCCTTTTTTGTTAAAAGCTAGAGTGCTCGACCGGCCATAGAATTCAGTTGCCCCTCCTCCCATTATAACGTTGACGTGAGAAGCGTTCGTCAGTAGTTGTGCAGCAGCGTCTGTGCAGTGGAATCCGCGCTTGTTTGATGGGCTGAATGAGAAAGAGGAGAAATAAGCCATCTTGATGATATGAATGTGATGAAACTAGTGATTTGAAGTAACGTCTAAAAAAATTATGGTATGAATTTGGCGACATCTAGTCAGGAAATAGTGTTCTGAAAGATGCCTTAAGTACATATTGTGTAGTTTGGATTTTGTGACATGAACAAAAAATAAGGTACAACCAAGATACTGATTGACGACCACAGGTCAGTGTGTTTTTATATCACGACCCCAAAAATCGATAGAACTCATGTTTTAAGTCCGTACAACTTTAACATCACGACTTTCAGACAAGAAATATACGTTGTGGTTTCTGTGTTAAATCATTAAACAAGAGTATTAGTACGTCAAAAATTAACTTCCTAAGGGGTGTAGATGAAGCAAATTATTACTCTTTATTTTTGTTTTAACCAGTGTATTACTGAGGTTAGACCTTAAAATGTTTACAAATTTTGTCAAGACAGATTGTAATTTTAATTAATACGGTAAACTGAATAATAAAAATAATCATGGTTGACACCAATAAAGATATATTGCTAAGCTAATATTCAATCTATTTACTTTATTTTAGTATTGTAGTGCATTTACACGTCAATGTAACTAATGAACAGTGGGGATTCTGTTGTAGTTAACAACAAGTTACGTCGTTAGTTATCCTGAATTTTCTGGTATCATTTGTGACATATTATAATAATTAGAAGCATTTGAATTAGTTTATGAATTTGTCGTAAGCGCGCAATCAGGTACAAAGGAATCATCAGTAATAAAAATACCACACACACGCATACTACGATCCTCTGACAAATACCGTATGTGGTCAAATAAGAAATCGCACTATAACAGATAGTGGCTGATCTGAGAATGTTTCATTTAGTCAAGAATTTACGTGGTAGTTGTCAGGAATCCATGGACCCAGTTTTCGTGCAAGTTGGCATTCTTCAGCAAAGATTACACGAAATCTTGTGTGAACTAGTGTTCTCTATATGGTCTTGACTCAATTAGACTAGTAGCAACATTACAACTTGATTCTTAGAATTTGATTAGCACTAAATGATCAAATGAGCATGACGATGGTCACTACCTGGTGATTAGTCAATAGTAAGTGTTTTAGTTTCTAATATTTTGGTTAAATTAGCGCAACTAAGGACAGAGGACAACTGAAAAAAACTAATTTGTATTTATAAGTTTCTTATGTAATATCTTAGATGATTTTGTCCTCGTATCATTTATAGACGTTTCTCTCAGTAGTCCTGTCACTCTATGCTTTAGCTTTACTAAATGATAAAATGTAATTTGTGTTCAACCATAAAGTCTCTTTCACGGTGATGTATTTTTATTTTGAAGTCCATCATACAACATTTATAATTACATGCAGTAATCTTAAGAAATTTAATCTCAGTCTCACCAAAAGCTACATGAATAAGTGAAGTTTGAGCACATACATCCTGTTTACCCATCTCTTACAAATAAATCAACATCAGAAATTAATAATTTTCAAGAAGTGATATCTTTCAGTTTGAACTATCAATGATAACAAATACGTTTCCCAGTAGTATTTATTGCTGATTTTTAACTGTTTCAATTATGTTAAGAAAAAAGGGAGGTACTACATTTCTCTCATTGATTCGTCAACAGTATATAACTAAAAGAATGTAAATAAACATCATGTTGATTGTTAATAAAATTAAATGGTTTGCTAATTTTCCGTTTGAGCTTCATTTCATCATTAGAGAAAATCAATAGGCTGAAGTTACTGAATACCAATCGATATACATGTTGTTCAAATTATCTTCATAAGTGAGAAAACAAACATACAGGTAACCAACTTTAATATCCCTTCCTTCTCTAAAAGATAACCTAAATAACATTAAAGTAACTAACCAACTAAATTGCAGAAAAAAATTAAAATCTAAGCCTTGTGCTTAAAGTCAGTTATCTATATTTATTGTATCTTAACGATCAAACTATACGTGCTTTCCAGATTATTCGAATAAATTTCATTCCTGTTTAAAAAAACGAACAATGTCTCACACCTAAATATATTTGTTGTGATAATAGAAGCTATTTTGTAATATATTGACAGAAGATTCATACGAAATCATAACAGATTCTGCATACTAAGCACATTCTAACGATTCGACATCAGGTGTTAGCTTCGGTTAAAGTATTTATTCGAAGAAGACCATCTTTCATGAGTTATCTCACTGAGAAATAAGATTAATTTCCACTAATCATAATATCAGAAGCTCAGGAAATTAGTAAACAGATGAAAATTTGTTTATTCAATTGAAATCGAAAGTGTAATTGTTTTCGTGAATGGCTACTAGTTCTAAAGTTTGTATATCTAGTCAGAAAATTGCTATAATGAGCTTTGCCTGTATAGCTTTACACATTAGGATAGATAATTTCCTTTAACTAATAAGTAAATAAATAGCCGTAATGATAAGAAAATGTGTATTTAACATTTTATTCCATATTTTTTAATCGAAATCTATTTAAATCTCACGAAGTTCGTGTTTTATTTATAGGCTACAGTAAAACATTGTTTTCTAACAGTAATGCTTCTTAGTTTGCAATACACAAAACACTAACTGTAAACGGAGTTGATTAGTCTAGTTGGTCAAGCGCCTGGCGCGAGACTGATAGGTCCTGAGTTCGAATCATGCGTGGCGGGGTCGTGGATGCGCACTGCTGAGGAGTCCCACAATAAGACGAAACGGCCGTCCAGTGCTTCCAGGTTTTCCATGGTGGTCTAGCTTCAAGTGACTCATGATCACAACTGTTTAAATTACTACAATCTCTACAAAAACCCCCTTCTGATAACAATAAAAACATGCACACGTAATCTAGGTACTTTATCACATTAAAACTATACGTAAACGTAAAGTCATTGTTTAACATAATTTGCACTTACCCTACTGATTCCCAATCTCGATGTAACATATTGGCATATGCTGCTGCGGGTGTTGCATGAGTAACCCTCGTAGTTGTTACTATTCCAGTGGAAAATCCTGCATTAGAGGCATACATGAGAGAAGATTTCGCTCTTTCCACTTCTGTTAACTCAGTACATTCACAGCACTTCACTGTTCCCGTGATACCGACAGTGCCATCAGGTCCTTTTACACCTGAAAATGTTTTAATCAATATAACATGTAGCTGAAATATCTCATCAATTAAAACAACAGAAAACCAAATTGCTATGTGTGCGATTTCACATACATCTCATCATAATAAATCCATTCATCTTTGATGGCATAATGATCTGCTCATAGACTAGCATCTTACACTTCCAACTCAAGTTAAATCAACATTCCTTCGACTTATATCAGTGAACTATGAAAACTGTATTTGACACTTAACCTTCTGAAGTCTTAGTGTGTGCACTTCAAAACATGTTCTTTGTTTAAAATGGACTCTATATGGCTTAACCTCCCATACGAACTCCAACGAAGCTCATGATAACGTAAACCAAGAAGAGGAGATGAGTTTTTAACTCTACGGCAATCGACTTTCTCCAGATTATAAAATTGTGGGAAACTCGGATCAGTATAAGTACTCAATGGAATGCGGATTTCATTAATGGATATGGGATAATTAAATACTGATCAGAAACATCAAAATCGATCTATACCACACCTACGTGGAGAATTTGTTATACCTGAACAAAGAATAAATGAATGGTAACTGCTAGGATCTATTTATAGTCCATTATCACGTATATTTTTATTGGATAATTATCAAGTAACTATGTTATGTGTATATTCATATTGCATAAGCATTCATAAGCATTCGTTTGACCAAGTGACTACCATTGTACGTTTTTTTATTCTGAGGTCATTCCCAATATATTAATTACAGTCTCTCCAATGGATCTGAATAGCATCTCCCATAAAATGTAATTATTCTGACTTGTAAGTGGAACTAATTATACATTTATCTATTCTCCAGATTCCGCTTATATTGTACAGATGAATTACAGAATCAATTTGATAAACGAGACTATCTACAGAATAGTAAATCACAAAACATTTCAAGTGTATCTAAATTCATTTGCTTCAAATATACACATTGTTCTATAATCGACGGAACGTTCCGATTAGTATTACACAGGTTGTACAGTGTTGTCTATTAGCGAATTATTCTATCATGGCGATGTTTAAAAATAACCTCCCGGCACACACAAATGATTCTTTCTTCAATACTTAAAATACTAGGACTCATTGATCTGGTAATATAGTGAATAAAATATGAAAATGTAATTACAATAAGGCATGTAGTAGAAGCTGTCTCATTAAAAACATTAGTTCACCTCACAACTTACCTGACATAAAAGCAGTTGCCGCAGAACCTGAATCTGTTGTCAGTCTGTCTGAGTTGAATGTACGGACAAGTGATGCAACAGGCCAGTTTTCCCATTCTAGCTGTACATCACCACCTAAGACATCCATCTTCTCCGCTTTCAAATATCTCGCTCCAGTAACAGTGCTCAAGCTCATACCATCACCAATAAATAAGATGATATTTTTTGGTCGTTTGAGTGATGAGTAATATAATGATTGTTCAAATTTACTAAGTCTCTCAACTGCCAACCTCTTCCAAGTTTCTGGATCTGTTACATCCAATAATGACGATTTACACTCAATTTTATACTGTGATAGTATGACTGCTATGAAAAATAGCAAGCATTTCGGAACTGTCGATAAGACGGTAGGAAGCATATCTTTGTCTTACGAGGTCTACAACTTTTGTCGTTTGATTTGGTTCGTTTAAATACTGTTTCACAAACCGAAACTTTCTAACATTTTGTCATGCACTGATTTCTCATTGGTTTATTTTTGGAATATCTAACAAATATGTGTAAATTGTAGATTTCAACCATTCACATGATGCGGATTGCATCCATTATTCTAAACTTTAATGAGTTAGTTTAATTGATGTTGAACTAAACATTATGTTAAATTGTTGACTCTCAGTAATAGTTTTATTATTCTACTTATCACGACTAAGTCAATCGATGTTTTTATGCCCTGAATACTGCTTTTGATGCAAGAGGTTGCTGAAAATAAGGTTAGATGATAGTGAATATTGCAGCAGTGAAAGATCATATATGCACCAACGCGTTTTTATGAACTAATAATTCGTTTGTACTGAATATCTGTCTGTCTGCCATATTTCAGGAAGTGGTGAATATGAGGGTTAGTGATCTTGAAGGTATTGAAGTTTATCAAGATGATCTCATTGTTCAGGTTTCTGATAAGGTAACTTATAACCAGAAATTTATTACTTCATTACGTCGTTTAATCGAGAGGAATATCACGGTGAATCCAAATAAGTGTTCATTTTGTGTATGTAGTTTTGAATATCTTGGGTACCTAGTTGATGATAATGGTTTTAGACCAGATATGAAACGGCTAACTCCACTGACAAATGCACCGTCTCCAAAAAATCTTGCGCAACTACGTTCACTAGTTTGTACTCTTCAATACTATTCCCGTTTTATTGTTCATTTGACAGTTTGATATCTAATTCATTCAAGTACAGTGAGGAAGAAGAGGCGTGCTTACCGAGTTTGCTAAAGTTTCTTCAAAGTGATGCTGTTCTTCGAACTTATTCCCCTAATGTACATTCTGTGTTTATTACTGATGCATCACCTGTGAGAATTGGTGCAGTTTTGGGACAGGAAGGTAGACCAGTTATTTGTGTTTCACTCAAACTTACTGTTACTGAACAAAGTTATTCACAGACTCACCGAGAAGCATTAGCTGTGTTTTGGGCTGTTAAAAGACTTCATAAATATTTATTCGGAAAGAAATTCACTATTGTTACGGATCATGAAGCTTTAAAGTTTATTTATCATCCTGAAAAATCCTTAGCACTTTCCTCAGCTGCTATGATTCAACGATGGAGTATTGCTTTGAGTGCATATGACTATACGGTTCAACACAGAAGTGCCAAACAAATTCAACATGTTGACCACATTTATCGACAGTCATTACAAGATAGACCTATTAATACTTCGGACTGTTTGTTAGTGCAACCTTTACCAGTGAGACGTCCAGATTTCATTAGAGAAACTCGTAGATACTTTGGATGTATACTTAGTGCTATACGGAAAGGTTGGAATTCTATTATGAAACGTAGATTTCGTGTCTATTTTTCAAATCGTGATGAGTTATCCACTACCCCTGATGGTATTTTGTACTTAAATGATCGTGTACTTATTCCTTCTTTACTACGTAAATCTGTCTTCATAGTGAACATTTGGGTGTTGAGAAAATAAAATCCTTGGCAAGGTTCATATGTTGGTTGCCAGAGATAAATGCAGATATGTGTTGTAGAGCAAGTAATAGTACAAAATGTCATAAGTTGAAAACTCAACCTTCGAAGTGGTCTTCATGGCCACCATCGTCTGAAAATTCATGCACAGTATTGTGGTTCATATCTTTGCATATAGTATGCACTTGTAGTTATTGATTCTTTTCGAAGTGGCCTGAGGTTTCAAGAGAAGACGAAAAACCGATTACAGAAACTTAGATTCAAATATAAGCTGTGGTGGTTGTGGTTTTTGTATGAATTAATTATTCCTTTGTACTATTTTATTTTCGAATTGAAAATACAATACGTTTGTTCCAACTGATCTAATACTTCTTGGTTAAATTGGGTTATTTCTGAGTATATATAACAATACAAATACTTCTACTCATCACATATATGTATATTCATATTGCTTTCATTATAAGCTTTCGTTTGACCAAGTGGCTACCATTATACGTTTTTTTTATTACGAGGTCATTCTCAACCTATTACTGACAGTCTCTCACACTCACAGACACTTTCGGATTGATCTTGTATATTTCTTATCTCTATTTCTCTGATGTGATTCCGTCTCGCTTGCTTGTATATTAACCATGTATGTCTGAAATATATGACTCATACTGTGGAAGCTGAGATTGTGTCCTGAACTCAATGAGCAGTGAAAGGCAAGAGTAATCAATAGAGAATCAGAGCCGACTCTAGGCTGCTCGTACTGGTTAACACCTCACTGGTTTGGCACAGAGCCAGGGTCAAATAAGTCAGTATTATATTGGCGATTTAGTCACGTGATATTTGTAGGTCTATAGAACATAACAGACCTTTCTGTCTTTCAAAGATCTAGTCAGTTCTACGCTAGTCACAGACTTTGAAGATATGAAGATATTAGTAAATTGGTAGCTTTTAAGACGAATGCCAAACATTTTAGTGAGAAGAAGCAGAAGCGAAATTGTTTAGATGGTGGTTTTTGTGCTTAATTGCCGTGTGGTTGGAGTATAACATGACAAGGAACTATTGCGGGAATGACATTCGAACACACACAGAACCTTTATTGATTTTTTGTGGTGTATATCACTAATACAAATACACACAACCGTCTATGATTATACGCGAGAATTGGCGGTATGTATATCTAATTACGATAAACCTGGAATCAGATCTCGGGCCACAAAAAGTTTGTTCGTGCTCACCTAAAACTCCTTAGATGAATTGAGTTATAACTGGAATTCCTACATCAAAATATAATTATAGTACAACAAAATATAACATTTATACATAGATTATCACCAGTACAAATATACACAAGCGCTTCATTGAGCGAACAGGTTGATAAAACAAAAAAACGCTGTTCTAGTCAGTGTTTTTCGTCTTAAAAAATTCAATCTATTTCAGTTAACATGAAAGCTACAGAATTTACAGAGTCTCTCATAAATTAAAAGAACCTTCGATGTTGAATATAAAAGACACAGAAAAATCCGGATTTCCATTTAAACGCTACTGTGCTAGTTGTTCAGATGACACATAAATAATCATTGTTAATTATGCACAACACTAAAATTTGGTCTCCAAGTTATCGAATGAATTAGCGTGTTATTTGGATGAACTGACAATAGTTTCTTAGTTGGTTACACACTTTACTCATAACTGTAAAATAATACATCCACGTGCACGCACTGAATTCTCCTGTCTTCAAGAACTGTTCCATTCTTAACTACAAGAGTATACACTGGACACATTCGGAAAATTCTACAACGTTAAACATATTCAGTACCACAACTAATTCTAATCGAAAATTTCTAAACATAATAGTTTCTTATAGCTATCCAAAAATACATAATAACTATCTGAGAAACTGACTGAAAACTTGTTTTTTAATAAAATATCATACATCAGTATTAATTATTGTAAATCAAATGTAACTTTTCTATGAGATTAAAAGAAACAAGCTATGTCTCGTGTCTGTAATTTTTCTTTATCATATATAAATAATCAAAGTAAACTTGAAACGAATATCACAGTTGTTAATGACCAAATATTATCATCCACTTCGTCTACTGTCTACATAATTTTATTTAATCCTAATTGCCACACTTTGGAAATCTCTTGTTATCTGAATAGATAAACATAAAAAGCACCATTTCTACACACACTTGTCTAACTAAGAACTAATTTGAAATAAATGGCATGTCAGTTGATAATATCTTAATGTTTGTTAAAAATACTACATTCTTCAACCTATATTTCCTTTGAAATATGTTACTTTACAAATATTTCTCATGAAACATTAATGCCAACTAAAGAGAAGTAAGTTAAAAACTACCTACAATAATGTAACAATATGGTAAATAAATACTTTCACGGAGGTTAATTATATGAAGGATAATTATCACTTCAGTTACATACACATACAATCAATAACAATGATAATATAATAAACTATTAAAAAGATACAACATAATTATAAATGAGACATAAAATTTCAGTGGTAATTGGTTTTTTAGGTCAAACAGCAACAAAATAATTAACCATATTATTTAGTTTTTGAATAATAGTTAGTTTTTCTTTATTGTATAGTCTTAAAGAAATGAAAAGAATTCGGATACAAACAAATTGAAAGAATTTATACTAGAAATCACCAAAGCATTTTCAAAACTATGCTACACACTTAATATCGCATACAGCGAGACCAGAAAATAAATATAAAATGAGACCATCAAATTTGATTTTAAAAATCTAATGATATTTTTATTGTATTGCTTTCCATGAATCTAGTATGGTTAGAAGATTTTTCCAGCATATATTTAACATGGGCACTTCAAGTCTAAAATCACATATTTTACATCCTCCCTCCCTGATAAATGAGATTTTAGTGTTATGGCAAACAGCTAGACTGTTTAAAGCATTCTAATATTCAGAAAGAAACATTTGGGGAGAGTCTAGTTAAGAAGTTTGTGAATTCATCAGTCAGTTACTCAGTTTCCGTAAACGTGAATGGCGGTTAACAGTGAAATTCAGGACGCGTGTTTCGTTCTTCGTGGGACTTATCAGTCGGATGTCCCTGCACCCTAGCTGGTGTTCACTCCAGGACTCAAGCCCATTATCATTCGCATCAAAAACCATCGTGTTATCCACTTACCCACTGATTCAAGACAGCCACTGACTTGTGTAATGAGATGGACATATGCCAAAAGAGACCGACCAATTCCAGTCCAACAAATCGATGAGGAGATTCAGACGACCAGTACGAATTTTAACAGTCATTATGAGCAACGGTATGTAAGTCCACTTCAGGTATAGTTGATTTACAATTTTCACACATCAAAATTCATTTGCTCTAATGACATTATCTCCGACTGAACGTTTTCGGAGATTTCGGCATTTTCTTCAGCTTCCGTTCACCGTTTATTCAGTAAAAGTCTTTTCTGAGTTACGAGGGATCAGATGAACTCAATGGTTAGCTAGAGTCCAGAAATAAATACTTATTTACTTACGCCTGTTACCCCCACCCCGCGGATCATAGGCCTCTGACTGGGGTTCTTCAACCAACTCTAACTTAAACTCCCATTTCCAATGTTCGTCAAGTTTTTCAATTGTTTACTTGAACACAGACACTGGTACAAGGAGGCGCCAGATCAATTTGCGACACACAATAACAATGTGGTAATGAACAAATAAAGAAAGTAAAGTGCGCATAATAACGAAGAAAAACAACAACAGACGAAAATTGGTATATGATAGTGAAGTAGTTCAGTCAGGAAAGATATGGCCAGTAAGAATTCCTTCAGTCAAATTAGTTATGTTCGCTTTTACTAAGACGTTGGAAGATAGTAACCGCAGGATTACCACTGGCTACTATTCCGAGTCATGTGTGATAATGTTTCTAGCCACTGTGTTGCACCATCCGTCGGACCCCCACCACAAAGTCGTGGACGACCAACAGAAGCCAGTCCTGTAGAGCTTACTTTCATATCACAAAACGGTGTCATACATTGACTACCTCTCCTCTTTATTCAACCGATTCCAGAGTCAGCAAATAATGCACGACATGGAAGCCTCTAAGATAAGGTTTAAGAAACATGGCCAACCCACCGAAGTCTGTGTTTCAAGATAGTGAGAATAACTGAGCTGTGGTCTTTGTGCCGAAACACACTGTTCGGAATCTCTGCATGGTGGTTCCACTAGATGTCGGCAACCCTTTGGAGACAACGATGATTTCATAAGTACAGATCAAAATTGCTTCCACAGACAAGTAGTAGATCCGACCTTTAACAGCTAGACTAACATTAGGAAGGTGTTAAAGACGGTCTAGATTGACATGTGTCTCTCTGGCTGTCACTACACATGAATCGATTTCATCACTCACGGCACCACCAGCACTTACACAGCTACCCAGATACATGACCTTCTCGACTACTTCTCTCTGTATAGTGTTTCCATTGGATGTCTGCAACCCTTTGGAGACAACGATAATCACACTCAGAGAGTCACCTAACATCCTCTACTATGAGAGGTCAGGTTTCACAAGCACAGATCAAAACTGCCCCCACAGACAAGTAGTAGATCCGACCTTTTACAGCCAAACTAACATCACGGAGGCCCCAAAGATGACCCAGATTGACATGTGCCGCTCTGGCTGTCACTACACATGAATTGATCCCATCACTCACGGCACCACCAG
The DNA here is from genome assembly GCF_000699445.3 of Schistosoma haematobium. Taxonomy (NCBI): domain Eukaryota; kingdom Metazoa; phylum Platyhelminthes; class Trematoda; order Strigeidida; family Schistosomatidae; genus Schistosoma; species Schistosoma haematobium. The sequence goes on along the minus strand of NC_067199.1, from coordinate 14,346,163 downwards.
CACTTACACAGCTAACCAGATACATGACCTCGACTACTTCTATCTACCCACTACTCAGAGTGAGTGCAGGTATGGATTCCTGAAGGTCTTGTAAAAGTACTTCACACTTGGAAGGTCCATAACACATAGGGTACCTACGAAAAATGATTCCCAACCGATTGTGTGCATTTGCGTGCGTTGCGTATCATCGCGTGGTAAAACAATATAATCTGCCCACTCAAGGTGGAGAGGTCTTTCTCTGGGCGACAGATTTACACTACCACCACCTATATCCATTAGAGGTGTTTCCAGAACATCATAAACAATAGATATCAGCGTTGAGACTTTCTAAAGGCATTATTTTGTCGTAATGCCATATTAGTAGCAAACAACCAGTGATAGATCTTGACAATATCATAATGCATCTAACATTTGACAGTACAAGTAATAATGAACTAGCAGTTATCATCCGACAGGCTACACAGAAACAGTTCCACTTTCGAAATCCATTATTTTTGTCATCAGTTGACATGGAATGTCGATGTCCAACGGAGATTATGTTTGGATACCATTTTCTGGAGTTTTGAGGATCAAGGGGACCAAGAACTTCACGGGACTTTAGAACATAAGACTAACACTGAAAGTCCAAAAACGGAATGCAACCTGGATTCTCTCACCTTTAAATTCTACCAATAGTACTTCGATGTTGATACAAGTCAGGTTCTGCATTGTCTTGCCTCTGCACTCGTACCTAATCCGCATATAAATTTCATTCAATATTCTCTAAAACCTTGAGCTGAGCTCTGTGGTCTATTTTGGATTTCAACTAAGTTGGTGATAGCTGTTGCTATAGGGGGAATTTTGCGAACTATTTGCAGTCACATGGTGAGGTGTATTAATAGCATTAGGATTTTCAAAATGTTACGTTGACATCAACCATCATTTATATGTATTGGTGGCTAACACCATTGCTGTTGCATGCAGTTATGTACATTTATCGTAAAAACGATTTTGAAAGCGATCTCACTGACATATTGGAGAGTTTCGACACTGATTCATCATTTCACAATGAAAAACATTCAAATATATTCTTGAATGTTTTACCGACGTATGGTTATTTATTAGCAGTTTTCGTCCCTCTTGTAATTTTATGGATAATTCAGACTACTATACTACTATAGTTATTGATTTCAGATGAAATAGCAGTTTCTAAGGCGTTCTTAGCATTCGCTTTAATGCCTACTGTATGCAAAGTATATCTAAAGCTTGCAACACCAATAATGATCATTATAAATGTAGTACATTTATGGTTTTTCATTAGCTCTAATTATTGCCTTCTCTCATGGATCTTCACTTGTACAACATCCTCTATCTCATACCAGTTATATGCATGAACAAAATGTAAAAAGTAATAAACAACTGCCAAACGTCACTGTATTAACTATTAATAAGCCAGTATATCATTGATTCATTTGTAATATTAACTTGAGTACTGCTATTTTAAGTAGAAAATTTGTTTAAAAAAACGGTAATGCCACTACTACTACTACTACTACTACTACTACCAATACAGTTAACTATTATTAGCTTTTTTGCAGGTGCAGTTGATTTCTTTCTTTCTGTTTGTTTAAAACTGCTTCTGAATTGTACTGTCATTTTCACAATACATAAATGCATGCATAACAGTGTGCTATTTATTGTGTTCCTTTTTCTAAATATCTTCAAAATACACGGACATCATGGCAAAATATAACGAACTCTATCTTCTGTCCGGCTTGCAATAGTTTGTGGATGATAAAAGAGGCAAGGTCGAATGCGTAGTTTCAGGAAGACTGGTTCAATAATCGTAGTTCGTGTCAGCGTTCAATTTTCCACCAGTTAGTGACTTCAGATCGTTTAGGTAGGAAAATATTTCACACATAGGCAAGTCGCTGCATAAGTTGAGAAATAAAATGCTAAAATTGAGGATAAAAGTAAGAAGATAAGTGACGTGTTGTAAAAGAAATAAAAATGAATGTTATCAAATGACTGTGAACATGATTTTTCAGAATAAGAATTGAAGCAAGAGTAATTTTTCCAGCCGCAGTTTTTATTTTATTTGTGTGGGACATGGAGTACTGTCCGGGTGTCCAAACTGGGTAGGCGGTTTCCAAAGATGGCTATACCTTGAGCTTTTGACCTAAAGGTCCAATCCACAGGGCGATGGAGCAACGTTTGTGGTTGCAGTCTCATGATAGCCAACGACCAACAGTAGGTTCACACGCCAATTGTTCCTTCAGGGTCATGAAATACATGAGCGCTAGTAGTTTTGACTAAATGATTTCAACTCTTCTGTCTCGATATCCCTTGCACAATAAACCATCTAAAGCGCCAGAAGTTCGTGTGTCATTCTCTTAACTTCGTAAAGAACTCCAGCGTGACGAGAAGGCAGTGAGCGGGATGGCCAAGAGCTATTCAACCATTCGGTGTCTACCTCCGACTCCCGGAGCAGTGTACTCTTCGGTATGCCTCTTTTCCTTCTGCGATCGGTATCCCAAGTTACGCTTGCCTCGTGATGCATTTCAATGATTTCCTCAGTGTACGTCATCCCCAGCCCCGGGGTCTTCTTGGTTCCCTCTTTAGCTGGGAGTATATTTGTCATCTGTCACAGTAGGTTGTTGCTGATAGTATCCGGCCAACTGACATTGATCATGTTGCATAGACACTTGTTCATGAACAAACGTACCATTTTGTTGATGATTGTAGAGGTTCTCCATGTTAAAGATCCTGTGGATCACCAACGTAGATGATCTAGGTCGAATGATTGAAGGCCTACTCGAGTCAGAGAGCAATGATGACGAACCAGCTAGCGTCGAAGTCAAACTTCGCGGTCAGAATCTAACGTGGATTATCCATGGCTACTTTGATGACCGTATAACACAAAGGATGTCAATATGAAAATCTACTAGTATGAATGAGTGCAGAGAAGACAGCGAGACCCACCAAGTGAAATCAAAAGACAGAAGTGAGGACGTTCGAATATATATTTGATAGGCTATCAGTATATCGAGGTTCAACTGGCCTAGACTGGCTAGCGATGGAAGGGGATGTTGATTCAGATGAATGATCGAACGCCTTCAGCTAGGCGAGTTCATTAAAACTAATTTGGTTAGCATCCAATGTCGAAGACTTACAGAGCCTTTTATTTTAGGGATTTATTTACCGCTACAACAAGTCTATACCGTTTCTCGCCAGTCCAGACATGTTGAAGAATATAATCGTGAAGGATGCTGATAATCACCACTATATAGATGATATAAAGAAGTTGCAACTTGACATGAGCATTCTCAGTCCGCCTACGTAACACATCAAACCGACCTCGCAGAGATTGCGGATCAGATGAATAACAAAAACAATTTCCCAAAGTGTGTTGCTTCATATGTGTTCGAATGAACAGAACAACTAGGCAGTACAACAATATTTAATATACTGGACATATATTCCCTTAAAAATATGAAGAGTCCAAAGCCGCAATACGACACATGTAACATGTGTGTCACAAGATTAAACAGAGGTCACTTCACTAAGTACCCACCGATCCTGTTTGGATTCAACTAATCTGCAGACGCCAGTGAGTTTCTAACTATCTCCAATAAGATGAGACAAAAACAGATTTTTAAAGATATTTGGTTACTTCCAGCAGAACACTATGCCGGAAAAAAGCAGAAAGAGCTCGAAGATGCCACAGGTATTCGGAATTTGATAACACTTTAACCAGTAACACCTTCTAATGTGAAGCGTACCCAACAAGTGAAATCAAAAGACAGAAGCGAGAAGGTTGGAAGACATGTTTGATAGGCTATCAATATATCGAGGATCGTCTGATTTGATCTGGTAAACGATTGCAGGGGATGTTCAGCACAGCGTTCTCACTTATGGTGACATATATTCAGTGATTTTTATAACAACAAAAATAAAAACCACATTTTTTCTCTAATTTGTCACACTTTATTTGTAACCACATTTTTATTCAATATCTGTTGTTTTGCTGTATCACTTGTTAAAAAGACGATGGTAATTGTTTCGATGATTGATATACACTGCTACTACCGCGTTCTTTAAAATATAGAACACTATCTACGCCGTTTGTTCTTCTGTTTTATTGGGCCACCGTTTTGATTGAAGACTATAATAGTATTATAACATCATTATAGGCCTTCCGACTCAACGTTGGACTTTTGGCGCGGTTTGCTATTGTATAATACTATTGGACTCCGTCTTCCTCATTACGTCATTGGTGCAGTCACTTGCAGAGGAACATCTGTCAATCAAGTGAACTCAGTTTGTGGTCGTTGTTCTCACGAGGCAGTTCACAAGTAACATTCACTCTATAGTAACTGTTAGTGTCTGTTTGTTTAATATACCTTTTGTATTGCTAACGGTATTTTGTTACCTTTGGTTTTACTAACGGACAGACATCTAGGTTTCTTTACTATTAATTTTCTGGATATATCATTGTTAACCTAGTGTATCAATATATTTTGTGTAAGCTCCTTTTGTTTGGGAACCACCACATACTCGTGATCTGGTGCGGATGCATGACCGAGCGCCTTCAGCTACGTGAGTCCATTAAAACATGTGGTCAGCATCCAATGTCGAAAACTTACAGGGCTATTTATTTTGGGGATTTATTTACTGCTACAAGCTAGTTACAGACCATTAGTGTCAAACTCCCGAACGCATCATAATTATAAAGGTCAAGTCCGAATCTAATAGAACCTCTGACTTTACAAATATACCACCACTGGTGAACTCTCCCTTGTGGAGATAGACCTGACAAGCTTATTTTGTAATCTTTTAAAGTTCAGAACCCAGAAGAAAGTCACCATAATATAGATGGCGTAAATCATCCTAAAATGTTGACTTATATCTAACCCTACGTCGTTGTGCTGATAACGAATCAGATAATGCAGTTTGAAGATGGCACAGGTACTCAGTGTTTGACAACGCTTTAACCAGTAACACCTAATATAACTCGTACCCACCAAGAGGAATTAAAAGACAGAATCGAGGAGATCAGAAGTTGTATTTGACGATTGCCAATATATCGGAATTGTCTGATATAATCTGGCTAGCGATTGCAGTAGATGTTAGGCACGGCGTTCCCACACGTGATCTGGTGCGGCTGTATGATCGAGCGCCTTCAGCTACGTGAGTCCATTAAAACATGTGGTTAGCATCCAATGTCAAAAACTTACAGAGCTATTTATTTTGGTGGTTTATTTACCGTTACAGATCACACACACCCCCCAGTGGGGTTGTGATGAATCTAAGACTTGGCCAGCCAGAAGTTTAAGCCCAGTAAGTTTTGTCGTTGGTAAACACTCTTCTGATAGCTTGCTAGGTTTAGCAGCGTCTGGTGGTCTTCCCTTACTATATGGGACCGCGGTACAACGTAGTAAAGTAAGTACAATGATAATTTCGGCTCCTCGTAAACTTCATCGTTCTTTTCCAGCCGTCCTGGAAAAGAAAAAAGAAAATATGAGTGCATGTCGAAATACACTCGTATGTGCGTAAAAACACAATGTCGGCGAAAAAAAATGGAAAATAAACTCAAGCACATGTAATAGCGTTAAAAAAAAATTTGTTTTTTTTTAAATAAAAATATAAATATATAAGCATATTAAAATTTTTTTAAAAAGATATTATAAATCGTAAAAAAAAAGATCGAGATAATATAAAATATCGAATAGTGCCTTACATGCAATAGTCGTTTAAATGTTCTGGAAATCTTACTCCACTTTATTTACTGCTACAGGTTCAAATTCCTGCAGTGCAACACCCAGTTACAGTAACTATGCAAAGACTAACGGGAAAAATAGTCATAACACCTAAAATAACTGACAGCGCACTGAACGACAATAAATTCAAACCTCGCAAGCCATCGCCAGTATGTTCAACAACATTCGACTTTCTCCAAAGTACGAATCAGCTGAGGCAAACTACAAACCTTGGGAATAAACGTCTGGAAAATGGAACATATACTTCAGGTATAAAAAGTACTTCAAATCATAAACGGCCACATGGTTGCACACATAGACCTGATAGTCTTCTTTGTCCAACTCCCAAGATGTTAATTATACCTCTATCGGATGTTATGATCAATGACAATCAGTAGACGTTTTTGCAATTCCTCCAGCTTTTCTGCCGGCAACGGTAAATACACTAAAAATGATCGCAAAGTTGTTCAATCTACTCCCCCTATAACACAATTCTTACCTCAGTCAATCCCACTAGTATTCATGGAAAAAGTACTTGTGATCTACCGGACACTACGTGGAGTTCTACTTCGTACCAGGTCGACATAACATGTTATTCGAAACACTACAAGTGTGTGGATGGGTCCAACAAGAACGAAATCCAACTAGGGAGAATAATATACTCGATTTATTATTTACAATCGATATACTCTTTCTCAGTGCACATTGGTCATGATTTTTATGAGCGATCATCTAGTCGTTTTTAGTATTATTCATTATCTAAACACTATGCAAGTGAACTCTAAAGCTGCAACAATGTACCAGAGCAGACAATTCGATCAACAAACGTGGAAGCGCACTGAAACTCTTATTCTATGCTTGCCATGAGAATCCTATTTCACCACAAATAATATTGACACTGCGCTTTCCAACTTACGCCACAACCTGACACATTGCCTTGACTGCACTGCCCTAGTTATCGTGTCAATATGAGCCAGAATACTTTTAAAACTTGTAAGAAAAGGCTGAGAAAACCGAAATATCGCTACCACACTCATCATGAGATGTATGCACACCAGAGTATACACAACGTGACTGACAGAAATGACTCATCTAGACACAAGTATCTTATGACCATGGAGAATAAAACCATAAGTAGTAAGAGTCGAGTTATCATCACTTCAGCTTTTCAAATCCATATGAAAACGAATTCGACTTGCACAAACAAATTCGTTATAATGAGCGGGAACATTGTTGGCGACCCTGATAGTATTTGTGAACAATTCAGCCAGCATTCCTCGCAATGCCACAACACTGGGACCAAAACTACTATTAATGCATTTCCAATGTTGACATCTAGCCTGATTAGCCCATCTCAAAATAGGTTTATGACTAAACGCTCAGGCTTCACATCGCCCCTAAAATTATTTGATCAAATTGCCCACAGAAGAGATGTCGGTCTGCCTGTGATAATTCTGTACCTCCATTTTAATACGGCCTTCGGCAGTGTCTTACACAAACCGCTTCTTCTAAAATGTTCTTCACTTGGTATACGCAATCCCCTTTCATCATGGCTCAAATCTTTTTGCAGAACGTAGCCAAGTCATTCACTTTGGGTCTTGCTACTCTAATTCTGTGAATGTAACCAGTGGGGTTATACTAGAAAGTGTGATTGACTCATTACTCTTTCTCCTTTTCATCAGTAACGTGTTCCCACTCTTTCAATATGGTAAACCTTTCCTCTATGCTGATGACTTGAAAGTAGTTTGTAGAACTATGGTCTACTATTATATTAGTACTGCTCTAATAATAGACCTAATCCTAAAATTGTAGATTTGTCATGATATAACTGCCTAATCTATAAGATCTTACGTGGAAGTCACATCACCGACTACACCAACTCACTGTATCGCATCAATTACCAATACATGGTGTAGAACAAGGTTAGGCTAGAGAAGGAACAATATATTTAATATGAATAGAAGATATAAAGTAACATTCAGATGAACCACGCCTGCATGGTCGAGCCATGCCATCCGATCAACTCCAGTCCATTCCATTCATTGTTCGCGCCTTCTCCATCGTTAGGTATTTCTCCGCGTTAAATATTGAATATGTATTTTCTGAGCAGTCTCGTGTTCACAGCTTTGTGGATTGTGTGGCTATTGTCCAATGCCACTACACTACTCTCCCACCAGAATCAACGTGATGTTGGTTCGATACCAAATTGGATGGGATCGTCGCGCGCCGGGGTTACCAAGGATAATAAGAGTCCTCCGGGTATTGGTAAGCTGAAAGATAAATCAAAAGAAAGCTGCAGCATCTGGTCGGGAAATACATGTAATAATTTTAAAATATCTGCCTTCATGCTTAAAATGCTTGAAATGAAAATTTGGGTGAAGATTATTTGAGCTATAAAAAATGGGGTTACAATAATAATAATAATAAAACGATGCGTGTTAATAGCCGTTGGTTAATAACTTAACGTATAGGTAGTAAGTATTTGTGTTTAGAAGTATTAAAGTAATGAATGTTGTAGAAATATTAATATGGGTATTAGTTTTGGTTTAAATTATAAAATCAAATAACGATTATGCCGGTAAGTTGTCCATATGAGTTGAATTCCAACTGCATCTGTATTAGTAGGCTAACTGAAGGAACAAAAGTATACCGTGGAGAAGAATTCCAACTAGTGTTCCAGTCAGTTTGATACGGTTTATTTAGTTACGGGGAGATTTTCTCAACCTCATTTTTACTTGACCGTGGTAGAATTTAGTAATACTACTAATACACATGAATGTTTATCAAAACAAAATTTAAATACACGAGTGATAATTATATGAATTTTGGACAGATAGCTAGGAACAAATCGTTAAACATGAGTGTATTCGTAAGAGACATGCTCTGTACTCAATGTTCTGATCTGCGGCAGACTATTTATTTATATTTATACTTGCTGGCTGATTGGGCATACAAGTTAGTTGCAAGTATGCAGTTTATCATAAAACGGAATACGATTTAATTGAGATATAGTGGTTATAAGTTATTAAAATCAGTTAGGCCTGTGTCATATTACGAAGTGATGTGGTGCTGCAAGATGTATTTAGCTAAATAAGTTTTTACAAGATGATTAATAGTGAGTGATGCTCATGTGATTAACAGGGAGAACATAAGTTGTAACCAGGGGAGTACACTCCCAACTCATGTCTATGATAATGGCTTGAACCTTAGTCAGTGTTGGGGTAAATTCGACATTGATGTTTTCAGTTTGCAGGAGATTTGCTCGACTGCTTATACTGATTATTTGCATGCATGATTGTGTCGCTAAACCATCAATTAGACTGACAAGGTTTTGAGATATTTACTGAATGAGCAACTGAGAGAGAAACATACTGTAATCATCTGTAGTGAATGAAGATAAAAGAAAAACAACACTAGTGATAATTGTAAGTCAATTTGCTGACCGATTTTGTTAGTAGTTTTATTAATTTTATCAATCACATTACGTGATTGTCAAGTCATGACAATGCTTTATGACGATATCCTGAAACTATTATGTTTAACTAGTTATAGTGTTGATTGAGGATTAGTCAGTGGAAAAACAAGTATTGTTGCTTTAGGTGATTCGAAATTATCAAAAATTTATAACGTTAAAGAATCCGAGACGCCTAATTTAATTATAAATTTCAATTCAGAAATATTCGTTTAGTGTTAATTCTATTAAGCTACGGAATTTTGATTTTGAACGTTTGTTTAGCCAACAGCTACCTAGGGATTTAGTTATTTTACTAGCGCAGTTGATAGTACCTAAATTTTTAATCTTATTATCTAAACTACGTTCGCATTTTAGGCTGCTAATATGATAAACCAATCCATAAACCCAAATACGATTAGCAACAACGACTATGATGGGTTTATTGATAAATGTTAAAGGTGATTCAAATGATTTCTAAATTTAGAAGACATGAAGATATAGTGCAACGCATGTACGGGCCAGGGTTAACATGCAGGTTGTTGACGTATATGACGATTTGAAAATAATGAACATGATCAGAAAGATAATTTCAAAGTTAAGACTGCTTGTGAAACTTCAGGCAGGAATATGATGCGTTATAAACCTTCCATAAGAAGTTACTGCATTTAGCTTAGTGACACTTACAAATATATGGCAAAAGCAACTGAAAAACATATACATGTTAAGCACACAAAAAATCATCCAGTAAAATAGTTGAACTCGCCTTGATTATTTTTTGAAAATTAGATTATTCAGTGGACGACATATATAACGCCATTCGTGAGTAGAATTGATCCAAAAGCATCCAGAATAAAACATGCAGTATGGCAATAAATTCCAGGGTGCTTGATGCTGTTGCGGTTTTTGACACTCGCTCGGATCAGAACAATCGAATGAATCCAGATAATTGTATGGTTGTCATTGAACGAACCATCTAAAAATGATTGCAGAAAACTTATAGCTGAAACTCACCGTATGTTTTTGGAGAAGTGTCATCCTTGTTGTTTGGCAATGGAACTCGAGAATATGAAATTAGGCAGGCAGTGGTCAGAAGAAAAGATATTACAGGGTAGTGCATAGTTTAAAACAGGATAGGGTGATAAGATAAGGAACACTGAATATTGGATCCCGATAACTATTTAGTCCTTGCTGCATTGTTAGTCAATGTATATTTGCGTTATTTACAGGTCATATTTGCTAGAGCTTGATGCTTAAACAAGTCTATGTCGCTGAAGCATGTACATGCTATTAAAGCTTGTTAACGAACCATCAAAGCTAATTAGTTAATTTAGACGACCAGTTTTTACTATCGATTGACCTAGTATGTTATGAGAAGTAATCAATATAACATTACGATAATATATGTGAGCAGTAATCAGAGGACTATTACAATACTGGGTTAACATATATATAAAATCGATCGAGAAAGTTGAAGTGGAAATAAGGATTAACAATATATTGTTAATTCCATTATAATAGGTTGCGTTTCTTTAGTTGGGCTCACCAGTGTAGAACTATGGTCTACTATTATATTAGTACTGCTCTAATAATAGACCTAATCCTAAAATTGTAGATTTGTCATGATATAACTGCCTAATCTATAAGATCTTACGTGGAAGTCACATCACCGACTACACCAACTCACTGTATCGCATCAATTACCAATACATGGTGTAGAACAAGGTTAGGCTAGAGAAGGAACAATATATTTAATATGAATAGAAGATATAAAGTAACATTCAGATGAACCACGCCTGCATGGTCGAGCCATGCCATCCGATCAACTCCAGTCCATTCCATTCATTGTTCGCGCCTTCTCCATCGTTAGGTATTTCTCCGCGTTAAATATTGAATATGTATTTTCTGAGCAGTCTCGTGTTCACAGCTTTGTGGATTGTGTGGCTATTGTCCAATGCCACTACAAGTTCATCCATTATCTCCTCCTACCAAAGAAAGATATATGCTTTATTTAGAGCTTAGATTCTTGATATACCGCGTACTACTTGGGACCACGAAAGCTAGATGAGCGAGGATTTTATTCCAAACACTATCAAATATGGTACGAAACCCTCAGGTATTTATGGTTTTTAGTAGGAGCGAAAAGCGACGTATCACCACCGAAACTTTTTCCATTAATTTGATTTTGTTTTCTTTCTACTGATCTTGATATGTGAAGTCTGTTTACGTTTAAATTTATGATTATTATTATCACGATTGATACCCTGACACATCATGTCAACTTTTCTTCCGTACAGTCGAAATGCATGAGTCTCACAATTACGATACCTCACCCGATATTCGACAATCACGGTGACACTTCGGTGGTACCTGACAACTGACCTAAAACAATGAGCTTTGATAGAAGGCTAAGGTCTCAGGAACACTTGAACGACTAATGCACGTAAGACAACAATATTTTGTCCCATCTCGTTATTATCATTAAAAAACCGAGACCAAACTTCGTTCCTAGTATTCTAGCATTCTCATTGTACCCGTTTCCTCAATACTATGTTGTACCATATGGCCTCTTACAGTAGGAAAAAGGACTTGACACTGCTGAACTTAGCAAGCTATCAGAAGAGTGTTTACCAACGACAAAGTCGTTGTGTTTGGACTTCTGACTGGCCACGCCTTAGGGTCATCATTACCCCACTAGTGGGGGAGTGAGCTGTAGCGGTAAATAAATCCCCGAAATCAATAGCTTCGTAAGTCTTCAACATTTGATGGTGACCGCATTATTTTTACTGGATTCACCTAGTTGAAGGTGCTCGGTCACGAATCCGCACCAGATCGCGAGTGGGTACACTGTGCTACGCATCCCTTTCAACTGTTAGTCAGCTTAGACCAAACGTTCCTCAACATACCGATAGCCTATCAAATATATCTTCGAACCTCTTCGCTTCTGACTGCTGATTTGACTGGGTTGGGATACTTCGAATATGAAGGTGTTATTGGTAAAGGCATTGCCAAACTTCAAATACCTGCGAAATCTTTAAGATCACCAAAACGAATATTGAGCAAACAGAAACAGAACTCATTACAGAAAATCAGACATATAGGATACAGTTCGAAAAGCGTAAATCAAATCAACCACTAAGAAGTATGCAACATTTGAGGGACAACAAATATTCAACACATTTGCTTCACTATGACCGATTTTGTGAAACCTCATTTACCGTTCCCAACCAAAGAGTAAGAGATGAAGGTAAAACCTCGAAGCAGATGTCTGTCATGTCCTCTAAGTGGAAGTGTAAAGCATCCCGACCACTTTCCGTTATCCCCATAATCAAACAAAGCGCAAACGATGGCTTCTGTGATTCAACTGTCAGTCATATACAATCTTTCGTATCTTACACCGATCGGCACTTAGGGAGGACATGAACTATGTCAAAAAGCAGAGTAGAAATAATAATACTAATAACAATAGCAAAATAGACAGAGGATACAGTAGAAAAAGAGAGTACAAATGGGGAATGAGGTATGGAATAACACTGTTTACAAGATATCAAGGAACACAAAGAATTATAAATCACAATTAAAATGTATACATTGCCCAATACAGCCTTTGACTTTATGAAGTGTTACCACATCTTGATCGAAAACAATTTTCGCGATCTACCTTTCTTTTCAATACTTAAACAACTTCCACAGTTTTTTACAATAACAGTTGATCTTACCTGTGTTGTAGACGTAAAGTAATAGATCTTCATCCTTGTTCTGCAAATCTCTCAAGATCAGTGCCATTCACAGAAAGTCTGAAACACTCAAATATACACACTTATTTCACCACATTTCTATCGTTACAACATCAATCGTTGTCACTATCACAGAAACAGAGGACCAGAAATGAAAGGAACTCAAATACCCCATTGTTGTCACGACCATTTATTCCACATTTTTTAATTTGACGTAAAAGGTTAAATTAGTACAATACAGTAACTCGATTGTCAAGGTTAACAAAGTTAGGGGTGGTGTGTTAGATAACCATTTAGTTAATTAGGAACTATTACACAAACATGCAGTGTGTAATTTACATACTGCCTGTTTAGAAAAATATTCCACTTCAGTACATGCACAAGACAAACGCTCATTTAACTGGCGTACTACAGACTGTGATGAACTATCGCTGAATATTGGAACGCGTGGATAAGCTTTAATCGTCTGCAACAAGAAAATATGAAAAATTTACGTCGTAATTCGTTCTACGTACACTTCATCCCGAGCTCACAAGTTTAGGGAAATTTTGGGGAAACTCTCGAAGTCAAATGACCTTGACCAAGGTTAAGGGGAATTTTGTGCCATTCCACCAAAGTTCACTATAGCGGCTTCCCAAAATGGGTCAAATTTTCCCCGAAATCGGGAGCTCGGGATTCTATCTAAAATGGTGAGATGAATCGGACTGGTTTATTAACGGGAAGTGTGACAAGTTTCCAATTTCATTTTATGGGAAGTCCTCATTGCTTATTGTTTGTTGTAGTTCACTTTAGTTAAATTTCAAGAAGATATCAGTGTATGTATGCCGATTTCTTCCTCTTTACATCCCCTAAAAAATTAATGAACTTTTGTCTCATATTGAACGGTAGTCTATTGCTGATGGTTTCATGATTAATTTGTCTAAACGTCAAACTGTTGACTTTAGCCTGAGACAGGAACAGCATCTCAACACCCTGTTGGAATCCTATAATGTTTGTATCATTGGAGGTTCCTTGATAAACACAGTATCGAAGATCGATTATTTTGGTGCAACTTTTTCCTCTGATCTCTGTTGGTTTTCACATGTTTTATTACTATCGAAGAAAATATTCCGTCTGACTTACATAAAGAGGCTACATGCTCAACACTTACTCCTACAGTTTGTCAGTTCTTGCATATTACCTATTATTATTTCCTGGGCTTTTGAGAAAACGCTGCTGTATTGCGGAGAAAGCTGAAAGCAGTTAGCAGGGTATGTGGTGAATTTTTTGAGGTCAAGAACTTGCGAACTCCTGGCAGGTGTTATCAGATAATAACCATCCACTCCATTCATATTTTTCTCTTTGTATATCTCTGGTAGAACGAGACGTCAATACATTAGAATCCACTAACGCAAGCAAAAGTATTAAAGCTCTACAACGCCTTAACTAGCAAATATATTATGTGACGGACAAGTTATTGGAGTAGGTCTGTTCAACAACTTTTATTCTTAAACATGTTTTTAGGTGAAAAAGTTGCACCGATTTAAATCTTTAAAAGAACATTATAGGTAGTTTATCTACTTAACTTATGTAAATATGTATGCAGTTGTCAGTTTCTCTCACTTTTTTTTCTCTTTTCGTAAAAAAAACTTGTTGAAATACCTTGTGCTAAGAATTCTATATTGTACCAAAAAAATAACTTCATAATCAATCACTCATCTCATTAATGCGACAAAAACCTAGCATAAGGAAAAACATCTTTTAACATGGCGACCACCTAATTCGTCCCAACGTTGGACCCAAATAGATCACATCGCTATCAGCCACCGATGGAGGGGCTCGATAGAAGACTGTCGCTCATTCTGGAGCACATGCTTAGATTCAGATCATGCTCTAGTGCGAGCGCGCATTTGCTTGCGTCTTACTGGACGTAGGAAAGACGCTGCAAGGAAACCTCTTAGGGCCCTACTTAATGATAGTCAAGCTAAGAGTACATTTCAGGAACCACTAGGCAGTCATGTATGTGATGCCCACCCCGATGCAGCATGGAACGATATCCGAAAAGCTGTGGAAACAGCAGTGATATCTGCTAGTAAGGTAAACAAGAAGGTTAGGGAGCAACACTGGATCTCAGCAGCATCAATCTCACTGATAGATGCTCGGAAACTCATTCCACCTGGCTCTGAACATAATGAAGAGCGGAGTCAGCTTAAGCGCAAGCTGACAAGAAGTCTACGCAATGATCGCGAACAGTGGTGGGTAGCGAAAGCAAGAGAGATGGAAAAGGCAGCGGCGATAGGTAATAGCAGACAATTGTTCAGACTCGTTAAGGAAACCGGAATTAGGAACCCGACTGTTAGCGAAACAATCTCAGAGAAAGATGGACATATTATTCATTCTCAATCCAGGAGATTGGATCGATGGGCAGAACACTTTAGGGATCAGTTCAACTGGCCTTCAGCCACACTTCGGATTCCCACGATCTCCAGTCAACCTGAATGGCAAGTTAATGTAGGTCCTCCGTCCCTTTACGAAGTTGAGAAAGCCATAGGAAATCTGAAACGAGGGAGAGCAGCAGGTCCTGACAGGTTTACTCCTGAGATTTTTAAGGATGGTGGTCCAGTATTAGCAGTGAGATTAACCGAGGTCTTAGGTAGAATTTGGGAACTGGACGTAATTCCATCTGACTGGTCTCAATCACTGATTGTGCCAGTCTATAAGAAAGGACAAAAGTCCTCTTGTGACAATCACAGAGGAATCAGTTTGACTAATATAGTGTCTAAAATATTAGCTTCAATAATACTTCGACGCCTAATCAAAGCTCGTGAAGAGCAGATTAGAGAAAACCAGGCCGGTTTTCGACCTGGACGTGGTTGTATAGATCAGATATTCACACTACGTCAGGTTCTAGAACATAGACACACATTCAGACGCCCCACAATGATAGTATTTCTCGATCTTAAGGCGGCATTCGACTCTGTTGATCGTGAGGTTCTATGGCAGTGTTTGTCACTGAAAGGAGTACCAAAGAAGTACATTAACCTTGCAAAGGCTCTCTACTCGAACACAACTGGTAGAGTGAGAGCTTATGGCGAACTGTCATCAGAATTGATTACCTCAAGTGGTGTTCGTCAGGGTTGTCCACTCTCCCCATTCTTGTTCAACTTTGTGGTCGACGTACTTTTAGAGATAACACTCTCCTCATCTAAATTTCCAGGGGTTGAACTTCTACCGGGAGGTTCACTTGTTGACTTAGAATATGCTGATGACATAGTTTTATTTGGTGAAGACGCTGACAAAATGCAGAGTCTTCTGACCACTCTAAGCAACAATGCAAGCATGTTCGGGATGCGATTCTCTCCCTCTAAATGCAAAATGTTGCTTCAGGATTGGGTTACATCGACACCCGAACTAGTGATAGGGAGTGAAGTAGTTGAGTGTGTCGACCGCTTCACTTATCTTGGAAGTCTCATCAGCCCTTGTGGTTTGGTGTGTGACGAAATCTCAGCACGGATACAGAAGGCTCGACTAGCTTTTGCCAACTTGCGTCATTTATGGCGTAGGCGAGATATCCGTCTATCAATCAAAGGACGTGTTTACTGCGCAGCAGTTCGCTCCGTCCTACTTTATGGCAGTGAAACATGGCCGGTAAGAGTAGAGGATATTCGTAGGTTACTAGTATTTGATCATAGGTGTCTTCGAAACATTGCTCGTATATCATGGGACCATCGAGTAAGTAACACAGTTGTTAGGAAACGGGTACTAGGTAAGGATGGCAAATCAATTGATGACGTAGTGAAACATCATTAGTTCATATGGCTGGGACACGTGTTACGTATGCCCAACGACCGACTGCCTCGACGTGCGATGTTCAGTGGTATAGGAGCAGGTTGGAAGAAAGCTAGGGGCGGCCAGACCAAAACATGGCACAAGTCCATGAAGTCACTGACAAGTGGACTGAGTCATGTTGGTAGGTGTAGACTACCTGGTTGGGGACTGCGAGATGATAGCAACCGATGGTTAGAGACCCTGAATGACATGGCTCAAAATCGTTTGCAATGGCGCAGGTGCACACACTCTATGTGTTCTCCCAAATTCTAATCTTCTGAATTCTTCAGGTCCCTTTTTTCCTCTTTCCAAATTTATTTCAGTGTATTATACTCTTTAAATAACATTTCCAAACCCTAATCTTCCCGATTACTGCTTATACTCTTGCTACCTCTACCACTACGGGATTTGAATCGACAACTGCATCTCTGTGCTAATGTGGTGTGGCAACTCGAACTGATGTACGTACGTACGAAGTTCTACGTTGTTACTGACTGACTGATAATCCTGCTTTTAATTACTGAGCTCCTTACTATTACTTCGTATCTTGTTTGATATTGAAGGAATGGGTGATGGATAAATGTTGATTTAACAGCTACTAAAACTACACAAACGAGAGAATTCTTTCTAAACCAAGGGATTGGTGACCCTACATTAAGTGAATCGTATAATGCAAGTCAAACTCACATCTGCAACTGGTTCATCGCAATTTATATAAAAATTCACCAAAATCATAACAAAACAGCAATCAGAATTGAAGAAATACTAATATGCAACTTCAAGTAATAAACATAGCGAAAAATAAAAACAAGAATTAGGAAATAAAGAGCTGACTCCCACGACTTTATATAAATGCCGAATCGCTTATGACTGATGTCCAATATCGGTATCAAAATTAGGTACATATTATTGATAATACACAAAATATGAAAATAAA
Organism: Schistosoma haematobium; assembly: GCF_000699445.3. NCBI lineage: Eukaryota > Metazoa > Platyhelminthes > Trematoda > Strigeidida > Schistosomatidae > Schistosoma > Schistosoma haematobium. The sequence goes on along the minus strand of NC_067199.1, from coordinate 14,328,493 downwards.
AATGTATATCAAAGTCTAGCATCTTTAAATATACGCCTCATGGTCACACTCACTCCGGAACGACTTTGACATGAATTAGAAAGATAATTTATACTAAACCGATAGGGTGAAATTCCGCACATAGAGAAGTCAATGATGTGTTCTGTTTCCACTTGTGAGCTACCTAAAGATGGAGCATAAGCTGAGGGAGAGTTGAAGTGTTCGAGAATGTTGCACAATTCATTCCTTAGTTGATTGCTAATTTGACGACGATGATCCTCTTTTTCTGTGGTAAACAATAGTTGTTAGAAGACGATCGATGAAAGGAATCATAAGTGATAAATCAGAGCAAAACAAGAAAATGAAACATCATGTAACAGTGAAAACTTAAAAATTTTCAACTTCTAGACTAATAACGTTGTACCAAACCGCCCATAAAAAAAGACTTTAAGTCAACACTGTTTAATATTATACATGTATATGCCGACTGCTTGATAAAACGCGTAACAATCATCTGAGCCTATTTCTATCACAGTAACTTCATTTTGATAACAATCTAACCAAATTATAACGTTTTTGCATCCTCTGTAAATCCTCATACTCGTCTTCTAGTTTCGTTCAAGCTGATGGAAATCCTTCGATATTTTATATTCTTCACGTAGCTAAGATACCTATTTCCCATTCTAGACACTTATTACCTGTCTTTTCTTTAGCTGTCTTTTATGTTCTGGAAATATCCATCTAAATATGCTATACAGACAAAACCCCATCCTTTACGTAACCAGTTGACAAAAACCCTAAAATAAAATGAAATCAAACTATTTTACTTCATTTTTATTCTTGAACCATCAAAAGGAAACAATGCAAGTCACTTTAAAATCAACAAAAAGCAACAAGCCTGAAGTTCCCTAATATCAAAACTCAAAAAATTAACAAGTTCATGTACTTCTGTAGGGTTCTCTTCCCGATTAACATCATAGATTAATGATTTTTAATACAACTCCATGCATGAAAATCACCCAACATTTGGGCATAAATTGAGCCACCTTGTAACTCGAATAAACTGGCAACTGCAAAACACAATTGCCACAATCCAAAATAATCACCAATAGGAAAACTATAGCAGACGATCTCTAAGAAAGCTTTATTAAAGTGGAATTTCTAACAGTTCTGCTACGGCGTTGTTTATCGCGATTTAGTGGTTCTACGTAACGGATCACTAAGTGTTTACATCCCAGAAACATACTAAATAGCTTTTTTATGACAAATACCATTGTTTAGATCGAAATTGGTACAGGTTTGTACTCAACTGAAATTATGTTAAGTATCCTGATAAGTGTAGCCAGTGAATACTAATGTGAGGCATTTGGAATATATTCCTAGCTGCCCATATTTCTATAACATGAGAACGATACGAACTCAAAGACTGATTATTGATAGCATAGTGACTAAACCACTCATTGAACTGGACATTAATTCAGTAACGTATCAACACACACTGAATTCGAGATAAAATATAGATGCTCAAAAACATCTAGGTTACCATTCGCACTGACGGTTTTCAGAATCACATTTACAATCCAACGTTCCCAAGTCGCGGCTTCTGGTCCCAACCAAACCCCTTTTCTGTGAACCACAAACTCCAAGTTAATTGCACCACGAACTTCGCCATTATTGTTAGATGAACAGCTATCACGATGCATGGCTTCAACAAAGGCTGAAACTGAAGTTGCCACTTTTTCGATAAGTTGGTTGGAGTTTATACATACCTGGTAGAAGTTTGAACAGAAGCCAAACAAACTGTAAATTATATGCAGCAACACTCATCCAACAGACCATAATCAGCATGAAATTACGTTATACGACCTTAATAAAGTGGACGGTTCAGAACGTTATTAACAGGATGAAACGTGTATAGTTTGGTTGTTGAGGAAGCGAAAAAGTTTTTTTAATCGACAGTGTTCCATTCTGTTAGTCAATTATGAACAACATAAGGCCTGGGAAATATGGTCATCGGTTTAAGTTCCTCAACGTATCAGTAGAGCAGGCTAAAACTGTTCAGATAAAAGCCAAAGTACTAGATGTAATAACAGTATCAGTGGTTGTAAGGCCATTCGGTTATTATTTACTTATTTTAACACATAGATATTCGTACAAGGAGGCACCAAATACATATGCGCCACACAAATCTCATTCGATATGTGTGAGGGCCGTGATACTGCCCGGGTACCCAAACCGAAGCAGGGACCATTTGGTATAGACAATGATTTGAAAATTCGAGGAATAAGTCAGAGATAGCTTTAAAACTCGAGACCTAAGGGATGACGAGTGAATGCATATGGGCCATAGTGACAGATATTGACTAATGCTATCCGTCTTCAACCATTAATTTCAATAATCGCATGAAACTTAACCATGTAATCTGTAATAACTAATACAATTTAATCTGAAAGTCAATGACTTCATGGACCGATGCTACATCTTGTTTTGGCCCCCATAGCTTTTTTCCAACCGAACTCCACATCGGCTAAAATCTATTAGAACACGTAATATCGATACCTGTGGGTATATCCGAATAGTAATTGAACCTTTATAGTAATACAAATTGCGAGGATTAATAGTTTGCTTGATCTATCCTTAAAATCGAACGCTGAGTTAAGCGGTGGCTATGAATGATGAATTTGGCTCCTATGATCAGGCGATAACGAAAGAATAAATGTTTATTAACATAATTTACGTCAGGTCAGGTCAGCAACAACGTAGAACTTCGTACGTACGTACATCAGTTCAAATTGCCATACCACATTAGCACAGAGATACAATTGTCGATCCAAATCCCACAGTGGTAGAGGTAATAAGAGTGTAAGCAGTAATCGGTAAGATCATGGTTTGAATATGTTATTCAAGGAGTATAACCCAGTAAAACAAATATGGAAAGAGAAAGGAGACATGAAGAATTCGGGAAGACGCAGAGTGGATGCACCTGTGCCACTGCAAACGATTTTGAGTCATGTCATTCAAGGTCTCTAACCATCGGTAGCTATCGTCTCGAGTACGTACCTGGTCATTTAGTTGTGTAGACAGATAAAGCATATAGACAGTATAGAGTAGATTTATCTCAAGTTGTCATACCGACTATCTCAATCCATCTAAAAGCCAACAATTTTTTATGAATTGGAGATTTCGTTTTGTTACAAATTACTGAAATTGAGCTTGCTTACAAACATCTTAACTAATTAATCTTTTAAACTATAGTGTGAATGTTTTGTTTTCTCACGAATATAATCCTAGAGGACTTTTTCATACACTTTTGTAAGGACCCCTTACTCTACACGCAATTGGAAAGTGAAACGAAAAAGTAATTAACCTTAGAAAAAGGAATAATGCTCCTAAATTCCAGGGAGAGTGGAAAATCTGGTTCTTACCGTTATGCCCCAATAATATTTTTCCTTTGGTCTTATTTAACACCATCTACAACTAGAGTTGAACACTCTGAATGTGCATAAATGGAGTATCAGTTCAGACGTGACGATATGAGACAGATGAGCCAAGTATTATATTTGAATTACTTTAAAATACACCTGAAAAAGTTGGCTCGTCGAGTTAAGCACGATATGATTCAACCACATATGCTTTCCTTTCCAATCGTAATAACAGTCAACTATCATTAATCAATCATTGATACCTAAATAACACTATATTTACATAGCTCTATGAATCCATAGACCGCATAAAAGTTTGAGTCCTAGTGGAAATTCCAGCCCACAATAAGTATATGTAGCAGGTCTTTTTACTGGTCTGTGCATACAGTAGACGGGGTAACTCTCCAGTCACTAAAAGGCAGTTGATTTGCCTCCCCAATCCGTTTAAAAACAGGATGTGCAATTTGCTTCCTCTTATGCAGATGAGTCACAAATATACAGTCTTTCTCAATGTAATTCACTGTCACTAAACCCGAAATACAGTTACGTACCTATCCTTGCTTGCCAACCATTGAATCTGTACAGGTGACTGAGGAAACTGTCCTTCCGTTGATAACTAACCTCAAACCTGGTAAGATACTGGGCCCTGACGGGTTACATCCACGGTTGCTGTCATCACTTGTGGACATTATTTCTAAACCGCTCGTGACACTCTTCAACATGTCCCTTTCACTCGCTCAACTCCCTAGAGATTGGAAGGACACTATAGTCAGTCCTATGTTTAAGGATGGTCAGAGACAGCTAGTATCTAACTACCGGCCTGTCAGTCTAACTAGCATAGTCGTTAAGTTACTTGAAAAGATAATTCGGGTTAGGTTGCTAAGCCACATAGCTTCACACAATCTGCTGGCTCCTGAGCAACACGGGTTTCGTAACAAGCGTTCGTGCTTGACTAACTAAGATCGAGATAATATAAAATATCGAATAGTGCCTTACATGCAATAGTCGTTTAAATGTTCTGGAAATCTTACTCCACTTTATTTACTGCTACAGGTTCAAACGCCGCGAGTTTACCAAACAAACTGGATGAACTACGTGAACTTAGCGACGCTAACAAGGCCCATCTGATAGGAATATCTGAAACCTGGACATCTTCTCAGTTCTCGGATCAAGAGTTAGCATTGCCTGGGATGACTTTGTTCCGCAACGACAGAAAAATAGGAATTGGGGGCGGAGTAGCCATATACATAAGCTCTTGCTTGGAGGTGCACCAGGTTCACAACCTCGAGTTTAACAATCTTGAGGAATCCATATGGTGCTCTGTAAGGTTGTCTAGTACTTCCAGGTGTCTAGTCGGAGTCATTTACAGGAAGCCAACTGCCGACACCGAGTACGATAGTCGTATGCTGGAAGGACTATCCCGCTCTATCCGTCTCGGTTTCACACACATCCTGATTCTAGGGGACTTTAATCTCCCTAGAGTCAACTTCGCGGAACACACGTACACTGGAGGCGACAACTCAACTGAAGCTCGGTTCTTCAACCTCATCGATAACTTGGGCTTATATGAAAATGTGAGGTCGGCAACTCGTTGGAGAAACAGTCAGACACCATCGCGCTTAGACTGTGTATTCACTAACGAAGAATTCCTAGTCGACAACCTCTCAATCCTGGCTCCTCTGGGAAAAAGCGATCATGCCGTCATAGCCTTCAGTTTTGTCATCAAAACTAAGCTAAGGTATCCCAACAATAATTTGCGATGGAATTTTAAACGGCTGAATGTGCGAGCTCTACATGACCATCTACAACAGGTGGCTTGGGATGTTCACCCTCAAATCGATGTGGATGGTCATTGGGACTTCTTGCTGCACACGCTCTTACGTGCTACAAACCATTCAGTTCCTCAAACGGTTCCCAAAAGCTTCAAGCCACCTACAGTAATCAAGAACCGTACCCTCCGCCTCCTAAGCCGCAAACGGCACTGTTGGGCGGAATACAAACGAACTAATAACGATGGAGCGTATAGGCAATACAAACATATCAGGAACACATGCACGAAGGCTATAAGAGAAGACAGGCTTCAGTACCAAACAAAGCTTATGGACAAATTCGCCTCTAACCCTAGAAGCCTATTCCGTTATGCAGCCTCTCTTCGTCAAGCCAAAACAGGAGTTTCTCAACTGCTAGGTCCTAACGGCCCGACCAACAACGATGGCGACGCCGCTAACCTTCTGGCGGCCCATTACTCTCAAACATTTCAACCGGCTGATATCAACTTTATTGACGACAGTTTCATCTGCAATTCCACAGGACTTTCTGAAGTGGACCTAAGCGCTGACTTGGTGTTCCGGAAACTGCAGCACTTACGACTTGACACTTCTCCTGGCCCGGATATGGTTCATCCTGCCATACTGAGGGAGGCAGCCTCAATCCTGGCAACGCCGCTTAGCGTGATGTTTTCACACTCGCTTAGCCGAGGCAAACTACCGGAAAATTGGAAGTTGGCTCACATCACACCAATTTTCCAAGGTGGTCGACGCAATGAACCTTCAAGTTACCGGCCGGTAGCTCTTCTGTCGTTACCTTCAAAAATCATGGAGTCCCTGATATGCGACGGTTTAAATGACTACCTACTGTCCTTAAATTTCTTCTCACCCCAACAGCATGGTTTCAGGAAGGGTTACTCTTGTATAACCAACCTGCTGACTGCGGTGGACAGATGGACAAGCATCCTCGATCGCAAGGGAAAGGTTGATGTCATTTACCTTGATTTCTCAAAAGCTTTTGATAAGGTTAACCACTTGTGTCTTATCAACAAGCTCAAACGACTAGGTATCAAACCACCTCTAATCGACTGGCTTACTTCATACCTAAAAATCGACACTTTAAGGTTAGGGTTAATTTCACTTTATCTCAAGCTATGGAATGTTCTAGTGGGGTCCCCCAGGGCTCAGTACTAGGGCCTCTTCTCTTCTTGATTTACATAAATGATCTTCCTCAACAGGTAACGTCAGACTTATTACTTTTTGCCGACGACGTGAAACTTTGGAGAGAGATACGCAACCAAGACGATATACAGGCTCTTCAAGAGGATCTGACTCGACTTCATAGTTGGGCAGACGATAACGGACTTACCTTTAACACTTCTAAGTGTAAAGTAGTCCATCTGCGACATGTCGCAAACTACAGTTACAACTTAGGAAACTCCTCTCTAGTAGTATCCCAAGTCGAAAAAGATTTAGGAGTCCTGGTGCCCCATGACTTAAAGTCTTACGCTAACTGTGACAAAAATGCCTTCCGAGCAAACCTTGCACTGGTAACGTTGAGGCGCATTTTTGGTCAGTTTGACGGAAGAACTTTCCACACAATCTTCAATAGTTTCATCCGTCCCCATTTAGAGTACGGAAACATAGTACTCCCCCCCTCACTCCAAAAGGATAAGGTCACTTTGGAGCGTATCCAACGGCGAGCCACGAAATCAGTTCGAGGACTCAAATCTAAGCCTTACGAAGAACGCCTCCGTTCACTAGACCTTTACCCACTAGAATATAGGCGTCTTAGAGGTGATTTATTAATGGCTTATAGTATTCTTAACACTTCTGGACATCCTCTTAAACACCTACTTAAGCTTAGTTCGAACAATAACCTAAGGGGTAACACCCAGAAACTGGAAACACAACATAGCAAGACGGAATGTAGACACAACTTCTACTCCTTAAGAGTTGTCAAAAGCTGGAATTCGCTGCCGGCCGAGCTAGTCCAAGCGACTTCTCAGGAGTCCTTTAAGAGGCAACTTGACCTATTCTTAAGGACCAAGGACAGCATCGCACTATGATTTACCAATTTCTTTTCCTCTTTTATTGTTAACATACCTAGGTTCCTGCCTGGAGGATTTGGTGATCCCCTGCTACTAGACACGGAAGCCTGTTAAGCGAAAGCTTCTTCTATTCCGTCCACAACCATTTGAACCATTTGAACCATTTGAACCTGCAGTGCAACACCCAGTTACAGTAACTATGCAAAGACTAACGGGAAAAATAGTCATAACACCTAAAATAACTGACAGCGCACTGAACGACAATAAATTCAAACCTCGCAAGCCATCGCCAGTATGTTCAACAACATTCGACTTTCTCCAAAGTACGAATCAGCTGAGGCAAACTACAAACCTTGGGAATAAACGTCTGGAAAATGGAACATATACTTCAGGTATAAAAAGTACTTCAAATCATAAACGGCCACATGGTTGCACACATAGACCTGATAGTCTTCTTTGTCCAACTCCCAAGATGTTAATTATACCTCTATCGGATGTTATGATCAATGACAATCAGTAGACGTTTTTGCAATTCCTCCAGCTTTTCTGCCGGCAACGGTAAATACACTAAAAATGATCGCAAAGTTGTTCAATCTACTCCCCCTATAACACAATTCTTACCTCAGTCAATCCCACTAGTATTCATGGAAAAAGTACTTGTGATCTACCGGACACTACGTGGAGTTCTACTTCGTACCAGGTCGACATAACATGTTATTCGAAACACTACAAGTGTGTGGATGGGTCCAACAAGAACGAAATCCAACTAGGGAGAATAATATACTCGATTTATTATTTACAATCGATATACTCTTTCTCAGTGCACATTGGTCATGATTTTTATGAGCGATCATCTAGTCGTTTTTAGTATTATTCATTATCTAAACACTATGCAAGTGAACTCTAAAGCTGCAACAATGTACCAGAGCAGACAATTCGATCAACAAACGTGGAAGCGCACTGAAACTCTTATTCTATGCTTGCCATGAGAATCCTATTTCACCACAAATAATATTGACACTGCGCTTTCCAACTTACGCCACAACCTGACACATTGCCTTGACTGCACTGCCCTAGTTATCGTGTCAATATGAGCCAGAATACTTTTAAAACTTGTAAGAAAAGGCTGAGAAAACCGAAATATCGCTACCACACTCATCATGAGATGTATGCACACCAGAGTATACACAACGTGACTGACAGAAATGACTCATCTAGACACAAGTATCTTATGACCATGGAGAATAAAACCATAAGTAGTAAGAGTCGAGTTATCATCACTTCAGCTTTTCAAATCCATATGAAAACGAATTCGACTTGCACAAACAAATTCGTTATAATGAGCGGGAACATTGTTGGCGACCCTGATAGTATTTGTGAACAATTCAGCCAGCATTCCTCGCAATGCCACAACACTGGGACCAAAACTACTATTAATGCATTTCCAATGTTGACATCTAGCCTGATTAGCCCATCTCAAAATAGGTTTATGACTAAACGCTCAGGCTTCACATCGCCCCTAAAATTATTTGATCAAATTGCCCACAGAAGAGATGTCGGTCTGCCTGTGATAATTCTGTACCTCCATTTTAATACGGCCTTCGGCAGTGTCTTACACAAACCGCTTCTTCTAAAATGTTCTTCACTTGGTATACGCAATCCCCTTTCATCATGGCTCAAATCTTTTTGCAGAACGTAGCCAAGTCATTCACTTTGGGTCTTGCTACTCTAATTCTGTGAATGTAACCAGTGGGGTTATACTAGAAAGTGTGATTGACTCATTACTCTTTCTCCTTTTCATCAGTAACGTGTTCCCACTCTTTCAATATGGTAAACCTTTCCTCTATGCTGATGACTTGAAAGTAGTTTGTAGAACTATGGTCTACTATTATATTAGTACTGCTCTAATAATAGACCTAATCCTAAAATTGTAGATTTGTCATGATATAACTGCCTAATCTATAAGATCTTACGTGGAAGTCACATCACCGACTACACCAACTCACTGTATCGCATCAATTACCAATACATGGTGTAGAACAAGGTTAGGCTAGAGAAGGAACAATATATTTAATATGAATAGAAGATATAAAGTAACATTCAGATGAACCACGCCTGCATGGTCGAGCCATGCCATCCGATCAACTCCAGTCCATTCCATTCATTGTTCGCGCCTTCTCCATCGTTAGGTATTTCTCCGCGTTAAATATTGAATATGTATTTTCTGAGCAGTCTCGTGTTCACAGCTTTGTGGATTGTGTGGCTATTGTCCAATGCCACTACACTACTCTCCCACCAGAATCAACGTGATGTTGGTTCGATACCAAATTGGATGGGATCGTCGCGCGCCGGGGTTACCAAGGATAATAAGAGTCCTCCGGGTATTGGTAAGCTGAAAGATAAATCAAAAAGAAAGCTGCAGCATCTGGTCGGGAAATACATGTAATAATTTTAAAATATCTGCCTTCATGCTTAAAATGCTTGAAATGAAAATTTGGGTGAAGATTATTTGAGCTATAAAAAATGGGGTTACAATAATAATAATAATAAAACGATGCGTGTTAATAGCCGTTGGTTAATAACTTAACGTATAGGTAGTAAGTATTTGTGTTTAGAAGTATTAAAGTAATGAATGTTGTAGAAATATTAATATGGGTATTAGTTTTGGTTTAAATTATAAAATCAAATAACGATTATGCCGGTAAGTTGTCCATATGAGTTGAATTCCAACTGCATCTGTATTAGTAGGCTAACTGAAGGAACAAAAGTATACCGTGGAGAAGAATTCCAACTAGTGTTCCAGTCAGTTTGATACGGTTTATTTAGTTACGGGGAGATTTTCTCAACCTCATTTTTACTTGACCGTGGTAGAATTTAGTAATACTACTAATACACATGAATGTTTATCAAAACAAAATTTAAATACACGAGTGATAATTATATGAATTTTGGACAGATAGCTAGGAACAAATCGTTAAACATGAGTGTATTCGTAAGAGACATGCTCTGTACTCAATGTTCTGATCTGCGGCAGACTATTTATTTATATTTATACTTGCTGGCTGATTGGGCATACAAGTTAGTTGCAAGTATGCAGTTTATCATAAAACGGAATACGATTTAATTGAGATATAGTGGTTATAAGTTATTAAAATCAGTTAGGCCTGTGTCATATTACGAAGTGATGTGGTGCTGCAAGATGTATTTAGCTAAATAAGTTTTTACAAGATGATTAATAGTGAGTGATGCTCATGTGATTAACAGGAGAACATAAGTTGTAACCAGGGGAGTACACTCCCAACTCATGTCTATGATAATGGCTTGAACCTTAGTCAGTGTTGGGGTAAATTCGACATTGATGTTTTCAGTTTGCAGGAGATTTGCTCGACTGCTTATACTGATTATTTGCATGCATGATTGTGTCGCTAAACCATCAATTAGACTGACAAGGTTTTGAGATATTTACTGAATGAGCAACTGAGAGAGAAACATACTGTAATCATCTGTAGTGAATGAAGATAAAAGAAAAACAACACTAGTGATAATTGTAAGTCAATTTGCTGACCGATTTTGTTAGTAGTTTTATTAATTTTATCAATCACATTACGTGATTGTCAAGTCATGACAATGCTTTATGACGATATCCTGAAACTATTATGTTTAACTAGTTATAGTGTTGATTGAGGATTAGTCAGTGGAAAAACAAGTATTGTTGCTTTAGGTGATTCGAAATTATCAAAAATTTATAACGTTAAAGAATCCGAGACGCCTAATTTAATTATAAATTTCAATTCAGAAATATTCGTTTAGTGTTAATTCTATTAAGCTACGGAATTTTGATTTTGAACGTTTGTTTAGCCAACAGCTACCTAGGGATTTAGTTATTTTACTAGCGCAGTTGATAGTACCTAAATTTTTAATCTTATTATCTAAACTACGTTCGCATTTTAGGCTGCTAATATGATAAACCAATCCATAAACCCAAATACGATTAGCAACAACGACTATGATGGGTTTATTGATAAATGTTAAAGGTGATTCAAATGATTTCTAAATTTAGAAGACATGAAGATATAGTGCAACGCATGTACGGGCCAGGGTTAACATGCAGGTTGTTGACGTATATGACGATTTGAAAATAATGAACATGATCAGAAAGATAATTTCAAAGTTAAGACTGCTTGTGAAACTTCAGGCAGGAATATGATGCGTTATAAACCTTCCATAAGAAGTTACTGCATTTAGCTTAGTGACACTTACAAATATATGGCAAAAGCAACTGAAAAACATATACATGTTAAGCACACAAAAATCATCCAGTAAAATAGTTGAACTCGCCTTGATTATTTTTGAAAATTAGATTATTCAGTGGACGACATATATAACGCCATTCGTGAGTAGAATTGATCCAAAAGCATCCAGAATAAAACATGCAGTATGGCAATAAATTCCAGGGTGCTTGATGCTGTTGCGGTTTTTGACACTCGCTCGGATCAGAACAATCGAATGAATCCAGATAATTGTATGGTTGTCATTGAACGAACCATCTAAAAATGATTGCAGAAAACTTATAGCTGAAACTCACCGTATGTTTTTGGAGAAGTGTCATCCTTGTTGTTTGGCAATGGAACTCGAGAATATGAAATTAGGCAGGCAGTGGTCAGAAGAAAAGATATTACAGGGTAGTGCATAGTTTAAAACAGGATAGGGTGATAAGATAAGGAACACTGAATATTGGATCCCGATAACTATTTAGTCCTTGCTGCATTGTTAGTCAATGTATATTTGCGTTATTTACAGGTCATATTTGCTAGAGCTTGATGCTTAAACAAGTCTATGTCGCTGAAGCATGTACATGCTATTAAAGCTTGTTAACGAACCATCAAAGCTAATTAGTTAATTTAGACGACCAGTTTTTACTATCGATTGACCTAGTATGTTATGAGAAGTAATCAATATAACATTACGATAATATATGTGAGCAGTAATCAGAGGACTATTACAATACTGGGTTAACATATATATAAAATCGATCGAGAAAGTTGAAGTGGAAATAAGGATTAACAATATATTGTTAATTCCATTATAATAGGTTGCGTTTCTTTAGTTGGGCTCACCAGTGTAGAACTATGGTCTACTATTATATTAGTACTGCTCTAATAATAGACCTAATCCTAAAATTGTAGATTTGTCATGATATAACTGCCTAATCTATAAGATCTTACGTGGAAGTCACATCACCGACTACACCAACTCACTGTATCGCATCAATTACCAATACATGGTGTAGAACAAGGTTAGGCTAGAGAAGGAACAATATATTTAATATGAATAGAAGATATAAAGTAACATTCAGATGAACCACGCCTGCATGGTCGAGCCATGCCATCCGATCAACTCCAGTCCATTCCATTCATTGTTCGCGCCTTCTCCATCGTTAGGTATTTCTCCGCGTTAAATATTGAATATGTATTTTCTGAGCAGTCTCGTGTTCACAGCTTTGTGGATTGTGTGGCTATTGTCCAATGCCACTACAAGTTCATCCATTATCTCCTCCTACCAAAGAAAGATATATGCTTTATTTAGAGCTTAGATTCTTGATATACCGCGTACTACTTGGGACCACGAAAGCTAGATGAGCGAGGATTTTATTCCAAACACTATCAAATATGGTACGAAACCCTCAGGTATTTATGGTTTTTAGTAGGAGCGAAAAGCGACGTATCACCACCGAAACTTTTTCCATTAATTTGATTTTGTTTTCTTTCTACTGATCTTGATATGTGAAGTCTGTTTACGTTTAAATTTATGATTATTATTATCACGATTGATACCCTGACACATCATGTCAACTTTTCTTCCGTACAGTCGAAATGCATGAGTCTCACAATTACGATACCTCACCCGATATTCGACAATCACGGTGACACTTCGGTGGTACCTGACAACTGACCTAAAACAATGAGCTTTGATAGAAGGCTAAGGTCTCAGGAACACTTGAACGACTAATGCACGTAAGACAACAATATTTTGTCCCATCTCGTTATTATCATTAAAAAACCGAGACCAAACTTCGTTCCTAGTATTCTAGCATTCTCATTGTACCCGTTTCCTCAATACTATGTTGTACCATATGGCCTCTTACAGTAGGAAAAAGGACTTGACACTGCTGAACTTAGCAAGCTATCAGAAGAGTGTTTACCAACGACAAAGTCGTTGTGTTTGGACTTCTGACTGGCCACGCCTTAGGGTCATCATTACCCCACTAGTGGGGAGTGAGCTGTAGCGGTAAATAAATCCCCGAAATCAATAGCTTCGTAAGTCTTCAACATTTGATGGTGACCGCATTATTTTTACTGGATTCACCTAGTTGAAGGTGCTCGGTCACGAATCCGCACCAGATCGCGAGTGGGTACACTGTGCTACGCATCCCTTTCAACTGTTAGTCAGCTTAGACCAAACGTTCCTCAACATACCGATAGCCTATCAAATATATCTTCGAACCTCTTCGCTTCTGACTGCTGATTTGACTGGGTTGGGATACTTCGAATATGAAGGTGTTATTGGTAAAGGCATTGCCAAACTTCAAATACCTGCGAAATCTTTAAGATCACCAAAACGAATATTGAGCAAACAGAAACAGAACTCATTACAGAAAATCAGACATATAGGATACAGTTCGAAAAGCGTAAATCAAATCAACCACTAAGAAGTATGCAACATTTGAGGGACAACAAATATTCAACACATTTGCTTCACTATGACCGATTTTGTGAAACCTCATTTACCGTTCCCAACCAAAGAGTAAGAGATGAAGGTAAAACCTCGAAGCAGATGTCTGTCATGTCCTCTAAGTGGAAGTGTAAAGCATCCCGACCACTTTCCGTTATCCCCATAATCAAACAAAGCGCAAACGATGGCTTCTGTGATTCAACTGTCAGTCATATACAATCTTTCGTATCTTACACCGATCGGCACTTAGGGAGGACATGAACTATGTCAAAAAGCAGAGTAGAAATAATAATACTAATAACAATAGCAAAATAGACAGAGGATACAGTAGAAAAAGAGAGTACAAATGGGGAATGAGGTATGGAATAACACTGTTTACAAGATATCAAGGAACACAAAGAATTATAAATCACAATTAAAATGTATACATTGCCCAATACAGCCTTTGACTTTATGAAGTGTTACCACATCTTGATCGAAAACAATTTTCGCGATCTACCTTTCTTTTCAATACTTAAACAACTTCCACAGTTTTTTACAATAACAGTTGATCTTACCTGTGTTGTAGACGTAAAGTAATAGATCTTCATCCTTGTTCTGCAAATCTCTCAAGATCAGTGCCATTCACAGAAAGTCTGAAACACTCAAATATACACACTTATTTCACCACATTTCTATCGTTACAACATCAATCGTTGTCACTATCACAGAAACAGAGGACCAGAAATGAAAGGAACTCAAATACCCCATTGTTGTCACGACCATTTATTCCACATTTTTTAATTTGACGTAAAAGGTTAAATTAGTACAATACAGTAACTCGATTGTCAAGGTTAACAAAGTTAGGGGTGGTGTGTTAGATAACCATTTAGTTAATTAGGAACTATTACACAAACATGCAGTGTGTAATTTACATACTGCCTGTTTAGAAAAATATTCCACTTCAGTACATGCACAAGACAAACGCTCATTTAACTGGCGTACTACAGACTGTGATGAACTATCGCTGAATATTGGAACGCGTGGATAAGCTTTAATCGTCTGCAACAAGAAAATATGAAAAATTTACGTCGTAATTCGTTCTACGTACACTTCATCCCGAGCTCACAAGTTTAGGGAAATTTTGGGGAAACTCTCGAAGTCAAATGACCTTGACCAAGGTTAAGGGGAATTTTGTGCCATTCCACCAAAGTTCACTATAGCGGCTTCCCAAAATGGGTCAAATTTTCCCCGAAATCGGGAGCTCGGGATTCTATCTAAAATGGTGAGATGAATCGGACTGGTTTATTAACGGGAAGTGTGACAAGTTTCCAATTTCATTTTATGGGAAGTCCTCATTGCTTATTGTTTGTTGTAGTTCACTTTAGTTAAATTTCAAGAAGATATCAGTGTATGTATGCCGATTTCTTCCTCTTTACATCCCCTAAAAAATTAATGAACTTTTGTCTCATATTGAACGGTAGTCTATTGCTGATGGTTTCATGATTAATTTGTCTAAACGTCAAACTGTTGACTTTAGCCTGAGACAGGAACAGCATCTCAACACCCTGTTGGAATCCTATAATGTTTGTATCATTGGAGGTTCCTTGATAAACACAGTATCGAAGATCGATTATTTTGGTGCAACTTTTTCCTCTGATCTCTGTTGGTTTTCACATGTTTTATTACTATCGAAGAAAATATTCCGTCTGACTTACATAAAGAGGCTACATGCTCAACACTTACTCCTACAGTTTGTCAGTTCTTGCATATTACCTATTATTATTTCCTGGACTTTTGAGAAAACGCTGCTGTATTGCGGAGAAAGCTGAAAGCAGTTAGCAGGGTATGTGGTGAATTTTTTGAGGTCAAGAACTTGCGAACTCCTGGCAGGTGTTATCAGATAATAACCATCCACTCCATTCATATTTTTCTCTTTGTATATCTCTGGTAGAACGAGACGTCAATACATTAGAATCCACTAACGCAAGCAAAAGTATTAAAGCTCTACAATGCCTTAACTAGCAAATATACTATGTGACGGACAAGTTATTGGAGTAGGTCTGTTCAACAACTTTTATTCTTAAACATGTTTTTAGGTGAAAAAGTTGCACCGATTTAAATCTTTAAAAGAACATTATAGGTAGTTTATCTACTTAACTTATGTAAATATGTATGCAGTTGTCAGTTTCTCTCACTTTTTTTTCTCTTTTCGTAAAAAAAACTTGTTGAAATACCTTGTGCTAAGAATTCTATATTGTACCAAAAAAATAACTTCATAATCAATCACTCATCTCATTAATGCGACAAAAACCTAGCATAAGGAAAAACATCTTTTAACATGGCGACCACCTAATTCGTCCCAACGTTGGACCCAAATAGATCACATCGCTATCAGCCACCGATGGAGGGGCTCGATAGAAGACTGTCGCTCATTCTGGAGCACATGCTTAGATTCAGATCATGCTCTAGTGCGAGCGCGCATTTGCTTGCGTCTTACTGGACGTAGGAAAGACGCTGCAAGGAAACCTCTTAGGGCCCTACTTAATGATAGTCAAGCTAAGAGTACATTTCAGGAACCACTAGGCAGTCATGTATGTGATGCCCACCCCGATGCAGCATGGAACGATATCCGAAAAGCTGTGGAAACAGCAGTGATATCTGCTAGTAAGGTAAACAAGAAGGTTAGGGAGCAACACTGGATCTCAGCAGCATCAATCTCACTGATAGATGCTCGGAAACTCATTCCACCTGGCTCTGAACATAATGAAGAGCGGAGTCAGCTTAAGCGCAAGCTGACAAGAAGTCTACGCAATGATCGCGAACAGTGGTGGGTAGCGAAAGCAAGAGAGATGGAAAAGGCAGCGGCGATAGGTAATAGCAGACAATTGTTCAGACTCGTTAAGGAAACCGGAATTAGGAACCCGACTGTTAGCGAAACAATCTCAGAGAAAGATGGACATATTATTCATTCTCAATCCAGGAGATTGGATCGATGGGCAGAACACTTTAGGGATCAGTTCAACTGGCCTTCAGCCACACTTCGGATTCCCACGATCTCCAGTCAACCTGAATGGCAAGTTAATGTAGGTCCTCCGTCCCTTTACGAAGTTGAAAAAGCCATAGGAAATCTGAAACGAGGGAGAGCAGCAGGTCCTGACAGGTTTACTCCTGAGATTTTTAAGGATGGTGGTCCAGTATTAGCAGTGAGATTAACCGAGGTCTTAGGTAGAATTTGGGAACTGGACGTAATTCCATCTGACTGGTCTCAATCACTGATTGTGCCAGTCTATAAGAAAGGACAAAAGTCCTCTTGTGACAATCACAGAGGAATCAGTTTGACTAATATAGTGTCTAAAATATTAGCTTCAATAATACTTCGACGCCTAATCAAAGCTCGTGAAGAGCAGATTAGAGAAAACCAGGCCGGTTTTCGACCTGGACGTGGTTGTATAGATCAGATATTCACACTACGTCAGGTTCTAGAACATAGACACACATTCAGACGCCCCACAATGATAGTATTTCTCGATCTTAAGGCGGCATTCGACTCTGTTGATCGTGAGGTTCTATGGCAGTGTTTGTCACTGAAAGGAGTACCAAAGAAGTACATTAACCTTGCAAAGGCTCTCTACTCGAACACAACTGGTAGAGTGAGAGCTTATGGCGAACTGTCATCAGAATTGATTACCTCAAGTGGTGTTCGTCAGGGTTGTCCACTCTCCCCATTCTTGTTCAACTTTGTGGTCGACGTACTTTTAGAGATAACACTCTCCTCATCTAAATTTCCAGGGGTTGAACTTCTACCGGGAGGTTCACTTGTTGACTTAGAATATGCTGATGACATAGTTTTATTTGGTGAAGACGCTGACAAAATGCAGAGTCTTCTGACCACTCTAAGCAACAATGCAAGCATGTTCGGGATGCGATTCTCTCCCTCTAAATGCAAAATGTTGCTTCAGGATTGGGTTACATCGACACCCGAACTAGTGATAGGGAGTGAAGTAGTTGAGTGTGTCGACCGCTTCACTTATCTTGGAAGTCTCATCAGCCCTTGTGGTTTGGTGTGTGACGAAATCTCAGCACGGATACAGAAGGCTCGACTAGCTTTTGCCAACTTGCGTCATTTATGGCGTAGGCGAGATATCCGTCTATCAATCAAAGGACGTGTTTACTGCGCAGCAGTTCGCTCCGTCCTACTTTATGGCAGTGAAACATGGCCGGTAAGAGTAGAGGATATTCGTAGGTTACTAGTATTTGATCATAGGTGTCTTCGAAACATTGCTCGTATATCATGGGACCATCGAGTAAGTAACACAGTTGTTAGGAAACGGGTACTAGGTAAGGATGGCAAATCAATTGATGACGTAGTGAAACATCATTAGTTCATATGGCTGGGACACGTGTTACGTATGCCCAACGACCGACTGCCTCGACGTGCGATGTTCAGTGGTATAGGAGCAGGTTGGAAGAAAGCTAGGGGCGGCCAGACCAAAACATGGCACAAGTCCATGAAGTCACTGACAAGTGGACTGAGTCATGTTGGTAGGTGTAGACTACCTGGTTGGGGACTGCGAGATGATAGCAACCGATGGTTAGAGACCCTGAATGACATGGCTCAAAATCGTTTGCAATGGCGCAGGTGCACACACTCTATGTGTTCTCCCAAATTCTAATCTTCTGAATTCTTCAGGTCCCTTTTTTCCTCTTTCCAAATTTATTTCAGTGTATTATACTCTTTAAATAACATCTCCAAACCCTAATCTTCCCGATTACTGCTTATACTCTTGCTACCTCTACCACTACGGGATTTGAATCGACAACTGCATCTCTGTGCTAATGTGGTGTGGCAACTCGAACTGATGTACGTACGTACGAAGTTCTACGTTGTTACTGACTGACTGATAATCCTGCTTTTAATTACTGAGCTCCTTACTATTACTTCGTATCTTGTTTGATATTGAAGGAATGGGTGATGGATAAATGTTGATTTAACAGCTACTAAAACTACACAAACGAGAGAATTCTTTCTAAACCAAGGGATTGGTGACCCTACATTAAGTGAATCGTATAATGCAAGTCAAACTCACATCTGCAACTGGTTCATCGCAATTTATATAAAAATTCACCAAAATCATAACAAAACAGCAATCAGAATTGAAGAAATACTAATATGCAACTTCAAGTAATAAACATAGCGAAAAATAAAAACAAGAATTAGGAAATAAAGAGCTGACTCCCACGACTTTATATAAATGCCGAATCGCTTATGACTGATGTCCAATATCGGTATCAAAATTAGGTACATATTATTGATAATACACAAAATATGAAAATAAAAATGTATATCAAAGTCTAGCATCTTTAAATATACGCCTCATGGTCACACTCACTCCGGAACGACTTTGACATGAATTAGAAAGATAATTTATACTAAACCGATAGGGTGAAATTCCGCACATAGAGAAGTCAATGATGTGTTCTGTTTCCACTTGTGAGCTACCTAAAGATGGAGCATAAGCTGAGGGAGAGTTGAAGTGTTCGAGAATGTTGCACAATTCATTCCTTAGTTGATTGCTAATTTGACGACGATGATCCTCTTTTTCTGTGGTAAACAATAGTTGTTAGAAGACGATCGATGAAAGGAATCATAAGTGATAAATCAGAGCAAAACAAGAAAATGAAACATCATGTAACAGTGAAAACTTAAAAATTTTCGACTTCTAGACTAATAACGTTGTACCAAACCGCCCATAAAAAAAGACTTTAAGTCAACACTGTTTAATATTATACATGTATATGCCGACTGCTTGATAAAACGCGTAACAATCATCTGAGCCTATTTCTATCACAGTAACTTCATTTTGATAACAATCTAACCAAATTATAACGTTTTTGCATCCTCTGTAAATCCTCATACTCGTCTTCTAGTTTCGTTCAAGCTGATGGAAATCCTTCGATATTTTATATTCTTCACGTAGCTAAGATACCTATTTCCCATTCTAGACACTTATTACCTGTCTTTTCTTTAGCTGTCTTTTATGTTCTGGAAATATCCATCTAAATATGCTATACAGACAAAACCCCATCCTTTACGTAACCAGTTGACAAAAACCCTAAAATAAAATGAAATCAAACTATTTTACTTCATTTTTATTCTTGAACCATCAAAAGGAAACAATGCAAGTCACTTTAAAATCAACAAAAAGCAACAAGCCTGAAGTTCCCTAATATCAAAACTCAAAAAATTAACAAGTTCATGTACTTCTGTAGGGTTCTCTTCCCGATTAACATCATAGATTAATGATTTTTAATACAACTCCATGCATGAAAATCACCCAACATTTGGGCATAAATTGAGCCACCTTGTAACTCGAATAAACTGGCAACTGCAAAACACAATTGCCACAATCCAAAATAATCACCAATAGGAAAACTATAGCAGACGATCTCTAAGAAAGCTTTATTAAAGTGGAATTTCTAACAGTTCTGCTACGGCGTTGTTTATCGCGATTTAGTGGTTCTACGTAACGGATCACTAAGTGTTTACATCCCAGAAACATACTAAATAGCTTTTTTTATGACAAATACCATTGTTTAGATCGAAATTGGTACAGGTTTGTACTCAACTGAAATTATGTTAAGTATCCTGATAAGTGTAGCCAGTGAATACTAATGTGAGGCATTTGGAATATATTCCTAGCTGCCCATATTTCTATAACATGAGAACGATACGAACTCAAAGACTGATTATTGATAGCATAGTGACTAAACCACTCATTGAACTGGACATTAATTCAGTAACGTATCAACACACACTGAATTCGAGATAAAATATAGATGCTCAAAAACATCTAGGTTACCATTCGCACTGACGGTTTTCAGAATCACATTTACAATCCAACGTTCCCAAGTCGCGGCTTCTGGTCCCAACCAAACCCCTTTTCTGTGAACCACAAACTCCAAGTTAATTGCACCACGAACTTCGCCATTATTGTTAGATGAACAGCTATCACGATGCATGGCTTCAACAAAGGCTGAAACTGAAGTTGCCACTTTTTCGATAAGTTGGTTGGAGTTTATACATACCTGGTAGAAGTTTGAACAGAAGCCAAACAAACTGTAAATTATATGCAGCAACACTCATCCAACAGACCATAATCAGCATGAAATTACGTTATACGACCTTAATAAAGTGGACGGTTCAGAACGTTATTAACAGGATGAAACGTGTATAGTTTGGTTGTTGAGGAAGCGAAAAAGTTTTTTAATCGACAGTGTTCCATTCTGTTAGTCAATTATGAACAACATAA
Source organism: Schistosoma haematobium (assembly GCF_000699445.3). Taxonomy (NCBI): domain Eukaryota; kingdom Metazoa; phylum Platyhelminthes; class Trematoda; order Strigeidida; family Schistosomatidae; genus Schistosoma; species Schistosoma haematobium. The sequence goes on along the minus strand of NC_067199.1, from coordinate 14,307,251 downwards.
GGCCTGGGAAATATGGTCATCGGTTTAAGTTCCTCAACGTATCAGTAGAGCAGGCTAAAACTGTTCAGATAAAAGCCAAAGTACTAGATGTAATAACAGTATCAGTGGTTGTAAGGCCATTCGGTTATTATTTACTTATTTTAACACATAGATATTCGTACAAGGAGGCACCAAATACATATGCGCCACACAAATCTCATTCGATATGTGTGAGGGCCGTGATACTGCCCGGGTACCCAAACCGAAGCAGGGACCATTTGGTATAGACAATGATTTGAAAATTCGAGGAATAAGTCAGAGATAGCTTTAAAACTCGAGACCTAAGGGATGACGAGTGAATGCATATGGGCCATAGTGACAGATATTGACTAATGCTATCCGTCTTCAACCATTAATTTCAATAATCGCATGAAACTTAACCATGTAATCTGTAATAACTAATACAATTTAATCTGAAAGTCAATGACTTCATGGACCGATGCTACATCTTGTTTTGGCCCCCATAGCTTTTTTCCAACCGAACTCCACATCGGCTAAAATCTATTAGAACACGTAATATCGATACCTGTGGGTATATCCGAATAGTAATTGAACCTTTATAGTAATACAAATTGCGAGGATTAATAGTTTGCTTGATCTATCCTTAAAATCGAACGCTGAGTTAAGCGGTGGCTATGAATGATGAATTTGGCTCCTATGATCAGGCGATAACGAAAGAATAAATGTTTATTAACATAATTTACGTCAGGTCAGGTCAGCAACAACGTAGAACTTCGTACGTACGTACATCAGTTCAAATTGCCATACCACATTAGCACAGAGATACAATTGTCGATCCAAATCCCACAGTGGTAGAGGTAATAAGAGTGTAAGCAGTAATCGGTAAGATCATGGTTTGAATATGTTATTCAAGGAGTATAACCCAGTAAAACAAATATGGAAAGAGAAAGGAGACATGAAGAATTCGGGAAGACGCAGAGTGGATGCACCTGTGCCACTGCAAACGATTTTGAGTCATGTCATTCAAGGTCTCTAACCATCGGTAGCTATCGTCTCGAGTACGTACCTGGTCATTTAGTTGTGTAGACAGATAAAGCATATAGACAGTATAGAGTAGATTTATCTCAAGTTGTCATACCGACTATCTCAATCCATCTAAAAAGCCAACAATTTTTTATGAATTGGAGATTTCGTTTTGTTACAAATTACTGAAATTGAGCTTGCTTACAAACATCTTAACTAATTAATCTTTTAAACTATAGTGTGAATGTTTTGTTTTCTCACGAATATAATCCTAGAGGACTTTTTCATACACTTTTGTAAGGACCCCTTACTCTACACGCAATTGGAAAGTGAAACGAAAAAGTAATTAACCTTAGAAAAGGAATAATGCTCCTAAATTCCAGGGAGAGTGGAAAATCTGGTTCTTACCGTTATGCCCCAATAATATTTTTCCTTTGGTCTTATTTAACACCATCTACAACTAGAGTTGAACACTCTGAATGTGCATAAATGGAGTATCAGTTCAGACGTGACGATATGAGACAGATGAGCCAAGTATTATATTTGAATTACTTTAAAATACACCTGAAAAAGTTGGCTCGTCGAGTTAAGCACGATATGATTCAACCACATATGCTTTCCTTTCCAATCGTAATAACAGTCAACTATCATTAATCAATCATTGATACCTAAATAACACTATATTTACATAGCTCTATGAATCCATAGACCGCATAAAAGTTTGAGTCCTAGTGGAAATTCCAGCCCACAATAAGTATATGTAGCAGGTCTTTTTACTGGTCTGTGCATACAGTAGACGGGGTAACTCTCCAGTCACTAAAAGGCAGTTGATTTGCCTCCCCAATCCGTTTAAAAACAGGATGTGCAATTTGCTTCCTCTTATGCAGATGAGTCACAAATATACAGTCTTTCTCAATGTAATTCACTGTCACTAAACCCGAAATACAGTTACGTACCTATCCTTGCTTGCCAACCATTGAATCTGTACAGGTGACTGAGGAAACTGTCCTTCCGTTGATAACTAACCTCAAACCTGGTAAGATACTGGGCCCTGACGGGTTACATCCACGGTTGCTGTCATCACTTGTGGACATTATTTCTAAACCGCTCGTGACACTCTTCAACATGTCCCTTTCACTCGCTCAACTCCCTAGAGATTGGAAGGACACTATAGTCAGTCCTATGTTTAAGGATGGTCAGAGACAGCTAGTATCTAACTACCGGCCTGTCAGTCTAACTAGCATAGTCGTTAAGTTACTTGAAAAGATAATTCGGGTTAGGTTGCTAAGCCACATAGCTTCACACAATCTGCTGGCTCCTGAGCAACACGGGTTTCGTAACAAGCGTTCGTGCTTGACTAACTTGCTTATTGCGAGGGAGGATTGGACAGCAGCCTTAGATAACGGTTTGTCTATCGATACGATATTCATAGATTTTAGCAAAGCATTTGACACGGCTTCACACGTATGTTTTATGCGGAAGCTCACGGCCTTCGGAATAATAGGTACTGTACATGAGTGGATAGACAACTTCTTATGTGACCGCAGACAGAGAGTTAAGGTCAACGGAACGCTATCCGATTGGAAGCCGGTCAAAAGTGGAGTACCCCAAGGCACCATCTTAGGCCCTCTGCTCTTCCTTCTCTACGTTAATGAGTTACCGCTTTTACTTAGGTCGTCGACATTATTGTTTGCGGATGATGTAAAAATCTGGGGAACAATAAAAAGTGCGGCTGATCAGCTGGATCTTCAAGCTGACTTAGACGATTTCGTTAAATGGGCTCGAGAGTGGCGCTTAGAAATCAATGCTAGGAAAAGTGTGCTAATGCACATTGGTCACGGTAATAGTTACCGTTATACTATTGGGGGTAAACCTCTTCCATGCGTTCAACGGCATAAAGACTTAGGAATAGTATTCAGTCATTATTTAAAAACAACTACGCATTGCAACGCAGCCGTTGTCAAAGAATTTCGTGCGTTATGGTCACTTCCCCGAGCGTTCAAATCTTTTGACGAGGAAACGTTTCGAATTTTATATCATACCTGTATAATACCACATTTAGAGTACTGTATCCAAGCAGCTAGCCCGTGTCTGGTAAAGGATACTAACTCTCTTGAGCGTGTCCAGCGTGTGGGAACGAAATTAGTGAAGTGTCTTTCTAGACTCTATTACGATGAGCGTTTAAAACGCCTAAATCTTTTCCCCTTGTATCGTAGGACTCGAGGTGACATTATACTGGCATTTCGTATCTTTAATTATTATTTGGGTGTTAATATGTCTTCTCTTTTTGCTCCCTCCAGCACTAATAATTTCCGAGGTCATAGCAAGAAGGTTCATAAACCACGATCTAATAAACTTAAAGTGTGGTTCCGTTTTTTTCATCGAGTAGTCAATCGTTGGAACGCCTTACCCGAACAAGTGGTATCAGCCCCATCAGTGAATACTTTCAAGAAGCTAGACCTTCACTAGAAGGCAATCTGTCAGGATTATTACAGGTTCACCAACCTACTATTCTTATTACTGAAGACTGATTTTGGGGACTAGTCGAGTGAGGTAAAGTGCCCGTAAAAACCAAACAAATAAGGGTATCTGAGTCGAATAATCAAAGACTTAACATGATACAAAGTTCATCACGCCGATTAAGATTATTAAACAACGTTTAAGCTATCTTTGCCTGGATTTATGTCTACTCTGCAGCATAAACGACGCCAGAACCACACAAGCTACACCATAGAACACTCACTAGGAAGTATGGAACTTACGTAGGTCAAGTCAAGACTTTTACAATCCACATCACATATACCAAGATAGGAATTGTAGCTCACTGCTCCTCCTTTAAAATCAAGCTGTATTGAAATAAAATAACTACAGAAACTCACAGTCGGCAACGTCCTATGAAGTAAAATTGTATGAAATAAAGCTGAAACACAATGTTACAACAAATTAGATACCTGAAACAACATCCGAAATTTCAGGCTCTACAACAGACTATTAAAAGGATTAAAAAACTGAAAAAGCATACGAAGATAAAGGAGTATTCTCTGCAGTTCATCACAGGTAAGTCCAGGTCAAATTCACCACCACGACCTTGACTAGCATTGTTGAAGGCGACCATTCCGTATTTGTGGTGCTCGGATTTGGGCACTGTGCAAAAGCTGGCTCAAAGTGTTTCCCTGGACTTTTGTACGTTGCCGTGGTATTTGTTGAAATCATTAAAAATAAGAACTAGAGTTGGTGATCACATGCAAACTCTTATTTTAAAAGCACAGACGCTTATATAGACGTTTTATGTGGCAGAATACTGCCACTAGTGGTATAATGACAGTATTGTCAGATAGAAGATGTATTCATTTATATTAACCAAAATACTGGTTTTGAGAGGGAGATTGTCGCTGTTAAGTGTTCTGGACATTTCACTATTGAAATACGTCAATGTCAATAACAATAAATTATGGAATTAAGCTATTCGAAACTATTTTGTCCTTTTCTATAATACGCAGAGTAATGACAAAGCTAACAGAGCCACTGACGAATACAATTGGGTTGTTCCGTTGATAACCGTAGTTTCAACGCTGGTAACTGGTACCAGATATATTAACTTCACAGTTCACTGCTTCGACTTACGATCAAATTTGAAAAGGTTGATATAGGCCTATATGTATGGGCCACGACATTTAGAATCATCATAAGTTTTAACACAATGGAAATTACGAAATGAACTGCAATGGTACTTTTAGAAGTTTCATTTTCAATACGAAAGGATGTACGAAATTGAGTATACAGTCGTGTGCATTTAATTATTTTGTGTTGAGTAACATAGTTTCCCTAATATCAATGTTTACTTCTGAACATATGGTTTCACTAAACAATAAGTTATTCCTTAAGGAATAGAATATAGAACAATTGTTCTATGTTAAGAAGTTCTGTAGAATCATATTACAAGTTATCTCCCCTGAAAAGCTCAATAGACTAATGCAACTGTATCTATTGCCCTTGCTTTACGAGAGTTCACTGGAATATCGTAAACCAACGTCCATTAGTCGGTTACGCGACTTCCATTTCGGGAACCAGAATGAATACACTACTTTTCTTAGAACTTTTAATTATCCCTTTAGACAAGGTTATGCATGTCCCTGTACAATAAAGACGTTAATAAACCGAGTTATACTAGACAGTAACAATCTAGGTGGTTAATAGATGAGTACTATATATCGGAGCGCGCATGTACTACATGGAAATAGGTTGTCGATTTGATGATGACTTTGAGTAACATGAACATAACTGATTTATCCTGGTAGCTTAATTAGACACTATGAATCTGTCACATTTGGTATCTCACAAACCTGTCGTAAGCATCTATACATTTCAGTCACACCGGCCTAATTTCCCATATTATTGGGAATACGAAAATAATTGATTAGGGATTATTGGATATTTTCTTAGAACATTCAGAATATAAAATGTACATTTGATTGCACGTTATCGTGAAACATGTTCTAAATTCAGCTTTCCAGATAGTTGTCTGATAGAGATGTCACAGGTATGCAAAATGGTTCAATTGGTTGTGGACGGAATATAAGAAACTTTCGCTTAACAGGCTTCCGTGTCTAGTAGCAGGGCATCACGATTAACTCCAGGCAGGAACCTAGGTATGTTAACAATAAAAGAGGAAAAAGAAATCGGTAAATCGTAGTATGATACTATCCTTAATCCTTAAAAATAGATCAAGTTGCCTATTAACGGTCTCCTGGGAAGTCGCTTGGACTAGCTCGGCCGTCAGCGAATTCCAGCATTTGACTACTGTTAAGGAGTAGAAGTTGTGTCTACAGTCCGTTCTGCTATGTCGTGTTTCCAATTTCTGGATGTTACCCCTTAGGTTATTATTCGAACTAAGCCTAAGTAGGTGTTTAAGAGGATGTCCAGAAGTGTTAAGAATACTGTAAGCCATTAATAAATCACCTCTAAGATGCCTATGCTCTAATGGGTAAAGGTCTAGTGAATGGAGGCGTTCTTCGTAAGGTTTAGATTTGAGTCCTCGAACTGACTTCGTGGCTCGCCGTTGGATACGCTCCAAAGTGACCTTGTCCTTTTGGAGTGAGGGAGGGAGTACTATGTTTCCGTACTCTAAATGGGGACGGGTGAAACTTTTGAAGATTATAAGGAAAGTTCTTACATCAAACTGGTCAAAAATGCGCTACAACATAACCAGTGCAAGGTTTGCTCGGAAGGCATTTTTGTCACAGTTAGCATAAGACTTTAAATCATGGGGCACCAGGACTCCTAAATCTTTTTCGACTTGGGATACTACTAGCGAAGAGTTTCCTAAGTTGTAACTGCAGTTTACAATATGTCGCATATGGACCAATTTACACTTTGAAGTGTTAAAGGTAAGTACGTTATCGTCTGCCCAACTTTGAAGTCGAGTCAGATCCTCCTGAAGTGCCTGTATATCGTCTTGGTTGCGTATCTCTCTCCAACGTTTCCCGTCGTCGGTAAAAAATAATAAGTCTGACGTTACCTGTTGAGGAAGATCATTTACGTAGATCAAGAAGAGAAGAGGTTCTAGTACTGAGCCCTGGGGGACCCCACTAGGACATTCCATAGCCTGAGATAAAGTGAAATTAACTCTAACCTTAAAGTGTCGATTTTTCAGGTATGAAGTAAGCCAATCGATTAGAGGTGGTTTGATACCTAGTCGTTTGAGCTTATTGATAAGACACAAGTGGTTAACCTTATCAAAAGCTTTCGAGAAATCAAGGTAAATGACATCAACCTTTCCCTTGCGATCGAGGATGCTTGTCCATCTTTTCACCGCAGTCAGAAGGTTGATTATACAAGAGTAACCCTTCCTGAAACCATGCTGTTGGGGTGAGAAGAAATTTAAGGACAGTAGATAGTTGTTTAAACCGTCGCATATCAGGGACTCCATGATTTTTGAAGGTAATGACAGAAGAGCCACCGGCCGATAACTTGAGGGTTCATTGCGTCGACCTCCTTTGAAAATTGGTGTGATGTGAGCCAACTTCCAATTTTCCGGTAATTTGCCTCGGCTTAGCGAGTGTGAGAACATCACGCTAAGCGGCGTTTCCAGAATTGAGGCTGCTTCCCTCAGTATGGCAGAATGAACCATATCCGGGCCAGGAGAAGTGTCAATTCTAAAGTGCTGCAATTTCCGGAACACCAAGTCAGCGCTCGGGTTCACTTCGGGAAGTCCTTTGGAGTTGCGGATTAAGCTTTTGTCAGTATAGTTTATGTGGGTCGGTTGAAATGTCCGAGAGTATTAACCAGCCAAACGGTTAGCGGCGTCACCATCGTTGTTGGTCGGGCCATTAAGACCTAGCAGTTGAGAAACTCCTGTTTTGGCTTGACGAAGAGAGGCTGCATAACGGAATAAGGTTTTCGGATTAGAGACAAATTTGTCCATAAGCGTTGTCTGGTACTGAAGCCTGTCTTCTCTTATGGCCTTCGTGCATATGTTCCTTATATATTTATATTGCCTGTACTCTCCATTGGTGTCAATTCGTTTGTACTCTGCTCATCAGTGCCTTTTGCGGCTTAGCAAGAGAAGAGTGTGGTTCCTAATGATTGTGGTTGCTGATAGCTATGGGGGACCGTTTGAGGAACTGAATGATTTGTGGCATATATGAGCGTGTGCAGGAAGAAGTCCCAATGAGCATCCACATCAAGTAGAAAATAAAGCCCAAAGTAGTCAAAGCCCCAAATTATCAATACTTCGGCTTTTTAAATCTCGTGTGAAGTCAAATTACCTTGGCACGACTAAATTCTTCATAGTTAACGGAAGCATCCGAATACTATTTGCGAACAATTCAGCAAGCACTTCTCGCAATGCTACAAAGTTGGAACTGAAAGCTCTATCATTACATTTCCAATGCTGACATACAGATACCTATGGAAAACCGATTTTATACCCTCCAACATCAAGCAAGCCATAGCTGCCCTGAAAAGTCTTTTGATGGTGGGCCTGACGGGATCCCTTCATCATTTGTGAAATATGGGAGCAGACAATTCCCACTATTTTGTTTGAAACTTTTCAACCCACCTATGGAATATGGGACCTAACCATCTGTGTGGAAAACATCTCTTATCACCCGTAGATTCGAAACAGGATCACGTAATGATATTGGTAAGTGTAGGCCAATTAACTTGACATCCGTGCTATCAAGAACCACGGAAAATTCATCCACAAACAACAATTAACGTCTTTACTTTCGGCTACTCGGATTAGCCCATCCCAACATGGGTTTATGACTAAACGCTCATGTTTCACATCGCACCTAGAATTTTTTGATTAAATTACCCAGAGAGGAGATGTTGGTCAGTCAGTGATAATTCTTTACTTCGATTTTAGTAAGGCTTTCAACAGTGTCTCACACAAACTTCTTCTAAAACTCTCTTCATTTGGCATACAGAATCCCCTTTTATCTTGGCTAAAATCTTTTTTAGAAGAACGTAGCCAAATCGTTCGCTTTGGACCTTGCTACTCTCAACCTGTGAATGCAACCAGTGGGGTTAAACATGGAAGTGTGGTTGGTCCATTACTCTTTCTCCTTTTTATCAATGACGTGTGCTCCCTCTTTCAGTATGGAAAGCCTTTCCTTTTTGCTGATGGCCTGAAAGTAGTTTATTCATTCTCTTCTCCCACGAAAGAAAGCTATACTTCAGCGGTAATCCAAGAAGAAATAAATAAGTTGTACGAACGGACTGTTTCGTGAAATTTGCCACTTAGTGTTGACAAAGGTGGATTTATTCACATTGGCCACTGCCTTAACCTAAATCTGGCTGTACAAAAACATACACTGAAACCTCTCAACACTGTTCGTGGCTTGGGCTTAAGATATAGCAACAGTCTGAACTGTTCTGAGCACATTGCATCTCAAGTCTCCAAAGCTAGAAAGCTCATCGGATTTATAATGATAAACTCCAATCATATCGAGTCGAGATTATTATTATACAGAAAATGTATCTTACCTATTCTTGAATATGGTATTTTAGTTTACAATAATTGCAGGCATAGTGAACTGATTAAAATTGAAGGTGTTCAAAGAAGATTCACCAAATCTGTTTTGGGGGATTCCGACAACAAGAAATATCACCAGAGATGTCAACAACTCAAAATAGAACTTCTCGGGATCAGGCTTATTAAATTAAAACTTGTCTTTATCTCCCGGTTCATTAACGGTATTTCCTACTCTTCGGTATCCACCCTTTCATACTCCATGATATATTATCACAATCTGCGCAATAAGAAAAATATTCTAGAGATTCCAAGAACGTACACAAACCTACGCCAGAATTTTTTCGTTATTCGCTACTCAACCATGTGGAACAGACTGCCAGTAAAACTCCGTTGCAGTGAAACTACAACCCGGTTCAGAAGTATCCTTGATGAGTTTCTTTCCGATAGTGGATTTTGTCAACCATTGAATATCAATATGTCTAATAATGATTTATACAAACAAGGTTCGTCATCTATCTAATTGACCGTGAAGCAAAGTGTAACCTTTGCAACTTTCAACGTCTATTTTATATTCTTTTTATTTATCTTAATATATAAACTCTCCTTATGTTCGTATTGATAATTATTACTGTTATTATCATTATAATTTGTCCACCGATACATTGGATATTCTTTTTATCTCTTCTCATCCTTCTAAATGTATTTATTTCCAGATTGTCCTTTGAAATCAATTTTGACTTTCATAGCATCATTGTTAATTATTATCGCACAAGTATTTATATTAATATCCGGTTTCACTCTGTATACTATTACATAAATCTAAATGTATTCATATGAGTGCAATAAAGGATTTTTATTTTACTTCTGAGGTCGATATTCATTACACAATTATTATTCTTATCATGGATGAACCTTTTCACTAGGTGTTCACTTCTTTTCTCTCTCTCATTTTCCCTTCTAAATAAACATTATTCTTAAGATTACGAAGTTTGTAATTAAGACAATAACTTGCGTTACGCTTAAATTAACTTCTCAGACCCGTTTTATCTTCACTATGCATATACGCCTTATACATATTGATACTTCGTTATCCTTTTCATTTATTCAAGACTTTCATAGAATCACTCCAATTTTATTTTATTTTATTTGAACACATAAATATTGGTACAAGAATGCGCCAAGTATATATGCGCCACACGAAACAATGAGAATTCAAGGGGAAGGAGAAAAAAAGATTAATGTAAGGTGGTGTAATAATAATAATGGGAAAAATGGCGGAACAGAAAAGTACAATCAGAAGAAATCTTTCAGTTAAGAGAGACACAACCACTTTTTATGAAGGAAGTAAAAGATTACGGCAGGATCGCCACTGGCTTCTATTCTGCTCCATATCTGATAACGTCTCTAGCCACTGTGTAGCACCATCTGTCGGACCCCAAACAGGGAGTCGTGAAGGGCCGACAGAAGCCAGTCCTTTGCAGCTTTCTTTCATCCCACGACACCATGTCATGCACTGACCACCTCTCCGCTTTTTCCAACCAGTCCCAGAGTCGGCAAATAATGCACGACGTGAAATTTTCTGGGACGACATTCGTAGAACATGCCCAAGCCACCGAAGTCGGTGTTTCAAGATGGTGACACCAATTGAATTATCGTCTCTGTGCCTGAACACACGATGCCGAACCTCTGCATTACTAACATGGTGTTGCCACGGGATGTCAGCAATCCTTTGGAGACAACGATGATCGAACACAGAGAGTCGTCTAACATCCCCAACTCGGAGAGGCCAGGTTTCACAAGCACAGAGCAAAACTGCTCTCACAGACGCGTTGTAAATCTGACCTTTTACGGCCAGACTAACATCACGAAGGCGCCAAAGATGGCTCAGATTGGCATAAGCCGCTCTGGCTTTCACTATACGTGCATTGATCTCATCACTCGCACCCCCACCAGCACTTATGCAGCTGCCCAGACACACGAACTTCTCGACTACTTCTATCTGCTCACCATCCAGAGTGAGTACAGGGTTAGAACCCTGCCAGTCTTCTAGAAGTACTTTGCACTTCGAAGGTGCAAAGTACATACCATACCTACGGACACTGATTGCCAACTGATTAAATGCGGATTGCATGCCTTGGGCATTATCGCACAGTAAGACAATAACATCCTCATACTCAAGGTCGAGAAGTCTTTCTCCAGGCAACAGATCCATAGCGCCATTACCTACATCCATCGGAGCTGTTTCCAGAATGTCGTCGATGGCAAAGTTGAAGAGGAATGGTGAGATTGGGTGAGATTGTCTAACTAACCCCACTGCTCGAATAGAACAATGGAGAGAGGTGGTTGTATGCCCTCACTCTGCCTGAGGTCTTTGTATATAGGGCTTTTAGGATGTTAATAAACTTCTCAGGCACACCCTTCTTCAATAGACAATCCCAGAGAACAGTCCTATCCAACGAATCGAAGGCAGCCCTGATGTCAAAGAACACTACGATTGTTGGCCTTTGAAATGTATGGCAGTGTTCTAACATTTGACGGAGGGTGAAGATATGATCAATACATCGTCGACCAGAACGAAACCCAGCCTGCTCCTCGCGAGTCAATCTTTCTCGGGTTTTGAACAACCTACGAAGAATGACGGAAGCCAATAGCTTGGACGCAATCGGAAGTAGACTTATCCCCCGATAGTTGTTACAGGAACGACGTGAACCCTTTTAAATATAGGGACAACTGTCGACTCATTCCATGACGTTGGTACACTCTCTAGTTCCCAAACCTTTGTAAACAACGTCGTCAATTCCTTAGTCAGAAAGTCACCACCATCTTTAAAAAGAGCCGGAGGTAAGTCATCTGGGCCAGGTGATTTGTAACGCTTCAAGAGTTGGAGTTCCTTGCGGACTTCCTCCTCGTTTGGTGGATCAGTCGTCACCGGCCATGGAGGGCAGGACAGTCTGACCGATGTTGCCGGAGCAGCAGGCCAGTTGAACTGCCCTTCAAAAAATTCTGCCCATCGTCCAAGACGTCGATGGATGTTAGTGATTGGCATCCCATCATCCTCGCAGATTGCTTCGCTCACATCAGACTTCTTGCTGCCAGTGGCTCGGATGAGCTGGAAGAGCTTCCGGTAGTTACCAGATGCAGCTGCTGCTTCCAGCTCATTAGCACGATTCGACCACCAGGCTTCTCGGTCCTTTCGCAAGCTTTGTCCAATTTCCTTACGTAACATCCTTCGTTTGTGGTCAAACTCACGGTCACCCGGAGTAGACCGACGGGCTTCAATGAGTTGTAAGGAACCATAAGAAACCCAGTGCTTAGAGGCGGGACGTTTCGCGAACCCACAACTGGCTGTATCCGCCATTTTCATGGCGTCACGCAATTGCAACCAATGCTCATCTATACTTTTCGGTGGAATGGTAGCTAGCCTAGAGGCTAGCTCGATTCGATACTTACTTGCAACAGAAGTTGCAACCAGCTTGCTAATATCAATCCGTTGATGGCGGTCACTTCGTTGTCCTCTGAAAAGTAAGGTAAGATTGGCGCAGACCAAGGCATGGTCAGAGTCCAGATAGGTACTCCAGAAGGAGCGGCAGTCTTGTACACAACCACGCCACCGGTAGCTGATCGCGGTGTGATCAATCTGAGTCCAGGCTTGAGATGCAGAGGGAGGACGCCAGGTGGCACATCGGCGATGACTGTGCCGAAAGTTAGTGCCAGCCAGAAACAGGTCGTGGTCTGTGCATAGTTGCAGTAGACGGTCCTCGTTATCTGTCCTGCAACCAACAAGTCCCCATCAGTCACCTAAACGACTCTCTTCTGTGCCTAGACACCCGACCTGAGCATTCAAGTCTCCGGCCAGTACTACAATATCTGTCGAACGCACTTTCTGGAGAAGAACAGATAACTGGTGGTAAAACTCATCCTTGATTGCATCCGGGCTGTAATCTGTCGGGGCATAGGCGGAGATGACGAAAAGACATCGTTTCTCACGCCGATTTCTTCTCACTTTGATGGAACTTTCTAATCTAGCAGCACATAACCGACTGTCAAAGGGGATCCAATCGATTAGTGCTGCCTCAGCTCTAGCGCTTAGTGCGACACCAATGCTAGCAAGACTAGACGAAGATGCCACAGTGTCCCCGGATAAGCGCACGTAAAACAAGCTTTTTGAAGCGACAGATGGAGATTGAATTTGTAGTACTTCAACAGAGTCTTGAATACAGGTCTCGGATAGACAACAAACATCAATATTAAGACTTTCCAAAGACATAGCACGCCCGATCTGTTGTCCGACCTGCATAAATATGCGAACGTTGAAGGCAGCCAGTTTGAATGGTGCACGTGGTTTCAGAAAAACTGCTTCAGTACTCATATTCGGTGGTGACATACAATTTTCAACCGGACAGTGACTCGTTTAGACAGAGTCGAATTTCCACCAAAGACGAGCTGCTGTATAAACCGAAAAATAAGTATAGACAGAGTAGGAATAAAAGAGAGTGAATAATGATGTAGTAAATAATAATAACAATAATAATAATAGTAATGATAATAATTTGGATCATTTGATTGTTATTTGGAGCGAGAAATGTAGTTTTCATTGATATAGAAAGTTCATCATTTGCGTGTGGGCTGTGATACTGCCCGGGTGCCCAAACCGAAGCAGGTGATTATCTTAGGGGGCCACACCCTAAAGGTCTAACCCACAAGGCAGTGGAGCATCGTGAGGAGATGCATTCCCATGGTAGCCAGTGACTGAAAATTGGTTCATACGTTATTCGTTCCCGCAGGATACTGGAGCTCATGTGCACCACTGATTTGAGATCCGGTTAAAGTGCCGGACATTCGCTTTTCGTCCTCTCATTTTCGTAAACAACACCCCCGCCACAAGAAGGCAGTGAGTAGGACTTCCCTGGCAGAGGCTGTATACGTGTGGCCATGTGAGAGTATTTCGAGAGGGAGGGCGGACCCACCGCGCTCTCGACCGTACCAGGACATTTGGGGGCGCATCACTCCAAAAACGGCTGCACAAACATTTAATCCAGAGTCATATCATACTGCGATAATAAGTTGTTTTTTCTTAATTATTTCTTGTTACGATACAAACATAGTCGTTTATTCTTGCTCTGTGTTCATGAACATGCCTATTATACTGTTTGCGTATTTCACGTCTCCTTTATTTCTATTCCCTTATTTTCTCCATTTCCTTCTTTAAACTAAATTCAATATTCTTCTCAATTACACAGACCCGAATTATTATTATTAATATTCTACTATTGTTACTGTTTTTTAATATGACAAATATAATGCTAACGTTATTGAAAATTGTGTACTATTGCAATTTTGAAGAAACCCGAAATGGTTTCCTCAGAACGCTTATGTACCCATAAGATGTTTGTGAATAATAATAATAATAATAATAATAACATCACAATCCACATGTTGTAGATAGTCCTGTAGAGCTGACACATTCAACCGTTTGAAATTCCAGCGCAATTTGTTGGTGGGATATCTCAGCTCAGTTTTGCTGACGAAACTGAAAGCCATAACGACGTGATCGCTTTTTCCCAGGGTAGCCAGGATTGAGAGGTTGTCAGCTAGGAATTCTTCGTTTGTGAATACACAGTCTAAGCGCGATGGTGCCTGACTGTTTCTTCAACGAGTTGCCGACCTCACATTTCCGTATAATCCCAAGTCATCGATGAGGCTGAAGAACCGAGCTTCAATTGAGTTGTCGCCTCCAGTGTACGTGTGTTCCGCGAAGTTGACTCTCGGGAGATTGAAGTCCCCTAGAATCATGATATGAGAGAAACCGAGACTAGTAGAGCGGGATAGTCCTTCCAGCATACGACTATCGTACTCGATGTCGGCGGTGAGCTTCCTATATATGACTCCGACTAGACACCTTGAAGTACTAGACAATCTTACAGAGCACCATATAGATTCCTCAAGACTGTTAAACTCGAGGTTGTGAACTTGGTGCACCCCCAAGCAAGATCGTATGTACACGGCTACTCCACCCCCGATTCCTGATTTTCTGTCGTTGCGAAACAAAGACATTCCAGGTACTGCTAACTCCTGGTCCAAGAACTGAGAGGATATCCAAGTTTCAATTATTCCTATCAGATGAGCCTTGTTAGTACTATTAAGTTTACGTAGATCATCCATTTTGTTTGATAGACTCGCGGCGTTCATGTATAAGCAGTTTATGCTTTCGATTTGAAACGCGTGAGCTTATTCCTGTTTGTCTGAATGAGCCTTATGTGAATGAACAGGTAGCCCACCTATATAAGGTTTGCCGAGTTGGTAGGCCCTGTCCTTTACACGTTTTTTATCATCGAGACAGTCCACAAGTGGAATGGTCAGCTCTAACTTGCCTTTGTGCTTGGTCCTATTTTCATATGGCCTATCCGGGTGCATATGGATTCCAGCTGGCAACTGAGGTCTGTTGGCACGAAATGTCTCCGGAGTTGCGGTCGCCATATGGGAAGATGGGAAAGTTATCTTCATTAGCCGAGGTCTGGAATCACCGTCCTTCTTGGCTAGTCTCGTCACGTGTTGAGTAAGTATGTTTTTGGGCCTCAAGGATTGTTTGATGAATTTCCATTCTCTGATGTCGAAGTTTGCTTGATTAGAGTCCGTGTTTTCCGGTACACCTTGCACAATTATATTCCTTCCGCGGAAAAACTGATCGCGAGATTCGTTGGGGATGTTCCGGATATGATTGCGCTCAGAATACGGTATGTCAGGTAACATTCTTAAATGTTACACGAAGTAGCCTCGGGTGATTTTGATGCTTAGATTCCTTTCCCCGAGTGAGCTGTGTGACCGTCAAAGGCTCTATTCTTGGAAGTTCAAGTTCCTTGTTCAATTCTCCCCAGAGCATCCTGTTGTTTTCGTTCTGCAAACTGAGAGGAAGGTCAGGGTTGTCTTTGAGGTTCATGATTATGAGATAGTCATCACGAACCGTTATTGTTTTCCCAAGTTTTCCGGTGCGTTCAGGTTCAGCACCTTGTTGTTTGGAGGTCGAAGTACGTTTCTGAATCTTAAGCTCTTTGATGACCGGACGGACGTTCTTGGGGGTAGACTGTACGACCAAATCACCAGATGATTTCCGTACAACACCTGGAATGTTCAGCTTAGACAGTGAAGCCTGGTCATTTTTAACTTTTAACGTGGGTTCAATCGCCTACTGAGGTTTTGAGGACCACCGTCGTGTTCAGGGGCCCTGAGCTGTGAGACCCGAGTTTACTGAGGGAGTTGATTACTATCAACGTAATGGTGGTGCTGAGTTTCAACATGTCATCATTAGTGCTAATGCATGCTCCGTCGATAGTAGACCTGTTGACATCCCTATTCTTGTTTTCGTTGCGCGCTCTGGTTTGTCTACCTGTTTTACGACTGTCTTTTTCCAAGGTTGCTGACAACTTACTCTGCAGGCCTGTCAGTAGGACAGTGATGTTACTCAGCAAGACTACAGAGTCCGTGCTGCACGTAACACATTCCTACTTATGATCCAACTTGCTGAGTCTGTTGTAAGCAGTTGCTGTGAGATCTGTGAACGCTTCATGGAACCAAGCTTTCAGTTGTTGCACTGCATACCACGTGTAACAGCAAACGGCATCCAGGTCGTTTGCATAAATTTTTCATGACTATATTGACGTAAACTGTGTTGTAGATGCTAGCAAAAGCCTAAGACCTTAAAAAATACACTAAAAAGCACACTGAAAACGGACACAAGTGGATGAAAACGGATGAGAAAAACTGAAGTAGCCCTTACGTGAAAAACTGAAAAAAACCGAATAGTAAGCTGAGGCAAAACCACAGTTAACTATTAAATTTGGTGAAACTCAAAAAAAGTAATCTACCGAACGTATAGCTCAGGGTAGATTCTTTTGATCAGAAATGGTACTTTTGTTGCGTAAGAACACAGCAAAAGTTTGATGAATGCAAATCACGTTAGGACTAAACTTTTCGTCCGAAAAGCGCTCAAGTATGACAACGCTCTAATCAGTAACACCTATTATGAATCGTTTGGGCAGCGTTTCTTAGACCGAAAAGCATTCGCAAAAATTCGTAGAGTCCAAAGGGAGTTATGATGGCGTTGTCGGAATGTCGTCAGTAGCCATAGGGATTCGGTTATACGCCTTAACCAAGTCGATTTTCGAAAAGACAGTTGTACCTTTCAAGGTAGCTGTCAAATCGTGAATGTGAGGCAATGGGTAACGATCGGGAATGGTTTTCGCATTCAATCGCACATAGTCACCAGTTGGACGCCAATCGTTGCTCTCCTTTTTAGGGAATATGTGCGACGGAGATACCCGTGGGTTACTTGACGCTCGTATGATTCATAAGTCTACCATGCGGTCAAATTGGTTTTTCGTAACGGTCGATTTTGAGTTGGGAAAATTGCAGGTTTTTCTGAATTTTCTAGAGGACTTTGCATACTGGCTACGATACCAGCACCAGTCGAGGTTATCAGTCTATCGTGGTCTAAAGACAGATCACCTACGTGAAGTGCTTCTCCGTGGGGTATTTGACCGTTCATGGTCGTTACGAAATTTAAGATAACGTGTAAGTGTATAAAATAGATCTGGTATGTCATTCTGGCTCGTTTAAGGCTTTTCTTTGACTGAAAAAACCTCAGCATTAGATTTGGTGATTTCTAAGATGCGGTCGGCAGATGCGGCCAGCTCATCTGAGGCGTTGTTTTAAAACTAGACCAGCACAGCTTGCACCTGTTGGGGAAGTTTGGATAAGAAAAGTTGTTTGAATAAGACATCATCGGAGGTTCTTTGGCCGATAACGTCCCCCATTTTCTGCAACATGTCTGTCGCAGAACCGTACTACAGGTAAATATTATCAAGGAGTTGGTCTAGCCTTTGTGGATGAGTTAGATCTACGCGTTTAAGAATAGGTCGTTCAAGTGTTTCTTAGGGCTCCAAACATACTGGGTGTTACGTACCTGTTGAATTCGCTCGGTAGTGCCTTTACTACTGCGAGAAATTGTGCACGTGGATCGGTCACACCGTGTTTGTAGGAATCGGCCTTTGCGTAGCAGAACCAGGCTTCGATATTGTCAGGCCAGAAGGTCATTAGCTGAAATTAGGTTTGTGTCATAGTCATGAACTGAAGCACATAGGGAGTCTGTTCTGTCATGGTGAAATATCAAGTACGATGATGAATGCGTGAAATATATATATATCTAAAGACACGGAAAAATATCACAAATGTATAAGAAATTAAAATAAGGCAGTGATATATAGAATCTTAAAAAGGAACAGACTCATAGTTTGTAATTTGATGTGCTAGATCACGTCGGGCTCACCGGTGAAGATGCCGCAGGTATTCGGAATTTGATAACGCTTTAACCAGTAACACCTAATGTGAGGCGTACTCACCAAGTGAAATCAAAAGACAGAAGCGAGATGGTTGGAAGATATGTTAGATAGGCTATCAATATATCGAGGATCGTCTGATCTAATCTGGTAAGCGATTGCAGGGGATGTTGAGCGCAGCGTTCCCACTCGTGATCTGGTGCGGATGCATGGCCGAGGGCCTTCAGCTAGGTGAGTCCATTAAAACTAATGTGGTGAGCATCCAATGTCGAAGGCTTACAAAGCTATTTAGTTTTGGGATTTATTTACCGGTACAGTCTATTTTCCCAGTTGTCTCGTGTTCAGCTTTGAGGATTGTATGGTTAGGGCCCAGTGTCACTACACATCTACTGATACTGCTTAAATTCAACAAACCTGTGGACTCTAGTGAGCTTCTGATTTTCTCCAAAATAATCAAAAGAAAGCAGATTTTCAGGAGTCTTAGGATTCTTCCACATTGAACAACATGCCAGCGCAGAGCAGGATGTTCTTATTACAGATCATTAGCGTCAAACTCTCAACTGCTTTCTAATCCTAACAAGCATAAATTGAGGTCTGATTTTGAGAAAATCTTTGACTTCACAAACATGCTATCATTAGTAAACTCTCTCAAATGTCTTAATGTTCAGGACGCAGAAGAAAGTAACGGTTATTTAAATAATACTCATTCTTCTCACAATGATGATTTGGATCTGACAATAAACGGTTGTGCTTGTGGTGAATCAAATAATACAATTCAAATTGCTGTCAGTACGACACCCATTCACAGTGACTGTGGAAAAGCTAACGGGCAAACTAGTTTGAGTAATTATATAACTGACCACTCTCTAGAAGTCGGTAAATTCGAACCTTTCAAAGCACCGAAAGTATGCTTAATAACGCTCGATTTTCTCCAAATCCCAAAGGAGCTAAGACAAACCACAAACCTTAGAAATAAACGTCTGGAACATGTTATACATACATCAGGTCTAAAAGGTATTTCGAGTTATAAACGGTTTCTTAGTCGCACACATATTCCTGATAACCTTCTTGGTCCCGCCCTCATGATTTACAGCATACCTATGTCAAATATTAAAGTCAGTACCAATCAGGAGACTTCCTGAGGTTCAGCTTAGTTCTCTGCCGGCAAAGGTATGTATATTTGAAGTGGTGACTAGAATGCTGAATTTACTCCCCCTTACAACACAATTCTTGCATTAGGCAAAGTAACAAGTATTCAATTTTTTTCAGTTGTCTTGATGACTTGATATATTTTTCGCCCAGTTTCGGGGGCTTGCGGATCTGAATTTTTACCTTTATCAGGTTATCTAACCATCAGAGCCATATATTATGCTGTTATTAAGGCTTACGTGTGAGTATTTTTGAATTATTAATTACTTTATTGTGTCTGGATGCCAATCAACTCTTTCTAGTGATATTATATGAGAACGGATACCAATGTGTACTGGTCAGTTACTGAATGCAAACTGGTGCGAATTTAAGAAAAATTAATGTCATACCATGTGTCCTCTTGAAGATGCTTTCCAGATGTGTCGATGAATATATCAGCCTCATGTATTTTGAATACGGACGTATGGGTGATAATCATCTATTTTATTCCGATCATCTATTCAATTAATAATCATTTATGAAGCGCACACTGAAGGCATAAATCATGGATTTAGAAAATTGGGAAGTATGAATTCCATTGTTACACCAGTTCTTCCAAGCAGGTTTTCGGTAGTCCAAAATAGTCAGTTTTATGGCAAGTTCTACATTAAAGAAAGACCTGATCGTCGTTCATTGATTTATTATTTGATCACGTCTTCTACCTCAAGCTCAAATAGCAAAAAATATATGAATTATTGTTCTGTAATTTGAATAAGTGACCACATTATAAACCGCGTTTGTCGGTCTTTAGTACATTGGTATATCCATTCGAATGTGTGGAATAACTAACTGATGGTTTTCGAGCAACCAAAATCCTCGTTAATAGGTCTAGACGGAAAAACCGCTTTAGGGAAATAGAGTTTGGGCTCCCTAGTATATGAGACCACAAATGATGCTGCTAATCGACAGGTTTTGCATCTCTAATGAAGTGAACTATATGTAGAATACAAAACTTGGACAAAACCCGCAGCATCCCAGGCATTTGATAGACGTCGGCTTGGATGTGTGTGGTCATACACGTAATGTTGCTTGGATGCAACAAGCTTGTCATCGAAGGTTGCTGCGATGGTGAATATTGCAAAGGAGAATACTTCGAAAATCAGCCCACCTGTTTCTGTTGAAATGTTTCGGGTAATGGTCGTAGGCTTTTCTCTCACCATGACCATAGCTTACTTAGTCATGTGGCCTGAATGTGCCGAAGAAGTAATAACCTAGGCAGACGAGTTTTGATATGGTCTTCTCTTGTATTCTATCCTATCATTTGCTCGCCTATATTGCCTCAATATAATCAGGTTGAGAACAGGTGTTTTTCACAAAGAGCATTTTAATGATTCATGCTGACTATAAATTGAGGAGGAAAACCTTCACATACTGGTTTGCAAAACAATACGAAATGACAATTACTGATCATTTTTGAAATGAAAGTAACAACAATCAACGGCACTACATACATACTGAGGAGGCATGTGGCTAAATGAAGCAACTTTATCACTTCGTCAAGCTTACTTACTTACTAGCAGTGTGGTGTGTGCTACGGCGGCCTGCTTGAATATCTGGGCTACCTGTTTCTGCCATCTGGTTATTTCAACAAGTTATCTGTTTTTCATTTGTTTTAATTTATAATTATGTCCATTAATCGCATAACCTATTCAGGCGCTTTTATGAAAAACCTAAGACCTTTCACTGCACAAGTTACGAAAAAGTACTATAAAAGGCATCGTGGTGGTTGGCAATATGCGTTAAAGAGAATGAAAATTAATCGTATGTCAATTCCCGAGCTACTAAATTCTAACTGCCGATCACTAATCAACAAAGTGGACTATCTGCAATTCTTCTTAGTCAAAATACGTATCGTAATTGTGGTGTCATCACAATTCAAGAATCTTGGTTGAATGATTTACAGGATGACTGCCTTGTATCACTACGTGGTTTCATAATTTATCGTCAGGATCGATCGAACAATAAAAAGAGGTGTGGTGGCGGTGTAGCTACGTTTGTAAACATAAACTGCTGTCGATCTTCGTTTGTGTGTTTTAAGTTTTCAAGTGGCTTTATCGACTGTCTAACTCTAAGATGTCGTCCAAAACATCTGAATAAATACAAATATGTTTATGTTACCAATATCTACGTGACTTCAGAATGCACACCATCTGCACTATCTGTTTTTGCTGATGAATTCACTGAGTTCGCTGTTACTGCCTTCAGTGATTCACTTTCAGTTGTATGTGGTGATTTCAATTCATGTAACTGTAGCTTCGTTACGTCACTAGGTCACCAAAATGTAGTGGATTTTCCTACCCGTTTAGATGCTCATCTAGACTTCGTCTTCATTAATGATGTGGGTATATATGCGACTCGTAAACGTGCTCCATTGTCTAGCTCGGATCACTGTATAATCCGTGTTCTACCTAAAGTATATGGAAAACATGGGAAGAGTACACTCTTACGTCTAACCAAGAGAGTCAAATATAGGAATTAATCAGAAGAAAATATCCGAAATCTGAAAAACATGTTTCATACGCTAACTGGTAGTTATTTACAGATGATTCACTGGAAATCACTACTGATGTTATCACTTGTTACCTAAAATTCTGTTTTGATATTTGTTGTCCCACTGAAACCATTTTTGTAAGTTTTGATCGACTTACATCTTCATAACTAAAACGACTACAGAGGGTGAAAGAAAGAATGTACAAGGAGAAGAACTCTGATGAAGTTCGTAAGCTAAGTGGTCTGATAAACCTAGAGATTAGACGTCTCAACTGTATGTTTACTCAAATGCTCTTATCTTGCAAAAACTCTCCAAGTATGTGGAAATTCTTTAAAGAACTTACAGGTGACATACAGATTAGGAGCGATAACCAGCTGAATGTTTGTGACTTAAATAAGTCTTTTGTACGTCAGTCATCTGATATGATGCTCCCTTTAACCACAGGTTTAAAGAATAGCTGTGTTCCTACTTTCACTGAAACTGATGTCCGAAGATGTCTCCAGTCGCTTAATTCATCTCGATGTTTGGGACCTGATGGTATTCCAAACATCCTTTTTAAAAAGTGTGCTGACGTCCTATGTTATCCGTTCATAACTATCTTTAATAGACCCTTCTCATCTAATTTCATACCGAAAATGTGGAGAAAGATGAAGATAATTCCTGTACCCAAGAAAGCATTTGCTGATAGGAATGTAAAATTTAGATCTATTGCAATAACTTCACCCTTCCTCAAAACCATGGAAAAATTATTAATACTTCCACTTCAGCCTGGGATAAAAAAGCATACTGACCCATACAAGTTTGCTTACAGACGCAAAAGAAGCACTTTAGATGCTGTTGCTGTACTGCATCACAACATAGTGTTCAACTTAGAAAAGGGTAAGAAGTATGTTCGATGTGCTTTTCTGGACTATACTTCAGCTTTTGACTCCATACCAAGACAACGTTTACTTAACAAGTTAATCAGCGTCAACACTGACAGCTGGATAACCAACTGGCTATGTTCCTACCTCTCTGGAAGGGAACAGTACACCGTGTTTGGAGGAAAACGTTCAGAGTCTCTACTGTCTCATGAAGGTGTACCACAAGGAGTTGTTCTTTCGCCTCTTCTATTCTCTTTTTTTCTGCATGACCTGCCATCTTCCACAGAAAACACTTTTGTGAAGTATGCGGATGATCTCACTATATGTATGCCCATATCTTTCTCTTTACATCCCATAGAAATGAATGAGTTTTTGTCTCGTATTGATTGTTGGTCTGTTGGGAATGGCATCATACTTAATCCGTCTAAATGTCAAGCTGTTAACTTTAGCATGAGACATGTACGGAATATAAACACTATTTTGAGATCCCATAGTGCTTGTACCATCTGAGACTCTTTGATAAACTCAGTGTCGAAGGTCAATTATCTTGGTGTCACCTTTTCCTCTGATCTGTCTTGGTCTTCCCACGTTTTATCGTTATCGAAGAAGGTTTTCCGTCTGACCTACTACATAAAGAGATTGCATGCTCTTGGAATTACTCGTCATTTACTCTTACAATTTGTCAATTCTTGCATATTACCTATCATTCTTTACTGTTCTCCATTATTCTTTCCCGGGCTCTTGAGAAAAGACTTTGCTGTATTGCGAAGAGTGCTGAAGGCAGTTAGCAAGGTGTGTGGTGAATCTTTCGAGGTCATAATTAATATGGTTGTGGACAGACATTTAAAATCATGCAAACTCCTGGCAGGTGTCATTTTATCAGATACTAGCCGTCCCCTTCACTTATCTTTCTCTTTGTATATCTGCTGGTAGGACGAGACGTAATTACATTAAAATTCATGCGCGCAAGGAAAAGTATAAAAGTTCTATAATACCATACCTAGCATATATACTCTGTGACGAACAGGTTGTTAGAAATAACCTAGTCAATAAATTACATTCTCAACATGTCTTTAATTTTAAAAAGTTTGTATAGTTTTTTTGTTTTTTTTTAATTTTTTTATTATTTTTTTAAAAACCTTTTTAATAATCTATCATTGATCGCTTCATGATTTGTTCAAACGTTAAAATGAACACCATCATCACTGTGTGTGAATTTTGAATCATTGTCAGCAAATTATTGTGTTTAAAGCTTTAAAGTTTTCACATAACTGTCAACTGTTATGGCTTCATTATGGCTGGACGACTACTACTTGTTTAAATGTAGATTTAATGAATTCAATAAATATTAATTTACCATCAATGTCATTTGATTTTCTATGTTTCATTCAGATTTATCGTTATTTTTTGACTTGAAGGTTTGTTTGCTCCGAGTAACATGGCTTATCAACTTGAAAATCATGACCAGCCAAGTTTAGCAGACATGACAGAAGCTGCTATCAAAATACTGTCTCGTAATCCTAAAGGATACCTTTTGTTAGTGGAAGGAGGTAGAATTGATCATGGTCATCATGTTAATCAGGCCAAGTAAGAGATTCTTTATTATTATTATTATTATTATTATTATTATATTGACACTACTAAAATTACTATTTTTGTTACATTGTTATTTGTCTTTGAAATGCAACATGTAAGTCTTTAATGGTTACATGTTCTTATACAAAATTCGGTTAATGTTGCGCATTTATTCGAATCAGACTTTCTGCTTATTTTATTCTATCCCGGATGCTCAACACTAACAATAAATATGATTTGAGAGTAATGCATTGACTGAAATCATAGTAATAGATCCGGCGACTTACTCTGAGTCATACACAAGTGTTATATCCAGTAGTAAACTCTGGTAATAAAACATATCTGTGATAATCATCCAGATAAAGTGTTTTCTGAAATAAAATGTAAATAGTTGTGTTCAGTGGTAAAATACAAAGTACTGTACTTGCTTGGCAATTGATGTTGCAAATAAATGTTGCCCAAGTTTCATGGTGTTTGTCTTATACACTAGTTAATTTTCATATTATAAGCGATAGAAGATTACCTCACTGATAAATTTCTGATGTTTTCTGTATTTCTGATTAAAGTATGATGAAACCTCAGGATGTTACAGTGAGCGATATAGCGCCACAACAATATGTTTTCCATTAATCTCGTTTCATTATTTCTAATCAGCAACAAAATTCGTCAGTTAGTAACTAAACTATCAAAGGGAAAGAATGTTAGTCTCTATCGATAAGACTGAATCAACGAATAAAATTTGAGATCATGAACCGGTCAACTTTAGATCGTCACTGAAAACCTGGAAGCACTAGACGGCCGCTTCGTCCTGATATGGGACGTCCAGTGCTTCCAAGTTTTCAGTGGTGATCTATCATTGATCGCTTCATGATCTCTATGAAAACTCAACAACCTCCACGACCCTATACTGATAATAGTATTTGAGTTAAACGACTCGTTTTATCCCGGACTGGATATTATTATAATCATTTTTATTTAACTACCAGCTATGAAATTGCATTTATTATTATATAAACATGACTTCTGATTGATTCATTTTGTCATCTCTGCTACTGTTCGGTATGGGTATATTTATTGTTCTCTTTGCAAATGACTAATGTTTTGCGTTTTTGTACTAACTGTGTTAATTAGTATTTTAGAAATAGATTATAATTCTTAACTATAGCCCTACTAAGACTCTGTGTTTAACAGTATTGGGACTTATTCAGGAAATTCATCTATAGATAGTTACTTCCTACAAACTGTTAGCTGACATTTTGTTATTACTTTTAAATAGAATTTAGCTATGCGAAAGTATACAAAAGAAAATAAATGTGAATACATGTTTTTACAAATAATTTGTATTTGACCAAAAGTGTGTAAATCTGTTTAAACTTCAGATATTGTTTTCATTTAGATCTTGATCAGGCTTTACTCCAATATGCAGTAATGTCTATATGCATTTATAAAAGGTATTAACCCAATCAAGGGAATATTCCAGTCAGTCATAACAATGAAATACGTTACATAATTAATTATAATAATTGAAATGTAAAAATTGGTAGTATGCTGACTGGTGTGCTATTCACGATATGAATGGTAACAGCTTGGATAAATATTTAAAATACCGGTTGGCAGATAGATAGGTCAAGATCCGGGAAAATAGACTTATTATAGTAATAACAATTAAAATTAATCAATAAGAAGTGAGCTTAAATACACAATTGGTGAAGTGGGGATAGGAAAAGGGCGAAGAGAAACAAGTAGACGAATCTCCTTAATTGATATAATATTTTTCATGTAGACATATACTGTACGTTAGAATGAAGCCTGATGAAGACCTAATAGAAAAGATTATTGTTTACTCACATGTGTCGTTTGAATTTACACAATGGAGAAATTTATGGCATAAAATATCGTAGTAATTGTCTAACGATTCAGTTGAACATCGTCTATAATCACACAAGAAGACTTTTTATTTGGTTGTACAACAGATATTCTAGTCAGTTGACAAAAGGCAACAATCAACTTTATTTTATTAGCTTTAATCTATGGACTACTGTGCACAACTACCAAATGACATTCCTAAGGGTTTCACTATAAAATAGTAATGTTTCGACGTTCCGAATTTCAAGTTATTAGTAATATTATTAGATTTATACATAAGCGAATTCCCACGTCTTCTGCTCAGCATAACAACAAAGTTAAAATGTTGTCGTACAACAAAGATAAGCGCAGTTTCACATAAATTTAATCTGCTAAAGGTTTTTAACCATTTTCTGTTGGTCTTATTCTTAGCCATTGGATCAAGACATGGAAAGTTATTTATTTCGCCATTATCTTTGTTTCGCTAAGAAGACACTTTCTAAAACTTAACTGCCATAATTTCTTTAGCTGACTGAGTGAAGATAAGCTGTACAAAAATTTAAACTGGACCATTTCATGGTTATTGTAAACTCAATCTGTATTAGTGACTGAACTCCATAGATGACATACATATAGAATCTACAATACATAGGTATCAGTTTTTTTTAGTAAAGACTCTTTTCAAGTAAACAAACTCTCCATAAAGCTGTCTAGGTGAAACAGGATTATTTCTTTAGTCCAGGCAATATATGATTAGGTTAATTTGTTTACTAACTGAGTGCTGAAAGGAACGAACGATGAGATCTTACAAGCTGAAATATAAATGATGTCAAAATTAAATAAACTGTATTTCCTGTCGCTTTCTCATGTGACAAATACTTAAATGTTTGTGTTGCATTCGATTCTAGTGGTTAATTACTTACGCCTGTTACTCCTCGTGAAGGAGCATAGGCCGCTCACCAGCATTCTCCATCCAACCCTGACCTGAGCAATTCTTTCTAGCTCCGTCCAGTTGTAATTCATCCTTTTCATATCTGTTTCTATTATCCGACGCAATGTGTTCTTTGGCCTTCCTCTTTTCCGCTGCCCTTCAGGATTCCAAGTTAGGGCTTGCCACGTGATGCAGTTTGACGATTTGCGTAATGTATGTCCTATCCATTTCCATCGTCTTTTCCTAATTTCTTCTTCAGCTGGAAGTTGGTTTGTTCTCTCCCACAGAAGGCTATTGCTGATGGTATCCGGCCAATGGATGTTGAGTATCTTGCATAGACAGCTATTTATAAATACTTGTACTTTCTTGATTGTGGTTGTTGTAGTTCTCTAAGTTTCAGCTCCATACAGTAGAACTGCCTTGACGTTCGTATTGAAGATTCTCACTTTGATATTGGTTGAAAGTTGTTTTGAGTTCCATATGTTCTTCAATTGTAGGAATGCGACCCTTGCTTTGCCAATCCTCGCCTTTACGTCTGCATCTGAACCTCCATGTCTATCGACGATGCTTCCCAGATATGTGAAGGATTCTACATCTTCCAGAGTTTCGCCATCAAGGGTGATTGGATTGCTGTTCTCCGCTTTGAATTTGAGGACCTTGGTTTTCCCTTTGTGTATGCTGAGGCCTACTGATGCAGAGACTGCTGCTACACTGTCTGTCTTCATCTGCATCTGTTCGTGTGTACGTGGTAGGAGGGCTAGGTCATCTGCGAAGTCCAAATCGTCTAATTGATTCTGAGCTGTCCATTGTATGCCGTATTTTCCTTCAGATGTCGAGGTCTTCATAATCCAGTCGACCACCAGAAGAAAGAGGAAGGGAGAGAGTAAACAGCCTTGTCTGACTCCGGTCCTTACTTGGGATGCATCTGTCAGCTGTCCTCCATGCACTACTTTGCACTGTAGTCCGTCGTATGAGTTCCGGATAATATTGACAATCTTCTCAGGAACTCCGTAGTGTCGAAGAAGTTTCCATAATGTCCTCCTATCTACACTGTCGAATGCCTTTTCATAATCAATGAAGTTGATGTATAGTGATGAGTTCCACTCAACTGATTGTTCGACGATGATCCGTAGTGTTTCAATTTGGTCTGTGCACGGCCGATCCTTTCGGAATCCAGCTTGTTGATCTCGAAGTTGGGCATCTACTGCATCCTTCATCCGGTTCAGCAACACTCTGTTGAAGACTTTCCCTGGTATTGACAGTAGTGTAATGCCTCTGTAGTTTTCACATTTGCTCAGATCTCCTTTCTTTGGAATCTTGATGAGGTGTCCTTCTTTCCAGTCCATTGGCACTTGTTCCTCCTCCCAAATCTTTTTGAATAGAGGGTAAAGCATGCTTGTGGTTACTTCGACGTCTGATTTCAGTGCTTCAGCTGGTATGTTGTCGGGTCCTGCTGCTTTCCCGTTCTTGATTTGTCTGACGGCCATTCCAATTTCTTCCGTAGTTGGTGGGCTGACATCTATAGGAAGATCTATGTGTGCTGCTTCGATGTCCGGTGGATTCGATGGAGCCGGCCTATTCAGGGGTTCCTCGAAGTATTCTACCCATCTGTTCCGCTGTCGTTAAATTTCGGTGATTGGCTTGCCTTCTTTGTCTTTGACCGGCCTCTCTGGTTTACTGTATTTCCCTGCTAGTTTCTTCGTTGTATCGTAGAGCTGTTTCATATTTCCTTCTCTAGCAGCTTTTTCTGCCGTCGTTGCTAATTCTTCCACGTATTTCTTCCTGTCGCCTCTAATGCTCCTCTTCACTTGCTTGTTTGCTTCTATGTATTCAGCTTGTGCTTGGACTTTTCCTGCTCGTGTTCGGCTGTTGTTAATTGCTGTCTTCTTTTTCTTCCTTTCTTTGATCTTGTCCAGTGTTTCTATAGAGATCCATTCCTTATGATGGTGTTTCTTTAGGCCCAGAACCTCTTGACACGTTGAAGTCAATGTTTCTTTGATGCCTTTCCAGTTGTCCTCCATGGTAGTTTCTTCTTCCTTCAGTAGATCTTGAAAGGCTTGGAATCTGTTGTTGAGAGCTATCTTGAATTCACTGAGTTTGTTAGTATCTCGAAGGAAGGCTGTATTGGACCTTTGTAGTGCTGTTTGTCCACTTGTCCAGTTCTTTTTTAGCTTCAGTTTTAAATTGGCTACAACTAGGTGGTGATCTGAAGCCACGTCAGCACCTCTCCTGGTTCTCACATCTTCCATTGTCCTTCGGAATTTTTTGTTGATGCAAATATGATCTATCTGGTTCTCTGTGTTGTGGTCCGGTGAGATCCATGTAGCCTTGTGTATACGTTTGTGTGGAAATATTGTGCCTCCTATGACTAATTTGTTGAATGCACACAAATTTGCAAACCTTTCTCCATTTTCGTTTCTCTGTCCCAGTCCATGTCGTCCCATGATATCTTCATATCCGGTGTTGTCTATTCCGACTTTGGCATTTAGATCTCTCATCAGAATGGTGAGGTCCTTTCTTGAGCATTTCTCTATGATTGACTGCAGCCGCTCGTAGAATTGATCTTTAATGTCGTCGTTGCTATCATTGGTGGGTGCATAACATTGGATAATATTCATTAAGATCCCCTCCTTCTTTGTTTTGAATGATGCTTTGATGATTCTGGATTCGTGGGATTCCCATCCTACAAGTGCATTTCGTGCTACTTTGGACAGCATTAGAGCAACTCCCTGAGTGTGTGGAACATTGACCTCTTCGTGACCGGAGTATAGCAGCATCTCTCCCGTAGCTAGCCTTTTCTGTCCAGCTTGGGTCCAGTGGGTTTCGCTGATTCCCAGTACTGCCAAGTTGTATCTTCTCATTTCCGTTGCTATTTGGCTGGTCTTCCCGGTTTCCCACATTGTTCTAACGTTCCATGTACCTATAAAAATTTTTGCTCTGGTTGTTAGAAGGGGCATCGGCCTCGTGGCTTCCGAAGGAACTCGGCTTTCACCATGAAGCGTCATAATTCTTCTAAATGAAGACCTTCTAACTCTCAGGGCAGAGTTAAAATGGTTTGAATTATTTTTTCTGGTAAGCGTTTTTTTAGCGAGTTAGTTTTCTACGGGATGGGGACGCTAACCCCATGCCCAACCCTCCTCCTTTACCCGGGCTTGGGACCGGCAGTAACTCTAGAAGAGCTACAGGCGGAGTTTCACTACAACAGGTGTAAGTACTTTTGTAAACAAGTCGAGCATGAATGACCTTTCCTAAAATCGGATTGTTCCCCAGCTAAAATCTCGTTACCTTTCACATATTTTAGAGCAACTATCCAAAAATCTCTTCTGTTATTTTTACAACCAAACTCGTTAGACCAAAGAGTCGATAGTTAAAAACTAAGTCTCTACTTTCTGCTCTATAGACCGAACTGATATTTGGGTCGCTCCAGACTCTTTACAGTTACAACGGCCTCCAAGACATATAAAACCTTTGGTCAGAGGGTCAACTCCCATAATCCTAGGATGAATATCACCATGGCCACCGAATTTATCTTGTTTAAGGTGTTGAGGAAATCGAGAAAGAGCTCTTTTCGCTATGACAACAAATGCTAACAAAAGCTGTCACTGTCACAATTAATTGTTGGTCTCTCACAGTCGTCGGTAGAAAACACTTTGTTAAAATACTCTGACAAATCTCAAACTTTTGCAATATTATTTCTTGCCGATCTCAATGGACTTTCTCGCACCTAGATTTGTGATATTCCACTGCATCTCTGAGTTTGCCCCTTTATAAACGGTAACAACCTTTTGGACTGTTTTCACAATATGTTAGGTCCAAACTAAGGTTTGTGCTAAAGAATAACTGGCTAGGTGGGTTAGATACGCGCCCTTGCCCGGTTGAAACCAAAACAAAGTAAATGTGTAAAATGACGGTTCTAATAGTCATCATAAATTTAAATGTACATTTTTGCCCAAACAAATATGACTACCCAGCTATTCAACCAATAATTGTTCAATTATTCGAACCTAAATTACAATAAGGAAGTTGATAAAGGATGACAGAAAATCTATCCTGTCTGGATAGACCACGCACAGATTCGTTCAAAAGATAATAGTTGGTTGCCTTATAACACAGTGTTTCCAATTCTGGAAGAGTGTTTCAATCCACAATCAAAAATGCACGATTCCAGTCAATACAAGCAACACAATCAAAAGGTGGAACAAATCAATATGGCTGCTGCCAAGACTAGGTATCAAGTAAAACCACATGAATGCAGTTCAGGAAGAAACATAGGAACTTAGTGAAGGCGTAAGAAAAATAGAAACTATAATAAGATACAAATATTACCAACTCAAATGGAATCAAAAAGACTCACAATTTACAACTGAAGGAATCAATAGGAACAAACTGCAAGTGTAAACATGGAGGGATTTGCACACACAAAACATTCAAAATGGATTTTATATTGGCTTCTGGTTTGCTTGTATATAAGCCAAGTATTTCTGAAATATATGACCCAAAAGTGGAAGCTGAGATTGTGTTCTGGACTCAGTAGGAACGGGGAGGCACGAGCAATCAATGAGGACTCAGAGTCGACTCTAGGCTACTCTTACCGGTTAATTTATCATTGGTTTGGCACAGAGCCAAGGCCACAGAAACCATTGTTCCATCTGGCGATGTGGCCACGTGATAAAAAACCGGGCATAAGAATATGGCAAATGGTATATGTGTCTTTAAAAGACGTGCATATTTCAGAAATTTCCTAATTATGTGCAGCCATGTTTATATTACCCATTTGTTTCCCCTTCAGCTAAAGAAAACATTTGTGTCACACGTTTTGATTGTCGACTGGATTGTGGGAAAAGCAGAATTCGAGTAATTGCAAATGACATGTACTCGTCCCGTGCACATGAAGTGTGAGCACTCTGTTTTCTTTGGTCTATCCCATTAAAAGTGCTGTACACCTGCCGACTCTAGGATAGCATACTTGAACGGGTAATATTTGTTACCAATAAAATGTGTCTACCTTAGTAATACAGATTTTCAGTGTAGCGGTAAATAGATCCCCAAAATAAATAGCTTTGTAAGTTTTCGACATTGGATGCTCACCACATTAGTTTTAATGGACTCACCTAGCTGAAGGCCCTCGGCCATGCATCCGCACCAGATCACGAGTGGGAACGCTGCGCTCAACATCCCCTGCAATCGCTTACCAGATTAGATCAGACGATCCTCGATATATTGATAGCCTATCTAACATATCTTCCAACCATCTCGCTTCTGTCTTTTGATTTCACTTGGTGAGTACGCTTCACATTAGGTGTTACTGGTTAAAGCGTTATCAAATTCCGAATACCTGTGGCATCTTCAAGACGTTCGACATTTAACACTGAGAAAAACCCGACAATGGAGAAGGCAGGAGGGAAGAATTGAACTAATTCGAATTGATCGGACGGTGTGTTTCAGCGTCGCATACGTGGTCACTCTGTACAACTTGTTCTTACTCTTATGAAATATGTTCTTTCTCCAGCCTGAATCTGTTCTTCACCATATGTAGGTAATTGTTACGACACGTTGATTCAGTGTAGAAATGGATGTGATTTACACGTAAGATTAATCAGTAACATCATAACCAACGTGCAATTTGGGGATTATGTCCATTATTATTAATAATAATATATTTCTGCAAGGGCGGGTACACGCCATTTTTACAGGCATGATCTACAAATTACATTTATTGGTTGACAGTATGCATGTTAAATAAATATATTCTATAAAAATTAATACCAGTTTATTCCTTCAGATATATTGAGTAATCTTCGAAATATTCTCCTAAGTGACATCGCGTCCGCGTTACACACTAGATCCAATCTCGACCGTGACGGCTCGCTGATGGATCCTGTAGTCATTGAGAAAGATACTGTTTTAAGGCTACTTCAGCATCTCAAACCTGATAAGTCCAGTGGCCCCGATGATATTCATCCTAGGATTATGAAAGCCATATCAGGTGAAATCGCTGAACCATTAGCGATACTATTCGACATGTCTCTGAGACAGTCCAGACTTCCTAGAGACTGGAAAGACGCCATAATAAGTCCGGTGTATAAGGCTGGGAGTAGGGATTTAGTTAGTAACTATAGACCCGTTAGCTTAACTAGTGCAGTTGTGAAACTGATGGAGAAAATCATTCGGATAGCTGATATAAACTATGTTGAAGGGCAAAATCTTTTCTCCAGGGCACAACATGGTTTTCGGAAAGGCCTATCTTGCTTGACAAATCTTCTCATTGCACGAGAAGAGTGGGCTGCGGCAAAGGATCGGAATGCTCCTGTGGATGTAATTTTCATAGATCTAAGTAAAGCCTTTGATAAGGTTTCACACTCTGGTCTTAAATTCAAACGGAAACGTTTTGGAATCCATAACACAGTCGTCGATTGGATAAGTAACTTACTCCATGACAGGAGACAAAGGGTAAGGGTTAATGGGGCTCTCTCCTCGTGGGTACCTGTAAAAAGTGGGGTTCCCCAAGGCACAATCCTAGGTCCTCTTCTCTTTTTACTTTATGTAAATGAATTGCCAACTGTAGCAAAATCATCCGTTCTACTCTTCGCTGATGACATAAAGATTTGGAGACCCATACATAGTATGTCGAATAGAATAGTATTACAGGACGATCTTAGCTCATTGGTGGCATGGTTAGACAGGTGGTCACTAGAAGTAAATCCTAATAAGAGTGTAGTGATGCAGTTAAATAACTCTGATGAATCGTATGACTATACACTACGTGGATTCGTGCTACCCAAAGTAAGAAACTATAAAGACTTAGGAGTTATATTGAGCAATGATCTCAAAACGACTAGTCACTGTAAGGCTGCTGCTGCAAAAGGCTATAGGGTATTATGGTCAATTCGTAGGTCTTTCCAGTATTTAGATGATGAAATGTTTGGATTACTATACCCGATTTATGTGCGACCACATTTAGAATACGGGATTCAAGCAGCGAGTCCTTGTTTCAAATATGAAGCAGATATGCTAGAAAGAGTCCAACGACGAGCTACTAAGATGGTACAAGGTCTAGCTGGCCTATCTTATGAAGACAGACTGAGACACCTTAACTTATTTCCGTTATCCTACCGTAGAGTACGGGGTGATCTAATATTGGCTTATCGTATACTGAACGATGACCTTGGTATTAACATGTCTTATCTTTTGCTTCCGTCTAGAACCGATCATTTGAGAGGACATTCGAAGAAAGTTCAAAAACCGAGATCAAACTGTTTACGTCTGGAGTTCCGTTTCTCGCACCGAGTAGTGAATTACTGGAATTCCCTACCGGAACACGTAATACCAGCACCGTCTGTTAATATATTCAAAACGAGAGTGGACCTCCACAGTATTACAAACTGCAAGGATTAATATAGGTCGACAGACCTCCTATCCTTATTACTGAAGACTGAAGACTGACATAATTCTGTTAAAATTTCGGTCGCGCAAAGTATTTACGAAATGCAAGTTTTTAAGTTTATAGTTGTTATTTCCATAGGCTTACTTACAATGAGTTCAATAAGCAAAGTAATTCCGTACGCATTTGTTCTAGACTTTCAGCCTTATTAAACAAAATCGGAGGGCGGGGTTTTCGGGTTGAAGGTCGCGGTGATGTCACTAGACCCAAAGTACGCGGACTTACCATGGATTGTGAGTTCATTCTGTACTAAAATTCTTCCTTGAATCTAGGCTCACGGACAACCAGATGTCTACGAGGCTGGGGAGCTCCCGGAAGCAGATCAAATGATGAAGGTGAGGTCTGTCACGTTACCTATTTATTTTTAAGGAAACTGTCGAGGATACAATGTCGGCTAGAGAGATAGAAGTTGTTAAACTATCAGTATCAGAAGCACATAGACGATTTGCTGGCTGTAAGGTTGATTCTTCAAACGTTGGTCAGTTCTTAAACGACACGCAACTCACCCTTGTTGCTTAGACTTTTCCGACTCCATATCTGGGAATGGTAAAATTGGATATGCAATAGAAAGGGATCAGTATGATTTTGTAAGCTTCAAAACGTACTTTCATTCTTAGTTTTCTCCCGAGTCAAAGGACAAAGAATCATTTGTGAACAGATTCCAGCGTCTGCAAACTGAGACGCATCAGTTAATTAGTGACATACAATCTGTATCAGACCAAAATAATCTAAACCCAAAAGAACCTATTTCTACTGCTCAACTATTGTCGTGCGCAGAAATGTTATCTGAGAAGTTAACAACGATTAACCGTGACGAATTGTTTACGATATGCGCGGACTCATCTGATACTGTCGGTCAAACGTTGCATAGGTAATATTATCATATGTAACTAAATAATCTACCTGGTACACTCCTATTGCGAGATTAAAAGTGAGGTGCTGTCATTCAGACATTGAAAAAGTCGCTGTTGGATGTATACTTGTTTCAAACTCACAATAACAACTTGACTTAACGATTGGTTTATTGGTTATCTGTTTAGAGGACCATTGATAAATCAGTTGAGCCACTGGGCTTTGAGTCAGTGTTTCACAAGCTCACATAGTGCTCCACCTGTCAAGGATCACGTTTCTAAATAATCCACTCGTCATGTAGTGAATTCAGGTCGTCACATAGTGCTTGAAACTGTACATTGATACTGAGACACACCGTGTTATCAAATCAGAAACTTTACTTAATCATATGCCATTTCTTAAAAATTGGACTTTTAATAATCAGAATAACTTCAAATTGGTGATGGCGATGTGCTCATAATATACTACTTAACTGATATCACAAATGATACAAGTGATATTTTAGTAGTCATAGTCCATATCTTGTACTCATAATTGCGATCTTTTGCGTTGGAAAGCGTTTGTTTCCTGTTTTCTTAACACCCGACTAATGTCTAAAAGGTCAAAATAATGAAAATCCGTAAAACCCAATTGTTGTTCGAAGGTATGTAATTTCTAAGAAACTCCACATGCATTTAACCCTGATACTACGAGTTAATTGGTCTTAGTGTCTTCTTTGCTCCTATTAAAATTTCGGATTAAGAAACAACATGGATTCTAACCCATGATGCATTTAGTGTGAACTTTCCATACAGTGAAGCAATAGTGTATGTATATCTCAATCAGTAGGAAGTTTCTTATTCACCCTCCGAAGAGGAGACTTAAAACAAGCTGCGAAATGCTAGAATTTCAACTTTTACTTATTTAAGTATTACAGATATATTGTTTTACTATCATAAGCAATCCATCCAAGGTCCAGTCCTTAGGATGACATTCGTACTGTACCATCAGTCAATTGTTGGAAGACTTGGGTGACAAATCTCATTTGTGTCTGTTGGTATAAAAGCTGTTGGTGTACCTTATGATCGTAGAGCGAATTGGTTGCTGCATGTCAGGAAAAACTTATTTTGGTCATTCACACAACTGTGAACTTGTATGAACTAAATAGTACAAGCGTTCATTGAGAAGTACAGATTTTATACTGTTGATTTATTTTTACATGATGACAAAAACATAAGTATATCATCCAAAACCTCGTTCATGGATATTATTTCTAACATAAATAATGGTTGCCTGCCATATTAAACTTGCAAGTTTATCAGTCTATCTTTTAATTTCTAGTAAAATTTTGAGACAGATTGACGAGTTCAAACCGGAAAAATCAACTTCTAGGAGTCCAAAGAAGTCAAATCATCTAATATACGAAATATATGACCGAAAGAGCTCTATCCAGCAATCAGATGCTGAAAAAGTAAGTAACTACGCAGCTTCCTCGTGCTACTAAGTGGTTATAGTTCAACTTGCTTCACGTTCACAAATTCCCTGGTACAGCCGAGAGTAGGAAGAGTCAACTCTCACTGTCGAAATGTTCTTACATGACCACGTGCATACAACTACTGGCAGGAAAGTCCTACTCACTACCTCGCGGCAGGGATGTTGTTTACGAAATTGAGAGGACGAAAAGTAAATGTTCGGCGCTTTAACTGGGTTAGTGGATATAGAGGGTTCACCTAGAGAAGTTGGAAAGTTCTGATTCCAAACCAATGTTGCACATGGGCTACGGGATCCTGAGGGAAGAATTGTCGTATGAATCTAATCGTTGGTCATCGGCTACTAGGGGACTGGATCACTTTATGTTGCTCCAACACCTTGTGGATTAGACCTTTATGTCTGAGGTTCGAGGCCTAGATCCCTAAAAAAACCACCCATCTTGATTTGGGCTCCCGGGGCAATACTTCAGCACACACAAATCAATTGATTTGTGTGATGCATATATATTTGGTGCCTCCTAGTACCAATATTTGTATTTAACTAAATTAATTAGTTGAAGATCGATAGTTTGGTGAATATATGTAGTTGATTTTCCAGTTATTTCTGGCTTTTGCCAATTTACGTCACCGATGGCACAGGCAAGGTATCCGTCTATCAATTAAGGGACGAGTATACTGCGTGGCAGTTCGTTCTGTCCTAATTTACGGCTGCGAAACGTGATCATTAAGAGTAGATACTCGTAAGCTAATAATATTTGATCACAGATGTCTTAGAAATATTTTATTTATTTATTTGAACACAAATACTGGTACTAGAGGGCACCAAATACATATGCGCCGCACAAATCTCATTTGACTTGTGTGAAAGCTGTGATACTGCTCGGGTGCCCAAACCGGACCAGGTGGTTTTCTTAGGGGGCCACTCCCCGAGCCTTCGACCTGAAGGTCTGATCCACAAGGCAGTGAAGCATCGTAAGGAGATGCAGTCCCGTGGAAGCCGGTGACCAACGATTGGTTCATACGCCATTTGTTCCCGCAGGATACTGGAGCCCATGTGCACCATTGGTTTGGGATCTGGCTAAAGCGCCGGACATTCGCCTTTCGTCCTCTCATTTTCTCAAACAACACCCCTGACACGAGAAGGCAGTGAGTAGGACTTCCCTGGCAGAGGCTGTGTACGCGTGGCCGTGTGAGAGCATTTCGAGAGGGAGGGCGAGCCCACCCACTCTCGGCCATACTAGGGCATTTGGTTGATCTTCGGGTAATTAATAGTGAAGTTAGACGCAGGGTATTAGGGAACGATGGTGAATCAGTTGATGAGATTGTGAATGTTCATCGACTGAAATGGTTGGGCCACGTATTACGTATGCTTGAACACCGATTCCCACGACGCGCAAAGCTAACTGGTGTTGAGGACGGTTGGAAGAAAGTTAGGAGCGGCCAAACCAAAACGTGGCATTAGTGCTTGAAGTCACTAACTTCAAGTCTTAGCCATGTTGGTAGATGCAGACCACTTGGTTGGGGTCCGCGTGTCTTTCGTAACCAATGTTTGGAGACTCTGGGTGACATGGCTCAGAATCGATCACAATGGCCTAGGTGTATACACTCTTTGTCTTCCCTTTACCCATGAAACTAAAATTATTTCATATCTTTCTACGAACTAACTTTCTTCCTGTACTATATCCTTATATGCAATCTTCCCTTTATTTATTACACCATTGAGTTAATTGCTTCTATGGATTTGGTGTTCATCTTGCTGTGCTAAGGAGGTGTGGCAACTTGGACCGATGCACATGTGCCTGGTCCTACTTTGTAACTGACTGACTGGATAGAAACAATCATTTTTAACTACAAATACCGTAACCGAAATTTATTGTCCCCAATAACGAACTAACTGGTCATATATATAACAACAACCATTAAAGGCGATTCATTCAGTTCAATTTTGGTGATGTAATAGTTGACGCAACTAAGTATTCATCTTCAGGATGTATCTCATTCACTGGGTGCTGCTTCACATAATAATATATAAGCGGTGTGATATTACCAGGTTACCAAATCAAAACGTCTAAGACGTTCCAAATGTGAAGATTGATTGGTGTACTTTATGTACTAAGCCATTGCTGCGGAGTTTCAAAATGAGTGTGAAAGGTTTACCGGTAGTAATTTCTGAGATCTTTATCGGGAATCTGGTTTGAGGATATTGAGAAAGCATAATAAAGCATTCAAACTGCTGCTGAAAAGGTAGTTCTATTCATTCTTACAAAAAGAGCATCGACAAAGTAATTCCGTTTAGTGTTTGAAAAAACTTGTCGGAGGTTATATCGAACAAAACTAGACCCGTTTTCAGATTCGATTGAATCTATGTTTGGATCAACATGTTCTAAGTAAAGTTTTCCAGTACAGTAAAAAAGTGTGAGACTATAATTTATGGACGACCTTTGAGCGACACTAAAGTGACTTTGCGAATGTCCACCTGCTTGCTAGGGTTAGATGAGGAACCCTTATGAAGAACAAAAATTATGATTCGTAGTTGGTGTTTAGGGTTTCATCACGAACTGACATCCGCTCAAACACTAAGACACTATTTAACTAAGTGGATGAATGAATTTTATGCCAAAATCCAGGACCTGTGATTTTAAATCTGATGGTTTTATATTGAACTTGTCTAAACATATGGCTTTGCAAGATCCTAAAATTAGTGTACAATTTTAGGTGGCTGATATCGATCGTCGGATTCATCGTATCGAAGCTCTTATTGGCCAGCCAGATCCTAACAAACTCACAGCTCTAACAGCAGATACAACTACTCATGGTCTTCTAGAAGCGTGTTCGCGTCTGTCCGCTCGTTCGTCGTTATTTCAGCAGGGATATCTTGATATGATCGAAGCTCGCTTAGCATCATTGCAGGGGAAGTTACAAGCTGTTACTGAAAAGCGAGAGGCTATCGCGGACTATGATATGCAAAATAAAGTGAGTTTATGCCTTGCGTTGTGTTGCTTCAAAATGTCACCCATTTGCAATATGCTAAGAATGAGTTCTGTCTAGTTGTAAGGGATCATCATAGTTTTACTTACATATAAATTGGTCGAACTGTTAACTGCGTCCATCGCTGTCTGAAATAACTTTTCATAATTTGCCTGTACGTTTTACTTCCAAATTTATGGCTGACAGTTTCTTGTTCGAGAAAGTAAAGTTTTCAGGTTAGCAAAAAACTTTACTGTCAGTTAGCCGTAGGTATCATAGAACTAGACATATTTGCTCTAGTTCAATTCATCACATCACAGCCAAGGCAGGAGGATAAAACTTTCAAGATCAGTACCAAAGTAGGAGTAGTATCAAAAAAGATATGCCGTAGAAAATGTGATCATCAAGAAAATAATGAACCTACTTAATAGGAGGTACTAAATAATTTTAAAAGGTCAAAAAAAGACAAAAGATGAATGAATCTGTTTCATTGTGACAGGATGCGGGGTCCATCTTAATCTAAAATTTCTTCAGAAAGCGAATCCAGTATCGTCTTTTCATCCTCCTACTATACTAGCTTAGAGAAGTACATGCAAATTATTAAGTATATTTCGAAGTGATTGATATGGTGTATCTACACCATCTGCATTATTAAGCACTATTGTGCAGTGGAATTAATATTAGCCTATTGATTTCGAAAATATGTTATTCTTATATAAGAACTAAACAGAATATAGTATAAGGATTCTAGTTTTTTTACTTCTATTAACAGATTTAATACTAAAATTCAGTTTAAAAGCTTTCAAAACTAACGTGGAAAACTAAATAAATTAGAAACAAATCTAGTTATGCATATTTTTGGTATTTTTAAGTGAGTTATTGTATTGTTTGCTATACTACTAGCGTTTCCACAGGATATTTTTAACAGTTGAAATTCTACCCACTTGGTAAGTTCGCTGATTAGAGATTACCAGTAGAGCTTAAGGCTCCACATTTCTTTTTAACCGAATTATTGAACAATAACTAGCTATCTTGCTGAGTGACGACCGAAAGACTTCATAATATGAACAAATACACTTATTATCTAACTCTAGATCGCAGAACTTTACGAACTGGTAAAGAAATGGAATGACGTGGCCGAAAGTCTACCTGTGATTGTAGAACGACTTAGCACCCTAAAATCACTACATGAAGAAGGTAAGCAGAACATATGATTTGACATGTAACTTATCTTGTTCGCTTTCTGAAATTCCTGTTTTGTGTTTACTGTGGGAAGATGATATAATGGTTATAACAGTTGGACCGCACTTCGTGTACCTCGGTCTGATCAAATAATTGAGTCCTTACAAAAAATAGTATGACTTAAAATAGAATACGTAACCCCCTACCTTGGCTCTTGAGCTGGATAGCCAATTGTGTTTCTTGAATGACTCATGTAAGCAACAGATCTCGAACTGTTCAGTTGAATACTAATACCACTTCACACAACTATCACTTTGATTAAACCTGAAATTTTACAAAACCTAACCCCACTATTTGATTCAAAACAGCAAATGTAAATTCCGATTACAAAATAATATCCAAATGCAATATTAGAAAATATTTTGATTGGAAAGCATCGGGACTCGAAAGCGA
Organism: Schistosoma haematobium; assembly: GCF_000699445.3. NCBI lineage: Eukaryota > Metazoa > Platyhelminthes > Trematoda > Strigeidida > Schistosomatidae > Schistosoma > Schistosoma haematobium. The sequence goes on along the minus strand of NC_067199.1, from coordinate 14,265,661 downwards.
ATGCATCTCGTCAGACCTCACAGATTGTGTATTATGTGTTAAGTTGGGCAAACAGGCGTAAGTTTTAATCCAAGTGAAGAGTTGAGTACATATTTCGAAGCTCATATCCTTCAGTCAATTATTTAGATGACATCCGTTTGTGTTGGGTTTTATATCTAACATTTTGTGTAAAAGTATACTACTTTACTTAAGAACAAAGGCCATTCCGCTAGTCAGTTGCATCGCTTTCGATATTCGTTTATTTAGGGCCGTGCACCAACAATTCGGTCTCGTGAGAACTTATCAACAGACCACCATCCTGGATCATCGCGTTCGATCTCTTGACTAATTCTCTATCCATTTATTCCAACCACCATAACATGTACGTCATAGCACAGCCACATGTTTACTACAAAAAGCTGACTAAAACACTTCCTGTTTGCAAAGTTAACATATTGGAAAGAATAAGATCATCACTTGGACCTTTAATCAAGCTTAATGTCAAATTTTAAGCAGTAACAATGGAAAGTTGAGTACATACAATCACACATTGGGAGAGTAGTCTAAGAAGACTATACACTACTTCGTGAAATTATTTCTGGACTGAAAGTCTTTATTACATTACATACTAGGTACGATAACAAGATTAGTTTATTGAAGTGGATGGGTACATTAGTTGTTAAATAATTCGATTACTAACCATTTGATTGCAAATTTGAACCTCTCTTCATCTATCTTGGTTTGGGCAGAAAAAGAGTATTAACATCCATAAAACTGTAGTTTCGCTTAAGGCGAAATACATGTAACTATGATTCATAAGCGAGTAACGCTATTCTTTATTGAATAAGTACTATGAACACTGTTCATCTCATCACAACTGGTCATGTAAAACAACTACCTATTAAATAACATTTGAGCATATTTTTCTACTAACCTGACTTTTTCCATAGTAAATCATATGATAATTCAAAACAATAGTTGATTTTGCTAACTCTGTCAGATACGTTCATTCCACTATTTAAAAATGAAGACTGCTCATAGTAGGAAGTACCTCATTTATTTATATATTACTGATTGGTAATATACTTATCAATCTACTGACCAAACGTAATCATTTGTTACACTTTCAGCTTCTCAATTTAGCCAATCTCTGTGTACAATAGAATCAAGTCAAAAAAATGTGGAAGGAAGTTTATCTTCGTATACCAAACTTTTAGAAGAGGTAGCTTCATCCTACATTAGTTTCGTTTTATTTCAGGTACAAAACAATGTTATCAAGAACATGGAGGTTATAAAGGACAACTTCACCACCATAGAATCACATTTTCCAATTAGCTCTAAATAAATAATATACTGAGTATACTCGTTGTTGGAAACATTCTTCTCTTCATTCAGTCTTACTTTTGAAACAATATTTTTTACGCAATGGTTTATTGACAACAACTGGTTTGTGGTTTTTAATTACATTCATTATAATTTGAAATCCCATTTTGTCTTCCAGTTCGTTTTGAGACCACTTGCTTAGTAAAGACGATGTGGTTTATCTCAAGTAGGTTACCCGAAACACGAAAACACTAAATTGTCGTATTCAGTAATAAGACTTCCAGTCACCGTAGAAAAGTACTGTTTTTTTTTTTAGAATAATCTGCTAGTTGACGTAACACAGAAGGAAACTTAGAAGCAAAGATTAATTAATGTCCGTTCGCGTTTCTTAATTATAAATTTTGGCATATACTGTGAATGGATTTCAGCTGGAACAACCAATTAGCGACACCCCTTACTACTGCTTTCACATAAGTATGAAAATTCACCCTTATTTTCTTACCCCATGAAGTCAATCCAAAACATGGTTTAAAAAAATCAATTAGTCGTTAATACGCACTATATTTGAAGATAGAGTGAAATAGAAGTACACAAATTTTCAAAAATATGTCTGGGAAGTTGAAGCAAACAAACTACCAAGCATGTGGCCACAAACGTTTTTGTCCATCAATAAGTCTCTTAAAGATGAGCGCCCGCCCTTCGGGAGTGGACATCCTAACTGATTCCGACATTTTGTTCTCTCGACGAGAAAGCAATATGGTGTATAGTCTTTTGCGAGGCTTCTGGGTCGGACCTACTCTGTTTTGTACGGTTCGCATCATCAATTCATACGACTTAGGAAGGCGATTGTTCCGGTCATTTGGTCCGACTTCTTTCGGTGTCTAAACGAACGAATAACATCCAATTATAGTAATATACAATGATTAAGATTTTCGATCAATTAAACAACACGGGAACCCCATTGCAACAAGGCATGATTGACTAATTTACTGACTGCTAGTATTGCGTACAGCTGGCTTATAGTACCCTATGGCCCGAAAACCTTTCGAAAATGATTTCATGACTTGTTAACACCATATGGTTGTGATGAGCGTAAAATTACTACAGAGCGTTTAGCTTAAGGTTGGATAACTTAATACAAACGTCATCTGAGCTGCAAATAATGGAAGGTGATTTGAGTGCTCAGGTAAACGAACTAAACAAAACCGAAAGAAATTGAGTGGATTTTACGACGTTGCGGCTCGGCGAACAGATAATGGTGACCGTCTATTTATTATTTATTATTATTTATTTTAACACAGATATTGGTACAAGGAGGCACCAAATACATATGCGCCACACAAATCTCATTTGACTTGTGTGAAAGCTGTGATACTGCTCGGGTGCCCAAACCGGACCAGGTGGTTTTCTTAGGGGGCCACTCCCCGAGCCTTCGACCTGAAGGTCTGATCCACAAGGCAGTGAAGCATCGTAAGGAGATGCAGTCCCGTGGAAGCCGGTGACCAACGATTGGTTCATACGCCATTTGTTCCCGCAGGATACTGGAGCCCATGTGCACCATTGGTTTGGGATCTGGCTAAAGCGCCGGACATTCGCCTTTCGTCCTCTCATTTTCTCAAACAACACCCCTGACACGAGAAGGCAGTGAGTAGGACTTCCCTGGCAGAGGCTGTGTACGCGTGGCCGTGTGAGAGCATTTCGAGAGGGAGGGCGAGCCCATCCCACTCTCGGCCATACCAGGGCATTTGGGGGCCTATGCAACTATGCTAACGTAGCCGTTTTTCAGGCATTACTTCAGTCAGCTACAACGTAGGACAAGACACATGTGCATCGGTTCAAGTTGCCACACTTCATCAACACAAGATAAAAACCAAAATCGTAGAATCAGTTACTTCAATGGTAGTAAAATAAAGATCTCATGTAAGGATATACAGGGAGAAAGAATTAGTCCACTGATTGACAGGTATGAAGTAATCTCACTGTTTAGGGGAAGGAACATAGTGTATATACCGACGCCATTGTGATCGATGTCACACAGAGTTTCTAAGCATTCGCTACGAAAGACACGTGCTACAAGAGCACTACTTTTTATCAGCGTCTTCAAAAAACAAGACAGCGTATTTTAAGTCGATAAGCGAACTGGCTGGTAGGAGGTCAAGTCCTGAAAGTTCCATCAACTAGAATGTTATTTCCAGCAGTAGGTCTGTGATGAAATTAAACAGAAATAGAGATAGTGAACAGCCTTGAATTCGCGAAATCAGATGACGGTTCGCCATACTCTTTGACTCGACCAGCAGTGTTCGAGTAGAGCCTAAACAAGGTTTATGTACTTCTCAGTTACGCCTTTCAATGCCACAGAACCTCTCCAATAGCCGAGTTAAATGCTGCTTCTAAGTTAAGAAGAACTATAACTGTCAGTGCCGACAAGCATGCCTGTATTCTAAAATCCAACGAATGGTGAATATGTAGTCGATGCAGCCATGACGAGGCTCAAAGCCAGCCTGATTTTCTCGTGTTTACAGTTCACGAGTCATTGTCAGGTACCCAATAATCATTGAGGCTAGTACTTTAGATGCTATATTAGTCAAACTAATTCCTCTATGGTTATCACAGGATTAATTTGACCCCTTCTCATATATTCGGACAATCAGTGATTGAGACCAGTCAGATGGGTCTACATTCAGTTTCCAGATTTCACCTAAAATATTAGTCAACCTAATCGCTAAAATTAGACCACCATACTTAAAGACATCTGGAGTTAATCCATCTGCTCTTCCTCGTTTCAGATTAGCTATAGCTTTTTGGACTACTTCAATGTCCCATTCAGGCTGTGTGGGAACGGTGGGTAGTTGTAGAGTAGTTGAAGGTCAGATGAACTGCTCCTCAAAGTGTTCCGCCCATCGTTCTAAAAGTCTGTGCTGAAAGCGGATAAGAGTGTTGTCTTTTTCTGAGATCGTCTCACACATCACTTCTTAATTCCAGTTGAATTTATTAGTCTGAAAAGCTATCTGGTGTTACCTACAGCCGCTGCCTTTTCTATCTCTTTTGCTTTCGTTACCCACCACTGCTCACGGTCGTTCCTTAGACTCTTGGATAATTTAAATCTGATTTGTTTTTACTCTTCATCATGTTCAGAGCCTGATGGGATGAGTTTACGAGAATCTATCAGTGCAAGAGACCTAGTAGAAACCCATTTGTTCTTCGTAACCCTTTGGTTTAAATCACTAATGAATGTCGCTGCTGTTTCGGTTTAAGCTACCTACCTTGGCACTAAAGTCACCTGCTACGAGTACTGTGTCTGAGCGGGTAGCTTTATGAAGAAGTTCGGAAAGCTTTCTGTAAAGGTCATCTTTCACTTCATCCGAGCTGCAGTCAGTGGGAGCGTAGGCAGGAACGACGAAAAGGCAGTGACGTGTGTCCCTATCCTTCCGAGTTCTTACAAAGCCGTTTAGCTGAACAACACATAGGCGACTGTCAACGGGGACCCATTCTAATAGTGCTTGTTCTGCCCTCATACTTAGTCCTATGCCAACACCTGCCAGTCCGTGAGAACTAGCCATCGGGTCGCCAGATAGATGGAGAGCGTATCTCGTCGGCTCTTCGTTTTGGCGAGGTGAGGTCAAGTGAATGACAACACTAGGATCCTGTACGCGTGTTTCCGAGACACAACATACATAAATCGTACGATGGACTAACCCCTGAGATTGTTAGGGATGGTGGTGCAGTTTCGGCAGTTACACTAACTAAATCCGAGCTACAATCTCGGGTCTGGATGTAATTTCATTTGGCAGGTCTTGATCACTGATCATCCCAGTCTAGGAGAAGAGATAAAAATCCTCTTGTGAGGAGACAGTTTAACTAATCTAGTGTCTAAAATGTTAGCCTCAATAATACTTCGACGTCTAACTATAGCTCATGTAGAGCAAACCCGAGGAAATTAGACTGGTTTCAGACCTGAGGGTGGATGTACAAATCAAATATTCACCCTTCGGCAGATTCTGGAACATAGACATACTTTCTGATGTCCGAGTATGGTTGTATTCGTTAACCACTAGGTGGTGTTCAACCCCGTTGGTCATGAGGTTCTATGGTTTTGTCTCACTGAAAGGTGTATCAGATAACGGCGAGACTCTAATTTAGGGACGGACCAATCAGAAGCGTCTGCGCAATTTCAAGGTCACGGGGCCAAGTTCAACACGCGATGCTAACATACGGTCGGTTCACGGCGGATTTTAGAGAGGAGGTGATTAATGAGAGGTTAAAACAGATAGGACGGCGAAACTCTAATTTAGGGACGAGCCAATGATAAGCGTTTGAGCAATTTCAATTATTAGCCAATCAGAAGACAGTATAAAGTAAAAATATATTACAGGAAAGTAATGAATTACAGTGGATATTCTTCTTTGACATGATTTAAAAACTTGTTGAGGTTTGATAAAGGCTCAGAAGTTCTGAATCCATAATGCATTTAGTATAGAAACTCGTCCATAGGGTTAGAGTTTGGGGTTAAAATTAGGGTTTAGGGTTAGGGCTAAGGTTAGGGTTTTGGGTTAGTTTAGGGTTTGGGGTTAGGTTAAAGTTAGGGTTTAGGGCTAAGGTTAGGGTTTGGGGTTAGGTTAGGGTTTAGGGTTAGATTAGGGTTTAGGGTGAGATTAGGGTTAGGTTAAGGTTAGGGTTAAATTAGGGTTTAGGGTTAGGTTAAAGATAGGGTTAGATTAGGGTTTAGGGTTAGGTTAAGGTTAGGATTAGGATGCTAACATGCGATCGGTTTACATCGGATGTTAGAGAAGAGGTGTCTATTGACAGGCTACAACACTAACCCTATGGAGGAGTTTCTATACCATATTCACTATTAATTCAGAGCCTCTGAACCTTCATCAAACCTTAACAAGTTTTTAAATCATGTAAAAGGAGAATATCCACTGTAATTCATTACTTTCATATAATATCTTTTCACTTTACACTAACTTTCTTCTGATTGGCTAATAATTGTCAAGGTCACTTAAGATTCGTTCAAAGGTCATCCTTAAATTAGTCTCGCTCAGATAACTACATCAACCTTATACAGGTTTACTACGCGTACACTACTGGTCGAGTCAGAACTTATTGAGAACTGTCATCAGAATTATTTGAGTGGTATTCACCAGGGTTTTCTGCTTTCCCGATTTATTAAACCTTGTCAGAGACATGCTTTTAGGAATGAAATATTCATCGTCTAACTATTCAGTGATTGATCATATATCATGACATTTACTCATTGACGCAGAATACACAGATGGTATAATTCTGTTTGGTGAAGATGCTGACCACCTTAGGCAACAATGCAAGCAAGTTTTGTGACGCAGATCTCTCCCTCTAAATACGAAATGTAACTCCAGGATTGGCTTGCGTCATCGCTTGAATGATAGGGAGTGAAGTGGTCGAAGGCATCGACCGCCTCATTTATTTTGAGTCTCACCAGTTTTGATGGTTTGATGTCTGACGAAATTTCGGCACGGATTCAGAAGGCTCGATTAGCTCTAACCAACCTGTGATGGGAGATGTTTGCTGGTGTAGGAGTAGGCTGGAAGAAAGCTAAAGGCGGCCAAACCAAACATGGCATTAGTTCGTGAAGTTACTGATAACTGGACTTAGCCATATTAATAGGTACAAACGACCTGGTTGGGGTCCGCGTGATTATCGTAACCAATGGTCAGAGACTTTGAATGGTACGGCTCAAAATCGTTTGTAATGGCGTATATGCATCCTTTGTTTGTCACCATCCAAATTCCGAGATTCTAAATCCCTCATAACTTTCTTTTGTTTCGATTTTACGAATTTATATTTTCTCGGATCGTATCTTCGATGCTTATTCTTCCTGGCTTGACTTCGTTTCTCTTTACTAATAGGGTATGGGTACATCGATCGGATTTTTTTGTTCCCCCTGGTCAGTGTCGATTGATCCATCTAACACGGCAGAAGTTTATAAGGAACTTTAACTCCTGCCACGAATACCAGGCCAGGATGGATGGCTTATCTCCAGCCCTCTCTAAGAATGGTGGCGACCTTCTGACTACGGAATAGACTAGTTTGTTCGGAAACGGCGTGTCTCATTATTTTACAACCGGGCGATTTTTTTTCTCATCTTAAGAAAGAGGTTAAGTCACCTATGTAAGAATAAGTTTACTTCTGATTGATTCCGAACTATCTGCTTCCTTCATACTATATAGTGTTCTAAGCCTGTGAAATACTGACTCACGAGAGGCAGGCTGTAAGTTATTTTGAAGAAAAATAAAAAAGGGATTCCAGAGAACACATGTTAAATATTACGACAAATTTACTCAAACTCACCTGCGGCTCGAAGTGTCGAATTAAGTTGAAACTACGGCAGCTAAACTCCCTACTCAGTATGGGAAAAATCGGATTCCATAATGTACTAGGCATCTGCGTATACAATGATTTGTCGGAATCGATTAATTCAGACTAAATATTAAAAGCGGAAATCAGAAAGTTATGACTACATTGTGCGTAAAATATCAGTTTTCAAAATAGTTGGTAACGCAAGACCGACATGGAAAATGATGAGGTACAAATTGTTCAGGCAAAAAATCAATAATCTCCGTTACTTACGGTATATATTGATAAAGACACATCAATAATATGTAAGACAATAAAAGCCAACAATATGAACAGTCGAATATTCGAAGTGAAGTTTCTCTACAAAAGTTTGCGAATGAGGTCACAATTTGTTTTCCAGTGTTCGGACGTTTGAATTTCATGTTTTGACATCTGGACTTTTTATGGAGACAGTTTACATGCTACTTTGCCACTTCAATTGGCCAAAGCACAAATAAAACATAAAGCCTTTGATAAAACGTTAGAAGTCTTGGGAAATGTTTTTTTGACACACACTAGATAAAGTTTTAAATATTCACTGGTTTTTTCAAGCCTCAGGTATTAGGTTAATGGTTTCTCATACTACCACTTTTGTACGTCAAAGCCTCTCTGCCAACATGCCTCATTTCAGAAACAGCTTTTGGAACCATGTGTAACAAGAAAAATGGAGATACGTAATTGTTATACGTGATAGAACACAAAGAAAAAGCAGAACTTAATATGATGTGAGATCTAGCAAACAACAAACCAAATGGAGAAAAATTGACAGTAGATACTAATAAGCGAGCCCTCTGTTTGTCCTTGGGAATGGTATGTGGGTTAACCAATTACGCGACTGTTCTTCAAGGTCTCTATGTCTATATAAATTTGGTAACTTACAAATACTTAAACAATATAGAACCTGGGAGCTGGATTCCTTCAGTTAAACATTCACATTAATTTGGTGTAGACTAGTACTCTTTGTTTGATCGTATTTATTGAGACCGTCTAGCAAGACCTCATCTGCCTCACTGCTCGGGCTCCGGTATACCAAATCAATTCAGCAGCTCTTGTCCCTTGTATTTCAGGCTGCAACTAACTATTTCACACTTCACTCTCATGGGATACGTTATCGTTTATGGTAAGTGGGATGATGTTCCCAATGAATATGGCTACTCCTTTTTACGCTCCTGCATTCTGTCGGCTCTTACTGACGTGGAACTTTCGAAATCAAGCTCCATACTGTCTATAGACTGCAACAGCTAAGCGGCTGCGATTACATTCGGCCTGATAGAGTCTATCTGTACATCTAGATCTGCTCGCTTATTGGACAAACTTTGAGCATTTGCGCAACAGTTCAGGAGCCTATTTAAATGGCTTTGTGCTGCACTTATAAGGGCACTGGTATTATCCTGTGTGAAGCTTCACATCCCGGGTATTTAATTCATTATTGACTAGGGAGATCAACTACAACAACAAGTTAGTATGTAGTCTGTATAAAGCCATTCCGTAATATTCTATATATCACAATCAGATCATTTCAACGTTTGTAGTGTGAACGAGTAAAGAAGTCTGCATTATCAACATCCCTCGTGTATGTCAAGCCTCAAAAACGTAGAATTATACGGACAGTTATTACCAGTAATTTTTTCAAGATATCACCTTTGAAAAAGGATCTTGTAGTCTGTACGTAATTTTTAAATTGGGATCTCACCAATCCACTTTACGTCTTGGTAAAATTACTTGTATCTGACTTGTTAAGTGTCTGTTTTATGGTCAATGGGATTCCAGACCACATGACTGTGGGCTGTTGCTGACTATTATTCACAAATTATTTTGGGACTAAAGCAATCCGCCTGAGCTTTCATTATATGGATCGGTAAACTATTAGACATTCCGTCCCCTGAGTGCCGGATAATTTGTCTAGGGCTCATTGATGCTTTATTGTCCCCACAAAATCGCTTCCTATGAGCATGTAGACGAAGTTAACTGCGTTGACAGACATCAACAACAATTTATACTGGTCAACTAGGACGTCCGAAATGCGTATTTGAGAGCCTCACGGGAGCTCATTAACCAATTGCTTCCACTACGAAAATTTGGGATCTATTCTTAATTTATGTCTCGACCCTATAGGAAGAAATCCAAGTATCCCTCAAGTTTCCCGCATTTGGGAAGCCCCTTATTAAATGTTTTGTTGAAGCTGAGGTAGACAACGTCCACTGAATTTCCACTGCCATCTGCTTTTGTTGCAATAAAGTCAGCTGTGTAAGATAGTCTTTTTAAAACTGTGATGTTCACTGTTTAATTAGATGTTCATTTCCTCAGAGTTAATTGTAGCCTCTCTGACGACATTTCCAATATTTTCACTAAGACAATCAAGAAGCGCACAGGTTAGTGGCTTAGCGAAAGTTGTTTTGATTCTATCTTGTGAATTGGAGTAACAGTTGCACATTTTCAGTTCACAGACAACCCATTCTGTCTGAAAGACATCCTGAATAATGTAATGAGCAGGTTAGAAATATGTGGTGCAATTTGTCTCACGATTTTATGACATAACTTATTCCGTCCCGTCGATCTTTTCGGGTTAAAAGAACTCATTATCTTTGGCACGTCTCCTTATTCTAGGTTCTCAGTGACACTAATTCTGTCCCTTGTTAAGAGGTGACTCTTGCGTGAAGAACGTCCTGGAGACATCAGCCATGGATTCTGTATTGTCTCGGTTGTTATCTATCGACCAAGATTCACTCCCATAACTAATTAGTGCGCTTTTGCCCTCTAATTTATATACGAAAAGTTGTTTATGTTGGATAATTATACATTGTTTCTATTAAATTCCGTAATTCCGTCGAGGTGCGTTCATGAATTTATTTCGGGTCGACTTGGAGAATTCACTTCATTTTGCTGGTCGCTGGTCGCAATTTTCTAGTCATGATTGCACAACTACCGTAATTGGTTCCATGTATCTTACTCTGATGAATCAAAATCAATTTTGCGGTTCTCACTCAAGGTCACACAGTTGTTAGCCTCCACTGAGGTCTGTTGTTCTGCTTAAAACAGCATAGCGATAATAGACTTGAATAAGATGACAACACAATCACTTCTATCTTGGATGGAATTTATTCTTTCAGACTGACATGAACTCAGTGGGCGAGGAACGATTCCAAAGAATTATAGTCCTGTTGGTCATATATGGTGGGTTGCAGCTTGAGAGACTCTGGCTTTCATAATTTTTAACGAAACAATTTCGGTGGAGTTTTGTTTTATTAGCTTCATATTTTGGTCGTGGAGATTTCATTATTATTCTAAACAACATCATTGGCACAAACTTCGGGTTTGAGTGAAGCATCTAGGTTTCCGTACATATGACTAACAGCTTGTCCTGTCAGCAATAACCAGTAAAGATCGAGGTCGACAAGGCACTATTCAGTAATTATTAGTCACACCCCTATGCTCCAACCCGTCACTTTCGGACTCTGAATCTCTCTAATGGTTAAAATTGCATTATCCTTCCCAAGTGCCATGGCTGGTCACAAGAAGCTCATAATGACGTAAATTCTTGTAAGTTGATCAATGCATTTTTTCCTTAGTCCAAAAGTTTTACAATTAAAAACTCCTGCATATTCCTTGCTTTGTCATCTATCCTTACCATCTCTAAACCACACATAATCTGACCTGTTTTATAACTTACCATTAGATATCTTCATAGCAGTGTGATATACTGAATGGATGTTTGATCCACAATGCAAAAGCTTCAGCCATCTGATTCGCTTGTAAATTGGGACTAGTAGAGACAGTGTATTCCAACTAGTGATTTCGATTAATGCGCTATTCATTCACACAACAAACCTAAGAGAGTCTAACATCACAAAAGGTAGGAAGATGGCGTTACTGACCAGCAGATATAATGGTGGGGCGATAAATTTATTTCAGACATGTCTGTAAGAAAGAACATGTTATTAAAGTACGACTCTTTATGCTCTTGTGGAATGCCACGAGCCATTGGTATCGATGCTAACTTATTATGCAAAATACCTCTTTAGTTCTGTTTGTAACTCTGGATTGGTTTTAATTCCTACTGAGTAATTCTATTAAAAGCAAAGCTAGACAACTCGTCAAAAACGAAGTCTGCTCGTGACCTTATAAAATCAAGAAAAATAAAAATGAGTTGAAATAGGGTTGAAAAAACGGAGATAACCATTCATGTATCAGAATACTGTTTTCAGTACTACATTTTTAAACTTCATTTAATCCTATACTTCCAGCTTCTTTTCTAAAGACCTTCATTTATACAGCTATTTGTCCGGTCATACAACGTTTACGTTTGTGTTCTTTAACCCATTGAAAAGCTCATGCTTAAATAGTACCTTGAGAAAAGAGAATTGGACTAAGTAGTCACACTTTAACTATTTCACTACAAATGAATCAACTTCAATAGTCATAAACATTGTCTGCTCTAATTCTCGTCCTTTCTTTTTCTTACCCTTCTTTTCAGCTCCCTGGAGATATGCTGCCGAAAACACATATGAAGCAAGTGACTTCGTCATGCACCATCATTAATGCTTCAGATGTTTCAGAAGAATGTAAGGTTGCAGTTTCTAGAAGCACTGAACTTTACGTGGATTTTTCCACTACCATCAACTGCACGTCGCAACACAACATTCATATTCACCATACGAGCCTAACTAGTATTATTTACACTCATAATTGAGAAGAGTTATTCCCATTATTTTATACCAATGCACCTTATAAAATGTAAACCTAAATGAGTAACCTACTACAGTGAAGACTGTATCCTGTATACCACGTCGACCTCGCGTGTACGCTGGCATGCTTCATGTAACAGACTATTAGTCGAGAATAAATTATTATTATTCTACGAGCCTTAAGCACATCACCACCTATCAACAACCCTGGACGCCCAGCTTACATTCCTTCAGCTCTATAAAATCTAAGTGACACCTGGAGCACAGTCGTTTGACATCAGGTTCTACGTGTCCTACTGCCGGTAAGGCTGTCGCACTGCAGTTCAGCTGAACGTGCACAAAATTATCTGATTCTCAGATCGGATAGCTATCGTTCGTATTGCCTGACTAAAAACTGGTAATTGTTGATTCTACTTCTAAATGTTCGGTCGTTCACTGTATGACGTCTGTGTTATCGAAAGCTACTATGGAAAAATTGGGATAGATAATATACTGATTCGTGTCTCTGGATTTGTTGGTATCAGATGATGGATCTCATTTTCGAGGGTTTGGATCTCCAACGTCGAGAAACGTACAAAGACACTCTTTAACCAACCTTAATCTAACGGACAAGATACAAGGGGCATGGACACATTTAAATGAGCATTGCCTAAAATTGAGAGTGAAGGAGGAATGAACGATGCAAATTAAAGATATTTACTAACTTGTCGAGCAATACCAAACCCAGTAACGGTAAATCAATGGAGTTTAACAGAAGCCGTACATGGACAGTAAACTTGTTTACCAATGAAAAAAATGAATACATGACTCAGAAACAGTCACAACAAAACAGTCGACTGGTTATCGTCTACAAAAGCATCGACGTCTCAATACCCACTTACATGCGCACTACCTTCCTTTACATGTTACCGCTAGTAAATGAGCAAAGGATGCACACCATCATTTTCAATCCAACTCTGAACTGGACAATCCTTTTCAGTTATTGTCAGTCTCTGATCATCCGAATCATGTCTTCTCCCAAAATCTCGGCGCAATGTACTTGTTGGTCTTCCACTTTTTAGTTCTTCTTCAGAATTACAAGTCAGTACGTGTCTCGTGATGCGGTTTGGTGATATCCTCAATGTATATTCTATCGACTTCCAACGTCTGTGGGTTCACTGTTTAGTTGTCCGAAGGACTTTTTGATGAAGCCGTTTTTTGTTCAAGGGTTCTTCAGAGTGTTCCATCCACCTATGCTTCTCTACTTGAATTACAGTAATCGGTTTGCCTTCTTTATCCTTGCCCAGACTTTGGGCTTAACATATGTCCCTACTAGCTTCATTGTTCTGTCGTAAAGTTGTCACAAATTTCCTTCAATCTCAGCTTTTTCCACTGTCGTTGCTGTGTCTTCCACGTATTTCCGTTTGTCAGCTCCAGTGCTCTTCCTTTCTTATGTGTTTGCTTCTGTGTGTTCATTATGCGACTTGAATTTCTCTGATCTGGTTCGGCTGTTTTTAATTGCTGTCTTCTTGCTCTTCCATCATTGGATCTTGTTCACTGTTTCGATAGAGATCCATTTCTGATAATAATGCTTGATTCGGTCCAGAATGTCATAAAAGGTTGAAGTTAGTGCTTGCTCCATCCCTTCCCAATTGTCCCCTGTATCAGTTTCTTCTTATTTGAGTAGATATTGTAAGGCTTGAAACCTGTTGTTGAGAGCTAACTTGAATTCGTTGAGTCTGCTAGTATTTCGAGGGAAGGCTGTGTTGAACCTTTGTAATGCTGTTTCCCCAGTTGTCCAATGTTTCTTTAGCTTCAGTTTTATCCTGGCAACCACCAGCTAGTGGTGATCTGAAGCTGTGTCAGCTCATCTCCTGGTTCTCACGCCTTCCATCGATCATTGACCTTCTGAATTATTTAGTAATGCAAATCTGATCGATCTGGTTCTGTGTAATGTGATTCGGTGAAACCCATGTAGCATTGTGTATGTGTTTGTGTGGGAATATTGTGTCACCCATAACCGTCTTGTTGAATGCACATAAACTTGCGAGCCTGTCACCATTCTCGTTCCTTTCTCCCATTCACTCCATGTTATCTTGATGCCCGGTGTTGTCCATTCCGACATCGTGGTTTAGATCTCCCATCAGGATGGTTAGGTTCTTCCTGGGACACTTTGCTATGATCGATTGCAGCCTCGAGTAGAACTGATCTTCATCATGTTCATTGCTATCATTGGTGGGTGGATAACACTGGATAACATTCCTTGTGATTCCCTCCTTTGTCTTGAATGATGCTTTAATGAGTTTAAATTCATGAGATTTCCATTCTATGAGTGCATCAGTGCATTTCTCTGTGTGTGGAGAGCATTTTCTTACTCGTGATAAGAGTACGACAGCATCGCTGCCAAATCTAACCTTTTCTATCGAGCTAGGGTCGAATGGATTTCACTTATTCATAATACCTCCATGTTGTATCTCCCTATTTCCGTACTTATTTGACTGGTCTTCCCAGCCTCGCATATTGTCCAACATTCCGTGTACCTATAATGAGTGTTGCTGTGATTGTTGGGATGGACATCGGATAATTTTTTATCACAGGTCAAATCCTTAATCAATAAGTAATGAAATAGGACCATTGTTTATTCTCCTAAATAGATGACTCTAAGAAAGGTTTCACCTCATTTAACGCGGCTAAAACGTTAGCTATAAAGTCTTCGGCAGGATGGTAACAATAAATTTGTAATTGTTTCAAGTCGATATGACCATCAGCATTAAGTCTCAAATGTTTATTCAAAGAACATCAAGCAGTATACTCGTCACCCTAATAACCGACGAAAATATTGGACATGGCGTCAGGGAATTTAGTTTTTGCCTACCTATACAAAAACAAGAGTGACTAGATGGGATATTCTATGGGAGTCGCCACTATTTTAAAATGATTAGATTCCACAGTTTGCGGTTTATAATGGTTCAGAGTAATGGTGGCTAGACAAATTTTTGTGGCAATTCTATTGAATGACCATCTAGCATCTGCGTTGTAGATCATCAACGTAGATGATCCATGTCGAAATGATTGGATGTCTACTCGAGTTGGACGTGAATGGTGTGACAAACTAGCTAACGTCGAAGTTACACCTCGTGGTCAGCACCTTACATGGACTAGCCCATTGACGTATCAAGGTACCATAGATGCTTTGAAGACTGTACAACACAGAGGACGCTATTACAGAAATATATTAGTTAAAGTAGATACAAGCGAAAGTAAGACCACTGCCACATGGGCCAGTCCATGGCATACGATTAACTGATGCGCGTTGGTTGTCCCTGACCTTGACGAGGATCGATGATTTGCTCGATATTCAATGACCCATCTGCCGGATGATTTGGCTAGGGCTTAGTGACATTTCACTGGCCTTACACCATCTTTAGTGATATAGCACCTCTTAGTGAGGAAGATATTAAGCGTCAACCGATGGGAATAATACCACATGCAAGAGAGATACGTTTTAATAAGTGGTCACTTGATGGAAAGCAAGTAATAGTAAACGTAGGTGATCGTCATTTTTAGGTAGATTCTTGATTGTTTCAGTAGCTATTAATCCTATGGCGAATCTATTGTCATAAATTGCAGTTCCTTTTATATGAATTTTTATTGATTAGTTTAGTCGAGAAGCACTTTGTGATAGAAAATACTGTTAGAAAACTACTACAATCTCTTGAAAGTGAAAAGGTTGTAAACACGTAACGAATGACGAGAATCAACAAACAACTCAAAATAAATATTGCATAAGCCAAATATAAAAATAATCATCAACAGCTAGGTAATATATATGTCTGTGATCTCAAATTGTTACAAGGATCGTATTGCTCTAGCCATCAATCTAATGGACTTTTATCCAGCTACACTGAATTTGTGAAAATTGAATAAGCAGGTTTTGATAGAGTTAAATAAAGTTCGAAAGTACCAACTTGAGATAAGCTTTCACAGTCAGAATTCAGAGTACGTATTTAAACAAAATATCACATATCTAAAGTAGTATAACATTGAATTATTTTCCAGTATGAACAGTTTAGTGAATATTCAACATTTAGTACTGACCACGTTTGACAATTAGAAGTATGCAAACTGACATCCCAACTAAGAATTTCTCGAATAGCTCAATTTAAGACAGAACTATATAAGCACAACTGAATGTATTATATGTGGAATTCCTAATAAGAGCAGAATCAATTGGAAAAAAATTCATCATTTAGTACAAATAACACACCTCGTGGGATTTGAACTATATATATGACTGAGTATGAGCGATTACGCGTCTGTCTTTGATTCAGCACTACGCACATTAAACATTTCTTCAATCTTTTATTTGTTAATTCATCAGTCCTAATCCTGTGGTGGGCCAGACGATATATAAACGCAAAAAGTATCAACAAAGTTAATAAAAAAATCAATAGGAATGTTAATATATATAAGTTAATTATAAAAAACACAATAGAAAGTTGGGACTTTACTTAAGTTCACCAAAATGATGCGTGTTCGGCTTTGGTCTGGTACTAAGAAACCACAATTATAAATGCTTGGTAATTCCAATCTGATTGACGAACTTTCCAGCGATATAATCCAACGTAGGATGTGATATATCCCAATTACAGTCTATAAATGTAGATAGTATTTGATTTAGACTTCAGTTAACTCAATCACAAACGAAGATAGAACGAGGCATGTATGAGTAGTAGTGTATTTGTTAGCCAGCAAGAGTATGTCACGCTATGTGGTTGCACAACGGAAGTGTTCAAGGTCATTTACCGAAACAACAGTTACAGTCATTTAGTGTTAAATATACATACAGTGAAAGTTTGACAAGATAAATACAAATAATATTAAAAACTATTTACAAAATAAACTTGTCAGTCATATCTCCACATAGCTCCCTCCAGAGTGTCCGGAGGTAACACTAGTTATAATAACAACAACAACAAAAAGTAAGAATATGATATATACATGTATACAAAAATAATTTTTACAGTTATAACCAACGAAAATGTGGAGATGAGTATGACATGTACGTTAGTAAGATGCAGTGTGTTATCGTTTGAGAATAGCAATGATGTAGCATAGCATAACGAACACAAAAAGTGAAAATACTGTCATTTAATGTCATGTTTGGCTAACACTGATAATAATGTGCAAAACTGCTAATGACCCACAAAAAAGAAGTTGAACTGTTTATTTTTGTGTACTATAAATGAATTATTAAATAGAGTTTACTCGTTTATTATTGTACTAAATTTTTTTTAAAATGTGACAAAACGAATAGTTGTGGAAAAAAAATGATTGATTATGTACACTGTTAAAAGAGAAAAACTTTTTTTTGGTGAAATTAGTGGTGTGGAACATCGGTAGTTGTTTGCTTTGTTTTTTTTAATCGACGAAATGGACATAACGCTTGGGTTTGTTTATAAGTCTACTTGAGCGTGTTAAATAAGAAGGCTTAGTATTAAGTTTTTTATCCTCCACTGGTTTTTCAGTCACTGGTGGGAGAGGTTGTTTGTCAACAGCGTTGTCTTCTTTGACTTGAGTAGCTTCATAGAAAGCAGGTTTTATTCTGTCTATAGAAATGGTCTGCTTGTTGCCATCTCTGTTGATGATTGAGTATTTTGGTGTGCGTTTATAATTACTTTATATGGGCCTTCGTATGGTTGTTTTAATGGGTTTTAACCGCATCTACTCGGACGAAGACAAATTCGCACGTCTCAGGGTTTTTATCAAGTTGGACGCGATTGTTGTGTTCGCAAGGGGATATTGCTTTAATATTCTACATCGTTTGTAATAGGCGACTTGCGAAGCGAGTAGAATCCCCTGGCGTTATAGGTTCATAGTTGACTAGTTGATTAAGTAACGTTAGAGTTGTACCATAGATTAACTCGGCGGCTGTACATCCAATGTCTTCCTTTATGGTTGAACGAATACCGAGGAGTACAGGCGGTAAGGCATCGCTCCACTTTGATGAGTCAGCTTGCGCCATCAGTGAGCCTTTTAATTGACGATGGAATCTTTCAACCATGCCATTACCTGCTGTGTGGTAAACTGTGGTTTTAATGTGGTTGACCCCTAGAAGTTTAGTGAATTCCTGAAAAAGGACAGATTGAAATTGGGGACCACGATCTGTTGTGATTATTGATGGTAGTTAGATATCCAACGGTCGAGGAAGACTGAAGCGTATCTTTTATGGGGCAGGCTATGGCCCATCTAGTAAACCTGTCTACGCGGTGAGAATGTGAGTGAAGGAATTGGACGAAGGCAGTGGCCCAACTAGGTTCAAATGAATATGTTGAAAACGTTTGTCGGGAATAGGGAGTTCACCGATCGGACTGAAAGTGTTTTTTTGGATTTTGCTACGTTGGTACTGTTAGCAGCCACGTGTCCAACGTTTAACATCCGAATTGATTTTTGGCCAAACAAAGCGTTCTGTGATAAACTTTGTGGTAGCTCTGATGCATGGATGCGATAGTCCATGTAGCTGTTGAAATATTTTTCATCGACAGGGTTGTGGCACAAAGGGGAGATTATTACCCATCGAAGTGTCGCAAATAACAGATGCATCTGAGAAAGGAATGGGTACAGGTTTAAGATTCAAGCTAGACTTCTCTGTGCAGGCCTTCAAATCTGTATCGTCCATTTGTAGTTTAGCTAAAGCTTCGAGGTTGATGTTGTGGTTGTGTACCATCATGTTGATATCCTTTCCCGATAAAGTATTTGCGACAATGTTGGAGGAGCCTTTGATAAACTGGATGTCCGTAGTGAATTGAGAAATATAATCCAGTTGTCTGACTTCCTGTGGGGAATGCTTGTCGTACGATGTGTTAAAGGAATAGCAAAGGGGTTTATGATCAGTCATAATGGAGGAATCACGGCCTTGTAGCAGGAAGTTGAAATGTTTTACAGCTAAATACATAGCCAGAAGTTCACGTCCAAACGTTCTTGAGTCGGCGATAATCGTTTGGAAAAGAACGCTATAGGAGTATTTTTGTCGTTCACGCACTGCTGTAACACTGCTCCTACTGCTTTTTGGGAGGCATCAGTGCAGAGAATAAGGTGCGTTGTGGGGTCGGTGTTTAGATGCTGTAGCATTGGATATCAACAATTTCGCTTTAGCGAAAGCCTCTCTGGCCTCGAGCGTTAACGTGAAGGTATTCTCTTTTTTGGTCTGAGCTGCGGTTTTATTGATCTTCAGTAAATCCGTCAAAGGTTGCAAAATGGCCGCACAGCTAGGGAGAAAACGTCGGTAAAAACTGCACATCCCCAGGAACCGGCGTAATGCCTTTATCGACTTGGGTTTGGGAAAGTTGACTATGGCTTCGACTTTTTCTTCAAGCGGTTTAATTCCTTGGGAATCAATGTGATGTCCCAGGAACTCTAAGTCTGGGATGGCGAATATACATTTAGAAGGATTGATAACGACGCCATGTTTCTTAAAACGTTCAAAGACAATCTGAACATGCTGGGCGTGCTCTTCTATTGATGAGCTTGCGACCAAAACGTCGTCTATGTAGGCGGATTTGATGATGGCTGTTTTCTCGACGTCTTCTGTTGCCATCGGAATTAAGTGGTATGCGCGCACAAAGTCAAGATTCGAGAAAATGCATTTACCGTTTAAGTTTAACGAGAAGTCATGTATATGTGGGATAGGGTACCTATCAGGGATTGTTTGATTATTCAGACGGCGGTAGTCGCCACACGGACGCCAATCTTGGTCTTTCTTTGGTACCATGTGTAATGGCAAAGCTCAAGGACTATTAGATGGTCTGATGTTATCAAGTTGCATCATGTGTTCAGATTCTCTCTTAGCTGTCTGCAACTTTGTTGATGGTAGTCTCCTCGCTCTGGCGCGAATGGGTGGTCCGGTGGTAGTGATGTGGTGCTGCACATGGTGTGGATCGCATTCTTTTTGATAGTCTATTTTCGTGATGCATTCGTATTCTGTCAGTATGTCGTCGAAAATGTTGTTAGTAGGTTTCATTATTCGTACACCACGGATTTCATAGTCGTTGGAAGGTGTGCCATCTACCTGTAAACGTGTATTTGCGTCGATTAATCTCTTCTTGGTCATATCTACTAACATATTGTACGCACTGAGGAAATCGGCTCCGAGGATGGGTCGTTTGACATGAACAACTATGAAAACCCATGTAAATCTTCTGCGGAGTCCGAGGTCTAATATAAGTGATTGTTCACCGTACGTTTTGATAATTGATTCGTTAGCCGCTATTAGGGACAGTTTAGTACTTGTTATCTGTTGTCTGCGGGAGAGATGGAGTGGGATGACGCTGATTTCTGCTCCAGTATCGACTAAAAAGTCCGAGCCAGAAATAAGATCCCTGATGTGAAAGAGGCGGCTAACGTGTTGGCCAGTAACAGCTGCCGCCATTACTGTCTGGCCGCTTCGTTTCCCTGATGGTTTGGGTAATTTGTCTTAAAGTTGCACGGTCTAGTGCAACGGCGTGCTTTCTCACCATAATTCAAATGATACCAACAAACTCCGGCTGCCCGTTTGGGTGACCTAAGACGATGTCTGGATACTGATATCATTCTGGACGTAGATCTGGCAGGTCGAGAATGAATGGTGGCAATAGTCGCCTGCAGTGATGCTAACTGCTGCGTTAACTGTGTTATTTGTTGCTGGATGTTGAGTGCGTCGCTCATGTTTTCTCTACTTGACGATTGTATCGTGTTAACGCCACGACTATCGGGATATATTTCTACCATCTTATCGGCCATGTTTGCTAAATCATCAAGACTGACAGAGGCTCCTGATATGCTGAGGATTTTTCTGACGTTATGTGGTAACCACATCTGCCTAAGTTATGTTTCGTCTAACTTGTATGAGCCTGCTAGCTGTCTCATATGTCTCAGCAACTGTGAAGGTTTTTTGTCCCCTAACTCGCATGCGGTGAGCAGTTGCTGTAAGCGTTTTTCGTCAGACTGCGATGTACGGTGGATTACTGTGGCTTTTATTGTGTCATAGGGGTCCGTTTCTGATACATTATCTACCAGGTCTCCGACTTCTGCTGCCACTTCTATGGGTCATGCTCCAACGACGTAGGCATATTTGTCGCTTGCGAGCGTATACCAAAAATAATGCATCAACCTGTGCAAACCAGATTCTTGGATTATTAACACCGTAAGTTGATAATCTCAACTCTGAAATAGTGTTGATCGAGCTTGAAGCATTATCTTCTGGTTGTGAAGAGTTTAGTGGGTTGGTCAGTGGACTATCTATATCAATGAGTTTAACAGGAGAGTTCATAGTGGGAAAAACAAAAATGAACTAGCGTGCCAAGTAATAATTAATATATATATATATATGTAAACAGTGAACGACTATAATGAATTCGAGGCTCACCAAATAATTGTGGTGGACCAGACAATATATAAACGCAAAAAGTATCAACAAAGTTAATAAAAAATCAATAGAAATGTTAATATATATAAGTTAATTATTACAAATACAATAGAAAGTTGAGACTTTACTTAAGTTCATCAAAGCCGAGCGAAGCTGCTACCTTGACGTGGTGGTCGGGCTTGCTTATCGTGATGACCCAACCGAACTATATTGGCTGGAACATATGTTCCCGTGGGTTCTACCATGCCAGACAGGTCAACTGGAGAACGGTCAGACTAAAAGCAGCAACTCAAGGTCTGGGGGCGAACTCGCACTGCTGACTGTAGGGGTGTGTGACAGCAGTAAGGTGTTTCCTTCGGACAACCAGCATCTGCAGCGATGCTGCCCTCCCACAAGGAGGGGCGGGGTTAGAAATGGTTTCACACATCACCTAACCTCACGGATTTCCGTCTCCGGCGGTAAGGCCCTTTGAAGAACGGAGCTAACACATTAAAAAGCTTCCACGAAAGGGTCGTGCGCGACCGGCGTCAAGCAGTTGTCCCTTGGGCTCTGCGGTCACGCTCCCAGGTCGTTAAGACCAACACTAATCCGACTTCTTTTTCAGGTTCCTCAAGAAATACCCTTCCACGGTGTGAGCAGCCGGGAGGTGATATCAGCCCTCATACCCGTAACAGCGCACGAGACCAAGTTGGTCACATTCAAATCCTTCCTACACCTCTTAATACCTCTCTTATCTCCATGACTAACCCTCCTCACGTCTCTTTATCACTTCGCACCGCTAGGGCAAACGATCCGAGTTCGCAGAACGCTATTCCTGGTCTCATGAAACCACGCTCTAAACTACATGTAGGAGCTTTTAACGTCCGAACACTGTGCCAAATAGGACAACAGGTCTACTTAGCTACGACTTTAGAATCCCGCACCATTGATGTGTGCTGCGTCTCCAAAACGCGCATACAGGATCCGAGTAGCGTCATTCATCTAATATCACCATGCCAAAATAAAGAACCGACTCGATTCACTCTTCGTGTATCCGGAAGCCCTGATTCCGCTTCCCGTGGCCTCGCCGGCGTAGGTATAGCATTGAGTCCTAGGGCAGAACTAGCTCTCTTAGACTGGATTCCAGTAGACAGTCGTTTGTGCGCTGTTCGACTGAACGGAACAGTAAGGATCCGAAAAGATAGGGACACTCGTCGTTGCCTCTTCGTCGTCTCTGCCAATTCTCCCACTGACTGCAGCGCAGATGATGTAAAAGATGAGTTTTACATGCTTAGATTCAGATCATGCTCTAGTACGAGCGCGTATCTGTCTGCGTCTTACTGGACGTAGGAAAGACGCTGCAAGGAAACCTCTTAGGGCCCTACTTAATGATAGTCAAGCTAAGAGTACATTTCAGGAACCACTAGGCAGTCATGTATGTGATGCCCACCCCGATGCAGCATGGAACGATATCCGAAAAGCTGTGGAAACAGCAGTGATATCTGCTAGTAAGGTAAACTGTAAGGTTAGGGAGCAACACTGGATCTCAGCAACATCTATCGCACTGATAGATGCTCGGAAACTCATTCCACCTGGCTCTGAACATAGTGAAGAGCGGAGTCAGCTTAAGCGCAAGCTGACAAGAAGTCTACGCAATGATCGCGAACAGTGGTGGGTAGTGAAAGCAAGAGAGATGGAAAAGGCAGCGGCGATAGGTAATAGCAGACAATTGTTCAGACTCGTTAAGGAAATCGGAATTAGGAAACCGACCGTTAGCGAAACAATCTCAGAGAAAGATGGACATATTATTCATTCTCAATCCAGGAGATTGGATCGATGGGCAGAACACTTTAGGGATCAGTTCAACTGGCCTTCAGCCACACTTCGGTTTCCCACGATCTCTAGTCAACCTGAATGGCAAGTTAATGTAGGTCCTCCGACTCTTTACGAAGTTGAAAAAGCCATAGGAAATCTGAAACGTGGGAGATCAGCAGGCCCTGACAGGTTTACTCCTGAGACTTTTAAGGATGGTGGTCCAGTATTAGCAATGAGATTAACCGAGGTCTTAGGTAGAATTTGGGAACTGGACGTAATCCCATCTGACTGGTCTCAATCACTGATTGTGCCAGTCTATAAGAAAGGACAAAAGTCCTCTTGTGACAATCACAGAGGAATCAGTTTGACTAATATAGTGTCTAAAATATTAGCTTCAATAATACTTCGACGCCTAATCAAAGCTCGTGAAGAGCAGATTAGAGAAAACCAGGCCGGTTTTCGACCCGGACGTGGTTGTATAGATCAGATATTCACACTACGTCAGGTTCTAGAACATAGACACACATTCAGACGCCCCACAATGATAGTATTTCTCGATCTTAAGGCGGCATTCGACTCTGTTGATCGTGAGGTTCTATGGCAGTGTTTGTCACTGAAAGGAGTACCAAAGAAGTACATTAACCTTGCAAAGGCTCTCTACTCGAACACAACTGGTAGAGTGAGAGCTTATGGCGAACTGTCATCAGAATTGATTACCTCAAGTGGTGTTCGTCAGGGTTGTCCACTCTCCCCATTCTTGTTCAACTTTGTGGTCGACGTACTTTTAGAGATAACACTCTCCTCATCTAAATTTCCAGGGGTTGAACTTCTACCGGGAGGTTCACTTGTTGACTTAGAATATGCTGATGACATAGTTTTATTTGGTGAAGACGCTGACAAAATGCAGAGTCTTCTGACCACTCTAAGCAACAATGCAAGCATGTTCGGGATGCGATTCTCTCCCTCTAAATGCAAAATGTTGCTTCAGGATTGGGTTACATCGACACCCGAACTAGTGATAGGGAGTGAAGTAGTTGAGTGTGTCGACCGCTTCACTTATCTTGGAAGTCTCATCAGCCCTTGTGGTTTGGTGTGTGACGAAATCTCAGCACGGATACAGAAGGCTCGACTAGCTTTTGCCAACTTGCGTCATTTATGGCGTAGGCGAGATATCCGTCTATTAACCAAAGGACGTGTTTACTGCGCAGCAGTTCGTTCCGTCCTACATTATGACAGTGAAACATGGCCGGTAAGAGTAGAGGATATTCGAAGGTTACTAGTATTTGATCATAGGTGTCTTCGAAACATTGCTCGTATATCGTGGGACGATTGAGTAAGTAATGCAGTTGTTAGGAAACGGGTACTAGGTAAGGATGGCAAATCAATTGATGACGTAGTGAAACATCATTAGTTCATATGGCTGGGACACGTGTTACGTATGCCCAACGACCGACTGCCTCGACGTGCGATGTTCAGTGGTATAGGAGCAGGTTGGAAGAAAGCTAGGGGCGGCCAGACCAAAACATGGCACAAGTCCATGAAGTCACTGACAAGTGGACTGAGTCATGTTGGTAGGTGTAGACTACCTGGTTGGGGACTGCGAGATGATAGCAACCGATGGTTAGAGACCCTGAATGACATGGCTCAAAATCGTTTGCAATGGCGCAGGTGCACACACTCTATGTGTTCTCCCAAATATTGATCTCCTTATTCCTCCTTGTCTTTTTTTTCTCTTCCCAAATTTATTTCACTGTATTATACTCTTTAAGTAACATCTCCAAGCACTAATCTTCCCGATTACTGCTTATACTCTTATTACCTCTACCACTACGGGATTCGAATCGACCACTGCATCTCTGTGCTAATGTGGTGTGGCAACTCGAACTGATGTACGTACGTACGAAGTTCTACGTTGTTACTGACTGACTGACTAAGTTCACCAAAGTGATGCGTGTTCGGCTTTGGTCTGGTACTAAGAAACCACAATTATAAATGCTTGGTAATTCCAATCTGATTGACGAACTTTCCAGCGATATAATCCAACGTAGGATGTGATATATCCCAATTACAGTCTATAAATGTAGATAGTATTTGATTTAGACTTCAGTTAACTCAATCACAAACGAAGATAGAACGAGGCATGTATGAGTAGTAGTGTATTTGTTAGCCAGCAAGAGTATGTCACGCTATGTGGTTGCACAACGGAAGTGTTCAAGGTCATTTACCGAAACAACAGTTACAGTCATTTAGTGTTAAATATACATACAGTGAAAGTTTGACAAGATAAATACAAATAATATTAAAAACTATTTACAAAATAAACTTGTCAGTCATATCTCCACAATCCCGTTTGCCAATACAAACAGCTAACTAAGCCGTTTCTTCTCCTGCTATCAATTCAATTTGTAAGCTGACATAACTCTCAACAGCTTCCATACTCTTGACTTTTCTCTGTTAGGTCGATCCCATATTTCTCTAATACATTTCACCACCCTGTCTAGTTAACATCAGCTGCGGAGACCTGAATAACAATGTATCTAATGAAAATAATTCAGTTTAGGTTTAATGTACTGATTTAACATAACATCACACTTTCGTCACAAATGACGCAGCTTTATTGTTGTTTTGTTCCATTCGTTGTTCTTTTCTCGCATCCTTCCTTCATTAACACCACCTTATCAGTATAAATCTCTTTACCTGATACTTCTGATAATCCTTCCTACGGGAAGCTAGAACAGGAATTACTCAAAAATTGCTAGCGATAAGCAACAATTGGTATTCTTAAAATTTCAGCTTTTACTTCAGAAATTATTCGTTTACAATGTTATATTTCCTATCTCACTTCATTTCTGAACCAAAACCGATCATCATGACGCATCAGAAACTAAGTGTGCTAACTTGTACAATATTTCCATAATATAACCAATTGATAAATTCTAGAATAGTTGGGAAATAATGGTCTCAATTCATGATACATAAACCCGCCTACTGCAGGCTGAATATTTCACTTGATCTGAACCCACTTCTAAATTCCAAAATACAGTTTTCCAAACTGTTTCTAAGCGTCTATCATGGTGCTTATATTTACATAACTAATAGATTACAACAACATTAATATGACTTTAGAATTCAGCATATTTCTACCAGAAAGTCCGGTCTGGAAATACCTATCATTCATTAACTCTGAACAACCATAGTAACAATAATGATAATAACAACACATTAGCTATGGTCAACCATCCAGTTATGAATAAATGAAAGTATTTACATCAGGATAACTGCAAGTCAAATTTTTTTAAAGTTAATAATATGCAAAGAAATACTACTAAATATATAAATCTGAATGAATATGAAAATTTATACGGTGACTTGTCTGTAATACTATGTCATGATTTTAATTTGCAATTCATTGAATCACAATATAGTTTAACATTGATTACAATAGCTGGAATACTGCTGATTGTTATTAGACGTCTTTTTATAACAGTATAATTTACTGAAGTCAAACCTCCAATCGGATTGCGAATCAAGTTCATCTTAAAGAAAAAAAGAAATATATATATATATATATATATATATATATATATATATATATATATATATATATATATAACTAATCCAATTATACAACAATGAATTTCATTCAATAGTACTAAATTATGAAATATTTTCTTTTAACACAACCATTTACATGCTTGTATACATAGAACAAAAATGAACATGATCAAAATTAAGCATTTGTTAAGTAATTTTTGAATTTATAAGCCTCTACAATTAATAGAGGTTACATAAAGTACTAGTGAACAGGTTAATATGCATTAGTTCGAGATTATCAACTCCTAGCAAACTACATTTGAACAGTAAAACAATAGAATCCTCTTTCAAGAAACGGATAATTTACCTTTCAATATCATTAATGCAAACTATTAGGATGAACAGATGTTTGAAATATCTTTCAAATGAAAAATTTAGTGCAGTATATATATATATATATATATATATATATATATATATATATATATCTTCCATGATCGAACATTGCAGGATATGAGCAATATGTTTAAATGGTTGATCTATTTTATTTGAACTGAAAAGCACTACCGAGAGGTGTCATTCAGATGTTAAGATTTTTCAAGTAAGTACAGAAATAATATTTAGCTTTGCGTTACGGAAGTAGAATGAAATTGAGTTATCCCAATGATGGAACAAGCAATATATATATATATATATATATATATATATATATATATATATGCATTCGACACTTATTTTTTTCTAATGTCTGATAATTTTGAAACGATGGTGACAATTAACAGCTCAGTTCAACGTTTTGATGTTGCGTTTTCTGACATGAATTTTTATCACTAAGACACATTGTCGTTTCGGACATCATCAGTGCTAACTTCATAACGTGGTTGTGTTAATTGTTGAATAAAACAAATTTCGACGAATTTCACATTTTTTGTGATAATTCAAGTAATTCTGTCTGTACATGGTAGGACGATTTGAATTTGAGTTCGTGGAGGTGATTTCGTGACGGCAGATTTATATTCATTAGCTTCTCATCTATTCCAGGTATGTCTTAATATCCCTTCAATTTCGATCGTTTTCAGGTTTTTTTGTTGTTTAAACGACTGATAAGCGGAGAACTGATAAGCATTAAGAGGAAATTCGAAGTTTTTTCACCTCTTTGTTAATCTTATTCGACTTAAAATTTATGGAATTAGATAGTAATGAAAAAATTAAGTTGATTGTATTTAAAAAATAACTAGTTTTTAACAACTTACAACATCAGGATTATAGTAGGTCTTAACGTCTCGTTTATGTTGATCTTCTTGATGAATATGACGGAAAGCTTTTAGCCCCATGGTAACATTAATTGGCGTTACAATCTAATAAGTTGGTTGAAAAAAATTATGAAATGTAAACTTTTTCAAAAACCTTAGTATATTTGGATTGTAGAATCCAGAACGCTGGTTTCTTTCTATTTGGGACACACCAACCAAATGTAATTGTACCCCAATATTAGTATTGTATTAACACTGACACCTGAACCTAGTGCCTATCGCTTTAAACTCTAGCTAATTGTGCACCACGTTGACGAGTCCCAAATAAGACGAAACACGCATCTTGGGTTTCATTACTAACCACAATGCGAGTGTGCCGTGACTTGTAATAAAGATCGTGTATCGAGGATTCCGCTGAAGATGAATATATGCCAATTAATTATGACTTAGTTCTGAACATAGACAAGGAAATAATGCAAAGTCCTTAGAATTTAATCGTTAGTATATTTTTACAGTTATAACGCGAATAATAGAACTCAGTAATTAAATATTTGTTTATATATTATGCACTAGGTCGTACAATTTAGGTGGTTAAGAACAGTTATGTGAAGTGTGAATATGGTATCTGAGAGTTGACATCAGTTAAAGTGACCTACAAGAAGTTATTTCATAACAAATAAAACGCTATTTTAAATGCACCACTATCGAAAACTCGGTCCAAAATCATTGGAATCAATCAAATTTATAAATTTTCCAGCATGATGTTTATTCCTCAAACATTTTGTCTGTATTTTTTATTTGAAGTAAACCACAAAAAATATCTGGTGCACTACAAGTTTGAGGTAGAGTGAGGACATTTATTACTGGGTCATCAATTTTCAATTCAAAAGTTTTATGAGAAATAATAAAAACGTAGTCTATATTAGAAGTTTCTTTAATCAAAACTCCCAAGAGTTTTACATTTAAACAACCTGATAATGACGATCGACAGAAGATTCATAAATGATTAGTAATGAAAGAAGACCTAATGAAGAGGTCACATACGTACAATCTACCAGTACTGTGAATCAGTATGATATGTGAATTCAAATGATAGGCGGAAAGTGAATTAAATCAATTATTTAGTTAAATAAAAATGTCTGCAAAAAAGACAAAAACAAAGTGACATGTTTAACGGATACATGTTTGTAAGCCAACAGGACATTCTGGAACTAAGCATTTAGAGTTTCAAGTGTTGCTTAGGGTTGCACATATTGAGAAAGAATACTTCTTCCTATGATACCTACGATGAAACCAGCGAGACCAATCAAATAATATCAGAAATAGGGAGATACAACATGGAGGTATTAGGAATAAGTGAAATCCATTCGACCCTAGCTCGACAGAAAAGGTTAGATTTGGCAGCGATGCTGTCGTACTCTTATCACGAGTAAGAAAATGCTCTGCACACACAGAGAGTTGCACTGATGCACTCATAGAATGGAAATTTCATGAATTTAAACTCATTAAAGCATCATTCAAGACAAAGGAGGGAATCACAAGGAATGTTATCCAATGTTATCCACCCACCAATGATAGCAATGAACATGATGAAGATCAGTTCTACTCGAGGCTGCAATCGATCATAGCAAAGTGTCCCAGGAAGAACCTAACCATCCCGATGGGAGATCTAAACCACGATGTCGGAATGGACAACATCGGGCATCAAGATAACATGGAGTGAATGGGAGAAAGGAACGAGAATGGTGACAGGCTCGCAAGTTTATGTGCATTCAACAAGACGGTTATGGGTGACACAATATTCCCACACAAACACATACACAATGCTACATGGGTTTCACCGAATCACATTACACAGAACCAGATCGATCAGATTTGCATTACTAAATAATTCAGAAGGTCAATGATCGATGGAAGGCGTGAGAACCAGGAGATGAGCTGACACAGCTTCAGATCACCACTAGCTGGTGGTTGCCAGGATAAAACTGAAGCTAAAGAAACATTGGACAACTGGGGAAACAGCATTACAAAGGTTCAACACAGCCTTCCCTCGAAATACTAGCAGACTCAACGAATTCAAGTTAGCTCTCAACAACAGGTTTCAAGCCTTACAATATCTACTCAAATAAGAAGAAACTGATACAGGGGACAATTGGGAAGGGATGGAGCAAGCACTAACTTCAACCTTTTATGACATTCTGGACCGAATCAAGCATTATTATCAGAAATGGATCTCTATCGAAACAGTGAACAAGATCCAATGATGGAAGAGCAAGAAGACAGCAATTAAAAACAGCCGAACCAGATCAGAGAAATTCAAGTCGCATAATGAACACACAGAAGCAAACACATAAGAAAGGAAGAGCACTGGAGCTGACAAACGGAAATACGTGGAAGACACAGCAACGACAGTGGAAAAAGCTGAGATTGAAGGAAATTTGTGACAACTTTACGACAGAACAATGAAGCTAGTAGGGACATATGTTAAGCCCAAAGTCTGGGCAAGGATAAAGAAGGCAAACCGATTACTGTAATTCAAGTAGAGAAGCATAGGTGGATGGAACACTCTGAAGAACCCTTGAACAAAATAGCTTCATCAAACTACGGAGACATCACAGTACTATCTGCCGTGGTACGGCGGAGAGTGGGGAGAATCAACTTTCACTCTCGAAATTTTCTCATATAACCACGTGCATACAACCACTGCCAGGAAAGTCCTACCCACTGCCTTCTCGCGGCAGGGGTGTTGTTTACGAAACTGAAAGGGCGAAAAAGAATTTTCGGTGGATATGGAGGATCCACAATGGGGATTTCGAAAAACCTGTTTCCAAACCAATGGTGCACATGGGCTCCAGGATACTAAGGAAACAAACGACATAAGAAGCCATTGTTGGTCACTGGCTACCATGGGACTGCATCTATTTACGTTGCTCCACCGCCTTGCGGATTAGACTTTTAGGTCAAAGGCTAGGGGTATGCCCCTCGAAAAAAACCACTTGTTTCGGTTTAGGCAACCTGGGCAGTATCACACAAATCGGACGACTTATGTGGAGCAGATCTATTTGGTGCCTCCTTGTACCAATATTTACGTTTAAATAACAATAAGTCTAATGATAAGGCTAATTGATGGCAATCAGAAGTGATCTAAATTTTAGGTGCATTTGATTGGCTATGAAATGGATCGATTTCCTAAAGATTTGGGAGGTTAGCACGTAGCAAACCATGCATCAGTATCAGATTCCGGACACTGCTCGTCACAAGACTATCAGTACTTGGAAAAGTGTTCAGCAGTGTTGTTGAACCGGATGAAACATTCAATAAACGCTTAACATTGAGAACAACAGGACGGATTCCGTGGGGACCGGTCATGCACAGTCAAAACAGTGACACTACTGATCAATGGAATGAAATTCGTCACTATACATCAATTTCATTGACTATGAGAAAGCATTTGACAATGTGAATATAATGATATGGAACCTTCAACACTATGGTGTACCTGGGAAAGTCGCCAACATCATCTGGAAGTCATACAGTGGACTACACAGCAAATTTGTGCATGGAGGACGGCTGAATTCTATGTGAATACTGGTATCATTAAATTATTTGTTCCGAAAGGAGCTTTCTAATAAACTAATAAACGGGAAACCTCAATAAAATACTATACTAAATAGAGTTTGTTGACTAATCTGCCAATTCGAATTTACTAACATTAACTGAAAACAAAAACAAAAGTAAAAGAACTGTTTTATTTCAACCAGAAAAGAAATTCATATGTGAATTAATATCAATATGAATTCTGATTATTATTACCTTAAATCCTTTCGATTTTAAACGTATCTGAAATTCATCATCCTCTCGTCCCCATCCCCAAAATGAGTTTGACATACCACCAACTAAACTGTATTGAGTTCTTTTAATGATTAAAACACCACCGGCATATTCTTTAAAATAATAATAACGTGGATGAAGATAAAATGGAATAAGATGAATCGGTCCTAATTCCGATGGCATATTATATTTTAATGCCGGATCTTCAGGTAGTAAGTCAACATCATGTAAAGCCAAATATTTTGTAAAAGGAAGTTTTAAACATTGTGAAGATAACTGATACAATGAATTTTTTTGAGTAATACTTTCAACAATAATTCCATTAACTTCAGCTTCAAGTGACTCAAGTGCTCCTACATTTAACAAAGCTCCTCTATTAAACCTGAAATAAATTATTAAGACTGTTTATAATACTATGGCTTTGCTAGCGTATATAATGTATGCCAGGCACAACAAACGTCGAGCCCGAAAAAATGTGCTGTATTCCACGTTGACAAACAACAGTACGAAAATACAAAATTAACAAGATGAATGGCAAAGAAATCGAAGTAATGTGGTAGCAATAATTATGAGTAAGAATGAACATTGAGAATATGGTACAAAACACCGAGTGAAAACATACTTACGCCAGTTACCCTTCATGAAAGAGGTTGGGCCGCTCATTAGCATTCTCCATCTAACTCTATCCTGAGAAATCATTTCTAGTTCTTTCCAGTTCCATAAGGACCTTGTATCCACTGAGTGAAAATGTATGAATAAATTCATATTGAATCCGATGACTTGGAGAATGCATGGGCACTATTTCGAACGGTTCTGATAAATGTCACTAACTATTGACTGAGATTATCACATAGATCCGAACCAGGGAGCTCAAATTTAGTTACATGGCATAAATAAACAGTCAATGAATTCATGGACTGGTGCCACGTCACAGTGTGGCCACAACTCTTCAATTCAAGCCATATATATATATATATATATATATATATATATATATATATATATATATATATATATATATATATATATAACAAATAATCATATATTATTTAGACATAAGATGTTTCGGAATTCAGCTCACCGAAGATCATCCACTTGATTAATGATAAAAAATGTATGACGAACGTTTTGATTATTGAGGAAGTTGTTTAAATGAGGTATGAATTCTTGCAATTCAGTGAAACGGTCTCTAAACGGTACTAAAACTGCCATACGATTAATAGTAAGGTCTTCTTTAGAGTGATCAAATACTGGACAATTCTGACTATCAGCTGGACCCCACTTCCAATCGGATATCCTTATTATTACATCACTGACGATATAATGTTTAGTAAAATATAGGAATGCTGCAAAGAAACACAGTGCCATAAAAACGCATGTTTTCCCTTTGTATTTTCGACAGTGAAGCTGAAATAAAAACCAAAAAAATAAACTGAATGATTGGCAAAAATCTGCGTAAAAAAATACAACATATTGTCCTCGTAATTGTTTACGAAAGGAAAACAGACTGAATTCTTAGGAATTGCTGATTAAGATAACAGAAAGACAGAGGTCTCATTTGATGAATGAAGTTCCTGACCGTTGTTGCTACCTTGATATGGTGATCGGGCTTGGCTGTCGTAATGAACCAATCAAGCTATACTGCATGGAACAACAGTTCCTCAAGGTCCTACCATACCAGACAGGTCGGTTGAAGAGCGGTAAAACTAAAATCAGCTAACCCAAAGTCCGAATGTGAAGTCATACTGCTGACTGTACAAAATTGTGATGGCAGTAAGGTATTTCCATCAGACAACCAGCATAGCAACGATGCTGCCTTCCCACAAAGATAGGGCAGAGTTAGAAAAGGTTGACCCTAAAAATGCACAACTCGCCTCCGTCTCCGGCGGTAAGGTCCCATAAATACGGAGCTAACACGGAAATTACTCACATAAAGGTCGTGTGTGACCGACCTCAATCAGTTGTACCTTGGGCACTGCGGTCAGGCTCTCAGGTCACTAAGACCACCCCTAACCCAATTTTCTTTTCAGGTAACTCCAGAAGAACCCTTCCACGGTGTGGGCAACCGGGAATTGATAACTGATCTCATACCTCTAACAGCACTCGAGATCGGTGCTAATGAGGTGTGGGAACTTGGACCGATGCATATATGTGCTTGGTCCTGCATTGTAACTGACTGATGAGTGAAGTTACATCCATTATAGTGGATAGTGATCAAAACACAAACAATGTAGTGGGGTTTTTCTCCTGAGCTGGATGGTTCAGTCGTGGAGCTTTTTAATCTTCTTCTGAACGACATCATCAATACAAACTTCAAGTAGAAGTGGTCGAAGTTCTCCACATATATAGCTCACAGCTTGTCATGTAGACCTCGATCTCTAACCTGTCATTGTTTATTTTGATTGTATCTCCCACTGATTTAATTCTCGATCCCATATTTGTCCATAATTTCTCTGATTGGTCGATAAATTGGAAATCGATCCACTTGAGAACAACTGTATTTTCTTTACAAGTGTTTTCGTCAGCATATACTGCTAACAAGTGTAAGATAAAGACCTCCAATCAACTGCCCAATGGGATGGAGAATAGCTGAACAAAGTGGAAGAAAAATGGCACACATAATGATAACTGATGCACAATATAGAATCCACAAATACCAACACATCATGGATAACAAAAAGAGAAAGCTAGAGAGGATACTTACGTCAGAATATTTGGCAATCTTGACAACAGCCATGGAGATATCATGCAGACAACACAGAGAGCAATGACGAAACACCCTTGAGAAAAAACTAATCGAGATTTCATAACCACCCACGGAAGAAAGCACTAACAAATGGGTGGTCAAGCTGTCATAGCAACCGCTGACAAACATAGAACACCTACTCAGAAAAGGATTAAACCACAATACAAGTGACGCCTCGAAACTTCACAAAAATCATCCACTCGAGCTACAAATCTCCATAATCTCAAGTACTGAGACTCAAACTATACATATATACAGTTAACATTAAGCTAGTACGATTATCTCAAAAACTACAAAAACCTCTAACATTTATAAAACTCGAAATAATCTGAGGAAATTTAAAATTATTTTAATATTTTATACTCTATTTCTAGTGTCATCTTAGCATTCATAACTTTTGACCCCAACCATTTCTCGAGAAAGTAATACTTCAAAAGTGCAGTCAAATTCTAATGAAATTTTGTGCGTAGATTGATTTAATACATGAAATTCTCACATTCTTATTTAAGGTAAGATTCACAGAGGTGAATTAACTATTCAAAAGGGATTTCAGCTGAAATGGATACCTATTCAGGATGCTTAATTGCAAAAACTTTTACTCACTTGCTGTTCTATACGGATTATTACTACTATTCAACCTTTGAAATGCATATACACAGATGTCTACCTATGGACAAGATAAATAAAACGTTTCTCAAACACATTTGTGAATATAACTTAAGGAAACATTTAATTTGTTACGTATACTATGATATTTATTACTACTTAAATGTTTACTGCATAAGAACTAAACCAACTAACCTTTCTAGTGATTGTATGTAAAACGTGGTACATGAGTAGTACTAAGTTTTAAACTATCTACCCTCAATGATAAAAATCTTCTATCAATTAATTTTATGATACTTAATAAAAATTGAGTGTCTGAAGGGTACTAACTGATATGCTAATCATTAAATAAGCTTTAGTTTAAACAAAATCAGAGACAGTCAACCAGTTAATAATATTAATTTTGGTAGAGAAATAAATATACAAAGTACAGTCAGCAAAGCATATGATCGGGAAATGACCAGTATAAAATAACAAGATTCAGAGAACGTTTTAAAATAAATGCATCGACCGCAAAATAACCTATTTTAAGCCATGTCACCTATAGTCACTAATTATAGACTACAGTTATCTATACTATGTTAACCACGGAATTTGTAAGTCTAAAGATGGCTCTTTTTATGACAATCCATGCTGGTGGATATTGTTAACCATGATGACGAACACTAAGATGAATTACTGATTGCCATCAACTGGCTAGTACGATAACATTTATATTCAGAATGGAATACATTTACTTTAACAAGCACCATACTTATTAGACGTATTAGATTCCCAATTGTAGTCCCTATGTAATATTACCCAAAATTCGAAACTTAAGCATGAAAAGCACAGTTACTAATAGCAAATAAATCTAGCAGTAAACAGGAACGCTTGCTGTAACATACATGAATACATGAAAATATAGGGAAAATGAAGTCAACAATTCGAAGGACGATGAAAAGATTGTTTTAATTGTCTTATGCTTTGATTAAAACAAGCTAACTTGAGACTTAGTGTATCAAAGAAGTACAAAAGGCATGAAAATTTAACATTAGCACAACGTAGTATGGTAAGTTTCTTGAGTGAAAACAAGTGAATGAAATTTATGAATACAACATACTGAAAACATGACATTTCATGCACTGATCTATAAAAGATCGACTGCTTAAAATTAATACTAAATAGTTGTACAAATTACAAATAAACCAATCAGACGGTTATCTACGTATTTTAATGAATGCCATAAGCATACTTTCCATATAAACTGGAAACAAAATACCAATGAAATATTACTGAATGATTTAACTGTACCAGTTATCCAGTACTGAAGACTTGAACAATCCTCTAAAGAATAAGTCAATCAGCTAAAACGTAGGACACGCAAATACATCATTAGCACAACAAGATGAACACCAAATTCATAGTAGTCACATCAATGGTAGTAA
Organism: Schistosoma haematobium; assembly: GCF_000699445.3. Lineage (NCBI taxonomy): Eukaryota > Metazoa > Platyhelminthes > Trematoda > Strigeidida > Schistosomatidae > Schistosoma > Schistosoma haematobium. Next base: position 14,228,726 of record NC_067199.1, on the reverse strand, counting down.
TGCATAAAAGAATGGACTGTGTATAAGGATATAGTACAGGAAGAGAGAATTAGTTCGTAGAAAGAAAGATATAAAGCAATTTCAATCTCACGGTTTAAGGGATGACAAAGAGTGTATACACCGACGCCATTGTGATCAATTCTGAGCCATGTCACCAAGAGTCTCCAACCATTGGTTACCATAGTCACACGAACTCCAACCAAGTAGTCAGCATCTATCAACATGGCTTACATAAGTAGTTAGTGACTTCGAGAACTGATGCCATGTTTTGGTTTGGCCATCCCTAACTTTCTTTCAACCATCCCCAACACATTGCGCGTCGTGGTAATCGGTATTATTTTATTTATTTATTTGAACACATAAATATTGGTACAAGAGAGCGCCAATATATATGCGCCACACAAAACAATGGGAATTCGAAGAGAAGTAGAAAGAGAAAAAAAAACAGCTAAGGAACGCAAAAGAAAAAGAGAACAATGACGAAGAGATTGGAGTAAGGTAGTGTGGTAGTAACGACGGAACGAAAAGGTACAATCGGAAGAAATCTTTCAGGTAAAGGAGACACAACCACTTTTTATGAAGAAAGTAAAAGAAGGTTACAGCAGGATCGCCATTGGCTTCTATTCTGAGCCATATCTGATAACGTCTCTAGCCACTGTGTAGCACCATCTCTCGGACCCCAACCAGGGAGTCGTGAAGGACCAACACAAGCCAGTCCTTTGCAGCTTTCTTTCATGCCACGACACCATGTCATGCACTGACCACCTCTCCGCTTCTTCCAACCAGTCCCAGAGTCGGCAAATAATGCACGACGTGGAATTCTCTGGGACGACATTCGGAGAACATGTCCAAGCCACCGAAGTCGGTGTTTCAAGATGGTGACACCAATTGAGTTATCATCTCTGTGCCCGAACACACGATGCCGAACCTCTGCATTACTGACATGGTGTTGCCACTGAATGTCAGCAATCCTTCGGAGACAGCGATGATCGAACACAGAGAGTCGTCTAACGTCCTCAACTCGGAGAGACCAGGTTTCGCAAGCATAGAGCAGAACTGCTCTCACCGACGCGTTGTAGATCCGACCTTTCACAGCCAGACTAACATCACGAAGGCGCCAAAGGTGGCCCAGATTGGCATAAGCCGCTCTGGCTTTCACTATTCGTGCATTGATCTCATCACTCACACCTCCACCAGCACTTATGCAGCTACCCAGATACACGAACTTCTCAACTACGTCTATCTGCTCACCGTCCAGGGTGAGTACAGGATTAGAATCCTGCCAGTCTTGTAGAAGTACTTTGCACTTCGAAGGTGCAAAGCACATACCATACCTACGGACACTGATTGCCAACTGATTAAGTGCGGATTGCATGCCTTGGGCATTATCGCACAGTAAGACAATATCGTCCGCATACTCAAGGTCGAGAAGTCTTTCTCCAGGCAACAGATCCACACCACCATTACTTACATTCATCAGAGCTGTTTCCAGAATGTCATCGATGGCAAAGTTGAAGAGGAATGGTGATATTGGGCAACCCTGCCTAACCCCACTACTCGAATGGAACAATGGAGAGAGGTGGTTGTATGCCCTCACTCTGCCTGAGGTGTTTGTATATAGGGCTTTAGGGATGTTAATAAACTTCTCAGGCACACCCTTCTTCAATAGACAATCCCAGAGAACAGTCCTATCCAACGAATCGAAGGCAGCCCTGATGTCAAGAAACACTACGATTGTTGGCCTTTGAAAAGTATGGCGGTGTTCTAACATTTGGCGGAGGGTGAAGATATGATCAATACATCCTCGACCAGAACGAAACCCAGCCTGCTCCTCGCGAGTCAATCTTTCTCGGGTTTTGAACAACCTACGAAGAATGACGGAAGCCAATAGCTTGGACGCAATCGGAAGTAAACTTATCCCCCGATAGTTGTTACAAGAACGACGTGAACCCTTTTTAAAGATAGGGACAACTATCGACTCATTCCATGACGTTGGTACACTCTCTAGTTCCCAAACCTTTGTAAACAACGTCGTCAATTCCTTAGTCAAAAAGTCACCACCATCTTTAAAAAGAGCCGGAGGTAAGTCATCTGGGCCAGGTGATTTGTAACGCTTCAAGAGTTGGAGTTCCTTGCGGACTTCCTCCTCGTTTGGTGGATCAGTCGTCACCGGCCATGGAGGGCAGGACAGTCTGACCGATGTTGCCGGAGCAGCAGGCCAGTTGAACTGCCCTTCAAAAATTCTGCCCATCGTCCAAGACGTCGATGGATGTTAGTGATTGGCATCCCATCATCCTCGCAGATTGTTTCACTCACACCAGACTTCTTGCTGCCAGTGGCTCGGATGAGCTGGAAGAGCTTCCGGTAGTTACCAGATGCAGCTGCTGCTTCCAGCTCATTAGCACGCATCGACCACCAGGCTTCTCGGTCCTTACGCAAGCTTTGCCCGATTTCCTTACGTAACATCCTTCGTTTATGGTCAAACTCACGGTCACCCGGAGTAGACCGACGGGCTTCAATGAGTTGTAAGGAACCAGAAGAAACCCAGTGCTTAAAAGCGGGACGTTTCGCAAACCCACAACTGACTGTATCCGCCATTTTCATGGCGTCACGCAATTGCAACCAATGCTCATCTATACTTTTCGGTGGAGTGGTAGCTAGCCTAGAGGCTAGCTCGGTTCGATACTTACTAGCAACAGAAGTTGCAGCCAGCTTGCTAACATCAATCCGTTGATGGCGTTCACTTCGTTGTCCACTGAAAAGTAAGGCAAGATTGGCGCAGACCAAGGCATGGTCAGAGTCCAGATAGGTACTCCAAAAGGAGCGGCAGTCTTTTACACAACCACGCCAGCGGTAGCTGATCGCGATGTGATCAATCTGAGTCCAGGCTTGAGATGCAGAGGGAGGACGCCAGGTGGCACATCGGCGATGACTGTGCCGAAAGTTAGTGCCAGCCAGAAACAGGTCGTGGTCTGTGCATAGTTGCAGTAGACGGTCCTCGTTATCTGTCCTGCAACCAACAAGTCCCCATCAGTCACCTAAACGACTCTCTTCTGTGCCTAGACACCCGACCTGAGCATTCAAGTCTCCGGCCAGTACTACAATATCTGTCGAACGCACTTTCTGGAGAAGAACAGATAACTGGTGGTAAAACTCATCCTTGATTGCATCCGGGCTGCAATCTGTCGGGGCATAGGCGGAGATGACGAAAAGACATCGTTTCTCACGCCGATTTCTTCTCACTTTGATGGAACTTTCTAATCTAACAGCACATAACCGACTGTTAATGGGGATCCAATCGACAAGTGCTGCCTCAGCTCTAGCGCTTAGTGCGACACCAACGCCAGCAAGACCAGACGAAGATGCCACAGGGTCCCCGGATAAGCGCACGTAAAACAAGCTTTTCGAAGCGACAGATGGAGATCGAATTTGTAGTACTTCGCCAGAGTCTTGAATACGGGTCTCGGATAGACAACACACGTCGATATTAAGACTTTCCAAAGACATAGCCAGCCCTATCTGTTGTCCGACCTGCATAAATGTGCGAACGTTGAAGGCAGCCAGTTTGAATGGTGCACGTGGTATCAGAAAATCTGCTTCAGTCCTCGTGTTCGGTGGTAACATACAATTTTCAACCGGACAGTGACTCGAGAACGTTTAGATACAGTCGGATTTCCACCAAAGACGAGCCGCTGCATAAGTATAAAAGAGGGTGAATAATGTGGAAAATAATAATAATAATGATAATAATAACAATAATGACAATAATAGTAGTAATAATAATATTAGTATTAATAATGACAATAAATGTAATGATAATAATCAGAATCAATTGTTTGATTTTCAAAGCGAGAAAGATAATTTCCATAGGCATATAGAGTTCATCAATTTGTGTGTGGGCTGTGATACTGCCCGGGTGCCCAAACCGAAGCAGGTGGTTATCTTAGGGGGCCACTCCCCGAGCCTTTGACCTAAAGGTCTAACCCACAAGGCAGTGGAGCATCGTAAGGAGATGCAGTCCCATGGCAGCCGGTGACCAACGATTGGTTCATACGCCATTCGTTCCCGCAGGATACTGGAGCCCATGTGCACCATTGATTTGGAATCCGGTTAAAGCGCCGGACATTCGCTTTTCGTCCTCTCATTTTCGTAGACAACACCCCCGCCACGAGAAGGCAATGAGTAGGACTTCCCTGGCAGAGGCTGCATACGCGTGGCCGTGTGAGAGTATTTCGAGAGGGAGAGCGGACTCTCCGCACTCTCGGCCGTACCAGGGCATTCAGGGGGCATACGTAACAAGTGGCCCAACCATCTCAGTTTATGAAGATTTACAACCTCATCAACTGATTTACCATCATTCCCTAATACCTTGCGTCTAACCTCACTATTACTTACCCGATGATCCCAGCAGATGCGAGCTATATTTCTAAGACATCTGTGGTCAAATACTAGAGTATCTTCTACTCTTGGTGGCTACGTTTCGCAGCCGTAAAGTAGAACAGAACGAACTGTCGTGCAGTATACTCGTCCTTAATTGATAGACGGATATGTCACCTTCGACATAGGTAGCGCAAGATGGCAAAAGCAAAATGAGCTTTCTGAATCCGTGCTGAGATTCCGTCAGACACCAACCCATTAGGGCTGATCAGACTTCCAAGATAAGTGAAGCTGTCGACGCGTTCAACTATTTCACTCCCTATCCTTAGTTCAGGTGTTGACGCAGAACAGTCCTGAAGCAAAAACTTGCATTTAGAGGGGAGAAACACATCCCAAACATCCTGGTATTGTTGCTCAGTGCTACCGAAAGACTGCACTTTATCAGCGTCTTCACCAAAAAATACTATGTCATCAGAGTACTCTAGGTCAATAAATGAACCTCCTAATAGGAGATCGATTCCTGAAAATTCAGTCGACAAGAACATTATTTCCATCAGTATGTCTATGATGAAGTTGAACAAAACTTGAGACAGTGAACAGCTTTGTCGTTCACCATAACTCCGACTCAGATGGTGGTGATTGAATAAAGAGACTTCACAAAATTTATATACTTCCAAGGTAGATCCTTCAATGACAACGCTGTCGAATGTTGAGTTTAAGTCAAGAAAGACCACCATTGTCGGACGCCGATAAGCATGCCTGTATTCTAAAATCCGACGAATGGTGAATATGTAGTCGATGCAGCCATGACGAGGCTCAAAGCCAGCCTGATTTTCTCGTGTTTACAGTTCACGAGTCATTGTCAGGTACCCAATAATCATTGAGGCTAGTATTTTAGATGCTATATTAGTCAAACTAATTCCTCTATGGTTATCACAGGATTAATTTGACCCCTTCTCATATATTCGGACAATCAGTGATTGAGACCAGTCAGATGGGTCTACATTCAGTTTCCAGATTTCACCTAAAATATTAGTCAACCTAATCGCTAAAATTAGACCACCATACTTAAAGACATCTGGAGCCAATCCATCTGCTCTTCCTCGTTTCAGATTAGCTATAGCTTTTTGGACTACTTCAATGTCCCATTCAGGCTGTCTGGGAACGGTGGGTAGTTGTAGAGTAGTTGAAGGTCAGATGAACTGCTCCTTAAACTGTTCCGCTCATCGTTCTAAATGTCTGTGCTGAAAGCGGATAAGAGTGTTGTCTTTTTCTGAGATCGTCTCACACATCACTTCTTAATTCCAGTTGAATTTATTAGTCTGAAAAGCTGTCTGGTGTTACCTACAGCCGCTGCCTTTTCTATCTCTTTTGCTTTCGTTACCCACCACTGCTCACGGTCGTTCCTTAGACTCTTGGATAATTTAAATCTGATTTGTTTTTACTCTTCATCATGTTCAGAGCCTGATGGGATGAGTTTACGAGAATCTATCAGTGCAAGAGACCTAGTAGAAACCCATTTGTTCTTCGTAACCCTTTGGTTTAAATCACTAATGAATGTCGCTGCTGTTTCGGTTTAAGCTACCTACCTTGGCACTAAAGTCACCTGCTACGAGTACTGTGTCTGAGCGGGTAGCTTTATGAAGAAGTTCGGAAAGCTTTCTGTAAAGGTCATCTTTCACTTCATCCGAGCTGCAGTCAGTGGGAGCGTAGGCAGGAACGACGAAAAGGCAGTGACGTGTGTCCCTATCCTTCCGAGTTCTTACAAAGCCGTTTAGCTGAACAACACATAGGCGACTGTCAACGGGGACCCATTCTAATAGTGCTTGTTCTGCCCTCATACTTAGTCCTATGCCAACACCTGCCAGTCCGTGAGAACTAGCCATCGGGTCGCCAGATAGATGGAGAGCGTATCTCGTCGGCTCTTCGTTTTGGCGAGGTGAGGTCAAGTGAATGACAACACTAGGATCCTGTACGCGTGTTTCCGAGACACAACATACATAAATCGTACGATGGACTAACCCCTGAGATTGTTAGGGATGATGGTGCAGTTTTGGCAGTTACGCTAACTAAATCCGAGCTACAATCTCGGGTCTGGATGTAATTTCATTTGGCAGGTCTTGATCACTGATCATCCCAGTCTAGGAGAAGAGATAAAAATCCTCTTGTGAGGAAACAGTTTAACTAATCTAGTGTCTAAAATGTTAGCCTCAATAATACTTCGACGTCTAACTATAGCTCATGTAGAGCAAACCCGAGGAAACTAGACTGGTTTCAGACCTGAGAGTGGATGTACAAATCATATATTCACCCTTCGGCAGATTCTGGAACATAGACATACTTTCTGATGTCCGAGTATAGTTGTATTCGTTCACCAGAAGGCGATGTCCAATCCCGTTGATCATGAGGTTCTATGGTTTTGTCTCACTGAAAGGTGTATCAGATAACTACATCAACTTGACCGATTTGACATAGAGTACGTACATTGAAGGCTCCAATGTGTAGTTTGGAGCGAGGTTTCAGTAGACCTGGGATAGTGTTTCGCGCACTAGAAGCGTTGGCCATGGTGACACTTGCGGAGGAATTCAAAAGAGCAAGTTTAGGGTTGAAAGATGACATAGGAGGAATAATAGGAATTGAAGACGGAGACTGAATATGAATAGTGATCTTGGGTGCTGTCTAAGGTATGAGAGCAGTTATCACTTCCCGGTTGCCCACACCGTGGAAGGGTTCTTCTGGAGTTACCTGAAAAGAAAATTGGGTTAGGGGTGGTCTTAGTGACCTGAGAGCCTGACCGCAGTGCCCAAGGTACAACTGATTGAGGTCGGTCACACACGACCTTTATGTGAGTAATTTTCGTGTTAGCTCCGTACTTATGGGGAAATAATAATTTTTCAAGAGGATTTTGAACAGCTTAAACAACAAGCAAGGTTTTTAAAAAATACAGTTGACAAAATAAAAACCAATTTTACGTAGTGTGATTTGTAAGTGATTGACATATATGACCGAATTTTTGAAAATGCTATCTTCTAGTGCTTACAGAGTATTCTCACACGATTATTAAAATAGATAAAAGTCAACGCAATATCAAAGATAAACAACGCTTAAGTAAGTAATAACAACTTATGTGTCAACCTCCTTGCATAAATCCTTAGTTAGAAGTCGACAGAAGTAAGTACCATACAATGAACAGCTGTCGTGATTAGGACCTCAAGAAGTTGTAGAGCTCACTGCACTGAGAAGATAAAAGATATGCTCACTCTACGGCATTATTAAGGGTACATTTTTAGAATGAATATTCAAGGTAGATTGAATCAAAAACTGGTTTCGAATTATTTAAAATTCGAAACCTTCAATTCTAAATAATTTAAGACCTTCAATTTCAAGGTGCAATTTCTCGAACCTGATCTAACACAAAATGATACATTTGATATACCTGGATCAAAAACGAAATGTGGCGATGTGATCGGAAACCTTGTCTCAAGATCAATAAATCATAACCTCAAGTAATGGCTTCAAAGCATTTTAATAAGGTGGTCTATTTATCGGGACATTAGCACTAAACTTCCCGAGTTAAACCGACATTAAGAAATACATCAAAATAAATGTTAGGAAAAGCTGTTGCAACATTTTAACGTATAGACAGGATTTATTCATGCTATTTTAAACATGAAAATGAAAAGACAAAAACACAACAAGCAGTTGGGAACATCGAATAGATTAAGGTGTAAAAAATACGGAACATTTTAGTCAGAGTCACTTATATTTAGCGATATAGATTAGAGATCTAATCACAAGATGGCAGTTGAAGCACTCGCAGATTCAGTCTGAGTAATCTTCATTTGTTACAATTTGGCTACAGTTTATAAAATAGCAGACACTGACCTCGTTACTTTTTCAGAAGCTACAAAGGATCCTAACGGATAAGTTATTTTAGGGAATTATAGATGGTAACCCAGAAAAGTATATCTTAGGGAATTATAGATGGTAACCCAGAAAAGTATATCTTAGGATAAAACACTAGTCGGAACTAAACAGCCAGTAAACCCTAACAAACCTAGATGAAATCAAAAAAGGAATAAAATAGGATAAATTTTAAGCTAGAAATTTAGAAGTGGTTGAGATGTAATATTTGTAACTCAATCGTTATTTAGTTCAATGAGCAGTGCTATTTGAAGTGAAAACAGGACGAAAACTGTAACGCAGTCAGACATGATAAGAGCACCCAAAAAGTAGACAAAGTGTTATAATTTGTCGTTATGATATGTGAGATCAAAACAAATATAATTATTAAAATAAACAGCAAATAATTTTGAAATCAGTCAATAAAAGGACAAAAGATTTCACACCAAAAGTTTATTTATAAACTCAGATATTATCACTTCTGCAAGTACATTACAAATCATTCGAGGGAGTGATAACAAGGTCTATGTACAAATAAGAATGTACCCAGAGTTCTTTTAACAAAGTCAACTATCGTACGCCTTTGAGACGCCATAATCCATCATTCAAATAATGTATATTTTTGACCCCAATGCCATTGTTGGTTGACAAGCTATTGGAATAGAAAGAAGAGAACAATAGTAGAATAGCAAATATTAAAACTATTTTAGGAATACAGTTAGTTTACTTAGCCTTTATAATTTAAGTAAATTAATTTACAACTAGACATTTTAAACATGCAATTCAATTTATGTAGGAAAACTTTTCAACATTACGACCAAATAAAAACAAAAATTTCATTCCAAAAGGTTAACCAATGAATTGTAAGTTCAGTAGAAACATCTTATCGTAATATGATATAAAATTGAAAGTCTTGACTTCAAAAGAAAATGTGTAACCGAAAACCCGATTTGAACTTACGATCTTTAAAAAAACTAGCAGGAGTAAAGTCAAGAATACTGACAACTGTGAACAATAAATTAGACCTGTCTTTTTGGTTGTACTAAATATTTTTGTTTCTTTTCTCTATACTAATTAAGCTTGTGCCAGGTATATTTGTTTATTCATATTTTTTCTGACAAAGTGACTCACACTGAGTCACGAAACGTCAGAAATTTAATTTTCTAGTCATCGAGATACAACAAATATATCATTTTTATTATTACCAATCCACCTGATACTCATTTTATTCCAAATTATCAAATAAAACCCTATTAACAATACTAATTGATAGGTGTAAAGCTTCCATCTCAATACACAACGGAATTACCGAAAATATGGCAAATAAAAACAGCATAACTGCCTTTGGAGCTAAAAATCAGAAAAACTGACATTTTGATCTGCATGCAAGTTTCGTCACGGATCGACAACAGTTAGGTTATGATTGAAAACTATAAGGGACTTAACTGTATTACCTATATATAGGACTCCTAAGTAATGGACACACAATTTAAACAACTGAACTGACACTACCATATCTTACATAGTGCTACTCATAAATCAGAATTTCAATCCATTTTACTTTAATCTATTAGAGATATTTTGAGATAGTTCTCGGTGGGTAATTAATTTTCTCTTGAAATGGTTGAACTCCATGATTAGGAATGAGAATACATTCCACAATTAGACGCTGGTGAATACAGATTTGTAGTTTCATTTAGACATATGTGAACATTAGCTTGATTCGTAGATGGTGATTGTGTTATGTTTACGATAACAATAGTTATCCTTATGTTTATAACCTGTTTAATACCAGGTAATTGATACCTCTCTATAGTAGTCACTCGACCTTGTAAAATACTATATACAGGCTATGTTTACTTCCATCTTAGTTTTTCTAAAAACATGAAATTTCTGTAGCAAAAATGCAGCCTTTTCTCCTGGATCTGGCTTTTATTGTTGAATTGTATATTACTTGTTCGATATGCTTGGTCAAATTAAATTGGATTTCGTATTTGCAGTACCTCTTTAACTTTATTATCAACCTACAACTAGAATTTACGACGTACTGATGTCAATCAACTAACTTCAATTCAAGCCATATATATATACCCTGAAGGTAATTCATCTTCATACTGATTTTCAGAATCGTTGAATATCATGCGGGTTCTGTACAGCTTAAAAAGCAGTTTCATTTTGCAGTGCAACTACTACACAAGTATCAAGAGCTATAGTCCATCAAGAACACAGAATTCTACAGAGTACTTGCTCTTGAAAATCTACATCCGAATAAGACCGCTAGCACTTTTCGATATATTTCTGTATAAAAAGTACATTTAAAACAAAAGCCTCCGAATTCCTTTTATATTACTGAAAATTAATTTTAGCAATTTGTTTACATGAACATTGTTTTTCTCATTAAAGCGCTGAAATAAAATAGCACAAAGTAAAATGTTACTAAACAACAAATCAGGTTTTTTTCCTACCAGTAATACACTAAGTTTCAAATGTAGCAATTCAGACAATCAAGATCAACCAGTTATTTATCTTCAGTACCTTGGTAAGAATCAAAGATTTTAAAAATACTTTTAAGGTAAATTCAAAATATTTTCCACATAAATAAAGCTTTTCGAAAACTCACATCTCATCAGTAGATAACATAGTAATACCAACTGCGAGTGCATTTGTTTTGCCTTCTGCCATTACAGCAACAACTGACTCCTTAGGAACTTCTGTCATCCGAGCACCGGGTGATGTCAAACCACGACACATAATATTTGACCCATTTAAAACATGCTTGATAGCACCTCTGTCAACTTGTAAATGAGGTAGGATGAAAGGATCTGAACAAGTTAATAAAGTTTTGTGTAAGTTTAGAAAAAGCGGACCAACTTCCTCCAAAAATGAATGAATAATAAAGTGTATTTAACAGACATATGGCTTGACATAAGTTGAGAGTTTGGGAGACTATTCAACAGTCGTTATTAGTTGGTGATATGTCAGTCAGTCAGCTACAACGTGGGACCAGACACATGAATGCATCGGTCCAAGTTGCCATACCTCATTAACACAACAAGATGGACACCGGATTCATAAAAGTAGTTAATTCACAGGTGGTAATATATAAAAGAAAGATTGCATATAAGGATATAGTACAGGAAGAAAGAATTAGTTCGTAGAAAGAAAGATATGAAGTGATTTTAATCTCTTAGTTTAAGTGAAGACAGAGAGTGTATACACCGACGCCATTGTGATCGATTCTGAGCCATGTCACCAAGAGTCTCCAACCATTGGTTACGATAGTCACGCGGACCCCAACCAAGTAGTCTGCATCTACCAACATGGATCAGACTAGAGGTTAGTGACTTCAAGCACTGATACCACGTTTTGGTTTGGCCGCCCCTAACTTTCTTCCAACCATCTCCAATACCGGATAGCATTGCACGTCGTGGCAATCGGTATTCAGGCATACGTAACACGTGGCCTAACCATCTCAATCGATGAAGATTCATAACCTCATCAACTGATTTACCATCATTTCCTAATACCCTGCGTCTAACCTCACTATTACTTACCCAGTGATCCCAACAGATGCCAGCAATATTTCTAAGGCATCTGCGGTCAAATACTAGTAGCTTACGAGTATCTTCTACTCTTAATGGCCATGTTTCGCTGCCGTAAAGTAAGACAGAACGGACTGCCGCGCAGTATACTCGTCCTTTTATTGATAGACGGATATCTCGCCTTCGCCATAGGTGACGTAAGTTGGCAAAAGCCAAGCGAGCTTTTCGAATCCGTGCTGAGATTCCGTCAGACACCAACCCATTAGGGCTGATCAGACTTCCAAGATAAGTGAAGTCGTCAACGCGTTCGACTACTTCACTCTCTATCCTTAGTTTAGGTGTTGACGCAGACCACCCCTGTAGCAGCAGCTTGAATTTAGAGGGAGAGAAGCGCATTACAAACATTCTGGCATTGTTGCTTAGTGCTATCAAAAGACTCTGCATTTTATCAGCGTCTTCACCAAACAGGACTATATCATCTGTGTATTCTAAGTCGATAAGTGGACCTCATGGAAGGAGATCAATACCCGATAATTCAGTAGACGAGAATGTTATTTTCACCAATACGTCTATGATGAAGTTAATCAAAAATAGAGAAAGTGGAGTTGGTGATATGTGATACGCACAGGACTTGACATCTTATTTTCGTGTAGGATGCTTCGACAAATACACTATAATTTAGGTTGATGTGTCAGTTAAGACACATTAAACTATATGAAATCACCAAACGTCAGTTAGGATAATTGTGAATACGAACAGACAAATGTGGTTTTCTGGGCCAAATATGAATCTGTCGGAAATTATCACAAAATCACTGAGTGTTAAAAACTCTCACAAATAACTGACTGCATATTTCCAAATGTTGGAAGCGATTACGTTATGACTTGCAGTAATTCCAGTGAATGGGAGAACTTAAGTACTATAAAGGGCCAGATAAAAACAATTCGCAGTTCTATCTTGGCACATCTCATTGATAGCGGTCATGCTGTAGATAAATCGAAATCATTTCGAGGGATCTATCGTATACTTCCATCATTTCCCAAAGGAGTTCGTTCCCGCCTCCTACATATAGCTGAAGCCATAGGAATTTGTACATATAACCCCAATTTATGTGTACAGAAGAAATTCGTAACCCCCCTATCCCTCCCATGGCCAGTTATAACTTAACTAACGATGTTTTAAATTATTATTTATTCATTTAATTCTATTTTTGTTATCATTAGCCGTATATTCACATCTAGTATTTGTTTGTGATTTTCCGTCTCTTCCCGTTTGTATTCTTCACTATCTAATCATTTGCACACTTCTTATTACGTAATAGTATTAATGTTTTGTGTTGACTATTCCAAGTCCATTTACCCACGTTTGACCTTCCATTTCCAACGTTTAACTATCGATAAGACTTTTGTTATGGTATTTTATTATTCTTACTACTATCAGTACACCTGTCTTCCTACTATCAACTTGTATTTTTACTTATTATGTGTGGTGACCTTTTCTATTTCATTGTGACTATTGACCCATATTGCCTTGATTGGTTTAACATTTTCGTATAAATATTCATGTATTAGAGTAAAGCTTGATGACGATCTAATTGAAAACAATTGTTCGCTTATGTGTGTTGCTCTAACTTAAATATTGTTGGTTGTTATGCATACGAACAGACTAAAATTTCTGGCTTTCAACTTTTGCGAAAAATAACCATTGGAAACTATGCGGTAAAGTTATAAATCAGCTAAAGCACTCAAAAATGTGATTCATAATCAAATATTACGTAGACGATCACAACCAGAAACTACTTACATTTATGAAGCAATCTCAGCGATGGAATAAACGGACCCTCACGTTGTCGGAAAAACATGACTTCACCGTCAGAATCTGAATACAAGTCGACATGTTCATGACTTAATTTGTTTAATATTAAACCCCAGCACCTTACCACTTAATGTGTTTTACAACATCTTTCTTAGGTAAAATCTGATCAACCATTTTAATATCAATGCCATAACCTTCAGTCAGTCTAGTGCGTAAAGATTTCACGATGGAGTTCTTAGCATTATTTGTACAGGAAATGTCCTCCTTTTCGTCAAACCTACAAACACGATTAATAATAACTCGATCTCACTTTTTGAACATGTGTAGTTTTGTTGGCAGTAATTTGTATTGTTATGGAGTCAGACGAACCCTGAACAAGGGACGGGAGTCAGTTGTTGTGGTTTGTGTCAGGCCAGAAGGTACTTTGAGTACAAGAAGAACACGCACAATAGCTTGGAGTGCTAGAAAAAGGAACATAAGATAAAGTGAGTCAACGACACAACAAGCGCACACTTCATAGTGAAAGAGACCGACAATGAACAGAAACAACACAACTCTATGACTAAGACAATCTTATAAATCAAAAACTAGAGCGAAAAGCCCAAACCACCGCACAACTTATGACTGAACTTACCTCTTTTTTGACGACCTTGAGGGACCTGTTTGTACAAATAGTTCAAATGGTTGTGGACGGAATAGAAGAAGCTTTCGCTTAACAGGCTTCCGTGTCTAGTAGCAGAGGATCACCAAATCCTCCAGGCAGGAACCTAGGTATGCTAACAATAAAAGAGGAAAAAGAAATCGGTAAATCATAGTATGATATTATCCTTAATCCTTAAAAATAGATCAAGTTGCCTAGTAACGGTCTCCTGGGAAGTCGCTTGGACTAGCTCGGCCGGCAGCGAATTCCATCATTTGACAATTCTTAAGGAGTAGAAGTTGTGTCTACAGTCCATTCTGCTATGTCGTGTTTCCAATTTCTGGGTGTTACCTCTTAGGTTAGTGTTGGAACTAAGCTTAAGTAGGTGCTTGAGATGACGTCCAGAAGTGTTAAGGATACTGTACACCATTAGAAGGTCATCTTTAAGAAGCCTATACTCTAACGAGCGCTTTTCAAAAGGGAAGTTTAGTCCTAACGTGATTTGCATTTATCAAACTTTTGCTGTGTTCTTACGCAGCAAAAGTACCATTTCAGTTCTAAAGAATCTATCCTGAGCTATACGTTCGGTAGATTACTTTTTTTGAGTTTCAACATATTTAATAGTTACCTGTGGTTTTGCCTCAGCTTACTATTCGGTTGTTTTTTTGTTTTTCACGTATAGACTAGTTTCAGTTTATATCACTCGTTTTATCCATTTTTGTCCGTTTCCAGTGTGCTTTTCGTGCTTCTTAAAGGTCTTAGGCTTTTGCAAGCATCTATAACATAGTTTGCTTCAACACAGTCATGAAAAACTCATGCAAACGTCCGGGATGCCGTTTTGCTGTTACAACTGGCATGCAGTGCGACAACTGCAAAGGTTGGTTCCACGAAGCATGCACAGATCTGACAGCAACTGCTAACAACAGACTCAGCAAGTCATAGCAAAAGTGGGTGTGTGTCACGTGCAGCACGGACGCTGTAGGCTTGCTGAGTAACATCATTTTCCTACTGACAGGTCTTCGGAACAAGTTGTCAGTTAACTTGTAAAACGATAGTAAAAAAACCGGTAGAAAAACAAGAGCGTGCGACGGATACAAAAATAGGGATGCCGACAGGTATACCACCGATGGAGCATCCGTCAACACTAATGATGACGTGTCGAGGCTCAGTACCATCATTACGTCGACGGTACTAGACTCCCTAAGCAAACTCGGGTCTCCCTGCCTAGGGTCCCTGAACACAACAGTGGTTCCCAAAAACCCTCTAGGTGATTCGACTCACGTTAAGAGAGCCCAAAAGAACCAGGCATCACCGCCTAAGCCGAGCAACCCAAGTGTTCCTGTACGGAAAATAACTGAAGGTTTGATCGCACAGTCTACCCCCAAGACTGTTCGTCCGGTCAACAAAGAACCCAAGACTCAAAAACTCACACTGACCTCCAAACAACAAGTTATTAAACCTGAACCCATCGTGAAACCTGGTAAATTAACAACAGATCGTGACGATTCTCTCATTATCATGAACCCCGTTGACAATCCTGATCTTCCCCTCAGTCTGCAGGACAAAAACGAAAGGATGCTCTTGGGTGAATTGAAGAAGCTCGAACTTCCTAGAATAGAACCTTTGACGGTCACCCGGCTCACTCGAGGAAAGGATTCTAAGCATCTAAATCACCCGAGGCTTCTCCGAGTAACATTTAAGCATGCTGTCGACGTAGAGGACATCTTCCTAGCAAGTCACTTGATGAAATCCGATGGTTACGTAAGAATATTGCCCGACATACCGTACTCTGAGCGCAATATCATGCGGAACATCCCTAAAGAATCTCGCGAGATGTTTTTTCGTGGAAGAAACATAATTGTGCAAGGTATACCGGAAAATGCAGACCCTACTCAAACAAATTCTGACATCAGGGAATGGAAATTCATTAAACAGTCCTTGAGGCTCAAAAACATACTGACTCAACACGTGACGGTGATTCCAGACCTCGGCTAATGAAGATAACTTTCCCATCTTACCATATGGCGGCTGCAAATCTGGAGGCATTTCGTGCCAACAGACCTCAGTTGCCAGCTGGAATCCACATGCACCCGGATAGGCCATATGAAAATAGGACCAATCACAAAGGCAAGTTGGAGCTGACCATTCCACTTGTGGACTGTCTAAACGATAAAAAACGTGTAAAGGACAGGGCCTACCAACTCGGCAAACCTTATATAGGTGGGCTACCTGTCCATTCACATAAGGCTCATACGGACAAACAGGACGAAGCTCACGCGTTTCAAATTGAAAGCATAAACTGCTTATACATGAACGCCGCGAGTCTACCAAACAAAATGGATGATCTACGTAAACTTAGTAGTACTAACAAGGCTCATCTGATAGGAATAATTGAAACTTGGATATCTTCTCAGTTCTCGGACCAGGAGTTAGCAGTACCTGGAATGTCTTTGTTTCGCAACGACAGAAAATCAGGAATCGGGGGTGGAGTAGCCATATACATAAGCTCTTGCTTGGGGGTGCACCAAGTTCACAACCTCGAGTTTAACAATCTTGAGGAATCCATATGGTGCTCTGTAAGATTGTCTAGTACTTCGAGGTGTCTAGTCGGAGTCATTTACAGGAAGCCAACTGCCGACATCGAGTACGATAGTCGTATGCTGGAAGGACTATCCCGCTCTACTCGTCTCGGTTCCACTCATATCCTCATTCTAGGGGACTTCAATCTCCCAAGAGTCAACTTCGCGGAACATGCGTACACTGGAGGCGACAACTCAATTGAAGCTCGGTTCTTCAGCCTCATCGATGACTTGGGATTATACGGAAATGTGAGGTCGGCAACTCGTTGAAGAAACAGTCAGGCACCATCGCGCTTAGACTGTGTATTCACAAAACAAAGAATTTGCTAGTTGGTTATGGCTTTATTTCAACAAATTGCGCGGGAATTTCAAACTGTTGAATGTGGTTGAGACTCACTGCACACGCTCTCTATGTGCTACAAACCATTCAGTTCCTCAAACGGTTCCCAAAAGCTGCAAGCCACCTACAGTAATCAAGAACCGTACCCTTCGCCTGCTAAGCCGTAAAAGGCACAGTTGGGCGGAATACAAACGAACTGATAACGATGGAGCGTATAGGCAATATAAACATATAAGGAACATATGCACGAAGGCTATAAGAGAAGACAGGCTTCAGTACCAGACAAAGCTTATGGACAAATTTGCCTCTAACCCTAGAAGCTTATTCCGTTATGCAGCCTCTCCGTCAAGCCAAAACAGGAGTTTCTCAACTGGTAGGTCTTAACGGCCCGACCAACAACGATGGCGACGCCGCTGACCTTCTGGCGGCACATTAATCTCAAACATTTCAACCGGTTGACATCAACTTTACTGACGGTAGTTTCATCTGCAATTCCACAGGACTTTCTGAAGTAGACCTAAGCGCTGACTTGGTGTTCCGGAAATTGCAGCACTTAAGACCAGATACTTCTCCTGGCCCGGATACGGTTCATCCTGCCATACTGACGGAGGCAGCCTCAATCCTGGCAACGCCGCTTAGCGTGATGTTCTCACACTCGCTAAGCCGAGGCAAATTACCGGAAAATTGGAAGTTGGCTCACATCACACCAATTTTCAAAGGAGGTCGACGCAATGAACCCTCAAGTTATCGGCCGGTGGCTCTTCTGTCATTACCTTCAAAAATCATGGAGTCCCTGATATGCGACGGTTTAAACAACTATCTACTGTCCTTAAATTTCTTCTCACCCCAACAGCATGGTTTCAGGAAGGGTTACTCTTGTATAATCAACCTTCTGACTGCGGTGAAAAGATGGACAAGCATCCTCGATCGCAAGGGAAAGGTTGATGTCATTTACCTTGATTTCTCGAAAGCTTTTGATAAGGTTAACCACTTGTGTCTTATCAATAAGCTCAAACGACTAGGTATCAAACCACCCTAATCGATTGGCTTACTTCATACCTGAAAAATCGACACTTTAAGGTTAGAGTTAATTTCACTTTATCTCAGGCTACGGAATGTCCTAGTGGGGTCCCCAGGGCTCAGTACTAGAACCTCTTCTCTTCTGATCTACGTAAATGATCTTCCTCAACAGGTAACGTCAGACTTATTATGTTTTACCGACGACGGGAAACGTTGGAGAGAGATACGCAACCAAGACGATATACAGGCACTTCAGGAGGATCTGACTCGACTTCAAAGTTGGGCAGACGATAACGTACTTACCTTTAACACTTCAAAGTGTAAATTGGTCCATATGCGACATGTTGCCGACTGCAGTTACAACTTAGGAAACTCCTCGCTAGTAGTATCCCAAGTCGAAAAAGATTTAGGAGTCCTGGTGCCCCATGATTTAAAGTCTTACGCTAACTGTGACAAAAACGCCTTCCGAGCAAAACCTGCACTGGTAACATTGAAGTGCATTTTTGGCCAGTTTGACGGACGAACTTACCTTATAATCTTCAATAGTTTCATCCGTCCTCATTTAGTGTACGGAAACAGAGTATTTCCTCCCTCACTGCAGAAGGACAAAGACACTCTGGAGCGTATTCAACGGCGAGCCAAGAAATCAGTTCGGCGACTCCAAAGTGACCTTGTCCTTCTGCAGTGAGGGAGGAAATACTCTGTTTCCGTACACTAAATGAGGACGGATGAAACTATTGAAGATTATAAGGTAAGTTCGTCCGTCAAACTGGCCAAAAATGCACTTCAATGTTACCAGTGCAGGTTTTGCTCGGAAGGCGTTTTTGTCACAGTTAGCGTAAGACTTTAAATCATGGGGCACCAGGACTCCTAAATCTTTTTCGACTTGGGATACTACTAGCGAGGAGTTTCCTAAGTTGTAACTGCAGTCGGCAACATGTCGCATATGGACCAATTTACACTTTGAAGTGTTAAAGGTAAGTACGTTATCGTCTGCCCAACTTTGAAGTCGAGTCAGATCCTCCTGAAGTGCCTGTATATCGTCTTGGTTGCGTATCTCTCTCCAACGTTTCCCGTCGTCGGTAAAACATAATAAGTCTGACGTTACCTGTTGAGGAAGATCATTTACGTAGATCAAGAAGAGAAGAGGTTCTAGTACTGAGCCCTGGGGGACCCCACTAGGACATTCCGTAGCCTGAGATAAAGTGAAATTAACTCTAACCTTAAAGTGTCGATTTTTCAGGTATGAAGTAAGCCAATCGATTAGGGGTGGTTTGATACCTAGTCGTTTGAGCTTATTGATAAGACACAAGTGGTTAACCTTATCAAAAGCTTTCGAGAAATCAAGGTAAATGACATCAACCTTTCCCTTGCGATCGAGGATGCTTGTCCATCTTTTCACCGCAGTCAGAAGGTTGATTATACAAGAGTAACCCTTCCTGAAACCATGCTGTTGGGGTGAGAAGAAATTTAAGGACAGTAGATAGTTGTTTAAACCGTCGCATATCAGGGACTCCATGATTTTTGAAGGTAATGACAGAAGAGCCACCGGCCGATAACTTGAGGGTTCATTGCGTCGACCTCCTTTGAAAATTGGTGTGATGTGAGCCAACTTCCAATTTTCCGGTAATTTGCCTCGGCTTAGCGAGTGTGAGAACATCACGCTAAGCGGCGTTGCCAGGATTGAGGCTGCCTCCGTCAGTATGGCAGGATGAACCGTATCCGGGCCAGGAGAAGTATCTGGTCTTAAGTGCTGCAATTTCCGGAACACCAAGTCAGCGCTTAGGTCTACTTCGGAAAGTCCTGTGGAATTGCAGATGAAACTACCGTCAGTAAAGTTGATGTCAACCGGTTGAAATGTTTGAGATTAATGTGCCGCCAGAAGGTCAGCGGCGTCGCCATCGTTGTTGGTCGGGCCGTTAAGACCTACCAGTTGAGAAACTCCTGTTTTGGCTTGACGGAGAGGCTGCATAACGGAATAAGCTTCTAGGGTTAGAGGCAAATTTGTCCATAAGCGTTGTCTGGTACTGAAGCCTGTCTTCTCTTATAGCCTTCGTGCATATGTTCCTTATATGTTTATATTGCCTATACGCTCCATCGTTATCAGTTCGTTTGTATTCCGCCCAACTGTGCCTTTTACGGCTTAGCAGGCGAAGGGTACGGTTCTTGATTACTGTAGGTGGCTTGCAGCTTTTGGGAACCGTTTGAGGAACTGAATGGTTTGTAGCACATAGGAGCGTGTGCAGTAAGAAGTCTCAATGAGCACCCACATCGAGTTGAGGGTGAACATCTCAATCCACCTGTTGTAGATAGTCCTGTAGAGCTGGCACATTCAACAGTTTGAAATTCCAGCGCAATTTGTTGGTGGGATATCTCAGCTCAGTTTTGCTGACGAAACTGAAAGCCATAACGACGTGATCGCTTTTTCCCAGGGTAGCCAGGATTGAGAGGTTGTCAACTAGGAATTCTTCGTTTGTGAATACACAGTCTAAGCGCGATGGTGCCTGACTGTTTCTTCAACGAGTTGCCGACCTCACATTTCCGTATAATCCCAAGTCATCGATGAGGCTGAAGAACCGAGCTTCAATTGAGTTGTCGCCTCCAGTGTACGTATGTTCCGCGAAGTTGACTCTTGGGAGATTGAAGTCCCCTAGAATGAGGATATGAGTGGAACCGAGACGAGTAGAGCGGGATAGTCCTTCCAGCATACGACTATCGTACTCGATGTCGGCAGTTGGCTTCCTGTAAATGACTCCGACTAGACACCTTGAAGTACTAGACAATCTTACAGAGCACCATATGGATTCCTCAAGATTGTTAAACTCGAGGTTGTGAACTTGGTGCACCCCCAAGCAAGAGCTTATGTATATGGCTACTCCACCCCCGATTCCTGATTTTCTGTCGTTGCGAAACAAAGACATTCCAGGTACTGCTAACTCCTGGTCCGAGAACTGAGAAGATATCCAAGTTTCAATTATTCCTATCAGATGAGCCTTGTTAGTACTACTAAGTTTACGTAGATCATCCATTTTGTTTGGTAGACTCGCGGCGTTCATGTATAAGCAGTTTATGCTTTCAATTTGAAACGCGTGAGCTTCGTCCTGTTTGTCCGTATGAGCCTTATGTGAATGGACAGGTAGCCCACCTATATAAGGTTTGCCGAGTTGGTAGGCCCTGTCCTTTACACGTTTTTTTATCGTTTAGACAGTCCACAAGTGGAATGGTCAGCTCCAACTTGCCTTTGTGATTGGTCCTATTTTCATATGGCCTATCCGGGTGCATGTGGATTCCAGCTGGCAACTGAGGTCTGTTGGCACGAAATGCCTCCAGATTTGCAGCCGCCATATGGTAAGATGGGAAAGTTATCTTCATTAGCCGAGGTCTGGAATCACCGTCACGTGTTGAGTCAGTATGTTTTTTGAGCCTCAAGGACTGTTTAATGAATTTCCATTCCCTGATGTCAGAATTTGTTTGAGTAGGGTCTGCATTTTCCGGTATACCTTGCACAATTATGTTTCTTCCACGAAAAAACATCTCGCGAGATTCTTTAGGGATGTTCCGCATGATATTGCGCTCAGAGTACGGTATGTCGGGCAATATTCTTACGTAACCATCGGATTTCATCAAGTGACTTGCTAGGAAGATGTCCTCTACGTCGACAGCATTCTTAAGCGTTACACGAAGTAACCTCGGGTAATGGGATTAAGTGAGAACTTAAATACAAATGGTGTTGAATATGTATCTCGTTAATCGAACTTGTTAGCATATACAGTAGTACAAAACAGTCAAAGCATAATTAAGCTGGATAGACATAACTGGACTGGAATAGTAATTTAATTGAACGAACAAAAATCTGAACCTTGTAGAGGTAAATCAACCGCCTAAATAAATAGTTCTGTGTGTCTCCAACTTTTGACCTTGACCTAATTAGTTTTAATGGATATATATAGCTGAAGGATCTCTTTCACGCACCTGCACTAGATTATGTGTGGGTAAGCCATGCTACACATAGCTTGCGACTGTTAACCAGCCTAGATCAAACGCTTCCAGATATTTCAATAGCCTTTCAAATATGTATTTGAAGCACTTCACGTTTCGCTTCTGTCCTGATTGGACTTGCATACTTCGACTACAAAGGTGTTGCTGGTAAAAACCATATCAAACTCCTAATACATGTGGCATCCTTAAACTCTATGTAATTGGACTTGATTTATATTGACACTGGTATTTAAGGTCACTAGCAGTTGTCTAAAAATAAAAACAAGACTAAAGATAAAGTATTTAGCAATATTTTGTCATGCAATCAATCCAGAACTATATTAGGCTGATCTAATATGTGTTTTCCTAATAATAATTTCAACTAAATACAGTGTAATTAATCAGGCAGTATGTCTCAAAAAACATTCATTTTCAGGCTTGTAAGTGCTTTGCTGTGCTTAGAATTTCGCTTGTTTAATTTAAAGCCAACCGGCAGCCTGAACGTTAGTACTTAGTGTATGATCGCTATATTACCATATTTAGTAGATGTGTTTCGTAATCACATGGAAATGTAAACATCCGAGTAGATTTCTCCAAGTTTTCATTAAGGTTATTAGATCTTACTAAGTGGTGCAATCTGTTTGGTCTGTGTAAAGCTGCATATTTTGCACGAGCAACTTCTGAAGTTCTTTAATTGAGCGAATTACTGGCTTGAGAAGTAAAACAGCCACACAAGTAGATAGATTGTAAGGACAACACTGAAATGTTAAACTCAAATAAACCCGTTGATAAGAACTCGATGACTTTAGCACAACATGTGAAATGCATTAGGACCTGAATATTGAGAAAAACAGGAAGCGTACGTTAAAAAGTAGAGATCCAGATAATAACTACGCAACAAATTATATGATGTTTGTGATGACGAGGTTTTGTCTGTGACGAAACCACAAATTTTTGTATTAAAAACATGACAAGTCTTCTAAGTGGACGCTTTGATCAATCTCACACACTTCTTCAATAACCCTAAGACAAATCTCCCGAACCTAAATACGAGAGAGAAGGCTCTAAGTATTGAAAGAACGCATTACTTCAGGATCAGTCCTTGTGCAGAAAATAGACGCCATTTACGGTATTTCAGACGGCCCTGAGCTTTTAGATGTTCCTGCAATTATACTAAACTCAGTGGCAGGAAATTAATCATCCAGTAAGAAATGTGAAATGTGACTCTTCACTTTCTAAGTGTTTCTGAGGAGCTTCTATTCTCTGTGTTTTCAGAGCCCCTCCCAACTTTTTCAAGTAATACATCGGATCCCCTCAAGAGTTATTAAAATCTAGACTGTCCCTACAAAAGTTAAGTGATAGAGGCTTTAAGTTGTCACCAAAAGTGCTGTATTCTGTTATACGTCGTTCTTTTTTATCCACGTCAGTAGGTAGAAGTGTTGCAGGTGTTATTCTAAGTTTTTCGTCAGCACATTAGCCTCAAATGCTTCTATTCATCTCCACTTTTGGATCCGAAGTATGGCTACTAACTCGTTTCGCTCCTTTATTGATTCCATTCGCAATTACTTTAGTTGGTTTAATTTGTGAACTTTAATGCTGATTTACTGAATTACTGATTTAAGTGTGCTCCGGTTCGCTTTTTTGCCTCTGCAAGCATTGAATCTGGTTCAATGAGTAAAAGTACTTCTCAATGTGATGGAGCTATTTTTTATACGTTGTATGTTTGGAATACCATGGTGACACATCTTTTGTACTAGTTTATCGTGTTAAATCAATGTCTTGATCTGTATAGTGTGTGGTAAAATACTCCAGCGAAGATCCAGAACATATTCATGTTCTTGCAAAACGGTTAAAAGTCATGTTATCTGATATGAAATTGATGTCTTGATAAGGCAGAACATATCAGCCGTAGCTCTAACCGTTAATTGTCGCAAGGTTTAGCCCGCACTGGATAACGAGGAAGCTGGGTGGATTTGTAGGCAGCGCTCCTGGACAACATCAACTGACTCATAAGATGTTGAAAATAATGGTCAGGACAGGGTGGCGTTACTGACCAGCAAACATGAAGGTGGGGAGATAACTTCAATCCACCCATGTCTGTAGGGCAGAACATTTTGTTTAATTACGGCTCCTTATGGTTTAGTGGGATGTCACGGACTTAAGGTATTGAAACTGATTTATCACGCAAAATACCTCTTTAAATCGTGTTACGAACGTTGAATTGGTTTCACTTCCTACTCAGAAATCCTATTACAAGCAAACTAGACAATTCGCTAATATACGAAGCCTACTCAAGACCCTATAAACCTGAAAAAAAACAAATAAAAAAGAACGAAATGGGCTCTAATAGCTTCGATAATAAAAGGAAGATAGCCAGTTCTATATCACAATACTGTTTCTAGCACTATATTTTATTTTATAATCACACATAATCTTATACTCTCAGCTCTTTTCCGAATCGCCTCCATTTGTCAGTTGTATGTCCACTCACACCTTGCTAAAGCTTATTTTCTTTAACCTATTAAAATGCTCTTTCTTAACAAATACCTTAATAAAAGAAAATTAGACTGAGTAATCATACCTTAAACATTCCTACATGAATATTGGCTACTCTGCCTCTCGTGTTTTCTTTTACTTGCTCTCTCTTTCAGCCCCCTTGAGATATGGAACAGGTTACTTCATCCTGCACCATCCTTAAAGCCTTGGATATCCCAAAGGGACATAAGGTTGCGATTTCTAGAAGCTCATACCTTCAATGGACCTATTCTTGACCATCAGTCGCACATTCGCAACGCGACTCTCGTGAAGCGCGCCAACTATAGTACTGAATAAAACAATCTACATTCATGTCTTATAAATTTTCAACCCAGCTATGTAATTTAATACAGTGTATCTTGTATCATTTGTATCAATTTGATCTTGCCTGTAAACTGGCATGCCTCATGTAACAAACTGTTATTTGAGAATAAATTATTATTATTATTATAAAAAGCGCACGGATTGCATTGCATTTGCGAGAAAACTGTCCACTCATACAAATTCACTGTCCTTCGGCTGAGTGAGTTCATTAAGACTTGTGCGGTCAGCATCCAATGTTGAAGACTTACAGAGTCATTGATTTTTGGGATTTATTTACCTCTATAATACTATAATGACTACAAAAGTCCGATTTCCAGAATTCGATCGTTGTGACTCCGACTTGTAATTTGCTCAACTAAAGCATTTTTCCACGTGATACAATGTTAAATTTGTGAGATTTCACCATCGAGATTTATTTTCTATCCCCCTTCTTCAGTTGCCAAGGAAGTTTGAAGCTTAGTTTTAAGTTTCCTAATGACAAAACTATACGCGATTTAAAGACGAGAGATAGCGAACCGTCAATTTTCTATCAGATAGCCTGGGAGTCCAAGCGCTTTTCTAACGAGAAACATCAGGTGATAGGTCGCCATCACAGATTTTGCATCACCTCCAAGAATTATTGGGAGTCAGCATAGTTTGTGAAGCAGTCCTAGAACAAGGATGGATACAAATTCTCGTGTGTAACGTCTAACACTGTTTGAGTGTTCAAGAGCTTGACACCTCTTCATCTCACCTAGCTTGTATTGCAGATAGAATATTATAACGAGGTCCCCTAACTCAATCAGGTATGATACATCATACACAAAAAGAGGAATCATCAAAAGATCCAGTCATAGCAGAACTTACAGTGAGATGTAAGCGTTTCAAAAAGGTTGTCACCAGGATGCAATTCGGTAATGAAACGGGAGTAAGTCACTACAACGAACGAATTCAAGTCACAGACTTCCAGACAATATTCACAGTACTGCTGGCATCACTGGAAGTTTTTATCAAATCAACAGAACCCAGTCAACCATGTGCGTGACCTAAATAGACTTCCAAGAGTTAAAGAAACGAATAACCCCTTCCCAGGTCGAGACGGCTGAGGAGGAGTGCCTAAACAGTCATTTATTTTATGTTAGAGACAGGACTTGAGCCTTTTAGTGGATACTGATGCTGCTCGTAGTATTAATACTCAGAACGAAACTAAGCTGGGTCGAGAAACTTCCTCGGTTACACTCCGAGCCCCCACAAAACCAAAATCGTGACGTTTAAGCAGGAAACTTTGACGCTAGTCTTGGGGTTTTAGAGGTGACCCACATGAGTATTCACAGTAGTCAATAAAGAGGTATAATTTTCTAGTTGACACTTTAAAATCAGCATTTTGGACTCAACGAAATATCAAGTCACACAAAAGACAAAGAAAGTTACACCATTTCTCTAAATTTGACACGCATCCTGCCAGTGGCAACTGAGAAATTCTAGTATAGACTCACAAAGTTTCTAAACTGAACTCTCAACGTTACAAGAGTAAATTAAGTGTAATTCATACGACCGAAACTGAAGGCACACTCAAGAGACTAGCATCAGATAATCTTGAAGTCGAATTCGACTACATTCTACAACTGGTCATTATCCGTTCGTCTGATAGTCAATAAGCATACCTTTTGCAAATGGTCCAAAAGAAAAATATGGGTGATTGGTGACCATGTGTGGATTACAAAGCTCCCAACTATCGACTGAACTGGTCAGGTACCAAATGCCTCATATTTATTAAATTTGACGAAATCTCAGTATCTGAGAAAAATATCCCTAGGACATTTATTACCATAACTTTTGGACTGTTTGAGTTTGCGCTCATGCCATTCGGTCTGAGGAAGCGGCACAAACATTTCGGAGATTTATGGACAAACTACTTGGGGATATGTTTTTCGTGCAGAGGTATATAGACGACATGATTATGGCCAGTTCGGATTTAAAATCACACGAGCAGCATGTGAAAGCAGTGTTAAAACGACTGGACGAAAATAAAATAAACATACATTAAAGTAAGGTTGTTTTCGGTGTTCGAATTCGATAATTTCTCGGGCACACAATAAACCTAGAAGGAATTTCACTGATCCCAGAATAGGTGGACACCGTCGTTTAACACCTTGTACCAAGTTCTATAACACGGTATAGGAGTTTTCTAGGTTTAATTAACTTGTATCGAAGATTCATACCGTGTCATGCACAACTAATGCAGTCTTTGACAGATTCCCTCAAAGGAAAACCAAAAGAATTCGAGGTGGCTTCCAAGACTGTTGAAGCTAGTAAACAGCTAAAGGATAAACTGGCTCAAACATCTACGTTGTTGTACCCAAATTCTCATTCTCCACTTGACGCGATGGTAGATGCTTCGGAAAAGCAGTAGGCGGTACTCTTAACCAATTTGTTAAAAAGGCCTGGAAACCGGATTCTTTCTTTTCAAAAAGACTCGCTTCTACAGAGACAAGGCATTCTACCTTTGGACGAAAACTTCTTGCAATCTCAATATAATACCTAATAACTTTCATACTTTGTCTCATTCTGGCACGAAGGCTACTATCAAACTTATCAGTGCCAGATATAAATGGCCGAATTCGCGAAATGATATACATTTGGCGGTTCATAATAAAGGAATTTGAGGGATAGCTGATGATGCTCTTTAATGTCTATAAACAATGTCATTCGTCTCTTGAAATTGGCGATAGTTACGGACAGAAATTAGCAACCTATTCCACAATAAACTGTACCGTACTGTAAAAACCTCACAATGCATTGGTTTTAGGCGTTTTGCTGTAAACAATGTATACGCGTTGTTTGTGAGTTTGCAGACTGAGTCATGGATCGTGGTTGGGCATGAGGTTAGAAAAGAGAGTCCGTATATTACTCTGTAGAGAAATATTAGATCGTTCCTTAACTGACTGTACCATAAAGATTCTAAAGAGTAATGCTTACATCCATCTGGGTAGTCGAGAGTAGCGTCACATCCTAGTGGTTGGCGTTTGAATTGTCTTTGAACATCTACTCTTGTCTTGTCTGTGGTATCCATATTAGAGAAGATAAAAGAGTATTATTCAAGAAAAGGTCGTACACATACTTTGTAAAGGTTATGTTTAGTCTCTGTTGTGAAGATATTTTTTGTTATGAAACCAATTGGTCATCTGGACTTAGAAATAATCAAGTAGACATTTTCTTCAAATTTTAGGCTTTCTGTGTAGCGAATTTCTAGATCGCGTATTAATTTGAGTGTTTGGACTTTAATTTTATGTAAGTAAAGTTTTATTACATGGGGATGTTTTCAAAAATGAATGATTATCCATTGGAACTGATTGTGACTTCCATAACATCATTCTCATTTATTATTGCACAAGTTTTTATACTAATATCCAGTTTCACTCTGTATACTATTACATAAATCTACATGTATTTATCCGAGTGCACTAAAGGACTCTTTCTTTTTTCTTTCTTTTTTTTAAATTGTTGGTTCACTTCAGAGGTCGATATTCATTACACAATCATTATTATTATCATCGTTGAACATTTTCACTAGGTGTTCATCAATTTTCTCGCTTTTTTCCTTCTAAATAAATATTATTCTTAAGATCCCGAAGTTTGTAATTAAGACAAAAACTTGTGTTACACTTAAATTAACTTTTCAAACTCGTTTAATCTCCACTATGTATATGTGGCTTATACATATTGATAATTGGTTATTGTTTTCACTTGATTGTGACTTTCGTAGCATCACTTCAAACTATGACTGCACAGACATTAATTCTAGCGCCACAAATTACTGCAATGATAAGTTATTTTCTCTTGATTATTTTCTATTTTATTTTTGTTACTAGTTTGGCGATACATGGATAGTCGTTTATTCTAGTTCTGTGTTTATAAACACGCCTATTAAACTATCTGTGTATTTCACGTCTCCTTTGTTTCTGTTCTCTCTTTTTCTCCCTTTTCTTCTTTAAAATCAATTCGACATTCTTCTCAATTGCACATAACCTGAATTATTATTATTATTCTATTATTATTACTCTCTTTTTCCAAATATGGCAAATATTATGCTAACATTATTGA
The DNA here is from genome assembly GCF_000699445.3 of Schistosoma haematobium. Lineage (NCBI taxonomy): Eukaryota > Metazoa > Platyhelminthes > Trematoda > Strigeidida > Schistosomatidae > Schistosoma > Schistosoma haematobium. Next base: position 14,199,590 of record NC_067199.1, on the reverse strand, counting down.
AACTTGTGTATTATTGCATTTTTGAAGCAACCTGGAATTGTTTCTTCACAACACTTATATACCCATAAGCTGCTTGTGAATAATAATAATAACTTGTTGAGGTTAAGTGATAATTGCCATTTTTCGCTACAGATTGTTAAGTTATTGAGGTAATGTTTACCAGCGATACACTTTCACTTAGAGTCTCAGGCTTAAATCTGTATAAGATTTTGAGAGCATCAGTGTATAATTACGGTCTCCCAGATTTTATGATGTTGCATATGTCATTTATATACATAAGAAACAAGAGTAGACCTAATACACTCTCCTTGATGACTCCACTAATCATTGGTGTAGGTGATGAGAGAGAGCCATTGTACTTTAACATCTGTTTACTTTCAGTTGCAGAAACCCATGAATATAGTGGGTTACTGATTCCAATCGACTTTACTATGACGAAAAGCCCTTTATGTGGGGCATTATCAAGTAGTCTACTGGACATTTATCGCATGATCTGAACCTAAGAAACCCATGCTAGTTAGTTGAGATAAAATTGTTGGTAAATAGATGCTGGACTACCACCGTCCTAACTACTTCTCTGTCGCTGTTGATACCAATGAGGTTATGTTTATGTGCCGGTAATTTTCAACATTTTAGTGCACTAATTGCTTTAGAAAAATTCTGTACATTGAAGTCTAGATTGGTAATTTCACAGGGAGGTACTGGGATCGGCTGTGAATCATTTAATGGCTTCTCGTTAGTTAGTGAGGAAGAAAGATACCCATCAAATAGTTCTGTAACAAGTTTAGGGTCTTCGTATACTTGTTTGTTTTCTCCTTACTATTTAGAATGTTTAATTTTATTATAAAAAGTATGGTGAGTGCAGAGGAGTTATTATTAAGCTCAACATCACGCTTTACCTGCGCAATTGTTTTTTGTGTACGTATTACCTCCGCCTGTACAACTACTTCTGTTATCCTTACACAAGGAAAAAAGTCATTAAAGTTGTGGAATCGAGTACAATGTCTTCGAAGGAATCTTTGTATATATACCGGTATATACAGATCTTTATAAAACTTAGGTCTCCAGTATTCTAAAGGTGCGATTTTTTTGAAGATATTTCTGATGTTATGATAGAATATATTAGTTGATGTGTCAGTATTGTCTTCAGTAAAGAAAGTTTCCCAATCAGTGCTTCTAAGGTAATTTTGGAAGTTATTTTAATCGACATTGTGATAATTTCTACGAATTGTTACAGTTTTACCGGTTTTGGTGTTTATATCAAGGCTACATATGACAATGTTATTATCACTACTTAGAAACGTTTTTTCCAATATACACAGTGTTAGATGTGAGGCCATCGGTAAAGACTAAGTCCGAAATATTCTGATGTCCGTTAGGACTACTGACATGCTGAGTTCACTGTCCAAGCACTAGATATTCACTAAATGATTAATAAAGTCTCGGCTACTTGAGTGGAAATCGATAAATTTTAGGCATGTTGATGTCACTACAATAAGGTTGTCTGTGAATGGAAGTGATGATGCTAGTGTGAATGCCTCTGACAGTATTGCTATCTCATCTAGTGATGCGTTAGTTTGATGGTAGACACAGTCGAACAGTAAGGAAATGGAATTTGAAGGCTTTAAAACAATCCACAACGGTCCCTGCAGTTTGTTTAGTTCAGTCATATCACATAATTGTGATTCTAATCTATAGTGAGCGTAATAAGGCACCCATCGCCTCTTCGTTTAAGCCTGTGACTTTGATATAGGAAATAGTTATCTAGAAATATACCTAGGTCGGAAATTTTTTACCATTAACAAGCTCACAAATTCCTGAATCAACCTTGAGATGCAGTGCGTAGCGTAAAAATGTCACAAATATTTAAGGTTTGACAAAGATTTTCCTTACAGTTGGTGGTTAGCAACCCAATCGCATGTTAGAGATAAAGGAGTTCGAAGGCATATTTGGAAAGTTGTAGATACGTTGATACGTTTTCACCCATTTCTATTCCCAAAATTTTGTTCAGTCCATCTTCTATACGTCACTTTTCCATCATGCCACAAAAGAAAATGAAGACCACTGCTTCTAGGCTTCCAGCAAAACGTAGGAAAAAGACACAATCTTACACTACTACTGACATGATTTCCAATAGTTTCTACGAGATGAGCTACTCCTTTCATCCGGAAGCAGACAAGCTTTTACCAGTTGTCTCCATTCCAGACATGCTGAAAACTCTGCTGGTAAACAGTTATGATAATCCGCTTAAGTGCCTCGTCAACCCCAACCTCACAGAGACTCCGGATCAAATGAATGATATACATAATTTTGAAGGTCGTGTTGCGTCAGAGGTATTTGAAAGAATAAGACGATCTATCAATGTAATTATGTTTAATATACTGAACACATATGCCGTAAAAAATAACAAATCTAGTCTTCTTAGAGCCAGCAATATGACACACGTACCATGTGCATGCACAAGATTAAAAAGAAGTCACTTTGGTATGCACTCACCGATCTTGTTCAAATTCAGCTCATCTGTAGACGCCAGTGAGTTTTTAACTTTCTCCGGTTCATTGAGACAAAAACAGATTTCCAAGGATATTAAGATTCTTCCAGATAGAACACCCTGCCAGAGAAAAGCAGGAAGAGAAAGCTACAGACCACCAGCGTTAAACTACCAAACGCATCATAATCGTAATGGTCGTAAAATTAAGAGGATGTCTAACTTCACGAGTATGCCGCCACCGAAAAACTCTTTTGAATCTCCTTAGTTCAAAACCCAGAAGAAAGTAATCCCGATGTATTTGTTGTCTATCTTCTTAAGAATGTTGACTTGGTTTCAACTCGAGGGAGTTGTGCTGATGACGAATGGGATAACACAGTACAAATCCTTGTTAGTGCAACACCCAATCACATTAACTGTGCAACGGATAACGGGGAAACTAAACATAACATCTATATAACTGACCACACAAATAACGTTGATATATTCGAACCTCGCAAGCCATCGCAACTATGTTTAATCGCACACGATTCTCCCCAAATTATGAAGAAGCCGAAATTAACCACAAACCTTGGAAATAAACGTCTGGAATATGTTACCCATACGTCAGGTATAAATAGATATCTGAATTGTAATTGGCCACTTGGTCGCACACATAGACCTGATAGCCTTCTTGGTCCGGCTCCCAATATGTACATTATGCCTTTATCAGATGTTATATCCAATAGCAGTGAGAAGACTTTTTTGTGATTCCTCCGGCATTCCTGCTGGCAACGGTAAACATATTTCACATGATGACAAGGTGGTTGAATCTATTTCCATTCGCAACACAACTCTTACCTTAGCTAATCCTACGAGTATCCATGGAACTACCAATTGCGATCTATACTCTTACCTGCTTCACTATGATAACTCTGAGTTTCTTATTCTTTCGTTCAATGCCCACTCTCTGTCCAATAAAATTATTCATCTTAAAACTCTTTTATTCCTTGTAAATCCAACCATTGTACTTATTACGGAAACGTGGTGTAATTCATCTATATCCGATCATTCCTTGAATGTAGATAACTACGTTTTCTTTAGAACCGATAGATGTTATGGATTAGGAGGCGGTACAATTATCTATGTCCGTTCAGACATTCAGGTGTGCAAATTTGAGGATAAATCTCTTGATGATATAGACGACTCCACTTGGGTTACTGTAAATTGTGGATCTCTAAACTATCTACTGGTGGGATGCATATACAGATCACCACATGCGGATACTAAGTTTGACAGATCACTAACAAACATCTTTTCCACTACTTCGCACCAACTGTGTACTTTTAAAATCATCGGTGAATTTAATCTGCCAATTATTACATGGGGTTCATCTCCGGTACCAGGTTGATGTAAAAAGTTAGTTGAAACATTAGAAATTTTTGGATGGGTCCAACAGATCAGAAAACCATCTAGGAAGAATAATATACTCGATTTATTGTTTACAATCAACACAGACTCTATCTCAGTACCTGTCAGTCATGAGTATTTTATGAGTGATCGTAGAGTTGTGTTCAGTATTATTCATTTCTCAAACGCCATACAGTTGAACTCTAAAGCTGCAATGATGTACTAGGGCAGACATTTTGATCAACAAACCTAGAAATGGACTGAAACTCTTATTCGGTGTTCACCATGAGAAACTTATTACACCACAAATAATGTTGACAGTGCGCTTTCCAATCTATGCTACAATCTGATATATTGCCTTGACTGCACTGCTCCAGTTGTTGGCCATGTGGCTTATAATGCTAATGGGGCCAGAATACTTTTGAAACTTTTAAAGGAAAGCTGAAAAAATTAAAACACCGCTACTACGAGCATAATGACGTGTATGCACTTTAGAATATACTTAACTTAATCGACAGAAAAGCTCCATTTAAACGCAAGTATTTTATGAATATTGAAATTAAAGCCCTAGGTAGTAAAAGCCCAGAATTATCAATACTTCGACTTTTTAAATCCCGTGTGAAGTCAAATTACCTTGGCACGACTAAATTCTTCATAGTTAACGGAAGCTATGTTAACGACCCGAATACTATTTGCGAACAATTCAGCAAGCACTTCTCGCAATGCTACAAAATTGGAACTGAAAGCTCTATCATTACAATTCCAATGCTGACATACAGATACCTATGGAAAACCGATTTTATACCCTCCAACATCAAGCAAGCCATAGCTGCCCTGAAAAGTCTTTTGATGGTGGGCCTGACGGGATCCCTTCATCATTTGTGAAATATGAGAGCAGACAATTCCCACTATTTTGTTTGAAACTTTTCAACCCATCTATGGAATATGGGACCTAACCATCTGTGTGGAAAACATCTCTTATCACCCGTAGATTCGAAACAGGATCACGTAATGATATTGGTAAGTGTAGGCCAATTAATTTGACATCCGTGCTATCAAGAACCACGGAAAATTCATCCACAAACAACAATTAACGTCTTTACTTTCGGCTACTCGGATTAGCCCATCCCAACATGGGTTTACGACTAAACGCTCATGTTTCACATCGCACCTAGAATTTTTTGATTAAATTACCCAGAGAGGAGATGTTGGTCAGTCAGTGATAATTCTTTACTTCGATTTTAGTAAGGCTTTCAACAGTGTCTCACACAAACTTCTTCTAAAACTCTCTTCATTTGGCATACAGAATCCCCTTTTATCTTGGCTAAAATCTTTTTTAGAAGAACGTAGCCAAATCGTTCGCTTTGGACCTTGCTACTCTCAACCTGTGAATGCAACCAGTGGGGTTAAACATGGAAGTGTGGTTGGTCCATTACTCTTTCTCCTTTTTATCAATGACGTGTGCTCCCTCTTTCAGTATGGAAAGCCTTTCCTTTTTGCTGATGGCCTGAAAGTAGTTTATTCATTCTCTTCTCCCACGAAAGAAAGCTATACTTCAGCGGTAATCCAAGAAGAAATAAATAAGTTGTACGAACGGACTGTTTCGTGAAATTTGCCACTTAGTGTTGACAAAGGTGGATTTATTCACATTGGCCACTGCCTTAACCTAAATCTGGCTGTACAAAAACATACACTGAAACCTCTCAACACTGTTCGTGGCTTGGGCTTAAGATATAGCAACAGTTTGAACTGTTCTGAGCACATTGCATCTCAAGTCTCCAAAGCTAGAAAGCTCATCGGATTTATAATGATAAACTCCAATCATATCGAGTCGAGATTATTATTATAAGAAAATGTATCTTACCTATTCTTGAATATGGTATTTTAGTTTACAATAATTGCAGGCATAGTGAACTGATTAAAATTGAAGGTGTTCAAAGAAGATTCACCAAATCTGTTTTGGGGGATTCCGACAACAAGAAATATCACCAGAGATGTCAACAACCCAAAATAGAACTTCTCGGGATCAGGCTTATTAAATTAAAACTTGTCTTTATCTCCCGGTTCATTAACGGTATTTCCTACTCTTCGGTATCCACCCTTTCATACTCCATGATATATTATCACAATCTGCGCAATAAGAAAAATATTCTAGAGATTCCAAGAACGTACACAAACCTACGCCAGAATTTTTTCGTTATTCGCTACTCAACCATGTGGAACAGACTGCCAGTAAAACTCCGTTGCAGTGAAACTACAACCCGGTTCAGAAGTACCCTTGATGAGTTTCTTTCCGATAGTGGATTTTGTCAACCATTGAATATCAATATGTCTAATAATGATTTATACAAACAAGGTTCGTCATCTATCTAATTGACCGTGAAGCAAAGTGTAACCTTTGCAACTTTCAACGTCTATTTTATATTCTTTTTATTTATCTTAATATATAAACTCTCCTTATGTTCGTATTGATAATTAGTACTGTTATTATCATCATTATTGGTCCCTCGACACATAAGATAATCTTTTCATCCCTTCTATTCCTAAAAATCCAAAGTCTAACTAAAACCAAATTATCTAGTGCTATACCTAACTTAATTTCTCACATTCATTTTATCTTCACCACATATTTATAACACATAGAAATTGATATTTGATTATCCTTTCAGTTAATTGTGACTTTCATGGCATCATTCTAAACTATTATTGCACAAATGTTCATACTAATATCAAGGTTAACTCTGAATCGTATTCTTTGTCCATTTTTCATCATTTTGCAGTCATCCCGCAGGTGAAATAAGTGAAAATGTAAATGCATGTGGGAATGCACTCGTAACTGAATGGGCAAGGAAAACGTGCAAAAAATCATGTAGAAATGCACATATATTCCATGTGATAACGTATTGCATTATTCTTCGAACCTTGATAACATCCAATGGAAAAAGATGAGGTAGAAACCAAATACTTGTAAACTAACCATTGGTTACACAATTTAACTAGAAAGTCGGACAACTTCGGAATGTAAAAGCTGAAATTTATGATCAAGCCCATGCCGGTGATGCGTATCACTCCCAGGTCATTGCTCAAGTAAGTATCCTATACTGCTAAAGATGCCATAAATATTGGAAGCTTTGTATGTCTTTATAACTAGAGTGTGCCAACACAGCTAATACGGATGGCAAGAATGAAAGACTTCAACGATATATTTGGAAGGCTATCAATATGTCGAGGAACGTTCGGTCTAAGCTGACAAACTTCATCGTTCCTTTTATTGTTTTCTACATCTGTCCTGGAAAAGAAAAAAAGGATACGTGAGTGTATGCCGAAATACACTCGTACGTGCGTAAAAAGACGAAGTGGGCGAGAAAATGGAAAATAAAGTCATACACACGTAATAGCGTAAAAAAGGATTTTTACAAAATGGGTTTTCTGTCTTTCTAAGAATGTAAATATATAAGCACATCAATATTAGTTTCTTTAATTTAGATATAGTACAAAGAAAAATTGACATGATACAAAATGTCAACTAATATCTTACTAGCAATAATCGTTCAAATGTTCTGGAAATCTTACTTTTCTTCCAGAACGCGTCGTTTTAGTTTTATTTTCAGACAAATTCGGAGTGTCATCGCTAGTGTTGGTTGTCGGTTGAGGAATTATGAGTGTAGGAGTCGTGTTGTGCGATTGTACCGAAGGAAAGTCGACATGAATAGGATTTCCCTCTAAATACGCTGCTTTGAGGCGATCGATGCTGATGCTATCGTTTGTTCCGTTCTTGTCGACTATATAGTACTTAAATTCGTGTTGAAGAACTTTGAAAGGTCCTTCCTATGCTGATTCGAATGGTCGTCGATGAGAGTCTCGACGTACGAAGACATGTGTACTATATCGTAAGTCAGGTTGAACGAAAACATCGGTGGATTGTGGTCGAAAGGAAGTAGGTTTAACTGAACGCATTGCGTTTGTAAGCCTGTTCGTGTAGTAGGTTAGATCCATGTTCATTGAACAGGACGAAGGATCCACGAATTCTCCTGGAAGTCGAAGTGTTGTTCCATAAACGAGTTGAGCCGCAGTGTATCCAATGTCAGCTTTCACTGCATTGCGGATACCTAGTAAGACAAGTGGAAGAGCGTCGGTCCACTGAGAAATGTTTGCAGCTGATAGTGAAACTTTTAGTTGTCAGTGAAAACGTTCTACCAACCCGTTTGCTTGTGTATGGTAGGCGGTCGTTCGGAAGCGAGTGATTCCTAAAAGTGTGGTCAGACGACGGAAAAGTTCAGATTCAAACTGACGTCCGCGGTCTGTAGGGATGGTTGAAGGGCAGCCGAAGTTTGCTACCTATCGTTCGACGAAGGTGCGGGCCACTGTTACAGCAATAATGTCTTTGATAGGTACTACTTCTGGCCATCGAGTGAAACGATCTACGCAAGTTAAAAGATAAACGTATCCATTCGAATCTGGTAGCGATCCTACCAAATCCAGATGAACATGGTCGAGACGAGCATCGGGAGTTTTAAATAATAATAATAATAATAATAATTTATTCTCAAATAACAGTTTGTTACATGAGGCATGCCAGTTTACAGGCAAGATCAAATTGATACAAATGATACAAGATACACTGTATTAAATTACATAGCTGGGTTGAAAATTTATAAGACATGAATGTAGATTGTTTTATTCAGTACTATAGTTGGCGCGCTTCACGAGAGTCGCGTTGCGAATGTGCGACTGATGGTCAAGAATAGGTCCATTGAAGGTATGAGCTTCTAGAAATCGCAACCTTATGTCCCTTTGGGATATCCAAGGCTTTAAGGATGGTGCAGGATGAAGTAACCTGTTCCATATCTCAAGGGGGCTGAAAGAGAGAGCAAGTAAAAGAAAACACGAGAGGCAGAGTAGCCAATATTCATGTAGGAATGTTTAAGGTATGATTACTCAGTCTAATTTTCTTTTATTAAGGTATTTGTTAAGAAAGAGCATTTTAATAGGTTAAAGAAAATAAGCTTTAGCAAGGTGTGAGTGGACATACAACTGACAAATGGAGGCGATTCGGAAAAGAGCTGAGAGTATAAGATTATGTGTGATTATAAAATAAAATATAGTGCTAGAAACAGTATTGTGATATAGAACTGGCTATCTTCCTTTTATTATCGAAGCTATTAGAGCCCATTTCGTTCTTTTTTATTTGTTTTTTTTCAGGTTTATAGGGTCTTGAGTAGGCTTCGTATATTAGCGAATTGTCTAGTTTGCTTGTAATAGGATTTCTGAGTAGGAAGTGAAACCAATTCAACGTTCGTAACACGATTTAAAGAGGTATTTTGCGTGATAAATCAGTTTCAATACCTTAAGTCCGTGACATCCCACTAAACCATAAGGAGCCGTAAGGGACATTTATTGTGTCTGATAACCTTAGACTTCTGGCAGCTTACACAGAAGCGTGCCCACTCTCTCACTTCTTTGTTCATGCCAGGCCAGCAAAACCGTTTTGCTGTAAGCTTGATGGTTGCACGAACACCTGGATGAGAAAGTTTGTGCAATGTATTGAAGACATTGCGTCGATAATGTTTCGGCACGATTGGGCGATCCCTAACTGTAGATGTTTCACACAGTAAGGTTTCCTTACCTGTTCCCATCTGTTTGATACGTAATTTCAGGGTTGTAGACGATAACTCGTGCTGAAGATCAGTGTCTTCTTTTTGAAGCTCGGCGAGTTTAAGAAGGTCGATTCCTTGGAAACTGTTCAAGGAAGTTATTCGAGATAAGGCGTCTGCAACTACATTATTTGCTCCAGATGTATGTTGAATATCTGAAGTAAACTGCGAAACGTAGTCCAGTTGTCGAGACTCACGGGGAGAGTACTTGTCTGAAGAGGAGCTTAACGAGAAAGTGAGCGGTTTATGGTCAGCGAAAAGAGTGAATTCATGGCCTTCCATATAGTGTTGGAAACGCCGTACAGCACAACACATAGCTAGGAGTTCCCTACTGAATATGCTGTACCTTGATTTGGTGTCTAGCAACCGTCTAGAGAAAAATTCCAAGGTTTGCCAGGAGTTGTTAACCCCTCCTCCGATTGCTGAGTCGGATGCGTCTACTGCGACAATAATGGGTGCTTCGGTGTCCTGATGTGCGAGCATGGTTGCCTTTGCTATAAGTTCCTTAACTGTGGAGAATGCTTTTCGTGAGGTTTCGTCCAAATTGATGGATTATGCCTTTCCAAGAAACCGGTCGGTTGGTGGTTTCATAAGTGACAAGCAGTTCGCTATGAATCGTCTATAGCAACTTACGAGGCCGTTGAACGTGCGTAATTGCTTAACGGTGGTCGGTTCTGGGTAATCCAGAATGGCCGCCACTTTGGTTCTAAGGGGTCGGATACCTTGAGCATCGATAGTGTGTCCCAGAAAGTCTAACGAGTCGGTTCCGAATTGGCATTTCTGAACGTTTACAGTTATGCCATGTTTTTGAAGTCGTTCGAAAACAAGGTCCAGATGCTTGAGATGTGTTTCTCTGTCCGGACTTGCGATTAGACAGTCATCAACATACGCGTGTACGAAGTTGAGACCTCGAAAGACGTCGTCTATGAATCTTTGGAATGTTTGAGCAGCGTTCCTTAGACCGAAAGGCATTCGCAAAAATTCGTAGAGTCCGAAGGGAGTTATGGTAGCTGTTTTCGGTATGTCGTCAGTAGCCATAGGGATTTGGTTATACGCTTTAACCAAGTCGATTTTCGAAAAGACAGTTGTACCTTTCAAGGTAGCTGTCAAATCGTGAATGTGAGGCAACGGGTAACGATCGGGAATGGTTTTCGCGTTCAGTTGCCGATAGTCACCAGTTGGACGCCAATCGTTGCTGTCCTTTTTAGGGACCATGTGCAACGGAGATGCATATGGGCTACTTGACGGTCGTATGATTCCTAAGTCCATCATGTGATCGAATTCGTTTTTCGCTAACCTTAGCTTTTCAGGAGCTAGTCGTCGTGCTTTAGAGAATACAGGTGGTCCTGTAGTCGTGATGTGATGTGTAACATTGCTGGTTACACACGGTAGTTTTGGTTGAGTTTGTTGTATCCCAGGATACTTATCGTATGCTTGATTGTGGCTGGGGATACCCTGCAACCAGTAAAAGAAGTTACGCAAACGGATAAATTAGTGTTTCCGTCTACTAGCCTCCGTTTGCGAGTGTCGATGATCAGATTGTGGTGTTGTAGAAGGTCCATACCAATGATTGGCATAGAAACATCTGCCACAACGAAGATCCAGTGAATGGGTTTGCGTAAACCCACGTTAAGGTAAACGTACCTTTTGCCATACGTAGCGATCGGTTTTCCGTTTGCCGCCTGTAAGTTTAGAGCCGAATCTTGAAGCCGATCGTTGGGATTCGCTGGGAGAACGCTAACTTCTGCGCCGGTGTCAACGAGGTAGCGAACACTCGTTGTCACATCTGTGACGTACAACAGACGGCTATGTTCGCCGGCTACGATTGTCGTTAACGCATGCCGGCTTGGAAGTTTCCCGAGTTGTTTTTCGAGTCAGTCGGTTTCTGTTGGGAAAATCGCAGGGTTTTCTGCGATTTCTGGAAGACTTTCCATATTGGTTATGTTACCAGCACCAGTCGGGATTATCCGTCTCTCGTGGTCTAGAGACAGATCGCTTACGTGAAATGCTTCTACGTGGGGTGTGCGATCGCTTACGGTCGTTATGAAAATTAAGATAACGTGTAAGTGTATGACATAACTCGGTTATTATTATCAGACGGGTTTTTGTGGAGATTGTAGTAATTTCATATGTTAGGATCATGAGTCAGTTGAAGCTAGACCACCATGGAAAACCCGGAAGCACTGGACGGCCGTTTCGTCCTATTGTGGGACTCCTCAGTAGTTGGAGTAAGTAATGTAAGCCTCTGAATGCTAACTGAATGGTCTGTAAGTATAGTATTCGTTGTAAGGCCTGAATATCGACTCTTATTAGGGTCTTGTATGTCCTGTATGCATGTTTTATACTGAAACGAAACACGAAATTAGTGCTTTATGGGTTAGTTTGTGATATAAACTACAAATTTCACTACCTCTACAAATTCCGTAAATATAAATATACGTTAATTTTTAAATGAAATTATCAACCATTGAGATTACTATAGTAAGCACAAAAACCCTTCTGATATTGATCAACATATACTCACTAGTGACTGGCTTCATGAGGTATTTCCTGAAGTCCTAGTGAGAAGCAGTGACCAGTGGAGTCCAACCAGGTCTGTTGTGAGATAGTAACTCACTGAAGACAATAGTGGATGTGTCGCTCAATTTCGTGGATTGGTCGAAGTTAGACATTAACACCGTTGGATACCGGCTCAGTGGTCTAGTGGTTAAGTGATCGGGCGCGAAAACAGTAGGTCCTGGGTTCGAATCTCGCAGGGGACGAGGTCGTAGATGCGCACTGCTGAGGAGTCCCACAAGAGGACGAAGCGGCCGTCCAGTGCTTCCATGTTTTCCATGGTGGTCTAGCTTCAACTGACTCATGATCTTAACCATTGAAATAACTCGGTTGTGTCATTCTGAGTAGTTCGAGGCTTTTCTTTGACTGAAAAAACCTCGGTATTAGAAGATTTGGTGATTTCTAAGATACGATCAGGAGATGCAGCCAGTTCGTCTAAGGCGTTGTTCTGAAGCGAGACCAGAACCGCTTGCACCTGTTGGGGAAGTTTAGACAAGAAAAGTTGTTTGAATAAGCCTTCGTTGAAAGTTCTTTGGTCGATAACCTCTCTGATCCTTTGAAACATGTCCGTCGCAGAACCGTGCTGCAGGTCTATGTTATTAAAGAGTTGATCTAAACTTTCTCGATCGGTTAGATCTCCTCGTTTAAGAATCGAACGCTTTAAGGTTTCGTAAGTTTCAGAAACATCACTAGTAAACATACTAGGTGTTACGTACCTGTTGAATTCCCGCGGTAGTGCCTTGACTACTGTGAAGAATTGTGCACGTGTGTCGTTCACGCCGTGCTCATGGAAGTCGACTTCTTCGTAACAGAACCAGGCTTCGATATTGTCGGGCCAGAAGGGCATGAGTTGGAACGAGGGTGGGGACATGGTCTTAATCTAAAATACCTTAGGAATCTGTTCGGTCATAGGGGAATATTAAGTATGATAATACACGAGTGAAAAATATATAGATATCCTGAGACACGGGGAAAAATATCACAATGTATAAAAAATAAAAAATAAGGCAATAATATATAAAACATTCCCAAAAAGGAACAGACTCACAGTTGCAATTCGGTGTACCAGATCACGTTAGGCTCACTAATGAAGATGACACAGGTATTCAGTGTTTGACAACGCTTTTACCAGCAACACCTTCTAATATAATTTGTACCCATCGAGATAAATCAAAAGACAGAGTCGAGGAGATCGGAAGAGTGTATTTGGCGATAACCAATATATCGGAATTCTCTGATCTAATCTGGCTAGCGATTGCGGTAGATGTTGAGCACAGCGTTACCACACGTGATCTGGTGAGGATGCATGACCGAGCGCCTTCAGCTAGATGAGTCCACTAAAACATATGGCCAGCATCCAATGTCGAAAACTTACAGAGCTATTTATTTTGGGGATTTATTTACCGCCACAAACTAAATCATAGTGACGGTCATGAAAAAATAATCTCAATCTATCAGAACAAACTTTTGCGCGATTTCTTAGATGAAATTACGACTCGACTGCCACCGCACACAATTTTATGGAAAGCTGTTACTGGTTTGTTAGATTCTAACGATGGTTTATTTCTAGATCACCTGCCAAATTTCGGGTTATGAAAATGCTATGTAGGTGAGGTCAAGAAATGACATGCAAAGAAATCACGGGGTACAGAGATTTTGTAAAGGCACAACAGGGTTCAGTCCTGTTGTAGTTAGTGGAGTTCCATTTAGGATGTTTAGGGTCAAGGGAGTTACGTTAAATAGGAATAAACTAGTAAAATTTAAGGTAGAGAACCATAAATTGTTCCACGAAATTCATTCACTCACACAGCATTTGGGATTTATTGCTGATGCTATATCTGGATGAAAACCTTAACCTTATTTCCTGACCCTAATCAAAATCTTTCACTTTTTATCCTGATTCTTCTCACTATTTTGATCATAATCTATAGTTGAAAATTCCCAAGACCCCCTTAAGGTCACTCGAAGGTCATTAATGAGGTGTGGTCAAGCATCATAGTAACCTAAAGATCTACGTTATTTGTTATTTTGCTGGTTTCACTGAGGTTCACTCAAAGTTTCTTAACTTTGTTTTCCTAATGTTTATTTGGCTAGTCTGAAGGTCGTAACACACCTTTAAAGGGCGTTATTTTGCTTATTCACAAGGTTCTCTGCATATTTCTCGTAATATTCCGGTACATTCATCGAACCATGCACAAAAATCCTAAACGAGCTATTTATGTTAAGCTTCTAGGTTGCGCCCATCCCGGAATCAGGGCCACCACAAAACTGATTACAGAATGTTTCGTTTGGCCCAAAATTAATAGAATAAATACAAATAACATCAAAAACCACTCACAAAATAAGTTTGTCATGCCTATCTCCACAGACCTGTCATTATTTTGCCGTTCAGTTTTCTCTCGGACCTTTGTATCCTAGTATTTTTCCCTCGAATAGAATATCTAACTACTTTTCCGTTTATTTACACAGAACTTTTGTTGCATTGCTCGCTGTCAATGTTATAAAAATGGACGACACGGTAAGTTTTGAGTTTATGTAATTCATTAAATGTTTAGGTTATTTAAATATTTAAAAGGCATATGCCATTTCCGAACATTAGTTTCTAGATATTTTGTCGGTAAAATGTCCCTTTTAAGGAGACAATGTTTTTTGTCAAAACTAGAAGTCTCCATAGACAGCTTTTCTTTGTAGCTTATTTCACTGACAATGTAACGTAATGCGACTGACTAGTCGTATTTTGAGTCGCGATTGCAAAGTATATAAGGTTTCACTATGACACTCATGATACAGATACATCAATATTACACTCCGAAGTCCTCGGGTTTTGTGTAGACGAGACTTAAGTCTGGTAATTAGTCCAATTGTAAGACTTACATTTCACACCAACGTTCATGTGTCAAATTTTAAGACCATAAGTACTTATTAACCACTCGGTGGGCTACAAGTTACTAACGAGAAGTATAAGAATGTGCATTCACACAAAAACAGGTAAGTTATATGAAGTAATTAACCGTGAAATGCTAATGCGAAAAAATGATCATGAATATGTGATTGATAGACATGACAAAAACAGAATAATTCACCAAATAGCTTAGTATTCGTTATTGTCAGTGTCACGTTACTGATCGTTTGGGCTCGACAGTGCTTTGTTTGTTAATCCTGATAAATAAAAAAATTCCGCATTATTTTGGCTCCGTTAGAGTCAGTCTTCTCTTTCTAACTCGTACAGTGCATTTAAGCATTTGTTCTTAAATTTCTTGAGGTCTTCCAAGGACTTAAAAATATGTATCAAACATTGTACTCCTTTACCATAACGTACAGCTACTTGAGTTCTTCCACATTTAATGGTTAAATTTACTACATCTAGTTGCGCAAGTAGTGTCACTGTTGGCCTTCTGGAATCCCATTTTCGCTTCTACCAGTGTCAGTCTAGTGGTATTATCACCAAGAAAACGAGTTTTCATCTCACGTTTGTGTAAAATCCGTTTGGTTTCTTTCGACGTTTCTTCACGTTAAAGAATGGCTAGTGCTTTTTTGTTTTTCTGTACACTCCAATTTCATTATCTCGGTTTAGCAAATAAGTTTATTACCAACCTTGTCGTCAATCTTTGAAGTTTGCACTTCATATTTGTTTAGCGTTGTGTATTTTATACCCGGCATTTAGTTTGTTTGCTCCTAACTGTACTTTTGAGTGTCAATAAATAGTACTACTAAGACAAATATTTCCAAAACCATATCAGGTCCCAATAGAAGATCAAATATTGCATAATTTTTAGATAGCTTTATATTCAATGGTTGTACTTTGGATATTTCTACTCTTTACTTACCCTTATTTCTTATGTCCTGAAATCTTATACCTTTCTGTTTATTTTTTAACACCTGAGCTTTCTTACTGCTACCAATATTGTTATTGCTTCTACTACTCTGGGATTCGTCTTGGTAATTTGATCTTGCTGTCCTAATGGGATATGGGAACTTGAAGCGACACATTTATCAGGTTCTGTGTAGGATATGCGTGCTTGACCAATACTTCTATATTTGATTTTTCTACTTAAATCATCAGGTTGGTCCCGCAGCCTATGTCCTTTTTGATGAACTATACACCAAAGAAAAGGTTTTTCGCTCCATAATTACCAGCAACAAAACTCTAAATATTCGTCTACTGGGCAGGTATGTGTACTAGTTTATTGGTTTAATTATGTATTGTGCTTGCATACATGTTGAGTCTAGGTTGAGTGAAGCATAAATAAAAAATTACAAAAATAACCGTCTTAAGTACTTTTATGATTATATATGGCCTATTACTTATGAAGATTCTACTCCTGAACCAGTTATTCCTAGTAACCAAAGTTAAGCATTCAAACTTTCCAACTAAATATATCAAGCAGCCTGTGTCAAGATTACAGTCAATATCTACGGATTAAAGTGTTAATAATTTTCATCTATACTGACTTGTTCTCGTCTATCAACATGTTTCCAGCTAACTAAAACTTCTCCAACCATAGGCTAGTTATTTCAACATGTTCCCTATCTAGTGCTCTAAGGAAATATATAGGTTATATGTGTAAATCCCTTATCCTGGTAAGTCAGTCGAATTTTTCGCCTAGATTTGGTAGATTATTATCACACTGTAGCATATCTTTAACACTGTCGAATTGCTTGATTGCTGAATGTGCGGACAGGAGTTTGTGTTTCGTAGCTCAGTGTCATAATTATTTAAAAGTTAATATTTGCCTTCTATTTAGAAGTCTGTTTAGATTGTAGGTACGTTGAACTTTTGAATGAAAGCTTGATTTCTCATTTTGCCACTTTTTTACAAATCCTTTATTTATTTCATATATGGCATGTAGATTTTCTGCATTCAAAGCTGATAGCAATCTGGTTGAATTGTTGTCCCCATTTCAAGGTGGTGCTATTCCTTGCGTTATCGTCAATGTAAAATATCTAACTGAAAACCAGAAACAATGTTTTTCAAGTCAGACAGCTAATGAACGCTTGATACAATTTATTGGGGAGTTAAGTATATCAGATGATAAAAAACATTATCACCTTACAGCGTTTTCATTTACCTTTATGGATGGTGTGAGTTTGGATTTATATAGAACTGTAACAAAGATAACTCGAAGTTATATTGCCTACTTACCGTCTTTGTGATTTATTTTGAAGCTTTTTTGTGTATATACTGCAGTTATCCCTGTTTTTCCTATGTGGCAATTCAATGATTTGTTGAAACAATGAATATATTGTGAGTAAAAAATTCTGTCACTTTTCTACATATTTATTTGTGATTGTATTCGGAAATCCTCAGATTGATCATATGGTTTTAATGAGTAAATGTAAAATAACGCGAACTGGTTGGTTTTCGAGTACAGATATCTCATTGGAAATTTCTTAAAAAGTTCAGTTGTACTAAACGAGATACTTTTGAGTACATATGGATTTACTCTTTATCTTACTTTAGGTCTTGAGTTCCAAAAATACTTTTAACTTTTCATACCAATAACTCATTTCTTTTCGAATCATATTATCCATCTAATTTAATCTATCTAATACCACCGACACTACTACTACAGCTGTTTATTTGTCTTGGTAATTTTATGTCGCTGTTATGTAGTGTGACAACTGAAACTACTGCACACTTTTGCCAGGTTTCACGTTGATCATGACTGACTGCTTAAAGGAGGTGTTAATAGCATGCATTTTACGTGGACTTACAAAATTATTGGACCATCAGTATATGTGTAACTAATTTTCTTGATGTTGAGCCGTTGTTAGTCACTTGTGATGTGAGATTCCAGTCTTTCAACCAAAAGACGATTATACCACACAGCAGTTCACTCGGTTGTACTTTATGGTTGCAAAACGCATCCGTTAAGAATATGTGGTATTCGCATGTAAAGGCAAATCGATTGATGGGGCAGTGAATCTTTATTAACCAAGGTAGTTGGGTCATGTTTCACGTATCCCTGAACACCGCTTATCTTGATGCTTGATGATGATGACTAGTGTATGAGTAGACTGGGACAAAAATAGGTGTGGCCAAACTCAGAGGTGTCACCAGTCTGTGAAGTTATTAACAATTGGACTAAGCCATACTAATAGGTGTCCGCGAAATTATCGTAACTAATGGATGCAGATTTTGGGTAACATGACAGAGTATCTGTTATGACCTTGAATCGCTTTTACCCCGTGATACTTGTTATGACTTCACCTTGATCTGTCTAGACTAAACTATGACCTTGACGCGTTAGGCTGAGTGGCTTAACCTTGAGTCTAATACGCGTGAGTTCGGGATGGGGTAGAGAGAACTATTCTAAATCCTGATTGGTTGGCAAGCACACGAGTGAAAAGAAGACAAGACAGTTGGAACACTGAACTCTGGATTTTCTGAATTCGGATTAGTACAAAAATGTACATGAATAAATAAGTAAATATCTTGACTACGACGTTCGATAATTTGGAAAAATACAGTTATGCCCGAAACAGGGAATTAGGGTAGAAAATATAGTGCAAAATATTATGTTTAAATTACAATATTTTTGGAACAAAAAAGGGTATGCTAGTGAATGATACATAGAACGAAAGCTCGTGTTATGTAGAATAAGATAGAGACAAAAATAAATATAAGTGTTTTACAGGGTTTGAATGAAATGCAATAACGTCCCAAGAAAACAGCTTTCGTAATTGTCTGGGCTTCTTAATTCCCCGTTCATAACACCTTCCCCCTTAAAAAATAGAAAAAAAGTATGGTTAGTTACTATATACAGGTAAGTGCTGAGATATCATCATTGATATCTTCCTTCGGAAACGTATGTTCTCCTCTTTGGGTCTGCCTGTAGAATATCTGGTCTTCTGCGTTTCCGTGATGCTTTCCTAATAGGACTTTGTTCATGTTGCGCAGTCTTCTGAGTTGCTGAGCATTTTATGTCGAAACTGTCCAGAATGATTCTCCACATTGAGTCTAATTTCTCGGTTTTCTGTGAAGTGCCAGCATTTTCCAGTATGTGGTTGACATGGCGTGTCCACTTCTGTCCTTCAACTTCCACCACATACATTACGTTTCCTTGTCTCTTAAGTATGCGTCCACTGGTCCATTGTGGAGGTGAATATCGGAAATCACGGACGTATACTTTTTGATTTTTTTTGAAAAATTCTGCGTTTCGCCCCATGATGGCGATCAAATTGGTTTTCCATCTTTCTGTTTCTTTTTCCGATGTCTATTTGCTGTGGTTTTATGGCATCGAGAGCAGTTCTTACTTTTCTACCAAACATAATTTCTGCTGGGGACATTTGATTTGGTGTTGACGGGTTTGGAGTTGTTCTATAGACCAAGAGAAAGTCATCAAGAATCTCCTCTATCTTTCCCTCCCCTTTTGCCTTCAGTAGCGCTCTTTTGAAGGTATCTACAAACCTTTCGGCCTGACCATTCGATTGTGGATGATACGGAGGTGAACGGATATGTTTGACTCCAAACCTCTTTCAGAAATCTGAGAAGATGGAAGAAATAAACTGAGTGCCGTTATCTGTCACGAGAACATCTGGAACTCCAGAACGGGAGAATAACTGCCGTAGCTTCATGATAGTCTGTTTCGAAGTGATTTGATTCATAGGAAAAATCTCCGGCCATTTTGAATAAGCATCAACACAAACGAGGAAGTATGTACCCTGGAATGGGCCAGCAAAATCAACATGTATACGCGACCAAGGTTCTTCTGGAGATGTAGACATAACATTTGAAAGAAGTACATGAGACTCCGAAGTTTCACCAGCGCATACTTTGTCTGAAGTCTTCGATTTGGAAATTTTATGAGAAGGTAATAAGTCGGCGGTATTAGATTTGACATGGTGAGAACACATAACATTTGAATTGTTTGATTCAGAAAGATCATAAGAACATGTTTCATCAGAAGCATTTAATTCGTTAATATCCAGAGAGGATGATTCGTCGGAGGCATTTGATTTAGAAATATCATTAGGGATTTGGATAGACTCGTAGGAAACATTTTGAGAACATACCTCATCTAATAATTTATTCAAAGTATCAACATGTGCAATCCAATCTAATCCCAATAGATCTAAATCGTGTCGATTTGTTAGATAACAAACATCTGTAAATTTTCTTCCCATGAGTTGAACATTGCATAGAACCTCTCCTGTCAACTTTACTATGTCTCCTGAAGCATTTCGGGCGACATGTTCCGTCGGTCGGATGCGTGGGCATCCTAACTTGTGCCATGTGTTCTTTGAAATCAACGTGACATCAGAAGCAGTGTCCAACTGAAGTCGTATAAGTTTTTCATTTACTAATAAATTTACAAAATTCCGCCTACTTTTAAATCCAACTTTGAAGGTTGCAAACGTGGTTTTAATTTGACTATTTGATCGATGCTTTGAATTTCCACTACGATGTTTAGTCTTGCGTTTATTTAACGAACAATGCCCTTCTTTGTGGCCAATGCGATGACATTTGCGGCATTTATGATTCTTAAATGGACAGAATTTTGCAAAATGCCATGCTCCGCAGAACCAGCATGGTGATGGGGGATTGGCAGGTTGTTTCATGCTTGTACAGTTTTGTTTCGATGATTTTATGGATCGAAGCGCATTAATTGAATCAGAACCGGAAGGTTTAACCTTCTGTTGCACCATCACAGTGTCATGCTTGAGATTAAGTAACCGCTGACATTCGGTTGTGACCATTTGTAATGTCATATTTGGTTCTTGTTCAATGCGTGCCAACATCCTGGTACGGACATCTGCATCTTCTTCATTCTTTAGACCACATATGAAAATCAAGCATTTAAATTGGTCTGCTGTGATTTCGTTTATTTTGAAGCGTTCGCATTCTCGATTTACTTTCCCAGCATACGTGAGATAATCGTCCTCTGGAGATTTTGTTATTTGGAAACATTTATAGCGAGTATTAAATAATGAGGACTGTTCATCGAAAATATCAGATAAAATCTGGACTGTATCTTTGAATGATACATCACGTGGATTTTGCGGTAAGATAAAATTCACATATTTATTATATTCCTGTGTTCCCAGTCTTCTTAAGAGTAAGCGGACTTTTGCTGCGTCATCAAGATGCGAGCATTCAACGCGGAAAATATCTTCACAACGGTGAAACCACGAACTGAAAATGACATTAGCTTCAGGATCATACTGGAATTCAGAAATAGAATTTATGATGCTTTCATGCTTATCTGATTGACAAGCTGAGGACGACTGTAATGAGAACATTTGTGCCAATGCATCCAAAAGCTTCATTTGATTTGCATCATTTTGTGCTTGCTGCATTTGAAGAATAGTTTTCAGGTCATCCAATGATACAGGCATTTTGTACTGGATCAATCAATAGGAAAGCAAAAAAAATTCTCCGTCGCCAGTTGTTATGTAGAATAAGGTAGGGACAAAAATAAATATAAGTGTTTTACAGGGTTTGAATGAAATGCAATAACGTCCCAAGAAAATAGCTTTCGTAATTGTCTGGGCTTCTTAATTCCCCGTTCATAACAGTATCGCTCGCAACGGTGGAATTGCATTTACTCCCAGTCTTACTCTAGACCTTCAGTTTCGGGATCTCACATTTCGTTTTTCCATATCGAGTCTTTTCTTCTACTAATACTGGGACTGCTACTCCGAAATTTTACCTCACCCTGTTAATGTAGTGTGGCAGTTTCAACCGATATACGCATCATGTTCTCTGTATACGATGTTGATGAACATTATTGGTTAACATTTTGTGTTTCATGTGTTGATTATAGTTCTATATTAATAAATTTAACTCAATAAGAGTACATGATGACTAGGAAACTTTAATTGTAAAATATGTATTATGTTTTCAGTAAAAATAAACTCTGAAGGGAAACCCATCTATTCGCTGTACGACTTGCACGTACCTGTAGAAGTGTTACGGCACTCATAATCCAGTTCACTAATAAAAAAGTATGTCTATGTTTTCAATGCATGTTTTTAAAAAAATCAGAGGTAATTGTTGTACTAACAGTTCAATCAATAATCTGTTCGTTTGAGGGATGTTTAATAAATACCCGCTAGTTAGAATATATTTAATATCGGCTAATTAACATTGATTATAATTTTTATCAAATATTACTTATTCACACTTAGTTTTTTTCATTGCCTTGATATTTGCCCTTCGACAGTCTGATATAGATCTCCATTGGCTAAGTTGACTAAGACATCTTACTTGGGTTCTCTTTGTTCAATAACTTAAGAATAGGTTGGAAAGGTAGTTATGACCAGACCAACATGTAAAGTAACTGACCGTCGGTCTCAAACAAAACAATTATAAGTTAAACTATATGATATGGTTAAAAATTAGTCGCACCTGTACAGATGACCATCATTTTTTGCTTTTCAAAAACAAACAAACAAATATAGTGTTTCTAAGTGATCCGCTACTCATTAAAGTAATTTGGTATCATATAACTTTGATATAGATGCTTAAACTTAACCGTAAGATTGGTTAGCTATACGAAAATATTGATACAATGCGGTGTGCTTTCCCTGTTTGAAAAGTACCTACCTTAGCATTAGGCGATAAAAGCTTGTGTACATTTCTTATGCGCCTATGTGAACAAACACTCGGTTAGAACGAATGAGTCCTACTGATTACCTTCTTTAGTTGATTAGTTCATTAAATTGTCTGTCTGTGATAATCGTGATGTTTTCTATTTCATTTCAACAAATCAGTAAAAATTAGTTGTATAAAGTCTTGGTTCGTGTAATACTTATCGTTGTCATACATTTTATAGAAGAGCATTTAAATATATCATGTTTGTTTGTTCTGTCTGTTATTGTTAGTTTAGGAAAATAGACTATCTGTTTATGATATGGTTAACCATTTTAAGATGTTAGGGATTTATTATTTAAAATAAATTGCATAAACTTCTGAGTTAAAAATCCACTATTATCTTAAATAAGAACAGCATATGTAAGCGAGCGATATCGTTTTTAATCAGATTATCAAGTCTTACTATAGTATGCAGAAATATTTATATGAATATATGGAAAATATTGAGCGATTCAATACAATTTATGAGTCAGTTCTAACAATGAAATATTGTAATAGGTTGGTTCTGGTATCATAACCAGTATGGAAAGTCTTCCAGAAATTGCAGAAAACCCTGCAATTTTCCCAACACGAAACCGACTGATTCGAAAAACAATTCGGGAAACTTCCAAGCCGGCACGCGTTAACGGCAACCGTAGCCGGCGAACATAGCCGTCTGTTATACGTCACAGATGTGACAACGAGAGTTCGCTACCTCGTCGATACAGGCGCAGAAGTTAGCGTTCTCCCAGCGAATCCCAACGATCGGCTTCAAGATTCGGCTCTAAACTTACAGGCGGCAAACGGAAAACCGATCGCTACGTATGGCAAAAGGTACGTTTACCTTAACGTGGGTTTACGCAAACCCATTCACTGGATCTTCGTTGTGGCAGATGTTTCTATGCCAATCATTGGTATGGACCTTCTACAACACCACAATCTGATCATCGACACTCGCAAACGGAGGCTAGTAGACGGAAACACTAATTTATCCGTTTGCGTAACTTCTTTTACTGGTTGCAGATTATCCCCAGCCACAATCAAGCATACGATAAGTATCCTGGGATACAACAAACTCAACCAAAACTACCGTGTGTAACCAGCAATGTTACACATCACATCACGACTACAGGACCACCTGTATTCTCTAAAGCACGACGACTAGCTCCTGAAAAGCTAAGGTTAGCGAAAAACGAATTCGATCACATGATGGACTTAGGAATCATACGACCGTCAAGTAGCCCATATGCATCTCCGTTGCACATGGTCCCTAAAAAGGACAGCAACGATTGGCGTCCAACTGGTGACTATCGGCGATTGAACGCGAAAACCATTCCCGATCGTTACCCGTTGCCTCACATTCACGATTTGACAGCTACCTTGAAAGGTACAACTGTCTTTTCGAAAATCGACTTGGTTAAAGCGTATAACCAAATCCCTATGGCTACTGACGACATACCGAAAACAGCTACCATAACTCCCTTCGGACTCTACGAATTTTTGCGAATGCCTTTCGGTCTAAGGAACGCTGCTCAAACATTCCAAAGATTCATAGACGACGTCTTTCGAGGTCTCAACTTCGTACACGCGTATGTTGACGACTGTCTAGTCGCAAGTCCGGACAGAGAAACACATCTCAAGCATCTGGACCTTGTTTTCGAACGACTTCAAAAACATGGCATAACTGTAAACGTTCAGAAATGCCAATTCGGAACCGACTCGTTAGACTTTCTGGGACACACTATCGATGCTCAAGGTATCCGACCCCTTAGAACCAAAGTGGCGGCCATTCTGGATTACCCAGAACCGACCACCGTTAAGCAATTACGCACGTTCAACGGCCTCGTAAGTTTCTATAGACGTTTCATACCGAAATGCGCATTACTTATGAAACCGCTAACCGACCAACTTCGTGGAAATGCGAAATCCGTTAATTTGGACGACAACGCACGAAAAGCAATTTCCACGGTTAAGGAACTGATTGCTAAAGCAACAATGCTCGTACATCAGGACACCGAAGCACCCATTAGTATCGCAGTAGACGCATCCGACTCGGCAATCGGAGGAGTCTTACAACAATGGGTTAACAACTCATGGCAACCCTTAGCATTTTTCTCTAGACGGTTGCTAGACACTGAATCAAGATACAGCACATTCGGTAGGGAGCTCCTAGCTATGTATTGTGCTGTACGGCATTTCCAACACTACATCGAAGGTCGTGAATTCACTCTTTTCACGGACCATAAACCGCTCACTTTCTCTCTAAGCTCCCCTTCAGACAAGTACTCTCCCCGTGAGTCTCGACAACTAGACTACATTTCGCAGTTTACTTCAGATATTCAACATATTTCTGGAGCAAACAATGTAGTTGCAGACGCCTTATCTCGCATAACTTCCTTGAACAGTTTCCAAGGAATCGACCTTCTTAAACTCGCCGAGCTTCAAAAAGAAGACACTGATCTTCAGCACGAGTTATCGTCCACAACCCTTAAACTACGCATCAAACAGATGGGAACAGGTAACGAAACCTTACTTTGTGACACGTCTACAGGTAGGGATCGCCCAATCGTGCCGAAACATTATCGACGCAATGTCTTCAATACATTGCACAAACTTTCTCATCCAGGTGTTCGTGCAACCATCAAGCTTATAGCAGAACGGTTTTGCTGGCCTGGTATGAATAAAGACGTGAGGGAGTGGGCACGCTCCTGTTTAAGCTGCCAAAAATCTAAGGTCATCAGACACAATAAATGTCCCTTAGGCTCGTTTAAAACTCCTGATGCTCGTTTCGACCATGTTCATCTGGATTTGGTAGGATCGCTACCAGATTCGAATGGATACGTTTATCTTTTAACTTGCGTAGATCGTTTCACTCGATGGCCAGAAGTAGTACCTATCAAAGACATTATTGCTGTAACAGTGGCCCGCACCTTCGTCGAACGATAGGTAGCAAACTTCGGCTGCCCTTCAACCATCCCTACAGACCGCGGACGTCAGTTTGAATCTGAACTTTTCCGTCGTCTGACCACACTTTTAGGAATCACTCGCTTCCGAACGACCGCCTACCATACACAAGCAAACGGGTTGGTAGAACGTTTTCACTGACAACTAAAAGTTTCACTATCAGCTGCAAACATTTCTCAGTGGACCGACGCTCTTCCACTTGTCTTACTAGGTATCCGCAATGCAGTGAAAGCTGACATTGGATACACTGCGGCTCAACTCGTTTATGGAACAACACTTCGACTTCCAGGAGAATTCGTGGATCCTTCGTCCTGTTCAATGAACATGGATCTAACCTACTACACGAACAGGCTTACAAACGCAATGCGTTCAGTTAAACCTGCTTCCACTCGACCTCAATCAACTGATGTATTCGTTCAACCTGACTTACGATATAGTACACACGTTGTCGTTCGTCGAGACTCTCATCGACGACCATTCGAATCAGCATAGGAAGGACCCTTCAAAGTTCTTCAACGCGAATCTAAGTACTACATAGTCGACAAGAACGGAACAAACGATAGCATCAGCATCGATCGCTTAAAAGCAGCATATTTAGAAGGAAATCCTATTCACGTCGATTTTCCTTTGGTACAATCGCACAACACGACCCCTACACTGATAATTCCTCAACCGACAACCAACACTAGCGATGATACTCCGAATGTATCTGAAAATATACCTAAAACGACCCGTTCTGGAAGAAGAGTTAGATTTCCAGAACATTTAAACGACTACTGCACGTAAGGCACTACTCGACATTTTATATTATCTCGATCTTTCTTTTTACGATATATAATTTTTTTTTAAAAAAAAATGAATTTTAATATGCTTATATATTTATATTTTTAGTAAAAAAAACAACAAAAAAAAACATTTTTTTAACGCTACTATGTGTGCTTGAGTATATTTTCCAATTTATCGCCGGCATTGTGTTTTTACGCACAAACGAGTGTATTTCGACATGCACTAACACTTTCTTTTTTCTTTTCCAGGACGACTGGAAAAGAACGTTGCAGTTTACGAGTAATCGAAATTTTCGTTGTAACTCTTTCTTTTTTTACTATGTTGTACCTCGGTCCCATATAGTAAGGAAAGACGACCAGACGCTGCTACACTTAGTAAGCTATCAGAAGAGTGTTTACCAACGACAAACTCGTTGGGTTTAAACTTCTGGCTGGCCACGTCTTAGGGTCGTCACTGCCCCACTAGGGGGAGTGATCTGTAGCGGTAAATAAATCCCCAAAATAAATAGCACTAAGTTTTCGACATTGGATGCTGACCGTATGTTTTAGTGGACTCATCTAGCTGAAGGCGCTCGGTCATGCATCCGCACCAGATCACGTGTGGTAACGCCGTGCTCAACATCAACCGCAATCGCTAGCCAGATTAGATCAGAGAATTCCGATATATTGGTCGTCGCCAAATATACTCTTCCGATCTCCTCGACTCTGTCTTTTGATTTCTCTGGGTGGGAACGAAATACGTTAGAAGGTGTTACTGGTAGAAGCGTTGTCAAACACTGAATACCTGTGACATCATCAACAAATTGATAGTAAAACGGTAAGTATACTAGTTATATTAGTTAATATCTTAACATAGCAGGTAGAGTGAAACTTGGATAAATAAATATTGGGTGATACACAAATTACTGATGTACGTATTCATAATCATCATTAATTATTAGCACTGCCACCCAAACCTCTTTATAGTAACTAGATCACCCTGATCGGTAACTTTTTTACTTATCTGTATCTGTGAGGAAGGATTTATATTATCCTCCAGTTGATTCATTATTGTATTTCACTCCTTTCAGTGTTGTGTGTATGATTTTATAATGCGTTATATCATGGTTCTGATTGAATTCTGTCGATCAAGGTGCAATACTATCAGTAAGCTAAATCAGTTAGCATGTTGATCTTCTGTTTGATAATGGATGGTTAAAATAGGTTTCGCGTTAATCAGTAGTTGTCAGGCAAGAGATATTGCAATATTAAGGTAAACGATGGCCCCCTTTAGATTCGAAGATATTTTATTTTGTCATCCTGCTATTAAAGAACTTGCTGGCGGTAAGCGATACACTGTAGGACGGAAATATTTGCGTCTATTCATCAGATCATTGTAACCAGAGGTATACCGTGCAACTTTACCAGTAAAATCCAGTTAGTACTAACAGTTGGGCTGGATATTTCTTAGTAGTAAATGGCTGTAACTTAGTACTCAGATTTGGTTGGTACTAACCTTTCTAGCTGTAATATGGATCCAAACTATGCTGGTGTCATCAGCTCTCCCTGAATTGCAAAATTACACTTGGATAACGATTACCAACTATCACCAAGTGTTAGTCCATGGTTTTCTTTCAATTATATCCAACAACTTACGTCTGTTACCCCTCATGGCGAAACATAGGCCTCCCACCACCATTCTCTATCCAACTCTGACCTAGACAACCCTTTCCAGTTGTTTTTAGTTGTTATACATCCTTTTGATGCCTGATTCTGGTCCTCGACGCAGCGTGTTCTTTGGTCTTCCTCTGTCCCATTGTTCTTCAGGATTCTAAGTTGGCGCTTGCCTCGTGATGGAGTTTGGTGATTTCCTCAACCTATGTCCTGTCCACTCCCAACGTCTCTTCCTAATTTCCTTTTGAACTGGTTTGTTATCTCTCACAGTAGGTTGCTGCTGATGGTTTTTAATCAACGGACATTGAGTATTTTGCGAAGACCATTGTTTATAAATACTTGCATCGTTTTGACAATGGTTGTGGTAGTTCTCCAAGTTTCAGCTCTATATAGTCGAAATGTCTTGACGCTCACACTAAAGATTCTGACTTCGATATTAGTTGACAGACAGTTGTTTTGGGTTTCACGTGTTCTTCAAATGTAGGAATGCTGCCCTTGATTTGCAAATCATTGCCTTTACGTCTGTATCACATTCTCCACGTTCGTCGATGACGCTATCTAGATACGTTAAAATTTCCACCTCATCCAGAGTTTCTCCAAGAAGTGTGACTGGACTGCTGTTCTCTGTGTTGTATTTGAGGATGTTGCTTTTCTCTTGTGTATGTTGGGGCCTACTGATGCGGAGACTGCTGCTACACTGTCTTGACCTGCGTTTTTTCATGTGTATGAGATAAAAGGGCCTCGTAATCTGCATAATCCAAATCGTCTAGTTGCATGTAAGCTGGCGTGAAATCTATAGGAAGGTCTGTGTTTACTGCTTCGACGTCTGGTAGATTCAATGAAGATGGTCTATTTGAGAGTTCCTCAAAGTGTTCCCATGTCTTCCTCTATTCTTGACCGTTTTTTCTGGCTTACCATATTTCCCTACTGGTTTCTTAGTTGTGTCGTATAGTTATTCGACATTTTCTTCACATGCAGCTTAATCCACTGTCGTTGCTAGGTCTTCTGTAGGAACTCGGAAGGATAGGGACGCACGTCGTTTCTGTCTGCTCTCCCACTGACTGCAGCCCGGATGAAGTGAAATATGACCTTTACAGAAAGCTCTCTGAACTTCTTCATAAAACTAAACGCTCAGACACAGTACTCGTAGTAGGTGACTTTAGTACCACGGTTGGTAGCTTAAACCAAACAGAAAGGTATTTAGGCGGGTATTTTGTTATTCTGGCTCAGCGAATAGATAATGGTGACCGTCTGCTAAAACTGTGCTCAGACAGTCGTTTATTTTCAACAAGCAGAAATTTTAAGCATAAGCTGCATCTGCCGACCGCTTTTTAGAAATTACGAAACCTTCTACTACCGAGGTATTTTCAGTCAAAGAAAAGCCTCACACGACTCAGAATGATATAACCGACTTATGTCACACACTCACGCGTTATCTTAGTCTTAGTACCGACCGTAAGAGATCGCGCACACCACGTAGAAGCATTTCTCGTAAGCGATCTGTCTCTAGACCACGAGAGACAGATAACCCCGACTGGTGCTGGTATCATAACCAGTATGGAAAGTCTTCCAGAAATTGCAGAAAACCCTGCAATTTTCCCAACACGAAACCGACTGATTCGAAAAACAAATCGGGAAACTTCCAAGCCGGCACGCGTTAACGGCAACCGTAGCCGGCGAACATAGCCGTCTGTTATACGTCACAGATGTGACAACGAGAGTTCGCTACCTCGTCGATACAGGCGCAGAAGTTAGCGTTCTCCCAGCGAATCCCAACGATCGGCTTCAAGATTCGGCCCTAAACTTACAGGCGGCAAACGGAAAACCGATCGCTACGTATGGCAAAAGGTACGTTTACCTTAACGTGGGTTTACGCAAACCCATTCACTGGATCTTCGTTGTGGCAGATGTTTCTATGCCAATCATTGGTATGGACCTTCTACAACACCACAGTCTGATCATCGACACTCGCAAACGGAGGCTAGTAGACGGAAACACTAATTTGTCCGTTTGCGTAACTTCTTTTACTGGTTGCAGGGTATCCCCAGTCACAGTTAAGCATATGATAGACCCACTCTATCAGCCACTACTCGATAAGTACCCTGGGATACAACAAACTCAACCAAAACTACCGTGTGTAACCAGCAATGTTACACATCACATCACGACTACAGGACCACCTGTATTCTCTAAAGCACGACGACTAGCTCCTGAAAAGCTAAGGTTAGCGAAAAACGAATTCGATCACATGATGGACTTAGGAATCATACGACCGTCAAGTAGCCCATATGCATCTCCGTTGCACATGGTCCCTAAAAAGGACAGCAACGATTGGCGTCCAACTGGTGACTATCGGCAACTGAACGCGAAAACCATTCCCGATCGTTACCCGTTGCCTCACATTCACGATTTGACAGCTACCTTGAAAGGTACAACTGTCTTTTCGAAAATCGACTTGGTTAAAGCGTATAACCAAATCCCTATGGCTACTGACGACATACCGAAAACAGCTACCATAACTCCCTTCGGACTCTACGAATTTTTGCGAATGCCTTTTGGTTTTCGACATTGGATGCTGACCGTATGTTTTAGTGGACTCATCTAGCTGAAAGCGCTCGGTCATGCATCCGCACCAGATCACGTGTGGTAACGCCGTGCTCAACATCAACCGCAATCGCTAACCAGATTAGATCAGAGAATTCCGATATATTGGTCGTCGCCAAATATACTCTTCCGATCTCCTCGACTCTGTCTTTTGATTTCTCTGGGTGGGAACGAAATACGTTAGAAGGTGTTACTGGTAGAAGCGTTGTCAAACACTGAATACATGTGACATCATCACAATGATGGACTCAAACAGACCATACTGTCACCAGTCACCGTTAGAGAGGCGCAATGGAAGACTGTCGCTCGTTCTGAAATGCCTGTTTGGACTCCGATCATGCTCAAATCCGATCACGCATTTTGTTTACGCCTCTTTGGACGCAGCGACTACATGTACCACCAAACAGCTTTACAGACTAATAAAAGAAACTGGAATTAAGAAGTCAAGTGTGAGATTATTTCGAAAAAAGGGCACTTATTTGCTCTCAGCCCAGACTTTTAGAACGATGGGCGGAACACTTTGAGGAGCAGTCCATCTGACCTTCAACTACTCTACAACTACCCACCGTTCCCACACAGCCTGAATGGGACATTGAAGTAGTCCAAAAAGCTATAGCTAATCTGAAACGAGGAAGAGCAGATGGATTGACTCCAGATGTCTTTAAGTATGGTGGTCTAATTTTAGCGATTAGGTTGACTAATATTTTAGGTGAAATCTGGAAACTGAATGTAGACCCATCTGACTGGTCTCAATCACTGATTGTCCGAATATATGAGAAGGGGTCAAATTAATCCTGTGATAACCATAGAGGAATTAGTTTGACTAATATAGCATCTAAAATACTAGCCTCAATGATTATTGGGTACCTGACAATGACTCGTGAACTGTAAACACGAGAAAATCAGGCTGGCTTTGAGCCTCGTCATGGCTGCATCGACTACATATTCACCATTCGTTGGATTTTAGAATACAGGCATGCTTATCGGCGTCCGACAATGGTGGTCTTTCTTGACTTAAACTCAACATTCGACAGTGTTGTCATTGAAGGATCTACCTTGGAAGTACATAAATTTTGTGAAGTCTCTTTATTCAATCACCACCATCTGAGTCGGAGTTATGGTGAACGACAAAGCTGTTCACTGTCTCAAGTTTTGTTCAACTTCATCATAGACATACTGATGGAAATAATGTTCTTGTCGACTGAATTTTCAGGAATCGATCTCCTATTAGGAGGTTCATTTATTGACCTAGAGTACTCTGATGACATAGTATTTTTTGGTGAAGACGCTGATAAAGTGCAGTCTTTCGGTAGCACTGAGCAACAATACCAGGATGTTTGGGATGTGTTTCTCCCCTCTAAATGCAAGTTTTTGCTTCAGGACTGTTCTGCGTCAACACCTGAACTAAGGATAGGGAGTGAAATAGTTGAACGCGTCGACAGCTTCACTTATCTTGGAAGTCTGATCAGCCCTAATGGGTTGGTGTCTGACGGAATCTCAGCACGGATTCAGAAAGCTCATTTTGCTTTTGCCATCTTGCGCTACCTATGTCGAAGGTGACATATCCGTCTATCAATTAAGGACGAGTATACTGCACGACAGTTCGTTCTGTTCTACTTTACGGCTGCGAAACGTAGCCACCAAGAGTAGAAGATACTCTAGTATTTGACCACAGATGTCTTAGAAATATAGCTCGCATCTGCTGGGATCATCGGGTAAGTAATAGTGAGGTTAGACGCAAGGTATTAGGGAATGATGGTAAATCAGTTGATGAGGTTGTAAATCTTCATAAACTGAGATGGTTGGGCCACTTGTTACGTATGCCTGAATACCGATTACCACGACGCGCAATGTGTTGGGGATGGTTGAAAGAAAGTTAGGGATGGCCAAACCAAAACATGGCATCAGTTCTCGAAGTCACTAACTACTTATGTAAGCCATGTTGATAGATGCTGACTACTTGGTTGGAGTTCGTGTGACTATGGTAACCAATGGTTGGAGACTCTTGGTGACATGGCTCAGAATTGATCACAATGGCGTCGGTGTATACACTCTTTGTCATCCCTTAAACCGTGAGATTGAAATTGCTTTATATCTTTCTTTCTACGAACTAATTCTCTCTTCCTGTACTATATCCTTATACACAGTCCATTCTTTTATGCATTACTACCATTGATGTGACTACTATGAATTTGGTGTTCATCTTGTTGTGCTAATGAGGTATGGCAACTTGGACTGATGCATTCATGTGCCTGGTCCTACGTTGTGGACTACTTGGTGACTGAATTGGTTGATTTTAATAGCATGTTGAAGGAACACTGTTATGTACCATTACAGTGCTCTCTCCAGTTGTCCAGTGTTTCCTTGGCTTCAGTTTTATCCTGGCAACCACCAGCTAGTGGTGATCTAAAGCTGTGTCAGCTCATCTCCTGGTTCTCACGCCTTCCATCGATCATTGACCTTCTGAATTATTTAGTAATGCAAATCTGATCGATCTGGTTCTGTGTAATGTGATTCGGTGAAACCCATGTAGCATTGTGTATGTGTTTGTGTGGGAATATTGTGTCACCCATAACCGTCTTGTTGAATGCACATAAACTTGCGAGCCTGTCACCATTCTCGTTCCTTTCTCCCATTCACTCCATGTTATCTTGATGCCCGATGTTGTCCATTCCGACATCGTGGTTTAGATCTCCCATCGGGATGGTTAGGTTCTTCCTGGGACACTTTGCTATGATCGATTGCAGCCTCGAGTAGAACTGATCTTCATCATGTTCATTGCTATCATTGGTGGGTGGATAACATTGGATAACATTCCTTGTGATTCCCTCCTTTGTCTTGAATGATGCTTTAATGAGTTTAAATTCATGAGATTTCCATTCTATAAGTCATCGGTATATAAGTCTCAATACTTGGTCATAAAGTGGTTGGTGTGTAATCCTAGCAGACTTAAATGCACCCATGGTAGAGTGGGAAAATCTGTGAACTAAATCCTCAGATAATTCCTTCGATCAGAAACTTGTTGATGAGGTTATTACATGTGCCCTGGTGCAACATGTAAAAGAAGCGACTAGTTACGACCCAGACTCTGAATCATCCTTACTCGATCTTATACTGACTCATTATAAGGATAATGTTACGAATTTTGAGTACATGCCACCCCTAGGTAAAAATGATCATACAATTTTGATTTTTGACTTCCATATAACTGTCAATCACCAGCACGCGTGAGCTCAATCCAGACCTAACCTTTTGAAAGCAAACATCCAAGATATCATGCACTCGGCATCGTCAGTAGTTTGGGCAACAGAGCCAGAGTCCTCAATCTATACGGTTTTGGACGTATTTCGAAATTTATAAACCACATCCCTTGGACTACATCAAAGAGGCCGAGAAACTCTCCACCATGGCTCACTGAGGAAGTTCGCATTCTTCTCCGTAAGAGAAGAAAAATGTGGGATAGATTTATGTTAGTGGGGACTAATGAGACAAAATCTCAGTATCGAAAAGCTCGAAATACTTGTGCCTCGACCCTCTGTAAGTCTAGAAGGTTGTACGAAGAGAAAATCACCAACGAACGCATAGGATGTCCTAAACTCTTGTATTCGTATGAAAACCAAAGAACGAAAAGAATTGGAAATATTCCTGCATTATGAGGAGGCAGTACTGCTTCACCATCAGTGGAAGACGACGTTCGTAAGTGACAAGATGGAAAGAAAAGTCAAAATTCGATTGATTTAATAATTATGAGCTTTGTTTAACATTGCTTCCTTTACGATTCAATGTGATGATCATTTAGTGTAGTATTTGTTTTCTTTTGTCGTATGGTATTTTATTCTGTATAATATATTCAATTGACATGAACTATGCTCAGTATGTGAATTGTCATAACTGGTTATTTTTTATATATGTCATTTTATCCTAATTATTAGTCAAATTGTGTGTACAATCAATATATAAGTGAGTGCATTCTCAACTAGGGTTGTCGTCGACACTGTGTGGATTAACATTCCTTCAGCTAGTTCTCTGTCTTCTCATAGCGACTTGGAAGGGCTCTAGCGTTCTAGTTCTCAAGTTATACGCGTCATATCAGGACTATAAGCATCTAGATGTAACAATAAGGCTCAAGTATTCTCAAACTACTTTAGCAGTGTATATATCATAGAAACACCCTTCCCGTCAGTCAATACAAATCTCCCCAAACAAACACTGGACAGCGTGACCATTAAAGAACTCGATGTCTTTGGTCTGTTAAATAAGCTTGACATGGGAAAATCCACGGGGCCTAATGAACTGCATCCTAGGTTACTAAAGGAATTGGCTAACATCGTTGCGAACCCTTTAAGCATATGCTTTAACCTATCCATAACGCAGGGTCTCCTACTGAAATACTGGAAGAGCACCATACTAAGTCCTGCCTTCAAAACAGGTACGAAACACAAACCTGAGAATTACCGACCCGTTATCCTAACTAGTGTGATTGTTAAAATCTTAGATAGATTATTCGGAAGAAGCTATTTGAGTACCTCTATGAAAACCGGATCCTTTCAGAGAAGCAGCATGGTTTTAGGATAGATTATTCCTGTCTCACTAACTTATTAGTAGCTCATGAAGGCTTGTGCGCTCTTAAGGATCCAAAGTTACCTGTGGACATAGCCTACATTGACTTCAGCAGAGCTTTTGACAAAGTTCCGCACAATCGGCTGTTATATAGGCCAAGAAATGTCGGGATGGGAGGCAATCAATTGATGTGGATAAAAAACTTCCTAGTTCAGCGCCGACGATGAGTACGCGTGAACTCCAAGTTATCTAGTTAAGAAACTGTGCTTAGCGGAGTGTCTCAGTATGCAGTTATGTGGGCAGTGTCATTCCATTTGTATGTAAATGACCTTCCTCGTCTTCTGTCATCATCAGTCTTGCTATATGATGACGATGTCAAGATATGGAAAGCGATAAGAAATAAAGGTGGTAACTTAGAGCTTCAGAATGACCTGGAGAAACTATATGAATGGCCTCAGACTTGGCAGTTGCCGATAAATACTTCCAAGTACATTGTGATGCATAATGGTCTTCAAGGTACAGATACATGCATGATGAATAACATCTAGCTACCTGTTTTCCAGAGACATAGTAACTTAGGAGTCATTGTTAGCCAAGACTTTGTTGAACCGGCGGCTAACCAATATGTTGAGGCTAATGTCCTCTATATCTGACTCCAATGAATAGCATCCCGTAAACTGAGTATTTAACGTAGGCTTAATCTCCTAGTAGAATTACGGATTTAATCGAGATTATTGAGAAGCCTGAACACCAGTTATAGAGATAATTTATTGTTAATGATTAATAATAATCCGCAAGCGTACAGCAAGCAAGCACACGATGGGACAAAGTGAGTGAGTCAGTGTGTGTGTTAAAAATCCATATATATTTTTGAGAGTTGTAGACAAATTATCGATTATCTGCACAGTGCAACCAATAGGAGAATAGCTTAAGGGTTAATGTACAGACATGCATTCGACCATACACACCAAAATTAACATAGTGAATTAAGAGTCTGAAATGCACACAGAAATTAACATGATGAATTAAGTGTCTGAGTTACAATGAATAGACAAATGATACAGTGGCCGAATGGGCTTGCCACAACTTATAAACTACTACGCACTACCGTGCGATAGCCACCGAAGGTTTTAGAACTCTATGGTCAATACATAAAGCCTTTAGAGGTGTCGAAGCTAAAACGTCCTTGATTTTGTACACATTATTCGTTTGTCCTAAACTTGAGTATCGCATACAAGCGGCCAGCCCCTGCTTAAAAAAGGCAGTGAGATTTTGGAAAAGGTTCGGGGAGCGGCAACTAAGCTGATTCCCGGAATGGCGAAGCTCCCGTATGATGCTCTACTGGCCAAGCTAAACCTAGTCCCGTTGTCATATCGAGGAACTAAAATGATAAATTTGCACATAGTATACCTTCATTT
This sequence comes from Schistosoma haematobium, assembly GCF_000699445.3. Classification (NCBI taxonomy): domain Eukaryota; kingdom Metazoa; phylum Platyhelminthes; class Trematoda; order Strigeidida; family Schistosomatidae; genus Schistosoma; species Schistosoma haematobium. The sequence continues at coordinate 14,162,943 of NC_067199.1, read as the reverse complement.
TATTTTCCTTCAAAAATAGAGAATGTACGAGGACACCAGAAAAGTTCACAAGCCCAGGACAAAATACTTGTCAGCTGGGACTCATTACCTCAGCACGTGGTTGAGGCTCCATCCATCGAATCTTTCAAAAGAAAGTTGGATCAACTTAGAGACCATCATTCCCAAGACTAACACAGGCCATCAAGCCTCCTGTCCTTTCCAATCTGCAACTGAAACTGCCCTATAGTTTTCCCCAGAGCCTGGAAAAACCTCAGTGAAAAGACTTCGGTGAATGAGAATGTGCAAAGAACCATACTCAAAAATTGCAAAAACACAGCTGGAGGGTCCAATTTGAATTTGATACTATTGGAAGTTTCTTGCATGCAGTTGTTATGGTCATCTTAAACAAGCTGCACGGTATAACTGCTCGCGCTACAGTCAATCACGAGACCTTGACATGGACGAATTCAGCAGAGATCCCTGGTGTGTAAGGGTTTTTATGAGCTACTTTTAATATGTATTTTTTGCTTTTCTTGTTTGAATATTGAGGTTTTTCCTACTGTCATAGTGCATAATAATAACGATTAGAATAAGTTGTTTTCCAGTATACGTATATTTACTTCAAGATATATATATATATATATATATATATTGAAGTTCACCCCATGATTTGTATTTTCTACTTATTGGGATTATATGAGTTTGTTCAAAACTATCTCGGACGACTCTTTTTTTAATCAATTGCTACCAATCCTTGTTGCTTTATTAGTCCAGTTAAGTCATCGGTAATTGGAATCGATTATTCTTTCTGTATTGGTTTTCACCACTTGTCACTCGTAAGTATAAAAACCTAACAGCGTCAAAAGCTCATTGATGTGCACTAAGCAAAAAGGAACACTGGGTTTCGATTATGGACGCCACTTCACAAACGTCCACGGTAAGAACAGTATAAAATATATCTACTAAATTTAACATTACTCTGGTAATCCTGTAATAAGAGTCGATTTATTCTCGTGGGTACAAAAGGTTTCAAGTTTGCCCACGTGTCTTTAGATGACATCCTAATTTGATGCTCTAACGAAGTCTTCGGACATCGTGCGTTTCAGGTACTTTGTCGATCGGTGGTCAGTCGTCTATCAACACGGTATAATCTGCCAAATCAATGTAACATTTAAGCTACTTCTTGCACGATTTTACTATTTTACGGACATTAGAAATGTGGTTTGAAAAGACTAATTAAAGGTACAAAAGAATACTAGAACTCAAGGTTTTGAATATAGTAAAGCCAGTCAGTCAACAACGTAGAACTTCGTAGGTACGTACATCAGTTCGAGTTGCCATACCACATTAACACAGATACAATTGTTGATTCAAATCCCGTAGTGGTAGAGGTAGTAAGAGTATAAGCAGTAATCGGAAAGATTAGGGTTTGAAGATGTTACTCAAGGGGTATAATTCAGAGAAGTAAAGTTGGAAAGAGAAAAAAAAGGGACGTGAAGAATCCAGATTAGGATTTAGGAGAACACGAAGAGTTGATGCACCCGCGCCATTGCAAACGATTTTGAGCCATGTCATTCAGGGTCTCTAACCATCGGTCGCTATCGTCTCGTGGATCCCAACCAGGTAGTCTACACCTACCAATATGGCTCAGTCCACTTGTCAGTGACTTAACGGATTTGTGCCATGTCTTGGTCTGGCTGCCGCTAGCTTTCTTCCAGTCGGTATTTGGGCATACTTAATATGTGCCCCAGCTATCTCAACTGATGGAGTTTCACTACTTTATAAATTGATTTGCCATCCTTACCTACTGGAGATCGTGGGAAACCGAAGTGTGGCTGAAGGCCAGTTGAACTAATCTCGAAATTGTTCTGCCCATCGATCCAACCTCACGGATTAAGAGTAAATAGCATGTCCATCTTTTTCGGAGATAGTTTCGCTAGCAGTTAGATTCCTAATACCAGTTTTCTTGGCAAGTCTGGACAGTTGTCTGCCTTTCCCACCTTTCTTGCTTTCGCTACCTACCATTGTTCTCAATCATTGTGTAGGCTTCTTATTAGTTTGCGCTTAAGCTGACTCCGCTCTTTGTCATGTTCAGAGCCAGATGAGGTAAATTTTTGAGCATCTATCAGTGCAGTAGATGCTGCTGAGACCCAGTATTTCTCCCTAACCTTATGGTTTACCTTATTATTATTTATTCTAACACATAGATATTGGTACAAGGAGGCACCAAAGACATATGCGCCACACAAATCTCAGTCGATATGTGTGAGGGCTGTGATACTGCCCGGGTGCCCAAACCGAAGCAGGTGGTTTTCTTAGGGGGCCACACCCCGAGCCTTCGACCTGAAGGTCTGATCCACAAGGCAGTGGAGCATCGTGAGGAGATGCAGTCCCATGGAAGTCGGTGACCAACAACTGGTTCATACGCCATTTGTTCCCGCAGGATACTGGAGCCCATGTGCACCATTGATTTGGAATCCGGTTAAAGCGCCTGACATTCGCTTTTCGTCCTCTCATTTTCGTAAACAACACCCCCGCCACGAGAAGGCAGTGAGTAGGACTTCCCTGGCAGAGGCTATATACGCGTGGCCATGTGAGAGCAATTCGAGAGGGAGAGCGGACTCTCCCCACTCTTGGCTATACCAGGGCATTTGGGGGCATGGTTCACCTTACTTGAGCATTAAAGTCACCAGCCAATTTTACTACTTCAGAGCCCCTAACTTTTTGGAGAAGGTCGATAAGCTTTCTGTAAAACTCATCTTTTACATCATCTGAGCTGCAGTCAGTGGGAGAGTAGGCAGAGACGACGAATATGCAACGACGAGTGTCCATTTCTTTCCGAGTCTTTACTGTTCCGTTTAGTCTGACAGCGTACAAACGACTGTCTACTGGAATCCAGTCTAAGAAAGCTAGTTCTGCCCCAGGACTCAGTGCTATACCTACACTATCGAGGCCACGGGAAGCAGTATCAGGGCTTCCAGATACACGAAGCGTGGATCGGGATGGTTCTTCACTTTGATATGGTGAGGTCGAATGAATGACTGTACTCGAATCCTGTATGCGCGTTTCGAAGACGCAGCACAAATCGATGGCGCGAGGTTCTAAAGTCCTAGCTAAGGAAGCCTGTTGTCCTATTTGGCACAGTGTTCGGACGTTAAAAGCTCCTACATGTAGTTTAGAGCGTGGTTTCAGGAGACCAGGAATAGCGTTCTACGTACTTGAATCGTTTGCATTAGCGGTGCTAGATCATAAAAGAACGTGAGAGGTAATACTTTGCTCCATAATGACCCATCCTGAGCTTTTTCACCTAATTTCTCTAATCACTGATTGTGATTATCACTATGTCTCCAACCAGGTAGTCTGGGCCTACCAACACGGTGAAACTCTCAGTCAATAAATTCATGAACTGGTGTTGTTTTTATTTGTCTGTCCATAGCTTCCAAACTACCCACACACTAGGAAACATTGCGCATGGAAGTTGGTGGTGATTAGACATACGTCCCAGCGATCCCAATCGATGAAGATTTGTAACCTCATCAACCGATTTACCACCTTTGCCTAGTACTTTGTATCACCTCAACATTTCTTACTCGGTCGTTTAATAAGCAATATGTAAGATTAGGTAATTAACCACGTTTTGACCCTGTGCTTCTCTTTTTGAAAAGTCATAAAAACAACTCAGGGCTCTAGAGTTTGAATTTCGAGTAACAAGTTTTTCAGTTGATATAACTTCTTCGTTTATCAATTAAAAATGTTGAGCTAAGCTGAGTAATTGCTTCCTCTCGAAATACATGTTTTACTCAGTGTTGTGTATTCTGAATATATATCACTCTCGTATAAATGTATACATTGATGCTACATGAACATTCACTTTGTAAAGCGGTGTTTAGTGGTATTAGTTCTACTTTGTGAACCTAATATAAAAATTGTAATCTACCTCGACATGCTTTCTTGCCCTTAACTAGAAGTTTCATCGAAATTTCAAAGCATCCTCTTTGAGTCAATAAGACGTGAACACTTGCTGGGATTAAAATGTAGTTTTTTTAGTTGGACAAAACAGACTGGTTATAACTCACATTTCTATTAACGTTTTCTATTCAGTCAGTCAGCTACAACGTAGGACCAGGCACATATATGCATCGGTCCAGGTTGCCATACCTCATTAGCACAGCAAGATGAACACCGGATTCATAGCAGTGGTTAGGTCAAAGGTGGTAATATATAGGAGAAAGATTGCATATAAGGATGCAGTACAGGAAGAAAGAATTAGTTAGTAGAAAGAAAGATATGAAGTGATTTTAATCTCTTAGTTTAAGGGAAGACAGGGAGTGTATACACCGACGCCATTGTGATCGATTCTGAACAATGTCACCAAGAGTCTCCAACTATCGGTTACGAAAGTCACACGGACCCCAACCAAGTAGTCTGCATCTACCAACATGGCTCAGACTAGAGGTTAGTGTCTTCAAGCACTGATGCCATGTTTTGGTCTGGCCACCCCTAATTCTCTTCCAACCATCTCTAACACCCGTTAGCATTGCACGACGTGGTAATCGGTGTTCAGGCATACGTAACACGTGGCCCAACCATCTCAGTCGACGAAGATTAACAACCTCATCAACTGATTTACCATCATTCCCTAATACCCTGCGTCTAACCTCACTATTACTTACCCGGTGATCTGTGGTGTTTGAATGAACTAATGATACCTTTGTACTGGTTGGATGCTTGGTTTCGAATTCTAAATACAATACATTCGTTTGTGTCTGTGTCTTCTTAATTGAATTGCGTTAATCCTGGAATTCCTAGTTCATACGACAATTAGAATACCATATGATCCCAACAGACGCCAGCAATATTTCTAAGGCATCTGTGGTCAAATACTAGTAGCTTTCGAGTATCTTCTACTCCTAATGACCACGTTTTGCAGCCGTAAAGTAAGACAGAACGAACTGCCGAGCAGTATACTTGATAGACGGATATCTCGCCTTCGCCATAGGTGACGTAAGTTGGCAAAAGCCAAGCGAGCTTTTCGAATCCGTGCTGAAATTTCGTCAGACACCAACCCATTAGGGTTGATCAGACTTCCGAGATAAGTGAAGTTGTCAACGCGTTTGACTGCTTCACTCTCTATCCTTAGTTCAGGTGTTGACGCAGGCCAGTCCTGAAGCAACAACTTGCATTTGGAGGGGGGACGGAAAATGCATTCCGAACATTCTGTCATTTTCGTGTTAGTTCCGTACTTATGGGACATTACTACTGGAGACGGATATCCGTGGGACAAGGCGAGGTGTGTATTTTTCGGGGAGGCAGCATCGCTGTTGTGCTGGTTGTCTGAAGCAAACACCCTACTGCCATCACACTTCCGTACAGTTAGCGGTACGACTTCGCCTTCGGACTTTGGGTTAGCTGATTTTAATTTTACCGCTCTTCAACCGACCTGTCTGACATGGCTGGACCTCGAGAGACGATTGTTCCAGCCAGTATAGCTCGATTGGTTCATTACGATAGGTAAGCCTGACCACCACGTCAAGGTGTCAGCAACAATCGGGGTCATTTATTCATTAGCCCAGTGAAGCAGTTGAATTGAGTTATTACTCGCGTAGTAGATATACGCACTCTTTTCATTGTTTAATGATAACAGAGTTTCGAACACAGTGCAAGTTAGTAGAAGCAGGGTAAATATATATTCGTAGTTAGCCATGTATTCATAAAAGTGTAAATGAGTCTAATCACTTGAACCGATGCATATATGTGCCTGGTCATACGTTGTAATGTAGCCGATCGACCGATATTTTCAAACTCATCACGTTTGGTATGTTAGTGTAAATCATACTGTTGTACGAAATCGATATTCAGTAATCTGTTATTTAAGAATTTTTCCGTAATTTAGATCACGAACTTATCTTAGTTAAAGCACTATTGAAATTTAGGAACTATGGGTAGCCATTTTGTTCTATTATGAGGCTCCTCAACGGTGCACATATGCGACCATGCATCCACAAGTCAAACCTTGGATTTGCGATTTTGTGCGTGAACATTTATATGTCATGTTACTGAGCGGATTTCAATGGCGTACATGTCTAATTTCAATCAGTTCATGATGATTGTTACGCTACTAAAATAACTATAAGTAACCAAAATAGTTTTACAAATTTTTCCGCGTCATGTTGATTCGAATGAAGTCAAAAATTTATTCACGAATTTCCCTGTCGAGAATCGCTTGATGCTTAGTATTCTGTCTGAAGTTTCACTGTGAATGAGTTGTTAGTATTTCATAGATTGGATGAAGCTTTATGACGTTAGAGGTTCAGTAGCATAAGTATTTTGCGTACAATGTTCATCTAATGTTGTGAAAGTAACATTGCTTAATTTGTTACCCATATTTCTAATGTGATTATAATAGTTTTAACAATTATTTAAAAAGTATAATATTCCTTTTATACTTTATTTGACATCTCTTTCAGTCCGTTTCGTATCGTCAGTGATTGTGGAGCTGCATTTGCTATGGGTACTATCGGTGGTAGTGTTTTACATTTTTACAGAGGTTATCGTAACGCCCCTTCGGGTTATACAAAAAAACTAGTAAGCGCAATGGTTAACAGTCGTCAACGTGCACCAATCACGGGTGGGGGGTTCGCTATATGGGGTGGAGTGTTTACAGCTGTCGATTGCTCTTTAGTTCTTGCTCGTCAGAAAGAGGATCCGTGGAATTCGATCACTAGTGGAGCTATAACCGGAGCCGCTCTGGCTGTTCGTCATGGTCCAACAGCTATGGTCGGTCAAGCATTTGTTGGTGGTGTTATATTGGCAATTATCGAGGGGCTTGGAATCATGATAAATAGATTCGCTCCTATGCTAATGCGTAAGTTTGCTACCCATATATATGTAAATATATAAATGAAAACGTGTTTCTCTTTTAATCTTAACAAATATACTTCTTTTGAGGCTTTACGTATGAATACATACAAGGCGTAGTGTTAGCGGGGTATAGATTGGATTAAAGCATGTTCCGTGCAGTATTGTGTGGGTAACGTTGATTGGCTATTTCTTAATCAATTAGCACCAGTGGATACTTGGAGAAGACTCTAGAATGTTATTGTGTAAATATTATAAATATATCAATGTTTTTCTTATGGTGATTCCTATTTCCATCCAGCCTTGTTATTTGGAATATAATGACGTTCCTGTTCAACCGTGTTCTGTTTTGAGGACTTGTTAGTGAAGTAGTGTCCATGAATACCAAACAATAAGAGTGAGTCGTAATAAGAGGATTCATAACACATAGTTCACATCTCGGCCTCGAAATAGTTACTGTATGCAGGGGGATCCCATCAGTCACCTCAAAATTACAAATGTAATAAGCTTACTAGTGAATATGAATGAAACCACTGTGCATCGGTGCAACAGATTATCATTATTTAACGATTTCTACAAATACGATAAGACGTTTGTACGTATGCTTTCGATTTATCTGGATAATGAGTGACTTTATAGTTTTATGTGTCTTTTAAAGACAAGTATTTTAAATCTTTTTTCAACATGATGGTGATACGTTTTCTAAAAAGACAATTATGATCACGTTCAATGTAAGTTGCACTTGAGCTCATGCAATTTTTTTGTTGGTTCTAGTGAATCTGTGATCCTCGGGGATATTTTCGCATATGAGGAGTATTCATACTCATTTAAGACTCAGGTGTTTATGTCATACACCAGTCAGTTGCAAGCATCTGACACGTACATCGTCCAAGATGCCACTACATTATTACGAGGAGATGAATTTATCAAATTAAATACCTAAGCACTGGAAGTAGTAGATGTAGTGAACAAATTAAGCATAGAAAAAAATTATTCAGGCAAAACAAATTAATTTGAGGAGTCAAAGGTATGTATAACTTTGAAATGAAGATCTAAGTAAAGACAAGTAGTAAATACATTGGCGTATTTCGGACCAAATCGAAGTTATGTTATTAAACATCTCCAACTAGTGCTCATGACAAATGCCCGAATCCCAACCCGATAGTCTACACTTACCAACATTTCTGAACTCATAATTTATGTTTATTTCCCATTAATCTTTTTCTGAGTTGGGTAATAGCTCATTAATTCAAACAAACAACTTAATTTAGATTCAGTTAGTAATTCCTATAAATTTTTAATCATTGTGTAACAGATTTATACACTGTACTTACTCACCTGTGATTTGACAAGCTATCAGGTAGTATATATGATTCAAAGGCGAATACTCGAAATTCTACATATGTTACGTAATCTCTTCAATAAATGAATGATATCTTTATTATTAAATCGAATGATAAATCACTGTCAATCCTCAGTTTACATTGCCTTACTAGATTAGTCTTCATAACTTCTGTTTTTTTTCGATTTTATATCATTCTTTTGAATTTTTTTCCTTTTGTAATTTCTTCGTCAAGTTGGCATTTTTGAATATTTTCCCCCATATAATTTTGGGAAGGCAGTATAGTGGTGGTTAGGTATCTTAGCTTTGTGTTTTCTCATTTCCAGTTATTTTATCTTTCCGTTCATCGTTTTCATCATTAGCATGTTGTTCAGCAGACAGGATTAAAAATAAAACGACTAGAAAATTAATATGTGTTCCCCTGCCACATTTCCAAGTCAGTTGACATGTACAACATATTTTTATTTTCTTTCTCTCCACTTTTTCTGTCTTTTTTCTAAAATGTTTACTTTGTACATAAGCACAATGTAGAAAAGGCGAAAAAGTAACAGCTGCTAGAAATCTTTAGAAAATTTACAACTATAAGTAGTTAACTTTTGCTGCTATTGTTGTTTGTTTCTTTGAAGAAAAAAAAAGAAAAGGCAAATTACCCACTGTATATATCAGTAGTAGTAATATTAGTAATAATGGTTGAGTGGAGTTATGGTTTAGTAGTTAATCCACTCAGATTTCAGCCACTCATTCCCAGGTTCTGACGCCGCTCCACTAAGTATTTCGATTTGGGCAACCAGATAGTATCATAAGCACCCACATTTAGAGTGTACCTCTTACCTAAATATGAGTTAATTAATTGAGTTTTATTGGTAGTAATAAAGCTGAATTAATTTGACTGATATACTACATATTGGGTGACTGGATAGTTAACTTCATCCTATTAAAACATCATCACTACTATATTTACCCGTTATCTACCCTACATTTATTTTCATTAGTTATTTCATTCAATTTTAACAAAAGCTTGTTTGTATCTTACAATTTCGAAGGAAATATTTGCCTGCATATATATATATATATATATATATATATATATATATATATGCCTTAATAATAATCATTATGATGTTACTCAAATCTTTATGTAGGTATCTAAAGCTGATATATATACTGATGATGATCGAGGTCAAAAGAAAATCCTTTTTACGATTCCGGTCATTTTGTCCTAATGATTTAAAAATACCCTGACCCATTAGTCGACAGAATGGATTTATGTACAAATTCACATCATTTTTGTATCTTCACTGTTCCCATCATTACTATTACTGCTCTTAATTAGTTAATTAGTTTATTATTATTATTATTATTATTATTATTATCGGTGGAATTCACCCATTCTAGACTTAGGTACTTCGTTTTATTTCCTAATCTTGTGTGAGTTTGCAAATATTATCACTACTATCTGTTTGGTCAGTGTTGTTGAGTTTCTATTTTTATTAGATAATTTCCATTAGATACATGTTACATTCAATTTTTAAAAAATATTTTATACTACTCTTATACAGCATACTCTTGTTTTGTAGCTTTGTCTTTAACTTCACATCTGAACATTTGGGAAAGAGTTGCTGTGTTTACAATCCACACATCTTTCAGTATCATATGGTATTTATAATTAGTAACAACACATACATAAGATCTATATAACTGAGGGAGATTATTTTTTTGTGTACCACTGAGTTACTAATTCTATTTAAAAACCTTTGATTCCCAGAATCAAATTTGTAAAATTTTGCATTTATAAAAAGTCTTTTAGTTTCCTTAATTAATAAATGCTAATTAACTGTTTTGTTTCAGAAGCTCCGCCAGACGCTGTACCAAATCCACAAAACGATCAGTCATCAAGTCCAGGAAGCTCGTCTGGTAGTGGTGGGAGTGGGTTTTACGACTTTTTTGGTTCCACACATTCATCTTCAGAGGCAACTGCTGCAGAATCTGCTAGTACAGTATCACCGAAATCTGGATTTATATTTCAATAGCTCTACCACTTTGTTGTATAATTCAATAGTGGATTTTGTTTACTGTCTTCCATTCATGCTTGTGTATATAAAAATAAACACGTTAGTACATTATTCAATAATAGCGACAACAATAGGGATCCTCGTAGTTCATCAGCATTCCCATCTATATTCATTCTGCTTTTATTAGTAATGTTTTTTGCTTTTTAATTGTTACTTCATATTAGTTATGTAAAAAGAAAGTTAACTCTTATGACAGTGTACACATTGATCTACTTCACTGTTGTTTAAAAACATTTTCAGAGTGTTTAAATACTTCTATTGTCAACTTCATCCTACTTCTGTCAACTTTGCCTTGTCTGTAGACTAATCTGTCTTTATATAAGTACATTGATATTAAAGTCTGTATCATGTTTATTGTTATTTCTTCTCAAGTTGGTTGATTACTTCTGTTTTTCGTCATTTCCCCCCATCCTTGTGTCCGTGCACATTCTTTAATCTATTACTTTATTCGTTTTATTCTCGTCTTTGTTTCTCCCACAAGGTAGTAATCTATCTCTGAGCTTTCGCATATGATAGTAAAATTCAAATATAGTCTTAAAGATACCATCTCTTCAGTTTACATTTATAGATCAACTTGTTGCTTAGTTTTCTTTTCTATTTTTAGGAATTCATTGAATGATACCTGCAACGAACAGTTTGTGTATTATTGTTGATATTTTACACATTAGTAACATTTTTGTAGTCTATTTGAAGCTGTATGATAACGGGCTTCCTAAATGGATAATTTGCACTAATCTAGAAAGTTTATTTGCCTGAAATAACTACGATATTGATGTAAATTTCTAGTGGTCCCGGTTACTAGATTTTTTGAGCGTTAATGAGTATAAATAATTTTACGAAGTATGATTAAAAACATGGTTTAGAGCTGTTTTGTTTCAGTTAAGTATTTTTTAGTCTCAATTTTAAGGTGAATATTTGTTTTTAGCTGGGTAATACACGCATCCATAATACTACTACCACTACTACTATATGAAATGATTCCAAATGTTAAAATAATCGAACTTCGTGATGACCCGGTTGTTATTACACAAAGTAACATATTAACCTAACGAATGAATGCAGCGCAAATGCTCTTCACCGGATCATACACCATAATCTCAATAACTTTTGACTCACCTCCCAATTATTGAAAAGACAAAAGAATTATAGTTTCATTCTCTGCTTCAACCGACTGTGATACATGGAGTGCTTGTACGTGTACGCCTTTTGAGTGCACTTGAGAATTCACCATTTAGGGTGCATGTTTTACGGCACCTGACTTGATAGTACACATGCTTTTTGAAATCGAAATGGCTATTTACCAATGCTATAACAGTTGCTTTTCACTTAATGTGTTGATTAAATAAAACATTAACTCTAATTGACAGCATGGTATTTGGATCACTGCGTCCCGAAATTGAATACGCGTCATTCAGTTCTTGATACTGTTGTTTTTACCATCACAACGTTAAATAGTAGGTTTTAGTTTGAAATATGAATTGAAGAGTTTACATATTTTAATACATCTGTATAGATCCTTATCAGTTACTATTTGTTCACTATCAATCTCATTTGGTTGGTATCTACTACAGAGCTTTCTGGGTGGTGGAAAGGTATATATATATATATGAAAATAATAATTATAAAATATGGAATATGCATTTCGTATGCAGACTCCAAGTGTCGTATCACAGATAAAATTTATATTGTCTTAAAGAGTTGGACAGAATCTTTAAAATGGGTATCTGCTGCAGGATCGAAATTAGTTTATTGTTCAAGGATAGGGTTCCTAACAGACTATCTACTACCCTTTTAAAACCAAGCTGGAATGTGTTCTCACATATTTGAAATGAGTAGTTATGGCTTATAAAGTGTATTAAACATGGACTGGTAGATGCAGTTGTAGAGAAGTAAATGAAGATTATCTTCCATTCACAACAGAAAATGTTTGGGGTTTGTATAAATTAAAGTTCTAATCCCAGATAGTCCTATTTGCAATCTATCAACCGGTTACCAAATGTTACAGGAACAAAGAACATGGTCTTAAGTCAAATTGAATGTTTCGTAGCCAAAAGGTTTATCACTTTTTAAAAGCCATTTAATTCTAGAAATGACAGTCAATGAAATATCTATCTATCTATATTCTTGCGACATCACAGTTCTGAAATTTCGATATTAACTTCGGATATAATTGTGTTTCGGGCATGTTTATTTCAAATATGCGACTTACCAGGTACGGTAAGACTGAATAGATAAACATTATGTGGTCTTTGACTATTGCTCATCAAAAGACGGTTAAGAAGGTGTTTCTGAGCTCAGAGAGTTAGTTAACTTATATGAAAATAGATAAAGAATTTATTTAAATCGAAATAGACAAGCATGCGTTTGTAAAAACGCGCATGATGAAAAGTCTGGATTAAATATAAATGAATACATACAATCTAAAAAATAAGATTACAATTAAGTATGAAAGGGTTAGAAAAGTCAATATCTTAATTTGTATCAGTCTGTCATATCACTTTACAATACGATCGTAAATCTGATAGTGTCTATCATGTTTTATGTGTATAAGCGTCGTTACATGGAAAAGGACAAATTACAACCAATCATGGATAAATCTACCAGAACGAGCTTATTTTACGCTTGTAGAAGAACTAGTAAGCTTAGCTTTACATGAAGCAGACATTAATGATATCCGGAACGGGAATGAATGACTTGCATTTAAGCCGTCTAGTTCAGAAAGAATGGATAACAAAAACTCATTTACCCTACTGACTAACACTCAACTTTGTTTACCTACTCAGTCATTTATTGTATGAAATCAATTTTCAGATATTGTAAAGATGAGATGTTATAACTAGCGATGACTTATGATAAAATGAACCACATGTTTGGTCCTTTCCCTAACAGCATAAAAGAGTAAAAGTTAGTTTTATCCTTGTTTGACAAGTAAAAGGTATTGTAGCAAAGTACCGATTGCAAAACATTAAGTAAAATAAAACCCATTAAAGTAAATAACGGCACTCCGAATTGAAAATTGCTTTGTAAATCAATCAAGTCTTGAGAATGCGTTTTCGTAAGTAATTATTTTGGCGCCAATTTTCGTGTTATCTTTATTGCTGACTCACTCGGATACACGGAAAAGCTATATAAGGTGATTACGAACCTTGTAATGCAAAACAACTGAAGTCGTCGACCACCGTATTCCGACTCTTTCACTGGATTTTGTCTCTATCGCTGATATATTAAAAACATCTATGGAGCAGATGAAAGCGATGGAAAAATGGCTACTTATTAGTTTTCAAAATGTCTGGTTCTTCAGTTTTTATAGATTTTTTTTACCTTAGATTTCAAATATTTCTGAAAAAGTGGATCAGTCTAAAATAAGGATGAAAAATCTCATTAACGCTTCATAGTTTTCAACTGTCCTTTAGTTCATATCAGTTTTAAAATACACGAAGCTCTATTAGAAAACCTACTTAGTCGATTATCTTGTCGCAGAAATTGTACTTTTTCAAATGAATTATACCACACTAAAGTCACACTAGTTATACTCAAAAAAAGGTGATGTATAAATTATTAAAATGTATTTTTACGTTATTACAGTTAATTATATATGTCTGTGGTATAAATTTTATACCATTTAAAGTATAATATCTGAATTTGTGACATGAGATCTTGATTTTCTAAGTGTTATCTTACTTTCACATGGCTAAAGTTAATAATACCATATGACGTAACAAGTTAGCTTTATAATATAAATCACATTTGCGTTTAATATGCATATATGTATAGAATTAGATGGTGGTTGGAGGTAGTCAATATGAAACCCTGGACCTGGGATTCGTGCTACTTGGCACTCGTCAGCAAGGTGTACCTGTAATCTTGAAGGAACTGGTGCTCCCTGACGGATTCGATCCCGTGTCACTCGGCTTCACAGTCAGAGACGTTACCACTGGGCTATCCGGGCAGCGACTGACCTCCTATTGGACCACATTGCAACTTGGTCGATAGCATTCGACCTGTACTAAGAAGGTTTTGACACACATGACGTTGATCACCACCCAGTGATCAATCAATTGTGGTGTATAGAATTTGTTAAAATAAGTCAATTGATCTCAACACTATCCGTATTTGAAACATAAAATTTTTTTTATTTAAACAATATAGAGTATCCACAGTGAAAAAATAAATCCTTAAATAAGGTTTTGGTGTGATGAATTTGCAAAAGATAGATTTTTCAAATCAATTTCTACTTAATTTATGAAAATTAACTTCCGGAAGTGAGTCCTAAACATTCCAATTATTTATACGTTACTTTATTGAGTATTTCTACTTTGTCCCATAGTTTTTTTATTGTCCATAATATTTTATGTTATACCAAGCATTGTAATGTACTTTATAGGTTAATATGCCTTAAATTCATGAAGTTATAACTCGATATTCAATGAACTAATTACCCGGTAGATAAGTTATTTTGATATACAAAAGAAATTGATTTGAATCATGTTATTCAATTTTTTTAAAAATAAATTAGTTGTCACTTCACATTTTCATTTATGTTTAACAAATATACTTTTAATTTAATGAAAAGTATGTAGCGTGTTATACTAGAGCTCAATTGAAATTTAAGTTAATTCACCTTGGTATATTAACAACTGAAGAATTTAAAACTGTACTATTGGTAAAGAAGCGTTCTCTTTGAGTTTTATACATATGAATAATTTGATTGATTGATATTAATCTTGTATTATTTATACAAGAAACATTTAGAGATATTTTTTGATAAAAATGAACGACAATAAACTTAGCATAGTATACTCTGTTTTTCTTATGAATGTGATATCGTTTATTGCATAATTTCTAAAATTCCAAAATGAAATTGACCCACGGAAATACAGTTTACAAATTGACTTACTTGAATTATGAATACTGACAAAAATAAATTAACCATTATTCTCATAGTAATTTAGTATTTGTATTCATGAATCAGTTGAAGCTAGACCTGGAAGTACCAGACGACCATTTCGTCACATTGCGGGAATCCTCGGCAGTGCACATCCACGATCCAGCCCCCTCCCCGCGAGATTTGAATACAGGACATATTGGTCTCGTGTGCGAACACTTGACCACTAGACCACTGAGCCGGTCGGCATCCAATGCTGTCAATGTCCAACTCCAACTAGTCCACAAAATTGAGCGACACATCCACCATTATCTTCACTGAGTTACTATCTCACAAATGATCCTGTTGAACTCCACCGGTCACTGCTTCTCACTAGAACTCCAGCATATACATCTTGAAGTCAGTCACTACTGAGCATATGTTGATTACTATCAGAAGGGGTTTTCGTCGATATAACAGTAGTGATTTCAATAGTTGATGCGCACTGTTGAGAAGTTTCACAATAGGACGAAATGGCTGTTCAGTGCTTCCAGGTTTTTCATGGTGATCTTGCTTTAATAGACTCATGATCTCAATTATTGAAATTACTATGATATACACAAAAACCCCTTCTGATATTAATATAAATTACTAAGTAGGTTTGATATTATCTTGTTAAATTTAATAAAAACTATAAAAACTACAATGTATTTTTTCCAAATCTAAACACTTTTTGTATACTGAAGGATATTTCAGTGTTTATTTTATTCTAGATTGTAAATAATTTACAAAAAAACAAAAGATTGACATTTTGAACAAAATAAATTTGGTTTTATTTCCCACTTGAATAAAACAAATCTACATAAATTTATATTAACATCTTAGATATTTTTTGAATGCTCAATTGATCAATATCAACAAGCTCTTAACAGATTGTATTTAACACAACAACATTTTCATTCATGGATTTAAATAATAAATATTAAACCACATTTAATCAAGAGGAATTTACATGTCATAGGGATTAACTATATTGAATACTTCGATGTTACACTGTCTTAATAGATATATATTCAATATGATCTCATTTTAATTCCTTTCAAAAAGTTCTATACTATAAAATATGTTTTGATTAACTGAACTGTTCGGTTTTGCACAAACTTCATCAATAACTCAGGGTGTAAATTAAACAAAAGATTCATATCAATATTTATGAAACAAAGTCTCACCAATATGATCGACGGCGTACATACATGAGGAGAAATTCACATCTAGGTGTCGAAGATGTTTCAAGATATTGAATAATCATTGTTGAATTCACAAAATTTTACCCTTTTTCTCCTTTTCCTGATGGTTGACTGGATTATGAAGACCCACACATTTGACGGGAAGCAGAGAATACAATAGACAGTTTGCATGCAAGCAGATGATTTGGACTTCATAGATAACCTAGCTATTCCATTCCATGCATGCAAATAAATACAGATGAAGACAACTAGTGCAGCAATAGCATCTGCAAGATTAAGCTTCAACATACATAACGGAAAAAGCAAGATCCTCAAATAAAGCATGGAGGATACCAACCCCATCACACTTGGTGGAGAAGCTCTGGAGGATGTGGAGTCTTTCGCGTACCTTAGCAGCATCATTGATAAATGATAGGAAGTCAACATCAAAGTGAGAATCTTAAATGTGAGCGTAAGACAGTTCTACTATACGGAGCTGAAACTGGGTGAACTACCACAACTATCATCATAATGATGCAGGTATTTATAAAAAAATTGTCTATGCAAGTGATAAGTCTTGCGAATTGAAACGCTATATTCGTTTCCTAAGCTATTCTGAAAACCCGCAAGCAAGTACTACACAGCGACCTGAACACCAGAGAGAAGACGCAAAGTATGAGAGAAGTACTTTACTACAAGGTTCTTTTTTGTACAGAAAACATGGGTGTTTATAGATGTTAGCGTTTGTTAAATCAACATCATATTTCGGCCAATCCGTTAACGATATATTATGCTACTGACCAATAGTAGCACGCCACGTTGGAATTGTAGAATGCTCCATCGTGCTCTGATTGGCTAAAACTCTTCGGTTCCTTTTGGGCCTCTGGAGGCTCCGTTGAATTTCTCCGAAAGCCAACTCAACAGCAAGATACTCAATATTCGTTGATCGGATACCATCATCAACCCAGTATGACAGAGAACAAATCAGGTTCTACCTGAATAGGAATTACTAGTATGTTGGTATCATATAGTTTTGATATTCTAAAATATATTACATTGTGGATTTCGACTAGAAATAAAAATAAAATTCAAGTGTTTTAAATATATATAAAATACTTCGTCATTTCACCTTGAAGACCATTTCCAGCTCCTCGAAAAGGCAGGTAGTATGTTTTACTTTAAATACGAGATTGATAATCCATTCCTGTGAAAGAAGTTTCATCATTCGGTTGAGCTGTTTAACACTCACATCTAGGCTATGAGAAGTGAAGATCTTAATTATCGGAAGAAACTGAACCGCGCTCGTTTCAAAAAGGGCAGTGGTTTTTGTACTTGTTGTGATTATACTTGCTTTGGTTACTTATTGCACTAAAAAGCATTCTTGGTCTACTTTAACTAAAAGTACTTTGGTTAAAGTTTGAAATTTTTTGCTAAATTTTGTCCTGAGTACCTTTTTTTACCTCTCGACTACCACTTGTGTTCACATTGTGATCATTTTGTGTTTTTGAACCTTTTAAATCGAATTACAATGGTTGGTAAGACTCACAAATATGGGCAACCAAATTGTTTGTTCCCCGTTGAGGAGGGAATGCAGTGTGACGATTGTAAAAAGTGGTGCCACAAAATGTGTACACGTTTAAGTCCGACGGCTTACAAAAGATGCTCGAAGCCTAACTCGCATTGGCTTTGTATGTTCTGCTGTACGGATAAAAAGGTACTAATTCAGGAGGGTATGGGCCTATTGGCTTTGGCCTGCAAGAAAATCGATGGCGGAAGCACCGATAACAAGAGCACTGACGGTGAAGAATGTGTCAGTGTAGTAAGTGCTGCTACTGGACCCGTTAAACACCTGACTGTGGTTGACGGGAACGTGAAGTCTCCGTTGACATTAACGAGGAATGAAGTGCCGCTTGATATTGACATCGGCAGTCATACACCTCTAGTCGAAATAGAAGATCCGGATAAAACTGTCACCGTTCCACATAGTCCAGGTTTGGCTGTCCTGAGTGGTGACAAATGGACTTCAGTAAGGAGAAAAAGAAATGGGAAGAAAAAGGCTGTGGGCAAAACGCAGCTGGTCAGCAAGGCATTGGAAGGGATGTTATCAGAAGAAAAATCCTCACTGCGTGACAAGACAGATCTCTCTGAGAGATCAGTCATTTTTCATAAGATAAGAGAATCTTCAGATACAGAACCAAAGGCAAGATTTGAACACGATCTCATTCATATTAGGACATCATTAAGTAAACTACTCCCAGATAGAGTTTCAGGAGTCAGTATTTGTAAGCTTTATAGAATAGGAAAAAAATGTAGATTCCGAAAGTCCTCAGAAAAACTGTCTACTAAGGGTTACATTCAACACAGTGGAAGAAAGGAACCTGATTCTAAGTAATTCACGTAAACTGATTGGATCCGGAATATATGTCCGTGAGGATCTCAGCCTGGCTGATAGTATTAAGAGACGAGCTGCAGAAGCGGAAATAAATGAGCGTCGCCAAAACGGTGAAAGAAACCTCGTTCTTAAGGGTTTTCAAATTGTAAAAGTTCGGAGCAAAACGATCCCCGAGCCACTCTGGGTGGCAAAGGAAAGCTCCCCACAAACTTAAAAGCATGCTACACAAATGCTCACAGCCTGCTAAATAAAATGGCGGAGCTCAAGTCAGTGGTGGATAAAGAAAAACCGGACGTTATTGCTGTCTCGGAAACTTAGTTAACGTCAGAAGTATTAGATAGTGAAATTCAGTTGACTGGTTTCATAACCAGTAGGGCTGATAGATTAAACCGAAGGGGAGGCGGGGTTATTCTGTACACGAAAAGTACCCTAACCATAAGATTAGCTGAGACAGTAGCACATGTTTCAGGGACATGTGAACTGGTGAGATGTAAGTTGAAATGCCGACGGCAAGATATTGAATTAGTTGTAGTATATCGCAGTCCAGAATGTGTAGCAGATGATTTTATTCTAAATAAACTTAAGTCCTGGTGTAACAACGGTAAAAGTCTTGTAGTAAGCGACTTTAATGCACCATGTATAAACTGGGTTAACTTAGAAGTAGGGTCATCGATATCGTCGTTCGAATGCAAACTGTTAGAAACCTCGATTGAACTAGTATTATTCCAACACATTAGAGATCCCACAAGATACGACCTAGGAAACTCTTCTTCTCTTTTAGATTTAGTCTTCACACACGGTGATGACGTTGTTCAAATGGCTTTTCTCCCACCACTTGGGAGAAGTGACCATGCAGTCATCTTATTCAAATTCATGGCTGAGATTGCCTGTCAAACAGTTGCGCCGGCCCGTCCTAACATATGGAAGGCAGATATGCAGGCAATTGATTCCGAAGCATCGGCTGAGAACTGGGAAGTTGACTCAAAGGCATCAGTACAAGAGGCCTGAACTCTATTCAGGCAGTTATACAGTCGGGCAACTCAACCATACATACCCTGGACTGTCCCAAAGAAAAGGAAGCACGGACATCCCTGGATAGGGTGGGATATTCGACGCTTACTAAGACAAAAGAAGAAATGCTGGGATGTTGCCATCTGTCTTGGCACAGTAGGTACGATGGAACGCTACAGATTGATAAGAAACGAGTGTATAACAAAAATTCGGGAAGCTCAAAGAAAATATGAAATGCAGCTGGCACAATCTGCACTCAAGCAGCCCAAGAGAATATTCTCGTACATTAACTACAGAACAAGGATGCATCATTGCATTCCCAACCTAATTAAAGTAGGAAGTGAATCTGAAATGATAGAGGAAGATCAGGAAAAAGCAGAGTCTATGGCTGAATATTTTGGGGCAGTTTTCACTCAGGAACCTCCTTTAGAGAAACAACCAGACCCAAACACAGAGTCAACAAACCAGCTGCTCACCGTGGATTTCGAGCAAAACGATGTGCTTAAGGCTCTTAGCACCCTAAACATGGAGAAGTCAACAAGACCAGATGAACTACACCCCAAAATCTTGAGACATATTGCCAAATACATCGCGGCCCCACTGACTGTGATATTAAATATGTCACTTGACCAAGGTGTGTTACCTATGGACTGGAAGGACGCAATCGTCACTCCCATACATAAAACAGGTCCACGACAAGTTCCATCGAATTAAAGACCCGTAAGCCTCACCAGTGTTGTAATTAAAATACTGGAAAGAATAATCAAACGGACCATAACGGCATTTATGGAAACCAATAACTTGCTGAACATGGCACAACACGGTTTTAGAAAGGGTCTATCCTGTACAACGAACCTCCTTATAGCTAGGGAGTTCTGTATTAATGCGCTAGACAACGGAAACCCAGTGAATGTTGTCTACATAGATTTCAGTAAGGCTTCTGACAAATTGCCCACTAATAGACTGCTATTGAAGTTGGAAAACCTTGGTATTTCCGGACCTCTTTTAAAGTGGATTAAAGATTTCCTAGTAGGTCGTAGACAAAAAGTAAGAATAAATTCCAAGTGCTCCGTCTGGAGACCAGTATTTAGTGGAGTACCCCAAGGTTCCGTCCTAGGTCCTTTACTTTTTATAATGTACGTTAATGATCTTACAAGTATAGTACAGTTTCCAATGTTATTATACGCTGATGATGTAAAAATTTGGCGAGTAATAACTGGAGACAAAGACGCATTTACTCTTCAGGCAGACTTAAATAATATGATAACCTGGTCTAAAGAGTGGCTGATGCCTATCAACGCGGAAAGTGTGTCTACATGCACTTGGGGGATTCAAAGGTTAATAGGTACAACATAGGGGATGTGTCATTACCCGTAGTCCGGTCTCATAACGATCTAGGGGTGACAGTGAGTAATTATTTTAAGACGATGGCCCATTGCTTAGAGGTCGCAGCCAAGGGGTTTCGAACCCTCTGGGCTTTAAAAAGGACATTCACTAAGTTAGATACTACCATGTTCACCACAGTATACACACCCTTAGTGAGAACTAAGCTAGAGAACTACGTTCAGGCTGCAAGCCCCTGTTTAAAAGGTGACTCGGACGTACTAGAAAAGGTACAGAGGGCAACTACCCGTGCAATTCCGGAACTCCGGGGTTTATCATACAAAGAGCGGCTTGAAAAACTGGACCTCTTTACTCTGTCCTATCGCAGACTAACGGGAGATCTAATTTTGATGTAAGGAATACTGAGAAATGATTTCGAACCTAACTTATTCTCTCTCTTTCTTCCCAATAGATCAGGACACCTCAGAGGACATAGCAGGCGAGTAGAAAAGCCAAGACAGGCTCCCCAAACTTATGAATAATCATTTTCCAAAAAGAGTATTTTCTGGCATTAATTTAGTTTCAGGTTTACTTTAATCTTGTAATTATGTCTACTAACTCCATCTACTTAAGAGATTTATAAATATCACCTACATATTACGAACCTAATCACTGTGAAAGTTAAAAAGTACCACCACAATAATTAGTTTATTTGCCTCCTTCTTGTTTATCTTTTAAGGAGATGAGGAGTAATTACTTCATAATTTATCTATCAGTATATTTGGTAATGAAAAGAGAGATCATGGTAGGATGATTTATCATAAACACTTGAAGACGAATATAAATATTCGTAATTTTGATGAAACTTACGATTCCTCACGGATTCATTTCCATGTCACACAGCTTCACGGTCAGAGACGTTACCATTCTCCGAGCCTCGACTGATCTTCTTGAGGACTGAGATGTATTCATAATTGATTGACGACTGGGTCGTGAGCAATGTCACGTGTCTCAGGTCCCTGATAATGCACGGTATCAAGTCCGTTATGGAGCGTCAATTTTTTCAAGATTACAGATTCATCTTGCTGTAGTGTCGAATAACACGAAACCTAGCTCCAGCGATGTCTGTTGTTTACTTCCAACCATCACCTCATCTGAAAATAGTGCACGTGATGTCGAGTTACCTAGATTAGTGACCATATTGCAATTTGGTCCATAGGATTCGATCTGCACTAAGAATGACCTGACATGCATGAAATTAGTCACTACCCAGCAATTAATCAATCAAACGTGAATATAAATATTATTTCATAAACAAGTAAAAAAATTTTATTCATACATTTGTGATCATTCACATATTAAGTTCTGATAAAACAATGAAACTATCGCAATGTTATATATTTTATACTTAGAACTTTTTACAGTAATAAACCAATTAGTATGAGGAAAGCAAATATTATTTAAAAAAATAAGACTGTATTACGCAGTAAGTTTTGAACTAAATAAATGAGAGAAACCGAAAACGTTTTGAGTATATATAACTATTTCAAGTTCTATGCAGGGAAGATGGAAAAGAACATCTAGATAACGCTAAATCAAATAACAGATGATAGTAACTAATATGAATAGTTTAGAAATAATCCATCAGCTAATATGAACTTATTGTAAATATCTTTAATTTTTATAAGTATTAACAATGAATATCAACATGATAACCAAAAATATCAAGTCACTAACAATCTTGATATCAATATCTTTATTCTTTATAGAATTGTTCTTTTTACTTACAATGGTCCTATATGTTATAGAGACTTAAAGACTATTTGTAGTCAGTTTTGAATTTAAATGTTATGTTCAATGGAAAGCATACTCTAATAAATAATCCAATAAAAAACTACATTTAAGTCGTTAAGATCGAACTGATTTGTTTAGTAAGTATTAGTTTAAATTAATTAGATTATATTTTTCATAATACAGTTCTTATAATTTTCATTCATAATTTGAGGTACAACTGTTAAAAACAATTAAACTTAAGGGAAAATAAAACATTCATCCGGTAATTTGTAAATATCTTTTACAACCAACAATTTATTCTAATATATTACATGTATTAATTGGCTAATTTGTTATTCGCGCAAAATTTTATTATATATATATATCCTTGTTTTTTTTCTTTTACTTAAATAATATGTTTGAAATGACAGTGATGCCCTGTTAATAATTTTTCATATATGTGTTCTAAATTACTAAATCAAATATAAAGGTGAGGTATGCATGATAGTCATGTAAGAGGCAGATTTTCTTTTTTAAAAAAAAACCCAACAAAGTCCGAAATGACAATAGCAATAATACATTGTATATTTGACGCCGATGATAATGATGACAAACGGTGTTTGTAATAAATAGTTATTGTACATGTTGATGTATCCTGTGGAGATTTACTTAGTTGTTAACATGTTTTTTTTAAAAAAGTTTTTAAGAACAATTGCCAAGTTATAAAATTTTTTTTCTTACATCTATAGTAAAACACAATGGAAAAACAGTTGAACGAATACGATTATTGGATGAGTGCTTTATACACACGTCTAAAAGGGAAGTATTATTACACGAACAAAAGAAGAAAAAAAACACTGATTGTGTAGGGAGAGGTTAGTAAAACAAAATTTTTAGAAGGGTGGGCAAAATGTTTTAGATGAATGAAGATAGTATATACATGTATTTGATAATAAAAAATGTTTTAATGTTATATTCACCCTACCATTGTTTTTATTCCATCTATAGCTTGTAGTGAAGTTCTCATTTTTATTCTTCTATGTGTTATTCTCCCATCATCTTACATAATTTGGTCTTGTCAGTTTACAAAATTATAATTACAATTCTTTTATTTTATTTTTTTGTGCATCTGTAAAATGTGTTTGTGTGCATGTATGTATGTATGTATGTATGTGTGTGTGTGTGTTCGCATGTGTACATACCCTCTTATCGGATTGGATAATACTTACCAGTATAAAGTCTAATAAAATACAATAGAACCATTGTATTAATAAAACCTGAATTTTAACGTAACTAATAAATTGGGCGTATAGAAGTTTAATTCTTATCATAAATATTGACATTTGATACAAACATTTTGTAAAAAAGAAAAAAAGGAAAATATGCTCTAGGCAATCATCTAGACAATTATGAATTTCATCTTATATTTATTGTGGGAATTAATTTATTAAAACAATCCGTTGAATTAGTTGTACAATTTTCAATTCAATAATTCTATAAATTATAAATCCAATATGAAAACAATTACATTTTTAATAAATTTGTGGATTATAAATTTTTCTATCATTCTCTCTTGTTATTATGTGAATAGTACAGTTTATTCTTATCCTTTGCATATATTTGGAAGAATTGGTTTAACAAGTGCATCGAAACAACCATTTCTTAGTTCATGGAATTCAAAATATATTAAAAATCATGATAATTATTCAAAAAGAAATTATTTACATAATGATTTATTATTTAATGATCATGATTCATCGTCATCATCATCATCATCTGTATCATCATCAACAGCCTTATCATCACCAACATCATCACTTTCTTCATCATTACTCTTAGATGAAAACTTTTTCGATATACATAATACTCATTCATCAAATATAGATCGATTAGATCCAACAAGTTATTATGCAGATTGGCATCGTCTATTAAATGGTTATGGTAGTCAAAGATGTCATAAAATTCCTAAAAATATGTCATTATGTCAAAATATTGGTTATGATGGTATGATATTACCAAATTATTTACAACATGAAGATCTTAAAGAAGCTGTTGAACAATCACAAGTATGGACAAGTTTAGCTCAAACTGAATGTCATTCTGATTTGAGAAAATTTTTATGTGCTTTATATGCACCAGTTTGTGTTGATGGACATCAAGAACGTCTTATACATCCATGTCAAAATTTATGTGAGGATGTACGAAGAAGTTGTTTACCAAAAATGTTACAATTTGGGTTTGGATGGCCAGATATTGTTAAATGTTCTAGATTTCCTACTAGTGCAACTAGAATGTGTATACCATTAACTCAACAGAGAAGTGAGTGATCTGTGATAAACACAAAGCATTCTTTTGATTAAGAATTATTAACATTTAATGCTTGAACTGTCGCACTTAATCTTTGAAATGAAACTATGTATATATATTGTATGAAAACTTTACTGAAATGTTACAGAATTTCATCATAATTATGATGAGGAAAATGGCTGAAGTCTTTAATCTATTGAATTTCGGAAAAGCAGTCTAACAGCTAGAGCTAGTGTGTTTGTATTTCCTAGGAGTCCCATACTACTATGAAACAGTTGACCAGTTTAATCCACTTGTCAGTAGGAACTCAAATGTGCATAAACTGTATCCAATATTTCCATGTTAGATAACCATCAGTTTTTATTATTAATTGCAGAAAGAGAGACTATCCCAACTAGAGTGAGGATAGAACTACGCTAATAGTCCGCAAAGCAATTTTAGAGTCTATGTCAATCCCAAAGATGAAATTTTTCACCCATTCGGTAATGTTCTTATAACTAAGTGTTAATAAGGTGATCTCTGAATGACAGCTACATGAAGTATCTGTAGATTTAGGGTTTTAATTATATTTTTTGTACATTAAATAACATAAATTATCAATATAAACATTTGCCAACCCTCAAAATAGATGCTCTAATTTCAAATAATTTACACTATTTGAAATTATATGATTTATTGGTTTCAATGACAAAATTGGAGTTGAAACTTTCAAATATATTAAGGATGGGGTAGAATGTATTATTTTCTTTGTACTATCTAAACGTTGGTTACTTTAATTTCGGTTATTTATTTAGTCCGAAGAAGGGACTTACGTTAAGTCACGGAACGTCATAAGTACAATTTTCTACTCATTAGGACAATACAAAAATATATTTATTGTATTATTTATTATTATTTTCTTTTTCATAATCCTTAAATATTCTGATTAAAAGTTATAAGTAGTAATATATATATGTTAGCAACCACTGAATATCGAACAGTTTTGTTTAACATGGGCGTAAGAACATACTGAATGAAAGGTGAGAATTATCACTGATTTCAATTTTATCTCTGTTATGCTAAACGGATCAAAATAGATTAGGTATATAGAGTATGTGGACTCAGGTGGGGAAAATGAATTTTTTGTTAACGTATAATTATGCAATGCTATTGTAAAATATGAAAATCAAGCAATAAATACATTATTTGCACATCTTCTTTCATTTATCCTGTACATATTTCTTCACTCTTCAAATTCAGTTGGTATTCCAATTTCTTACTCCTTCCACTTCTACTCTCTTCAATTCAATCTTCTCAATCTTTTGCTGCCAGTCATTCCACTTCCGACTATTGCTAAAATCTACTTAAATCTTCCAACATAAGTAGCCTACACCACAGGTAGACCGAGAAACCGTTAAGAAATTATGACAAAATATAAATTAGTAAGAAAATCAATTTTCATTTTATGATTATTAAGATACTTAAATTATAGACGTCCAATTTCACATTCATCCAATTATTTCCGTTATTTTCTTATGATATTAAGTAGGTTCACATGAAATATTTTATTATCTTAGCGCTAAGTTTCAGCGATTTCCTTAAAACTTTGTTAAGAAATTTTAATTTTTTCAACATGAATAACTGTTTTCTTCACCTATTTTAAAATAGATGGATTGTAGCTAAAAGTGAAGTCCCAAATAGAATGAAGTGTGCGTCCTGGACTTCATTGCTAGATACAGTCTATCTATTCGATAAGACGTGACGAAAGTGTTATATTGGGCCAGTATCTACAGGATGAGTATATGTCAACAAAGAATGAACAAAGTTTAGTCAAGTTTACCAACAACTAGTTAATCCAAACTTTAACTAATAATCATATATTGTGCAAAAGATATTAAATTAAGTAATATTTACTGATGAATACACGAATAAATGGAGGAAAAATGTCTACAATAAGGAAACTTTCAAGGTTGTGTTTATATCGTTATTTATAGATTAAACATGTTTCAATTACGATGTTTCATGACGTTTTTTCATACTTCATATACAGAGCAAACATAATAAAAGTTGAGTTTCTGCCTTGTGTTAACATATGTGTACAGTTCACTTTACCTAATATTTTTAATGTTCAAAGTTTAAATGCAAAGAAAAATGTGAGACCGAGTCACTTAGCTTTGTTATTACATTATATGTGTTGACTGATAAGTTTTAATGATAAGTTAAGACAGGGAGATAAGATTAGGAATCTTTCGGTAGTTGGCAAACAAATTAGTCCATATTAGTGGCAAATAAATGCCTGTGTGAATAATTAAACTAGTTAGTGAAAGTAAGCTGATTTAATTTTTTAAATATTAAACACTTACAATTGTTACCCTAGAAGCAAATATTGTCATAACTAAAAATGTTGACTAAAGAACGTCGCAATACATCCAACCAATCTAACGCATAGAATGATGAGTAGAAGAGGGAAAAATAATTTATTGCCTACTTCGATAATGTTCAGTAGTGTACGATTATTTAACCTCGACCATTACAATTCTGGTCAAAGACGTTTCACTGGATTGTCTTCGTGCTTGTATGTTGTTTTGAAATCTATTACCTGAACCGATTTGATGTATGTGGTTACTCACAAAACCCAATTTTTGACACAATTTGTGAATATAAGATGTGGGTTTTAATAAGGCACACTTCTGTCAGTGAAATATAGATTGGGTCGATAAGCTTTATTCTTTGCTAACCACATCAGTTCATTGATAAGTCAAAAAGTGAGTAAGGATACTAAAATGTCAATCAATGGATCTTGATGAAATTTTGTTCTCTGATCTGGATGGTTTGGTCGTGAAACTTTCATCGTTCTTCTTTATCAGTACAAACTTCGGGTAGAAATGATGTGTTCAAATTTTTTCACATGTAGTTCACAGCTTGTCCTGTAGACCTCGATGTTGATTGATTCTTATTAACCTGTTGAGCACAAAGAACAAAACTTCATCAAAATCATCAACCTGAGTTATATATCTTCTCCATCATCTTAAAATTAAGATTTTACCACAATTGTTTCACTCTAATCAAAGTGTTATAGTTATTTATAAATGGTGCTGCCAGTTATTTCATAGATTTATGGTAAAATAATAGTATTTCGTCTCGTTTTAAAATGGACAGTTCTCAATGATATCTCTTAAAAATTCTACTAAAGAAACGACCAAGAATCATCATTTTAAACAAAAAGAAATTCTTACAATTGACTTTCTGATATTCACAGTCATTATCACAATACTTTATCAGAATGGATTTACACTTATTGTACTAATCAATAGTTTGACTACCTTCTTTTGATGATCTTACATTTAGAAGGGAACAATAATAATAGTAATAATGATAATATATTAATTGTGCTTAGTTCTGCACATAGATCATTTAGACTTTTAGCTTCTCTTCTTCCTCATAAAAAACAAACAAACATTATCACCTCTTAAATTTAAGAGCATCATTTTAACAATTAGATACAAAATAATCAATAAATAATTGATGTTACCCACTACTATTCTTTTTTTTAAAAAATTTATATGATTACATAATTTACTGGTTACTGTTTGTAACATTTCTGCACTTTCCTCAATATTCTCTCCATTTAATTTGAATCATTAATAAATAAATAAAAAAAACAAACATTCAAATATTTTGGAAACAAACTAGAACATAGTTAAACTATGTCCATACCATTAATCTAATTTTGTTGTTAAGACATGATACAAACAAACAAAAAGATCAAAGAATAATATTTTTTAAGTTTTATAAAAGGAATATCTACCACAAACATTCATGTAAATCATAAATAATGACAGTTAGAAAGCTTCCTATTTAGAAATAATATAAGTAAACTTAAAAGACTATTATATAATTGAATTTATTCATTATTATTATTTCTATAGGAATTGTTGACAAGAGGTAAATCGATTGGACCATATGTTTTAATGATGAGAAATATTAATGGTTAATTTGTTTGTTTTTCACCAATAAAATGAAAAAAAAAAGATTAATTATGTCATTTGCTCATTTTGCATTTACTTTACATTTGTCTAGTTAAATAGATACAAATAAAAGATACATTTACAGACCAAAATAATGAGATGGTGGAGAAGATTTATAGCTCAGGTGGATGATTTTGGTGGAGTTTTGTTCTCTGACCGAACCATCCAGCTCAGAGAACAAAACTCCACCAAGACCAAAATAATTTTAATAGTTAAATTTCATTATAAAAAAATGATTAATATAAATTATTACAAACTTTATTGACTAAGAAAACTTTATAGATAACTAATTAATAAGAATAGATTGTAATACTTAGGCTTTTCTAAATTAGTTACCCTTACTTTCCAATATGTTTGAATAATTCATTCAATGGTTAATGAATTCCTAGTTAGTCACTTAGTCATAAGTAACTTAGATCCTTAGTTCACGTCACCATAGTGAGATGACTTTATTGAGTAATAATTATAGTCATAGTTTCATAGGTAGTTATAGACAATATGATTCATAAAGAAAAACAAAAACAACTTAGTGCAGTAGAAAATGTAAAGCAATTTTTAAAATTAAGATCTATGAAATTAGAAAAAGTTGATACACTTTAATCTTTACGATGGATCCTAACTTATGTTATTGAACGACTCAAATTATTTGAATACGATAATCGTGTAAAATCAAACAAGTGATCTGTTACAATCTATATGACTCAATTCAAAAATTAATAACCTCATGGACTGATGTCACATCTTAGTTTAATAAACTCTAAGTAATTCTTAAAAATGAAGTGATCGCAGTTAAGAGGATCCTCTTGGGTTTTTAGAACATTGGAATTCATTAAATAATTTTCACGAATTGACCACTTAATTACTAAAAATCATTACTGTTCACTATCTTTCCTCTAAAAGAAATAACTCATATTCTTAGCCAGTATCAAAAATCTATTTTTACATCTAAGATAAATCTTAAACAATTGCCAGTGATGTCAATTGAATGAATTTAATTTCAAGGTAATAACAAATTATTACTCTTTGGTGAATGGTATAATAATCGATAATCTATTTGAATGTGTTTGTAATTATGTGCTTACTGAAAAGAACATAGTCGAAACGTTTTGTCAACAAGACTATAGGCTGTAGAAAATTTGTAAAATTATAAACAATCCAGCTTAGGGA
This sequence comes from Schistosoma haematobium, assembly GCF_000699445.3. Taxonomy (NCBI): domain Eukaryota; kingdom Metazoa; phylum Platyhelminthes; class Trematoda; order Strigeidida; family Schistosomatidae; genus Schistosoma; species Schistosoma haematobium. The sequence continues at coordinate 14,132,622 of NC_067199.1, read as the reverse complement.
ATACAATCACATCAAAATAGACTTAGCCACTGAAATGAGCAAACAACAGAATGTTTCACTGAATATTGACTTTTAAATCCAGAAAAATAAAATTTATTCTAAATTTTGTTTCATTATTTTCCATGATCTACAGTTGATAAGATCAAATTACATCAATCGTTTTTTGTGTAGAAATCATGTAACCTTCTTAAAAACATCCTATCACAGCAAACTAGGAGAAATTTATTGAAATGTGGCTAGCAGAAGAATCCAGGACGCGCGTTTCATCCTGTTTGCGACGCTTCAGCTGGATGTATCTGTACCCCAGATTAAATGTTCACTTCGAGACTCAAACCCAGTACTATTCGCTTCAAAAGCCATCGCGCTATACATATAGCTAGTAGATCCAGATAGCCACTCAATTGTGCAACGAGTATGAGATTTAATTCTATTTGAAAAGGTTTCCATAATCTCGTTCTTAGTATTTTTAGCTAAAATTCGACCGGCTTTGGTTGGTATATAGGGCATCCTCTGAAGATTAGCTCGATACGGTGATTTTGACAAAATTTAAAATAGAAAAGATGGGATGTTGCTGGAGGTAGAAGCTAGGATGCATGTTTCGTCCTATTCAGGACTCGCCATCTGGATGTACATCCATCTCGGCTTGTGTCATAAGGACTATATCAAGGCAATCCGCACAGGATGCTCATATGCCAACCAAAACTGATCAGATTTTGATTAAGAAAAATTATGTTCTTTAATTACTTTTCTAATATATATTGTAGGTCATATGTTATTATACAAATGTTAATGGACTTTTGTTATTCAGTCTATAGTAATCCCGCTTATCGATAGGTTTAATTTTACTAATGAATTTATTTTCGATAAATATTCTCATCAAGATAACTCGTCAACATTTTTATCGGAAACTCTTCTTTACATACATCAGGCTAAAAGGCCTTTATTTCTTACAAGTTGATTATCCATTTCTTCCAATTGAAACCTCGTCTTGATAATAATTCACTTATCTACATAACAAGTTATTTTGCCTGTTTACTGGAGGAAAATGATATCAAGCAATCATCTACATAAAACAAATTATTGATAGTATCTACGATAAAACAATCATAACTAACAGAGAATTTTTAGTCTGTCTTATTCTTGGAAAAGTTCGCACAAAACGGCAATGACGCGGCCCCGAATGATTTGAAGATCATTCGAAATCTGACCGACTCGCTATAATATCACCCTCCAACATCCGCAGAAATCTTAAAGCTCCTCGATCAAACTCAGGCAGATTCACTTGCATAAACATTTCCTCAATATCTGTAGAAGTTGCAACTGCTTTCTTGCGAAAACGTAACATTATACACACTAATTCAGCAGTGGTGTCTGGTCCCTGATAAATCATACCATTTAGGGAAACACCTGTAAACTTAGCAGCACCATTCTCAGTTTCCCTGGAAGTTTTTGATTGAGATCATGAACCGATTGATGTTAGACCACCACAATTGAAAACCTGGAAACACTGGACGGCCGTTTCGTCCTACTATGGGACTCCTGAGAAGTGCGCGTCCACGATCTCGCTCGTGGGATTCGAACCCAAGGCCTTCAGTCTTGCGCGCAAACGTGGTCTAACATCAATCGGTTCATGATCTCAATCAAAAACTTAATAATCTCCACAACCCCTAAACTAGTTCCCTAGAAGTTTTGGACTAAAGAGGATAATATTATGACTGCAACTGTATTTCAGAAACCTTCTCTACATAGCCCATAAGAAAATTATTTTCAGCGTTCTTGGTATACCTGACAACAACAACAACAACAACAACAATCTATTCCTCAAACTCTGTAATCTATGTTTTACATCTTGAAGAAAAAAAGTTGTTTAAATAGCTTTATTATACTACTAGAATTTCAATTTATGTCCCTATTACCTATGAATGTAACTACAGTGTTCTACAAATAATATTTCATTATTATTATTTAGATTTACATAAAGCGTCTATATTACATAGAAAAGTGCATTAAATATTGAAAATCTTCTAGACATAAACAATTACGTCAGTGTTTTATTTAGTTTAAACAATTTTTATATTAATTTTGTAGATTATTAATAGGTGATAATAAGAAATTAAGCATTGTTAAAGAAAAACTTTTAAGAAAATAAATAAATATACCCTGAAAGAGTCAATTATTTACAAAATATTGTGGTGTGTGCTACTTATATTGACATAAGTAGTAGATGATGTTAGTCGTGAACAGAAGTTCTGGAAGCAGAGAGACAAGAGGATCGAACAGTAAAGAATGAAAACAGAATGCGATTTGTATGAAAATGCAAGAACAATGAAGTCTGGGTCATTTTGAGACAATTGGTGATTTTGCAAATTAAGCATTTACTTTATGATTGTTAGATTTTATTAACAAGTCCTGTAATTTTGTGTTAAATACATTCGATTGTCCCCAACGGTGTTCATATTCACTACAATATCACTTAAGAATAATAATTCTAATAAAGCAAGTCATTGAATGATTTGTTACTATAAAAGAAAGGTTGATTAATCATCAATTTTCAATGATTTAAATTTATAAATAAGGAGATATAATAATTTAATAATCTTTCTCAATATACATTCTTTGAAGAAGAGACTTAAACTAAGTCACAAAACGTCAGAAAATTTAATTTTTTTCTAGTCATTGGGATATTATAAGTGTCAATAATTGAGATCATGAGTCAGTTGAAGCTAGACCATAGTGGAAAACCTGGAAGTACTAGACGACCGTTTCGTCATATTGTGGGAATCCTCAGCAGTGCACATCCACGATCCCGCCCCCCACCGCGAGCTTCGAACACAGGACATATTGGTCTCGTGCGCGAACACTTAACCACCAGACCACTGAGCCGGTCGGCATCCAATGCTGTCAATGTCTAACTCCAACTAGTCCACAAAATTGGGCGACACATCCACCATTATCTTCACTGAGTTACTATCTCACAAATGATCCTGTTGAACTCCACTGGTCACTGCTTCTCACTAGAACTCCAGCATATACATCTTGAAGTCAGTCACTACTGAGCATATGTTGATTACTATCAGAAGGGGTTTTTGTGGATATAACAGTAGTGATTTCAATAGTTGATGCGCACTGTTGAGAAGTTTCACAATAGGACGAAATGGCTGTTCAGTGCTTCCACGTTTCCCATGGTGATCTAGCTTTAATTGACTCATGACCTCAATTATTGAAATTACTATACTATATACAAAAACCCCTTCTGATATTATAAATATATTATTTTTATTTATAGTAATCTACCCAATCCCCAATTTATTCGGAATTATCAAGTCAAAGCTTGATAATGATACCTATTTTTTAATATACATTCTCTTATTCCATTATTATGAATGGAAATTTATCAATTATACTGATTACTTGATGATTAAACTAAAAGATTTGACTATAATAGTCAGTGGTACATTGAGTTTTTTTTAAGTTAATTGGTTAAAAATCCACAGATCACTGTAAATGTAAACTTAATCTGAACTGTTTAATAAATCTGTCAGTAGCTTTCTTGTTTATTTTGAACGATTACATTTATAGCTGGTGTAAAATCTATATTAATCAGTTAACAAAATTTAAGATATTATGTAAAGTTTATTACTGACAGATATTTCTGGTTACCCGGAGGTGATTTTTCTTCTCATATTTGATTGTGTTTATCACTATCATGTTAGCATATATATTAAAGTAATAACTCTTATCTTTAGGGCGTCATTGAGGTAACCATGGTTTTAATACTCTAATCCTCATTTCTTATTTAGATTTCAATATGTCTGATGCATCCGAAACAAAAGTCAAAATTACAAAAATAATTTAGTTCTTATATAATTATTTCCTTACATTATACAAAAAAATGTATGATTAAAATTCTGAAAATTTCTCAGTTTGATTTATATAAATAATCCGTAGACAAAATGAAAAGTTTTCTGGAATGTCTTTATTATCCATGTAACAAAAATACCATGTTCAGTCTTCCGTATCATTTTAAGTAAGATGTACAATTTGTGAGTTAAGCACGATTCTACACATCTTTTTCCTTTAGGGATATATGGGGATCTGAATCAGTTACTAACTGGCAATCTAGAGTGGTATCCATCAAACGTAATATTCAGTGAATTGAAAAATTGATATTCATCAAGTAAATGGAAAACAATTGTATACTGTACAATTTAAAGATCGTGTTCTCGATAAGCTATAAACTAGAAGTATAAAGTTGTATAAGATGTCTCCATTGCATAAATTCGATGTTGTCTAGGTCAAGTAAAGTGACACGTGGAAAGATTAAAATTAAAATATAATTAGTCGATACTTATTTCAGTCACAATTTAAGAAAGTAATAGGACTGTTTCAAGGGTTACTGGAATTTTAGCACTATAAATACAACTATAGTAATAATTTTCGATAATGCAATGAGAGGACAAAGGTTATCAGAATTATGTAATATATTTGCGTAATATATTTCGAACAATCTGATCCCACATATACTTGTTAAGACATTTATATGAAAAATTAAAGGTCAGCTAAACAAATTAAAAATAAGCGGAAATAAAGAATAACCAAGTACACAAAAACAATGTGAAAACCATGCTGGATAATAAATCAGTATTACCAGAGTTGGTCAAGGATAAGAACATAAAAGAGGTTTCAGTTTCCGTATAGCCAAGGCTCCAATAAACCTCATTGTACGCCCTTGAGAGTTTTTGTACTATACTACAAAGGCTGACTTGGTATCAACCATGTGACCGGTCTTAACGAAATTTTTCTCAATGGAGGAAGATGTTTGTCTATCCTGCGATCTTATTTGACCATCGGAATTCATTTGTTTTTTCAGTCATTTAGGTATGTGTTCAACCACACTTACTTGCAGATCACGACTGTAATAATAACAGACTGCCAACTTCCAAGTGTATGGTTTTTCGTTAGAAAATTGTCTGAACACAGTTATTCTGAGACAGTTTGATTGGGGAAGGGTTAATAAACAGTTTATGCCTACTTTCAAAACGGATCAAGTCAGTTTACAGTCAATCTAAAACAAATCAAATGAATATGATTGAATTTCACAACTTTCGAGATAATTTTCAAATGACTCAGGCAACCGCTTATCGGGCAATTGAACGTAATGAGAAATAAGATATTTCATTTGTATCGACAACATGAAAACAAAAAAGAAAATACACTCCCTATAATTAGGAAGGGATTTGAAAGTCAAGTTAACTAGTAAGTGAACAAAGAGTAAATAACAGCAAAAATGTAAATAAACATTTCCAAATGACAACAGTTCCATCCACCGGATTTCAGTAGTGCAAAGATGTTTTCACTTTTAGTTTATGGTTTATATTGCATCTTCAAGTTAATATCATGCTACCTTGATAGTTATCCTACAGATTACCTGTTATATCTCTTTATTTTCTCTTGGTCCAGGCTTACGATGCTTACGGATCTTGGGAAAACAATTGAGCCACTTTAATATAATCGTTTCTCTTTGTAATTGACGACGGCAATGTACACACGACACATGAAAACCCGACGGTTAGCACAAGGAAATAATGAATTGTAAGAAAACTTGGTATTCAAGGTAGGACCAGCAGTACAAAACGAACTGGTACAACTCGGTATATATAGTAATAAAAATTTGGCCTTCAAACATACAGAAATTAAGCGAACTAAAAGCAGTAACAGTCGATCAAAAAGAGGCAAAGGTCATAAGGAAAACTGAATTTTAAAAAAATGTACGCGAAGCTTTCTTTCTGATAAGATCGCAGCTTAGTTGATAAATTTCAAGTATTCTTGTGATCACCATAGCACTGCAAGGACTAGTTTTTCATATATAAAGGGAAAAAACTTTTAAATGACGAAAGTATTCTTGTTCAGTTAGGTTAATAGGGATAAAATTTAAAGTGAAATATTTTTACGTAATTCCTCAAAAACTTCTAATTCATTTTTTACAATGAGGAAATAACAATAAGTTTTAGCGCGAAAACTATAAATTTTATATAAACTACAAGAAAATCAGTCATACATTACTTGCTTAAATAAATAGACTTAACAATATATTTTTATAAAGGCAGTTTCTACCACAAACTGATTTCATCTAGAGAACCTTTGGGAATCACGAAATACTTCATATTTATTTTGTCCTAGACTAGGATCTTTCGTCAATACTCACTCCAGACTTCTGCTGGGATTAAATATAAGACCTTTAGACCAAAAAGCCATCATGATCAGTGGTTTGGGACATAGTTTCACACACTCACAACTACAATCAGTTTGTGATATAATGTCATCATCATCTGTTGTCATCTATGGTTTCTGACACAGTTCCAAAAATCCTGTACCTCGTTAATGATGTGTCCACTTGTTACTGGATTCATGAAAAAATTATTAAAGCTACAATATGAAGTCATGATCAGTCGAGTTTAAACACATCGTCAGTTGAAATTCCATTTCTACAAACTGAACAAACTCTACAACTGATCTATCTGAAAAGTAGTCTTTTTTTCTTCAGATACTAGATCTTTGTATGTGAATTATTTGCATACAATTGATTATTCCCATACAACTAATCAGAGACTTTGTATTCATATTTAACAATTAAATCACTACATAACTACTGTTACATACTGTTATAATCATACTATATGTTTATTTCATTCTAAAAAAAATATTCAAATGTTCCACTGATTGAAATCATGAGTCAACTGGGGCTAGACCACCATGGAAAATCTGGAAGCACTGGACAGCCGTTTCGTCCTATTTTGGGACTCCTCAGCAGTGCGCATCCACCATCCCGCACCCCGTGAGCTTCAACTGACTCATGATTTCAATCAGTGAAATTTCTAAGATCTTCACAAAACCCCTACTGATAATATTCATCAGCTCACTAGTGACTAACTTTAAGAGGTACTCGTGGAGTTCTAGTGAGAAGCCGTTACCAGTGCAGTTCAACCAGATCTGTTGTGAGATATCAACTCACTGAAGACAATGGTGTACGGTGGCGCAACTTCGTGGATTGGTTGAAGTTAGATATTAACACCATTGGATGCCTGCTCGGTGGTCTAGTTGGTTAAGCGCCTGGAGCGAGACTGGTAGGTCCTGGGTTCGAGTCTCGTGGGGTGGGGGATCATGGATGCTCACTACTGAGGAGTCCCATACTAGGACGAAACGGCCGTCTAGTGCTTCCAGGTTTTCTGTGGTGGTCTAGCTTCAATTGCCTCATGATTTCAATCAGTGAAATTGCTAAAATCTCCACAAAACCCCTTCTGATATTCAAATATTTATTAAAATGATAAAAAGCTTCGACAGGATCTTTATTACTTGAAGATGCTTAAGAAATATATTTAAAGATGCCCAGCGCGTAAATAGATTACGGTTATTTCAAACGTTGAAAATGAAACTTAATATTAAATAGAAATTTCTATGGTGAAATAGGACTAAACTATCAAAGGATTTACTATGTTTCCAAATCTTTTTTTTTGTTTTAAGTAGATGAATGGAGAAATTTATAATTTAGCATTTGTTTATAAATGATTCTTAAGATTGACTAACACATTTACAAAATTAATTCCATTTAAAGAATTGCGAACGTATTGAATACTAATGTGGGTTTTTTGGACTGTAAATCCACTTTAGTAAAAAGTTGTTTTATTGTTAACTGATTATTTAAAATACTTTTTTAGTGCAAATTATTTTAAGTGGTCAGTTCACTTTAAGTACTCGTTATTTATGAACCTATGTAGTGAAAATGTATGATATAAAACTGAAATAAATATGACTGAAATATGCGTTTCATTTGTCTAACAACAGTCTACTAAGATGAACAATGTTGGTTGGATTAGGATTATGTTAGAAAAAGCCAGGGGCGGACGAAACTAAATGTGTCATCAATCTATAAAGTCGTTGACTGTTAGTTAGAGCCATGTTGCCAGTCACAGAAAACGTGGTTGTGGTCTACGCGATAACCAATCAGTGGTCAGAGACGTTAATAGACATTGCTCAGAGTTATTCACAGTGACGTATATATCTTTCTATAGATGTAAATTGTGGGCAATTCTTTTACATATTCCCCTTTATTTCTTACTATCGTACTGTATTCTCAATGTTTAGTCTCTCCTATTATGATCGCTATTACAATTATTTCAACTCCGTTGACATTTGTATTTTGAAGTTCACCTCATCATGTTAATGTGATACAACGTCTTGGGTTAATGCATATTTGCTCCAGAATTTGAGTTGATTATGAATGCATTATTCATAATGGCAGTAACAACAAACAAAATATAATTTACATTGTATGTTTTATGTTAAATTTCGGATGATTTTTCTCATTCGAAAAGATTAAATAATCAAGAAATAGTGAGAATGCTAAACAATAATTATCATCTTAGCATAAATTTCGTTTCTATTTAAATAATATTTACTTCACCATTACTCTTGGTTAACCTTTTAGTTACTATTTATGAAATGTTACATTTGTACCGCCTGTGCTAAACCTCGAAGTTAAATATTATCATTTAAATTCTTGAATCATTAATACTATTTATGCAGGGTCAGTTAACTCCGTTTTGAAATATATCTCATTATATTTCATCTATGAAATACTATTTAATACATTCCCAGGAATGATCAACAATATGTTAGAGAAACAAAATAATTCTCTACTGTCCGGGTGTTTCTTTATAACATATTTACTTATGATTTACCTATGATGATTAGGAGTATTTGAATTATAGTATAAACTAAGAATCTCAGAAATAACGCAATTAAAACACGAAGTATTAGACAAGCACGAACGAATGTACCGTATTTGAAATTCAAAATCAAGCATTCAACAAGTACAAAGGAATCATTAATTCATTCATACACCACAAAAACCTCAATCCTGTTTGGATTGAATCCTGATACATCAAACGATGTAATTAATCTGTAGGACTCAAAAGCTAAAATGTTTGAGATTTTGTTCACAAAAAATCCTCATTTTATTTTATTTACTGATTATGACTATTTCTAACTAATTTATTTATATTCATTTGGAATTGTTTACTTGAATCTTCCCATTGATATTCAAGGCTATAATTGATCTGTCTTTTATTGGCTATCAGGACTCAGCAGCTAAGTGGATAACGCAACGGCGTTTGAAGCGAGCGGTACATCAACTCAGATGCAGGCACCTTTAGCTGACGAGTCCCAAATAGGACGAAATGCGCATCCTTGATTTAACTGCTAGCCTTTATACCTCTTTGCTTATAATTTATTTATAGTTTATAAAATGCAATGAAAAAGACGTTCTCTGCACTGTTATTAAATTCATGTTATTCAAGGAATATAAAATGAACTACACTACTACATTTAAAGTATTCAGAAAACATTGTTTTGAAAGCTGAATCAATATTTGCTGGAAGTTGTAGGTCACTTATAATAAATAGTGATGTCATTCAAGAGATACGAACTTTAGTCATCTTGTGAGACAGTTAGAAATATTACCGATGATTTGATAAATAAACATACATGATACTGAGTGAAATGAGTTTTACTCTACGATAAAACATTTTCAGTCTCATTTTTTCCAGCTATCGCCTGTTGAATATACATCTAACCAATATAAGACCTTTATTATGGAACTTATATCTTCTTTTGAACGAATCTGAAACTAAATAACACATAATACTGAGTTACTTAGCTTATTGGTTACGTTAGAAACCCCATCAATAAAACTGACTTGTGATTAAAATATATACGGCCTAATAATACTTATTGCGTAGTAGACGATCAGCTATAAATGATATCTTGCTTATATAAAAACAAGATTAATACCTACAGGAGCTTGCCAGGCAGGTTGTATGTTAAATAATAACTTTTTTCAATGTATGGATGTTATAACCTATCGTGCAAAACGCCATAACCCTCTTGGATTTTTTGAGAGATTATTTAAATGGTTTCAATGTGAATATACTAGAAACTATAGAAATATAACTAAAGTCTTTAAATAATCTCAAGCAAAGACACATACTTAAAATTTTCAGTATATTTAATCGAACTGATTTAGTATAGTAAGAATAAAATTTCATCTAATGAAATGAATGAAATTTGGTTATTATTCATCATGTTAAAAACTTACAGAGAATATTAAGTGAATAAACCAGTACTCATACAACTAAACAAGGATAGGTTACCGAAGATGGGCTCTTCCATGTGTGTGTGTGTACCAACTCAACTGCTCCTGTGGAGCTAGTTACATAGGCCGTACTCAGAGGGCTTTATCCTTGCGTTTTCGTGAACACGTACCAGCATGTATGGGAAAAGGAGTTAGCGAATCGATTAGCAGCACCATTCTTTCTCACTTGGTAGATAGTGAACATCATATCAAAATGGAGGAAGCTTTCTCTGTTTTATATCAAGTTCCAAAATATCTACTTCGAGGAGCTAGATTACGACTGCTTTACATAGTCGAAGCCATCTGAATCAACTCCAGAAGACCAAATTTATGTATCTAAAAAATATATCCAGCCTCTTTGTTTACCTTGGCCTACGAATGGATCACCAAATACCTAGACTGAATATTATAAACCTCTTACCCCCTTCCTTGATTTTTATTTATTTAATTTCTCCTTATTATCATTATTTTTGATTATCTCTATCTCAATCTTCACATCCATCATTCCCAATTCGTTGATCGTAATTACCTTGATAACACCCTCCTTATTACATTATAACTGTAGAGCCTGATGATTAAGTTATTGAAAACAATTGTTTGTTCAAATATTCTTCATTTTTAAATGAATATTGGCTTAATAATATTAGTTATTTTCTGTTATTTTACTTTTATGAAAAGTGGTTTGTATTTGTATTGACCTTGATAATAAACCCTCTTATTATTATTATCACTTTTCAGTATGAATTTAGTTTTATACTCTGATAACTGTTGATCTTAACTGTATTTAAAACAGTAGTGTAATCAATAGGAATATTTATCAAGATTAAAACGAATAGTTTGACAGAAATTGGGTACTGAGTATAAACAAGACATTTTACATGAAAACTATAATTGAAATAATCTCAGCGATTGAAATTACTCTGAAGACGTTTTGACAAGTTAGCTGGACGAAACATTGGAATTATATAAATTTCAATTGCTGAGATTATTTCAAATATAATTTTCACAGAAGAAGTGTTATCAGTTTATAAATTATTCATGAACAAATGTATCTGTCCTAAAAAGTTGACTTCATTTGTATGGTTTGAATTTATCAATTAAGATGTTATAAAAAGGTAATTTTCAAGGATGAAGGGTGAATAATTTTGCCGAATACTCTCAAGAAAAAACAATCGATATTACATCCTTGTTTTCAATACTGTTAACAATATACCAACTTAATAATGATGTATCCATCTGATTATACATGAGTGTTATAGATGCAGAATAATATGCCAATCATTGTCATGTTAAGTCTATGGTGGCCTTGGACTTTAAATGTACATTCCATATTGGCTATGATTTAATTCATTCGTTACGTATTGTGTAAATGCTGTTTTCTATTTTATGGTACGATGTGGTTTGTTTGGTTAGTATATAAATAGAGTATGTCTGAAATACAATGATTCATAACTCAGAGGCTGAGACTTGTGTTCTGGACTCAACTGGCTGGGTTAGACAGCGAAACAGGACCAATCGGGACTCTAGGTCGTCCATACGTGTTTTCCGTGTTACTGTGATCGATCGATAAAACGCTGCTTACCAAAACCTGCAAGTCACACACGTTACAACAATGAGTTTATTACATTAAGCACTAAATTCTATCAATGTTTATCAACTGGATGACCCATTTATCATATCAATGGTTACATTTTAGTATGTTCAATCAAACAAAAACTGCGTTTCGTGTAGCATCTAATTATATGTACCTTAATACTTTGAGCATACGCAAATATACCTATCTATCTAGATGAAAGTTTTCACTAATAATTAATTTTACATCATTAATTGTTATTAGTAAACACCTCAATATTGTTAATAAGATTATTGATTTTCACTTTAAAAATCACTTGATAATTTGTGTAATTTTTTTGTTGATCGACTTATAGGACTTCGATGTTCTGGTTGTGTAGAGGAACCAACATTCGAAAGTGCAATCAGTAGTTTCTGTATGGCTGATGTTGGTAAGTTGAAATAGATTCGTTTATTTTTGTTTTCAGTTATATTTTTTGGAGATCATTTTAAAATTTGCTATGATGATCAAGTGTCTTACAATTATTACTATTGTAGTGAACAGAACACGGGCGGAGACAATCGAACCATATTTAATACAAAATTACAGAGTTACTTGGTAAATTAGAAAAACCATACTATAATACTTAATTTGCAAAATGTTTAATAATTGTCTCGAACTTCGATGTTCTTGCATTTCCATACTAATTGCTTTCTATTCCCGCTCTTCCTTTATTGATCTTCCCCATCTTCTTCCGCCAGATATTACATTCCTGACTCGCGTCATATACTACTTATATAATTATAAGTAGCACACACCACACTATCAACTAGAATATAAGATGAATTAAATGTTCTGGTCATTACTAGAGTTGTATCTACATAAAGTAAAGTCAATGGTTGAAATTTAAAATTAAATATCATAGAATGTTTTATCTGATAATAATTACCATATTTACTTCGATGAGCTGCAATATTTCTTTTTATTTCTTAATGATTTTAATTATCAAAATATTCATAAACGCTTATAAACGTTTCACAGGTAAATATGACACTAGGGTTAGTGTCAGGTTCATTTAACACGTCTATAAAAAATGTCGAGATTATCAAAAACTTAGCACATCTTCGATTCTATGTTTATTTCCGTTCTCTTTTTCAGTGATACGTGCACAAATTGTTTATATTAATAAAGAAACTGCAACCAATAATAGATCTATTCAATTGTACTTAGACACACAAGCTAGAACACTTAAACTTCCAAAAGAACATCTTAATTTTGGTCAGTTAAAAATCACTGTAGATTGTGAATGCAATCTTTTGGATGAATTAACAGATTCAATGAATAACAGAATAACAAAATGGTTGATAATGGGTAAAATATCACCAAGTCGAGGAGTTCTACATGTAAGTCAATCATTTATTTAGAATTATTAAATCGCGTTTTATTGAATTTATTAAAAATTGTTGTAAGCGATAGCATCTCATGATAATTCTGTAGTATATGTCAAATAATCACTTTCAACGGCTAGTTCTACGTAATAGTTCCTTTGAACATATGCTGAAGTATTGTTGAAAAGTTGTCTTGTATATCAGTAAATATGAGGATCATTTTAAGCATAAACATTTCGGGGTACGACTGATTATTCTATAAATGGATAAGTTTTTCTCACCCTTTCATCATAGTATATCTTTGATTTCGTGGCTTGTATAACATGAGACAGATATTATTTTAATTTCAGACATTTTGAGTAAAAAGCGGATTACTACTTGATATAAGCATATTTTGTCCATAGGCCCAATGAAATGGACAGGAATACAGACTGACTGCATTTTTGTCACTAACGTATGATAGCTTTGCTACAAATTGGTAGTGAGTTTTGTTTTCAATATAAAAAAACCCATTAAAATGTGAAATTATTTTACATTCTCTTTTCCTAAAAGTACGTGTCTGAAGAAATGAAGTGTTCAGATATGGATGAGTAAATTTTGACATTAATTCTAGTAGTTGAATAGCTTATAACAAGTGAATTTCTCATAACTTAGCAAATAAAATACTTAATATGACTCAATGGTTTACAAAGATTACAATATAAACGTCGTATTACTTATAAGTAGTTATAATCTTATTGCACAATTATTTGAACTCACATTTCTATTGTAAACTAAAAGCGAAACCACCATTTTGATTGATAAATATAAATAGTATTTGTTTGTTCATTACTTACTTTCTTATAATACCCATTATTTCCCAAAGAAAATATAAAATTTCTAAAGATATAATGATTTTCTTTCACTGTACAGAACTAGTTCAACTATAAATTGTTCATAGTCTGTATAGAATTATTCTTTAACATAACTGAAATAAAAATGAGGAAATCAGTGTTATATAATCATTTGAAGGAAGATATTATAAATGTAAATTTAAAACGATGTAGAGAGTCATTAATTTGCTACAATTATTTAGTTACCTTCACAAATGTAAATAAAGCAAGAATGATTATATTTTCTCTGGTTTACTAACTGCTTACTATTGAAAATATAATGATTTTCTCGAATGAACTAGCTAAAATCTCAAAACTACACTAAAAGCCTTTGTCGAACAAAAAGAAGCTAGACCATAGGATTTGACTATAGAACTGTTTCATTGAGGAACATGATGGTGTTTATGGATCTTCTGGATATATAATTCATTTTCTATGGAGACAAGAGACAATGTACCATATCTCTTTATTAGTATCGTAAATTGTAATGAAGCCTGGTGTGGACAAGTTGATGTAACATAATATGGCTTGAGTACAATGATAGATAGGTTGAGTAACGCCAAAAAGAGTGTTGTGATAAGAAAACTCATGAGGTATCCATACAACCATGAAGATAAATGTAACTGGGTGACTGTAATCAGCTAAACATTCACCAATCTAAAAACTTGTTCACAAATTTTCGTATTATTTGCCCCAACAGCAGTTTTATCCAAATAACTAAAGTTTTTAGGTCCCACATAGCTGAAGAAACAGCATTGATATACAGTGAATTCATCGTATTCTCCAAACACTGGAGTCCTTGTCTTTGTTAATTAATTGTTTTTGTCTAATTAAATAGTCAGGTTAAACTAATGAAGAATAACTGATGATATTGTTGACGATGACATTCATGAGATAATTTATAATTAGAAGGCGGATACTTACAGAATACGATAGTAGGAGTTATGTCGAATCCCAGTGGTTATACTCTGTACTACATCAAGTTGTTGCTTCATAGAAAAAACTAGAACTAGCAAGAAAAACATACATTGAATAATAAGCAAATAAAACTCCAGTATCTTGATGCTAGTGAACAACAAACAAACTCTAAACTCAGTTTTTTTGCTTTTTATTCAAGGTTGAGTATTTATCCCGAATCAACCGTTCCAATATGGGCCTTAAACGTGCTCTTAAAGCAATGAGACGTCCACCTTCACAGCTATGTAAGCTACCAATTTCAGACAGACTATCGTCAACTAATTCAAACACTAACCAGATAAATACACTTCATCAGACGAAATCTACACCAGCTAAACGGTCCAATACAATAAGCACACAAAGACGTGTCAATCAACCATATAAGTATTTACATTCATCTTCATTTTCGTCACTAAATAGCTCGAACATCGATCGAATAAATCGTAAAGTCCCATCTTCAATGACATTTCATCAAAATTCGCGCAAGAAGCACGCAACACGTCGTCTCTTAGTACGTCGTAGTCAAGGTACATTGAATAAACACACAGAAAGTAAATATCTGGAAAATATTAATCAGAGAAATAAAGATTCATATCCAGTTAGATCACATTCAACTGAATACTCAAAGAATTCAGTTCATTTTCAACCATATATGCAATTATCAAAATCAAGTGAAAAATTACCAATTGAAAGTGAAAATGATTTATTCTCACCTCAAACATTATCACCATGGTTAAATTGATTCTGCATCAATCACTTTACACATATACTCACATAATCATATATACACATTATTATGATGACTATTATTACATTATCTGTTACATTCTATACAAAGTGAAATCTTTTGTTAACATGGAATTAAATCATGCCAAAAAGAAAAGAAAGTAATTGTGATTACATCATTTATTTCCTCTATACATTGAAAAAGATTATATGTAGACAAAAAGTCACATAAATTTTGTTTTTCTTTTCAATGCTTTCATTTTCCTCTATTAACCATCATAAACTAATCGTTCATAAACTCTATTGTCATTATTACACATTATCATTTCAATTCAATTTTTGGTATATATTCATAATTTAACTCATAAACTAGTCCATAAACATAAACATATGAAAACCTGATTTGGTTGGTTAATAAAAGAAAAAAAGATGTCTATGGAAATATATATATATTCTTTATACTCATAAGTATTGTATTCTTGATTTATATGAAAACTTTCCTCTTCAATTGAATGCAGGTTCTAGTTATTGACAAAGTTTCAAATTGATTTGTGAAACATATTGCCTAAGTAATTTGAAATTTTCAAATTATGGAATATCAGAAAGGGTTTTCCATGGTGGCCTAGCTTCAATTGACTCATGATTTCAATCAGTGAAATTTCTAAGATCTTCACAAAACCCCTACTGATAATATTCATCAGCTCACTAGTGACTAACTTTAAGAGGTACTCGTGGAGTTCTAGTGAGAAGCCGTTACCAGTGCAGTTCAACCAGATCTGTTGTGAGATATCAACTCACTGAAGACAATGGTGTACGGTGGCGCAACTTCGTAGATTGGTTGAAGTTAGATATTAACACCATTGGATGCCTGCTCGGTGGTCTAGTTGGTTAAGCGCCTGGAGCGAGACTGGTAGGTCCTGGGTTCGAGTCTCGTGGGGTGGGGGATCATGGATGCTCACTACTGAGGAGTCCCATACTAGGACGAAACGGCCGTCTAGTGCTTCCAGGTTTTCTGTGGTGGTCTAGCTTCAATTGCCTCATGATTTAAATCAGTGAAATTATGGAATACATAAAATATTCAATATTAAATTCTGAATCATTTCCTGTCGAATGAATATGATATATAGTAAAATAGTATATTCTGTTACAAAAGTTTAGGTTAACTGTGTTTCTATAATGATGGAAACGATAAATTGTATTTAAGTTTCTTTGTAAACAGAAATAATCTTAACATTTGACAATAATTTTAGACTATGAATACAAGAACAGTATTTCTACAATTGAAGATTTGAAACTCAAAACAACTGTCAGCTAATATCAGAGTCATAAACTTCAATACAAACGTCAAGGCAGTTCCACTGTGAAGAGCTGAAACTTGGAGAACCACTATAACAAACATAAAAAAACACAAGTTTTTATGACTAATTATCTACGCAAGATATTCTAGATACGTTGGGTGGATACCACTAGCAACAGCCTACTGTGGCAGAGAATAAATCACGTTCCAGCTGAAGAGGAAATTAGGAAAAGACAGAGGAGGTTGATAGGTCACACCTTACAGAAATCATCAAATCGCACCACAAAGTGAGCCTTAACTTGGGATTTTCAAAAAAGAAAAGAAAGCAAAGAACACAATGTACCGGGAATTGGAGGTATACATCTTTTGAATGACCAACACTTGACGAGAACCGGAAGGGAAAGCTCATGACAGAGATGGTTAGAGAATCCTGGTTGGCAGTCTGTGCTCTTCAAAGGGTTAACAGGAGTTAACTAAAGTAAACCAAACTATAGGTAAATATCTTAGGTCTTTTATTTTAGAAGTCTTGATTCGTGTGTAGTTAAGACATATTAGTGTCTGAACAAAGTTCCAAATATTAGCACAATTTTGTAATTTAGGTGCTACTGTGGTATATGTTACTTATGTCGGCATAAATAGTATGTAACGCCAATCAGAAGTAGAAGGCCCGACAACATAAAATTTGGGAAGAACGAATCGGAGAGAACGAGAACAGACAGTAATTGTTGTGTCAATGAAGGGACGATGAAGTTTGAGACAATTGTTGGAGGATTTGCAAATGAAGTATTGAACGTATAGTTTTTTCACTTGACGAAAGAACTGTGCGGTTTTGTACTAAAATAAAACTGGTTGTCCTCACCTGTGTTCTCGTTCACAACACTATCTGGAATTAGTAGGTCAATGAAAAAGCCACAAGGTATGTGAAGCGAAAGGGATTGAGTCCGAGTCTCCGTGTAAACATCAAAATTAGGAGACAGGCATTTCCTACTTTTGAGTCACAGATTAGATTAAACGATGTACCTGAATGCCACTGTTGGGGATACACTAAATATAATAAATTCCAGATGATTAACAGTACACTTCATATGACTCACGTAATGTTGTAGACTTGCACTAGATAAAAGTGGAAGTATTTAGTACCGTCTAAAGCAATCAAGAAGAAAGCTTAGACAGATTGATGTTGTGTCACCCCGGTCAAGGTGATTTTTGTGAGGTATGTTTAGTATCCGTCTGCATTTCAGAGGGTTTGAAAAATGTGATATTTGTAGTGTGAAAAGGTACAGTTGATTTTTTATATATGTCGGTGTAGTGAGATGTCAATAGAATTAGATTAAGCGGTCCAAGCCGCACAAGAAAACCTGATAATCTTGTAGAACTTGAGTAACTCAAATTAAATCAACAACAGAAGTTCATACCATCCGCAATGATTATCAAATCAATAATAGAAGTATTAAAATAATTAAATCTTTTCTAAGTACAAATAAGGTGTGTCGCTGTAACTTTTCGTATATTCTCTTCAACAGTATAGAGGTATCGATCATCCATCAAACTTGTTTTAAATTATTGTATTTTGGAATTTGAAAGTGGTTTCAGATCAAACGAAATATTATTCAGCATGTAGCTATTCATTTCCGGTTAAATTAACTTTCCTTTTGTTCAAAATCAAGAGTCAAGTTCAATTCCTACTAGAATGCTTTGATATTCATAATTATTTGAGTTAATTCTACTACTAACATTGTGAAATAATAAGTAATATTGTGGTGCGTGCTACTTATATTAATATAAGTAGTACATAACGCGAGTTAAAGAACGTAATGTCCGGCAACAGAAGTTGAGGGAAGATCAAGAAAGAAAGAGCGAGAACACATTGCAATTTGTAAGAAACCGCATGAACAATGAAATGTGAGACAATGGATTGATATTTGCAACGGCAACAGTTCGGTTTGATATGATGGAGTAATATTTTGCAAATTAACGATTTATTATTTGGTCTTTCTAATTTAGCAAGTAACTCTGGAAGTTTATCCTCATTACATTCGGTTGCCCCCAACCGTGTTCTGTTCACTACAATAACAGCAGTAAGAATCCTCTTTTATGATTAATACAGACTTGAATATAAGTTCCAAACTTGTCGAAAATGACTACGCGGTACGCTGTTGTAGTTTTTCTCGAATTTTTTTAAAATCCATGTTCTTTCTTTTTTTTGTGCATGAATCTTCATGTTTATCTTAAAATGAGATAAATTTACTCAAAGATTATTTTGTTAGATTTTTGAAAAACATGATTATTTTCACTTCCTTAAACACCAGTCGTTTACAACTTTACTCAGCTGTTATGTATAGTAATACAACACAAAAAAATAATATTCTGACACGAAAACGTTTAAACTGAACATTGAGCTACTTGTAACTTGGAAAACTGTAACAAGTTAACATCATGTAGGCTTTGGTAGTGACAAATTTATTACTTCTGACATATGAAATGCATATATATATATATATATATATATATATATATATATATATATATATATATATATATATATGTATAAATTACCACATTAAAACAGTATTATTCTTTCTTAGTCATTTATTTCTAGCCCTAACAATATATCTGTTAATTGATAAATTAACTAACACAATGTAAATTTGAAGTACCGTCTGACTAAAATTACAATAGTTGTTATTTTAAATTAAATAACTTGCATTATAATTCAAAGAATCAACAATTATAAAAGATGAATAGTTTTAAATTTCTTAATTCTTTTGGTTGGATAATTTGTAAAACATAATATATTTCCATAATAAACATTTTTTTGACAAACTGATATCAATAATAAGAGTACTGAACAGTTGTTTCGTCCTTATTTGATGTGCATCAGCAACTATTGTTCACAGCTTTATTCGTGATGAAACTCAAGAAGAGACAATCATCTTCGATTGTTGGTTTTCAATGATTATCTTGTAGTGAACAAGAACACAAATGGGGACAATCGAGTGTATCTGAACACAAAATTACAAAACGTCTCAGTAAAATCTAAGAACCTTACAGTAAATACTTCATTTGGAAAATGTCAATCAATCGTCCCAAACTTCATTGTTCTTTCGTTTCCATGCCAATCAATCTCTGTTCTAGTTCACCTTCCTTCGATCTTCTTAATCTTCTGCCGCTAGACATTTCACTTTCGATTGATGTTTAATACTACTTGTATCTGTAGACATCAGTTGCAAACACCACAATCTGTTTGATAATAACAAAGATACAAGCATCTTTATATATTTTTTATTTAAAGCTAAACGTTTGTGTTTCTAATTAATTTAACCTGATTAGCACCTAACTACTTACTTAAACTATAAGTCAGGTGAGATCACTTAGAATACCTTAACATTTTCAATGACCGCCAAATTTTTGCTATTAACGATTATATTGTTGATTTACGTGGTTATTTTCGGTAAACGATCCATGAAGTTCATCGATTGCACTTTCAACGTAAATAATAGTGAAGATAATATTTTGTACATGACTAAAAAGCTCGTTATATTAATCACTAGGTTGTTATATTTTCTATTAAACACTATACTTATTAAATGTAGGAGTGTGAAGTAGCTCGCTATTGATACTAAGAATTAAATTTATTCATCCTCCAATAGAATATCTGCATTCAAACCAAATTACTTCAGTATTGTCCTTGATTATAAGTTTTATTAGAACTTGATTTTAGTAGGTAGTGAAATTCAGGACTTGTATTTCATTCTATTTGGAACTTGTCATTGTGTTCTGAATTCCACTATTAACCATAATTTGATTTTACTAAAATCGTACGTATAATGATACATCTTCAAATGTTCAGAATACAATGAACATCACGATCTATTTACACGATACAGTTCTACACAGTGAAAGCCTGAGTTACGATATATTATTTATTGGTATTTGCAAACGAATTACATATTTTGTGATTCATTTACTTCTGAAAGATATACATTTAACTCATTAATCACAGTAACAGTGAGACGAAACATTTACTAAACTATTTTTAATTTCAGAAGGGGTTTTGTGGAGATCCAAATGAATAGAGACGAACTAATATGTTGTAACGTGTGGACTGCAGGTTGGAGTGAAGCGTACTATCGATCGGACCAATGACACGTAAAACACGTACGAACGACCTAGAGCCCCGATTGGCCCTGCTTCGCTGTCTAGCCCAGCCAGTTGAGTCCAGAACACAAGTCTCAGCCTCTGAGTTATGAATCATTGTATTTCAGACATACTCTGTTTATATACCAATCAAACAAACCACATCGTACCATAAAATAGAAAACAACATTTTTACAATATTTAACAAGTGAAATAAACATTAACCAATACGGAATTTCCATTTAAAGTCCAAGGACACCATTAGACCTAACATGATAATTATTGGTATATTTTTCCGAATATCCTAACATAATATAATTTATATGGTAAAATATGTTTAAAATTTATTAAAATGTATGTAGGTACTTAGGACGGTGATCTTACTTATGACAATCAACAAAAATTTGATGAATTTCAAAGTAAATCTTATCCATTACATATCTTATCTTGATGACTTTTACATTTTAAGAATCTCGTTGAATACTGATTCTATTATAAGTATTATCTCTATTCTTCGAATAAAATTAATAACTTTAGATCAATTCAATAGGACTATATATATGCTTATTTTTCTATTTTCAAATAGTTAAACACCTTTCAAGGTATATTACACACAACGTTTACCTGAAGTTTAAGATTTCATTGATACTTGCATGGTAAGAAAGTATATTGAAAAAAAAAATCAAGTGTTACATAGTGATGTTTATACTAAGAACTCATGTCGAAGTTTCTCCATTCAATCTTTAGTAAAATACTTTTTTTTTCAGAATTTCTGTGCATTATCGTTATACTAATCATACTATTCACTTAATGTTTACCAAAAAAAGGAGATTATAAGTGTTTTAACTATGTATTATATTAAATAAAGTAAAAACCTTAAAATTAGAACAAATATATTTCTTAAGTTTTCAATGGATATATTACTGAAATCACTTTGTTGTACATAAAATATCTAATACTGTAATATTATTGTCATCTGTTGTGTGTGGACAATTTTATTACATTAATTTATATAAACTTCATGTTCCAAACTGTGAGTGCAAATATGTTTTGTTTGTTTAAATTCAACTGTCTAGTTTATATCGAACTAGATTTGTAATGATGAAATAACTTCAGTAACTAGAACTTAAACCGTATATTTCATATAAAATTCTTGATCGTGATATTCAAAAGCTTTTTTAAAAAAAATAGAACAATCTTGGTATTAGGAGTAGCAAGTTAATAGTTTCGTTTCAGCTATATAGAAGGATATGTATAAATAGGAGTTTGATGTACACAAACTTTGATCAATCTAATTAAAACGGCTCAATGCATTTATTTTGAAATGACTTAGAAAATCACTTTAAAAATAACTCAGTTATACAGCTACAAAAATAGTGGCGATAGTAGTATTGTTTTTAATAACTAAGTGGTTGTATAACTGTTAGGTTTGAAGCTTCACGAGTTCACTTAATCTGCGAACGAGAACAAGACTCAGTGACCAAAGACCAGTAATCTAGCTATTGATGCGTCCCAGCCCCGCTATCTAGGAGAAGTTCAAGCTTGGTATGGAAAATATATTCTGCAAACAGCCAGAAAACGAGCGATCCCATAAACACAATTTAAAACGTATATATAGAAATATATTTAATCGATATTGTCATAGTAAAATGTTTTTAAACATTACTCATTAAGTTCATCAATCGACAGGCATTCAAATATTTAATCGATAAGTTCATCAATTGACTTCCATTCAAATATTTAATCGATAAGTTAATCGAGATGATAAAATTACAAATATGAATTTTGGGGATATACCGTCCCCAACAATAACATTTATTGGCAGAAAGTATTTGGGACTCATTGTGTACGTATAATAAGTTACATTTACCAGTAAGTAAAAGTAGTTTACAGACTTTATGGAGGCGTAATGCAGTCAAAAACAAATTTGTTTCATTTTAGTTAAAGACCATTGAACACTGACAAATTGTGATGTATTTCTTTTAAAGAAGAAAAATATTTCAACTTTCATTCAAATCAAATAGTTCTAAGACTTCTATTATGATTTTATATTACAACGAATACACTCATATGAATTCATATAAACTGATTTCTTTTTGTATTGTTGAACTATTTACTAGAATTTCCACTCACTAAAAGTATATTTCTGATTGTAATTTGTAGAGCTATGATATTACTTTATAATATTTACAGTGGATGAACTTTTATATGAAATATCCCTTCGCGTCATAGAGAATAATTCCAGTTAAATGACACTATTTTTATTCAATCATACGATAAGTTAACAAAGTGAGTAACTTATTTATTTCTTATGATGCAAAGATAACACTTCTGATTCTATTAAAGTGTCCTTGTTTAAACTTCATTCTTTAATCGGACACAACCTATTTATATATCAATGATTTGAAAAACTAGTATGGGAGTTGTAGAGATTGTAAAATTTTGTTGAGATCACGAGTTAATCTAAGTTAGACGACCTATGAAAATCTAGTAGCACGGCCGTTTCATATTGGTGTAAAGAAGCCTAAATGTTTAACTTCAGTTAATACGCGATACTGTATGATCACTTGTTGTCTTTGGTAAGTACCTTCCCCACCCCGGACATTGCAGAATTTTCATTTATTCATCATTTCAAACTGTTTGAAACATTTGTAAATTGATCACTTCAAAATAAATATCAAACTAATATACTTTTAAAGACTGAAATTTCCGAGTTTCATATTTTTAGTAATGTGTATAGAAAATCGAATAAGTACCTTTCTCTCTCCTCTTTCATTGTATATATTTCAAGCTGGGAAATGTAATAGATAAATAAAAATGGAGTTGACAATGATAATACCAGAGGTTGCAAAAATAATATAACGTATATATTGTTAATGCATTGAATCTTATTCTTCACTTAATTATTGCAAATTACAGTTACAAAAATAAATACAAACGGAGACAACAGGGAACTGTAAAAAATGTGATTGGTTATAAACATTTGTTAATGATGAAAATGAAAAGTGGATACAGTAGAGTTAAAAGTTTCTATTCAAAGTATTCCTGATATAAAACTTAGAGAACACCAAGTCAATCATACCTAGCCGATAAGATCTGGAATGTGTGAAAACATTCACTTAGGTTGGCAGCATCATCTATGAACAAGGAGGATCTAATGCAGATTCAAATCCGTGGATTAACTAACTAATAGCGGCATTCCTACATTTTAACATTATATACAACCCTAATCAACTGTATGTCAACGTCAAAGTCAGAGTCTTCAATAAGAACTTGAAGGACTAGTAGTACTTAGTATCCTATATGTAGTATTATTGGTTGAGAGGCGACATGAATGGTATTCACGGGAGGGTCGCATACACATTTTGGCTACTTACGATCAAGAATGAAGCAAACCTTTAAAATAGTGGGTTCTTGATTCCGAAAGACTTCAAGTTGACGAGAAGACCTTATGAAAAGTTTCTTAAAGTCAAAGAATGTACCCGATACAATGACCCCGTTGTCTCATTTATGAGATATATCATTCGAATAATCTGGCAGGTCTGCATCTTATGACCTGAACCTCAGCGTAATAAATTTTGGACAATCTAACCACACATTTCCATCACAAGGCAGTATCCAATATTTCGTCACACCGACACGAGCTACTCTGGCCTATAGATACACCAACTAATTTATTCTTTTGAATTCATACCTCAGGTGTATTTTCAAGTTGTCAGCTACTCGTTTATAGCCTTGACCGTTTTTATTTGAGTGTACATGTGCGCATCGCTTACTCCGCTTATCACATATTTTCAGTTTACTTTATCCTCTGGCTTTATATAGTAAGCCAACGTTTGTCCAATGCAGTGGACACTCCTGCCTAAATAGCTTTACTTCCTCACTGACTGTCCTCAGTAACCAGTGCATAAGGTGTAAGTATATGCATATTTTGTTATCATAATCATGCGATAAAACTGAAGTAAGGTCATAGGCCGAAATGAGACATGCATACATGGAAAATAAAGCTCAACAAGGTAAACTCAAGTATTGACGAAAAACATGGAAACTACAAGAAAAACAATTGAAATCACAACGCTCTGGCTTAGTTTTCAGAACAATGATATTCGTCCTGTTTAATATTGGTATTTCTAGTTACCTAACAATGTTCGCTTCGTTATATCCGGATGACGCCAATATATAGTGTGCAGTAGCATAGATTCCTCACTCCGTGACTCTTTAACAAGGTTGAATTTGCTACACTACTCGTCCACTCACTACAACATTCGAGATTTCACACAAACATGGTTAGATACCATTCGACTGTAAGGATTCTACCGTCGTTTCAACGCACAAGGTAAGATTAGGACGACTTGAATCATGCTACGGGTCAGTAAGCCTCGCCAATTAAATGGATAAAATATTAGAAAATTCATCGTCCAGACTATTATGACCTTCGTCGAAACCAACAGTTTGTCAATCAGCGAACAACATGATTTACGGAAGGGATTATCACACAACAATCACCTCTTTTTAGCAATAGGAAAATGGATACAGTGTCTTGGTAGCGGAAAATCTGTCAATGTTTTCTATGGTGACCTCAAAACGATTCTAACTTAGCGCCACTTTATCTGCTTGTGCCGAAGCTGGGAAATTTAGTAATTTCTAGGCTTCTGATGAAGTGAATTACAAACCACATGGTAGACTGTCTACAAAAACAAAGGATAAATTCCAAATGCTCTTTACAAAAAGCACTATTTTATGCAACACTCATATCCATTTTAAGTCCGAATTATTTGTAATTCTTAGTATTTAGCTCTCATGTTTAATCATGCCTCTGATGTCAATGCGCCCTTATAACGTCAAAATTTGGTGACAGATAACAGAGAGCGGTAACGCATCTTCACTCCAGGCCCGCTTACATTTTTGTGAAGTTGGACTGTACTCAATGTAGTGGTAGCCAGTGCAGACATGTACATTTACTCATATTTTAAGAATACAACTGCCAACAATGACAATCGTAAAAGTCAGAAATCTTTGTCCTATTTCACAATGGTCTTTGATTAGCAGCAAAACACTATTATAAGACCATAGCTTGCTGAATTTTGGTAGCAGTTAAAGGGTTTTCAGCTCTAATTGCGTTAAGAAAAGCTTCCACTCAGCTAATTACGAATAACTTCACGGTGATTTGCACAGTACCAATGATGTATAAATAAGGCAATAAACTTTTACCTAAAAATGATACAGATCATTTGTACGTACGATGTATAGCCAGCCGTGTAGTCCTAGGACTTCTAGATATGCCATTCATCTTAAAGCTTGAGACATCAGACCTACTTACTCAGTCTCATTAAAGACTGATATAGTTAAATAAGAATTATAAGAAATTATACTCCTCTCAGTATATCTCAGGAAAATTAAGAGGACATCGAAGGGAAGCTATGATGTCGGGGCGAGCATAATATACGTGTCTAATAAGTTTTTCAACGAGTAAAGGACTATTGGAACCCTTAACCTAAAAACATCTTTGTGTATTCAGCTGGCTCACGCAATGAGAGTTTAGTAAACCACGAAATCTGTTTATAAAACTGGTAACATGGCTTTGTGTCCTTTTGTTTACGACTTAAAAAATTGAATATATGTAGACCGCATCTACATAACCACCTATCTTTCACATAGAGTTGTTAGCCAGTCTAACTCTCAGCGATAACAAATTGTCAATGCTTCTTCTGGTAATTTACCTAAGGTAGAGTACGACTGGATGTAAGATCGTTCTAGCATATCCGCCACATATTTGGAACAAAAACTTGCTGCTTAAATCCCATGATCAGAATTCGTCCTCACAAACGTCGCAGTTGTCTAATCTTATCTTGCAATAAATAGATTTATCGAGAATGGTAGCATAATAAGCAAAATCTCAGGAGGAAAAAATACAGTTTATTGTTTTTATGCGAAATTACAGTGTCTTCGAAAAACATAAAAACCAAACACTTCATAATTCTTCCAATTATGTAGAAATAAAATTTGCTTTCTGTTCCTTTTCCTGTATTCCCCAACTGACTATTCTCCTGACGACCATAGCTCTTCAAATTTCTGCTACGTAATAATTCTTATTATCAGCTTAGCATCCAGTATGGTAGGTCTTTCGTAAACCATGATTTTTCCCAGTCTCTTGGCAGTATAGACTAAAGCAAAGTCATATAAAAACGGTATGCCTAGAGGTTCAGTAACTGCATACACTTTTGCTTTCATATTTCCAAAATAAACATCGCTATCATCAAGAGAAATGATGATGTAATGGAAAGACAATTCCCTTCCCAATTATCACAGGATCCATTGACAAGCTGCTTTCAAAATTAATTGTTGGTCTTTTACCATTGTCGGTACAAAACACTGCTGAAATATTCTGATAAAGACTCAATTTTTGCAACACAATTTCTTGAGCAGATTAACGGACTTTCTTGTAACAAAAGTGATGAGATTCCATCAATTATCTCTATCTGCTTCTTGATATACAAGAACAATCTTTCCGAACCATGCCCAGCCTTACTTACTAACGCTTTTCAAGCACTCCTAGCCTTGCAATGGGTAGATCTGTGATGTTCACATAATGTAAAAGTAAACACACTGCAATGCTTTCTTCGACATCTAAGAAGTTTCTCGATCCGTTTTGAATCATGGTTGTTTCATCGTCGTAAAATACCTGTAATAATATTCGATGAGATAAAGATTTTCCCAGCTATGCTAGGGTTAAGTCTAGTCTCAACTTAATCCTTTACCAATGTATTCTGTGGCTCAGGATGGAGTCTGACTAATCATCGTTCAACCGAACAGGTGCTGATTATGACACAACCGCCCATTTTCCGTCACTCAATTCAGCCACATCGAGACCACATGAAACGCTGACGGTTTTGTCCGGTTCTCCAAGATCCATTTTAGAATACTGACCACTATTACCCAGCTGTATTTCACACTTGGTTTGTTTCGAAGGAGATTTTCCTTTTCTATGATTCACAATCGAGTGTTTAACTCACCCCATAACAGTGCGTGCTACACTGGCGTTAATAATACAACGCACCATTACAAACAGATTAAGAAGAATGCATTGATCTTCATTGGTCAATGAAATAACGTAAGTTTGGTCACTCACTATGCTGAAATTAAATGCTAGAAATCCCTAATTCACTGGAAGGTTTGTTCACAAATTTGACGGTCAAAGCGTAAAATATTGGATTTCGAAGCCCTCTGAATACGCCGGGTCATGTGAGAATGGACGATACGGATGAAATAGATTTTCTTAATTATGTTTCTTCCGGACAATATGAGAGACCCCGTGAGCCCGTTTTGATAAAAGGATGTGGGGATGTAACAATGTGAGTCACCTTTTCGGAAAGTTCAGCATTTGTAGTAGTTTGTGAATAGCCCCAAAACTAAAGTTTCTTTTGCCTGGCCAGTAAAGCTTCATTGGTTTAGTCTGAATATTATTTACTTTAGTTCTAAAATTCCATTCACTCAGAATTCTCCTCACATCTGCAGTGGACATTTGTATTGCATGCTTGCTAGTGTCTATTTTCGAGATAATAATATTAATAAGTTGACTCTTAGTATGTATAGTTATAAATTTTCATGAAGCCTTACAAGTACAGTAATCGAATGACCCCTCCGTGTTTTCAGAGAGCTTCAATCAACAGGTGTAATTTTCCCCAAATTTTTATCAAACTATTCAGTTTTGAAAGTGTTGTCAATTTTCGATCTGAATTGCTTAGTGTCCTAACAGGATTACAGCAGTAAATAACTAACAGAAAAGCAGTACGTCGCGAAAGATGAATGGGGAGTTTTAAGTAGCAATTCAATTAACTTCACCACACCAACACCCTGAGCAAAGAGTTGTTTGTTCCTAAAATTCACAAGTTAGGAAGCCTATACGAATAAACTGATTGTATATTTATTCTGACCCAACACGTGATCTAATGAAATGTTCTCTGTAGCTGCTGCCACTGGTTTGAGCAGGACTTGACAGTAATCGGAGTTCTCCAATCCCCTCAACTTTACATTCTATCATTGAATACTTCTGACCGTTAGCATCACGCGATCAGATGTCGGTAAATGTGGAGACAATCTTCCCCAAAACTTGAATTACTATTCTTCTGTAAAACATTTTATGTATTTTTAATGTATTGGTCAAGCTGAAATTTTATTGTGTTTCTACACAGTTATAGTACGTTCTTTTTTGACCTGTTAATTTTTAATAGATTTCGCCAGTTGCAGGATAAAATTCAATTAAACATAAATTAGCTGCTCAGTTATTTTTCGAACTTATCCTAGTCATGTGTCAATTGTTAGTCACAGATTATGATGTGTTGTGGTCCTGTATTCTACTTATATACTCTTGTACGTCTGGATAATCAAGGTAGTTGTGACCTTTGTCTAGCTTCTGATGTTTTAAATAAAGCTCTAACAAATCACAAATTCACTCAGTCTTCATCTTTCAGCGGTCGCGTTATCAAAGTTAGTGAAGTCGCCATTGAAGTCATGGGCAAGAATGCAAATTTTACCAGTAGATCATAAATCGGTTACCTTGTAGTGGAACGAAGTTACTACTTGTCATAAAGTATTGAGTAAAATTACTAATCGAAAACTCCCAGAAACAAGAATTCTGAGTCGGTATCATACGAAATATCTATAATTTGATTCACCCGTTTTACCATGCTTGACTGATCTTATTAAAGAGATCTGTTTTCTACGAATTTCTTCTGGAAGTTGTATAGTCTCAAATACATACTTCTTTTCTCACAATGATTACCAAAAATATATTCGTTAGTAACGACAAAAATTTCGTTGAAGTAAAGAGGAACGAAGTAGGCAAAACATGAAAAATGTTATTCCTATTAAGGTTCTGATGATGTGAGAACGTAGTATTTGTAAATGTGCAGTCTTGAGAGTAAATGCGCTGAAAGATATCTTCGCTGAATCTTTTCTTGTCAAATGTCTCAACTGGCGTTTTTCATCTATAATCTCAGGGAATCGCGAACCTCTTTTCTAAATATCCTGTTAATCGTCTTGCCAGTATTTCTCACTAAACAAGACTCCAATTGAATCAAGTTACAAAAAATTCCATTTTCATGGAAATGAGAGCAAGGTAAGCCTCCAGTCAATCAGTATAGATGAACCACATCTAAGAAAGGGCATTTAGCGTAGTCTATGGAAATTAACGACTCTCTATTTATTTGCTAGGAGATAGTTAATTTTTGCTTGTCGTTAAGTCGGTTTGGATCTGACTACACTTTTCTGTAGTTTTTCAGCTTCTACTGCACCTAAAATAGACCCTTAATGAGCTTATCTACACAGGCAATAACAATTGTTACTGACTGTCAGTCTGAACGTAATCTTTCTCCATCTTGTTTTCTCTTTGAACTGTATCCTTCAATATTTCGTGTTCCTTTTATTTCATATTCTCCCTTCCATATCTTCAACGCAATATCGTTTCTTTTTCTGTGGCTCGTTCTCCAGTTTAAACAAGGTAAATTGAACCGAGATAGATGTGTGCCACCCAAGTAATTAAGTTCAGTAATGGTTGGAATAGCAGTATTGTGTCGTAAGTAACACTCGCTTTTAGTGATTTCGATTTACTTACTGACTATTACTCGTCATCTTCATTGTCTAAAGGGAAAACTTCATTGGGCTTTTACTTGAACAACTTATTCATCCAATCTGTTTATGTATTTGATGTGAAGCAACATATTTGATTTCAAGACTACCGATCTATTGTTCGATCTGTAGTCATCATTACAGTTAGTGTGAAGTAGGCATAGATTACCGATATCAGTAACTTCACTGTGTAAACATGTTTACATTTTGATGTTGACCATATCTCAACTTTATAGAGTAATTTGAATAAACGAGTGAAACGACCAATGCATCTAGCTGTTCTACACTTTGACATCTGAATCATATGATAAAGACGCTAGGTAATTAGTGAATGTGTAGATTTCAATAATTTACAAACACTGGAATTATTACTTTTCATTGTCATATGACTTCACTACATAACATCAGTCCATGAAGTCACTGTCAATTAAACTGAGCTGTCCAAAAGTGTAGGAAGCAAGAACAAAGATTCTAGCAGAATAGAATTAATTCATTTTATTTCGTTTGGTTATTGTCAGCTGCTTACAAGCTGTGTTTAAAATCGTAATTACAAAATGGTTTTAAATCACTTACACAACAGATGTTAGTTGGAAGTTGTTTTGAAAACTCATCAGTGTAGTATAGCAGGGGTGTAAATAAATTTAATAGACGGAATATTGTTAATATATACCTTATGTGGAAGAACATTATACAAAATTGTTTGTAACAAGAGTTTGAAGGGCTAAAAACAAGTGATTACATAATGAGTAAAACTCAGTTAATAGAATAAGATTACTAACCTAGAAGATAGTCGAAATGAAAAGACGTGATGGTGTAACTAAATGAAGTAAAGAATTGAAGAAATATTATTGAAGATACAGTGAAGGAACATTTGTCACTAAGGCAAGGAAAGGTTAATGGATATCCTTGGAACACAAGTCAGATTTTCGACGCCTGATGGCAACTGCTTCAGCAAACTTCGGAAAACTGAGACTTGACTGTCTATTAATCACCTTGAAAGATTGCAAGATATCGACCTGATGTCTTGCATCCAAGAAATGTTTGATAGTCACACTGTTTAAAGTCGTTCTTTCTCTTGTTCTAAGACTTTTTGGAACATGTTCAAAATAGGTGTAGACTGCCTGATTGTGGTCTGTGTGATTATTTTAACCAATGGTTAGAGACTTCGGATGGCACGGCTCAAAGTCTTTTGGAATAACAGGTGTATCCATTCTTTGTCTTCCTCACAATCCCGAACTTCTGAATTCCTTGCATCGTTTGATGCCAATCACTGCTGGTACTGCCACTACCTCTACTATTATAGGATTTGACTTGAAAATTTCCTCTTTGGTAAATTGAACTGATGTATATACGTACCAGGCTTTACATTGTAACTGGCTGATTTTACAGCATCACTGTTTGACCTGAAAGTTCTACAACTTTTAGAAATGTTTAAAATAATAAATTTCATCAAATCTCACAAATGACGTGAAGATTACGGTATACGAATAAGAATTTTCTTATGTAAGTTACAGGGAAATTTACAATTTTGTATACTGAAGTCGGTGTACTTAGAGTGGTATCAACTTCCTTTCGTTCTCACAATAATGCTGTTGGCCAACTTCCAATATGTGTAAAATTCAACGTGGTTTTTTGTGATAATTGAGCTGAACAACTTGGTTCTACAAGCGTATACAGCATCCCATTGTTTTTTTTTTTAGATTTTCAAAATAAGTAAGATAGTTATTGCCTGACAAGAATCAATTCATCAATAGTCACTAATACTGAGTCTTAACTTACCTTTTATTGCTCACAGGATATTTTATGTATATTTTTATTGAGCAAAATCAATGATTATTAATTAGTAGATAGGACTATCTTATATTTTCATCTGCGTAGCTTTCCAACATACACTTTTGTTGTCACTATTTTTGTTTGTGAAGCCACGTCCGCGTTTTTACTGTATATTTTCTATTGATATTACAATAAATCAGGTGTTTAAAATTAAAATTTACCTATATGATATAGTTTGTAATGTTAATCTGTTATTCGGTAGTTTATTCTTTTTAGTTAGCTTCAACAGAGATTCATTTATCCAAGTTGTAAGCAGCAAAATCTAGACATGGTTCATAACTTTCTTGATAAACCCATGTTAATTTACTTACTCATAACATTCACATATAAAATTATATAATGCATTTCACTTTCTTTAATTAAAATGTTAGCTTTGGTATGAACAATAAATTCAAGGAAGAATTCCCTAATGAATTACATGGTAAACTAGCACCTGAAGAATTTGAGGAAAGTATACGCAAAATAAATGAGCGCTTGGAGAATTCACTACCTAGTCATGTTAGATGGTTTATTTGTGGGTTATTGTGTTGTTGTTGTACAGCTGGCTGCTCACTATGGCCAGTAATTCATTTAAGCAGACGAACCAAAAGAGATCTACAAAAAATACTGGAAGCTGAAAATATTCGATTGTATTGTAATATTGGTTTACGTTTGTCTTTGGTCAAACAGCGGTCTTCCGAAACAACAACACTGATGGAATACGTATGTTTCCAAAGCTTTTTTTAATCGTGAATTATATATGATGTATTGTATTCCTGAAATAAACTTTGTTATGTCCTAGTGAAGATTAAATTACGGGTAACTTCTGAGAACTATTAATGGACTGATATTATATATATTGTATAAATATTCAGTAACTAGATTGTGTGTAGCTGTACTCCTTTTATTATAAGCTTTATTTTGATTTATAGACTATTATGATACGACTTATTATTCTTAAATTATACTCAGTTTATTGATTGCTGTCTCCCACGTTCACAGTCACTTTTTGGGTTGATCTTGTATAAATGTTATTTCCTATTTTATGGTATGATGCAGTCCGTTTGGCTGGTATATAAACCAAGTATGTTTGAAATAAATAATTCGCATAGTGGAAGCTGCTATTGGCGTTCTGAACTTAAGTGGAAGGGCTAGGAGGAAAAAGGACCAATAAAAAATCTAGGCTGTTCATACCGGTCGAACTTCATTGGTTTAGTACGTTACTAAGATTGTATGAGTCGTATTTCGATTGACGAATAAATTAGCCGGTCACAACAAACTTGATGTCAAAGTGTAAACAATAACATAGTTATTTAACGTGTAACAGATTCAAATAGACCACGTGCTAATAATTGAGTGAATAAATCTCAGTGTTCCTCGTATTTAAAATGTAGTTTGATCATCTAAAGTGTGACTTAAACTTTGCGTGTTAGGAAGAATTAATTAACATTATCTTAATTTATAGCATTACTCTAGTTGACTCTCGGTTTATATAACACTGATAGTGATATGAAATAACTTTCTCAATCACTCTACTTTTTTGATATTTCACTTGAATATGTTCATTTTTAACTTTTTCCATTAGGTTCTTCGAATAGATCAATTGCCAAAAGCGTGTATATATTTTCCTGATTGAACTTTTCACAAAATTGAGACAAAAAACGGGCATCATTATCATTTCTGAGGAATTTTTACTTTCATTCCAATTTCCATGAAAAATGTTCAGTAATTTTATTTTTGTAGTGATATATCTTCCTTATTTTCATGCCAAAATGTTGAGTTTTTCTTATCAATATTACTAGTCCTATGTTCAGCTGATTATCATAAACAATATCATATTGAACCGTTCGAATGTATACACGAATTCAATAACGCTATGTTTAAACTGTAGGTTTTAACTTACCTAGTAGATCTGAACAGTTTGTTGTGAAATATACTGTTCACTATCCATTTGGATATATATATATATATATATATATATATATATATATATATATATATATATATAATGTTGTTTCATTCTTCAATAGTTGTATTATTTCAATTTCATTATTTTTGTACATGTACCATTTATTTTTCTATCATTGTTATTATTACTCTCAATAGTATTTAATGATAGTAAATTTAATTTTTAACTCCTCTTTTCCCCTTGTTATATATGACCACTGGGATATTGTTATCTTTTTTTTTGAGGCAATACCAACATTTTTCACTTTCTCTAGTTTCTCCTACATTACTTAATTTGACTACTCTTCAATACATCACATGCATTTCTATGTGGCTTTGGATACGTTGTATACTGGTAAGTTTAGTTTTGAAGATGATAAAATTTAAGTGTCATTCATCCAAATACTGTTGAATAATATCCTAGCCGTATACTATTTAACCAAAGCATCATTTCTTAAGTGATTTATATTTCAGTTTTTCATCCTTAATCCAATCTGTTTATTTTTCTTTAGGAAAAAAGTTACGTTTAGTTTTGCATACTCCAATTGTTTGTAGTTTCGTGTAAAATTGTATTGGTTTACGTGTTTTCAATATTTATACACATGTAAACCACTTATCTTACTTTTTCTGTTATTTTTATGATATTATAACAAATTTTCATGAGTAACAGTTATGTTTATGATAGTAATGATATTTTAGAATTATTCACTTCCTTGTAAATAAACCCTGCTGTACATCAATTATATCAAAAGTATTATCTTAAATTCAGTAAATCTTTTTATTTCTTGCTGTAGGAGAATTGCTGTCAGCTCCCTGTTTTTACATCACTATTTGTTGAGTCGACGTATATGGTGGTAGTGGATAAATTACTTAGTCAAGCATATCTTTTAAGTTATCCTAATAGTAGTCATTCATTTAGTAGGAAGTGACTTCATTAACTAATAGAAATTTAGACTGCTGAATAATCTAGTAGAATGAACACAAAAAATTGGATTTTTGCTGCTGTACGGTCAAAATAATATTCTTCTTGGGTAGCTTTTCCTGTTCCCCTGCTGTACTTTGTGGATGAAAAACGTGCTGTTTAGAAATATAGAATATTCATAGATAATCATAGATACCTTTGGTGCATTGGTTGCGTATATTAGTCCCACAAAGTGAACAATACCGAGATTAGACTTGACCCTAGGTAAGGTTGGCAAATCATTTAATGAAGTCGCTAATCTTCTATTGAGAAAGTTGGGACGTACATTTCGTATGCCCAACCACTGCCTACCTCGACGGGTGATGTAGGAGTAAGTTGGAAGAAAGCTAGTGACGGACTAATCAAAATATAGCATCAGTCCATGAATTTATTGTAAACAGGTACATATTACCTGCTTGGGTTCCGTGTATTCATCATAACCACTGATTAAAGACATTGATGACAACATTGATCAGAATCAGTTACACTGGTTCAGACGTATTCACTGTCTTTACTTAGATCAAAAGCTACATAATTATCCATGATAAATTTCTAATTCATATTTTCTCGAGTCATACCCTCTATGGCTAATCTTTTATGTTGCCAATAGTACCATTTCTAATTATACTATTTCAACATCTCGCTTTGCTGACGTGATGTAGCAAATTTAACCGATTCACTTATGTGTCATGTTCTGTGTTGCATATGACCGAC
Source organism: Schistosoma haematobium (assembly GCF_000699445.3). Lineage (NCBI taxonomy): Eukaryota > Metazoa > Platyhelminthes > Trematoda > Strigeidida > Schistosomatidae > Schistosoma > Schistosoma haematobium. The sequence continues at coordinate 14,096,443 of NC_067199.1, read as the reverse complement.
AAACTGAATTTATCCTGTTGTTGGACTAGCTAATGTATGTACTTCACCCTTTTCTCAATTATCTTAGGTTAATTATATGAAGATCTAATTTTGCTAACTAATTTTCCACAAACAGACTCGTTTTTATCTTCTGATATTCCAGGGATTTCAATGAGAGACAAGTAGCTGAATAAACAATCGTATTCGTGCTGTCTAATGCAAGCTCTCCTATATAGTCTTGTCATCAAAATCAATCAGACTACCATTCATGATTGCTTTGAAATCTTACTGAAAATTGTCTAAGTTTTAGTTAGATTTCACTAAGAGTCATCTGAGTAGACTGGGATATATTTTCCGTGAGGGACAATTATCACAGTGTATTGATGAAACACTACGTAACAACACAAATAACTGTATGCAACAATAACAATGTTTGTGAGACACATCTGAGTAATATAAACGCTTAGCGATCATTACCTACTGCATATCGACTCTGAAAGCGAAGTATTTCGAATTTAAGCTTGATTACTGATTTAGCTAGTTACCTCATAAATTAGTTAGATTTAAAATCAGATAAAACATGCATATGTGCTTTATTCATTGTGATTAACTGTTTATGTTCGTGGTATTTTGATTCCATTATTTATCCTGGAATGTTGTTTTGATATTAAAAACACTTTTTAAAATATGGTTACAACACAAGTTTTTCACGCGTATTTCGCAGCTTAGATCAAAAATGTTTCTGTATAAGGATTACTGAGAATAAATGTTTATTGATATACAATCATTTGATTTGACTTTTCTGTCATAACATTCTACGGATCGATACCGTTTCAGACAAGTGCCTGTATATGAATTATAATTTTCACATCTTTTTGTAACTATCATATGAACGAACTTTGTAGCAACACAGAATGGTTGATTTTATGGTTATTTCTCGTGTAAAAGTTGCAATTCCCGTAAAGTATATCAAGATCATGAAATAAAGTGTGTTAACTGAGTATAGATTAGATTAAAGCATGTTCCATGCAGGATTGTGTAAGGCACTCTGATTGGTCATTTCGTAATCAATCAGTGCCAGCGGATACTTGGAAAAGACTCTAGAATATTATTGTGTAAAAATTATAAATATACTAATGTTTTTCTTATGGTGATTCCTATTTCCGTCCAACCTTGTTATTTGAAATATAATGACGTTCCTGTTCAACCGCGTTCTGATTTGAGGACTTGTCGAGTGAAGTATTGTCCAAGAAAACTAAGCGACAAGGGTAGGTGGGTCGTTATAAAAGAGTTCATAAATTGTCAAATTTGTAAATAAGTTATCTTCGTCTAGATGGAACTTTGATAACAAACATTCGGACTGCGTACTCGCGTAACCACTGTTATTACCCTCTATATTCTGAAGAGAAAAAACACAATTCAAGGGCAACCTAACTTTTATTTCACATAACTTCAAATGTCCTATTTTAATATCAATTCTATATGTCTTATCGCAAAAACCTTTTCGATGATGCTAAACTATACCACCGAGCCAATTGTGTATGTACGACCGCTTCATGATCACAGCTCATTTGCTAAAATAGGGTTAGGAGTTAGCACTACGAGTTAGAATAAATATTTTCACCAATAAACGACATCAGCTACAACGCAACGATCCTAAGATGCATATCCAAAGTCTTAGTCTGAGTATAATAAGTAATTCGTTATGCTTTAATGTTTCCTGTTTGGTTAAATGCTTTGAGATCTCAAGGTTGTTTAGGGGTATAGCTCAGCCTAACCACATTTCCCGTTTTATACGTTTGATTTTAATTTCTACCTTAAATTTACATTTGTTTATTCACCAAGCTAATTTTATTTAGTAGTTAATGTGACTACTTTTTCCTAGCTACTAGAAAATAATCGTAGTAGAATGCGTATCATTGAAGTGATTGTTCATTTATGTTAATAACTCATTGAATCTTGGTGCTTACCGGTTCTTAACAGCACCGTTTTTTGTTTGTTAAGTAAGATTGTATGTTAGAAGATTAAAATCATTGTAAACATTCTGGAAGCCAGGTAGAAACATGTGTCATATGGAAGAACAAGGGGATTCAGTTATCTGTCTTCGGTGTTTCACATCAGTCAATCTCCTGTATTTCTGTTTTAACTGCATCATTGATTATCTCCTAAAACAAATCAACAAGAAAATATATCCAGGTCGAACTTGGCTAAAATAATCAATGACCGAATCCACTGGAATTATGGGGAATAATTTAACAATATAAATTAAACTGTAGAGTAACAGAGCGTCTATCACATATCTCGATATCCTGTAGACAAAACGTTTTGAACATGAAGTAGGTGATACTTTGATCTTGTACGGTATAATAAATTATACTTACAGTTTTAAAAGATTTTGATGTCCGAATCTTGAGTGACTCAATTCCTGTTTCTAGCTGCGTTTCTTTAGCATGATTCGAAGTTTGTTATTGATCTTGGATAGTGGAGAAACACATTCGAGTTGAAGAACAAGGGTGAGTTATTAGTTTTATTGTTGTTCATATAAATGCTCCCTCACACGGTCCAGTTCAACCAAGTATTAAGCCTATTCCTCGAAAATTGATATGGAGAACAGACTACAAATCATACTGGTAATCAATAATCTGTTGGTCTAACCTGAAATTAAAAAATATAAGGACATCGAAATCAATAAACAAATTGACCTATTTATTATTCTGCAAAATGGAAAAAGAGATACTTATTCCGAGGTCATCACTTCAAAATTGATCTTGAATACTATAAGATTTTACCTCAATTCTACCTTTTATTATTATAACTTACAAAGCGGAACTAACATTCTAATATTGTTTGAATATGAAGATCGATTTTGTGCATCACTTGTTTGGGTAAAATAAACAAGACTTTTTTGATGATCACTTGAAAGAACGTAGTCTTCGTGGCTTACTAATTTGTTTGACTAATCTTTATTAATTAATGGAGGATTTGTTATCTGTCAGGAATTTTCACTGATATCACCATCAAAATAAGCCTTAGTTAACATTTGAAATTTTTCAAGCCGGAACATTATGTACTGTCGAATTATCCGAATGCTTACACTGTGTCCTACTCTACATCTTACATATTGGTAATAATTCCAGTCAACCAACTACAGTTTTATAGATCTAATTTTTATTAGGATCAATTGTAGATTAATTAGGTTTGGTCTTAAAAATGTAATGATAAGCAGTCTATATGCAATCATAATGAGAGTTCGTGTGGATAACTAGTTCTGTGGTGACTAAATTTTGCCAATGACTGCCAATCACTTTAAAACCTTGATCCAGGTAGGTTATGTGTCGTGCGTTTTCACTTCTGTATTATACTAAGAAAATACTGAGGTAATTAGTAATATCTTGTTACTGAATGGAATTCTTTTAGTAACTCAAAGTGTTTCCTCTCAGAGTTTAAAAACGCATCATTCAATACTAATTATTAGGCAGTATATATTGCTTTCTGAAAACACTTTAAATTTTATAAATAATTACTGTTTAGACCACTGGAAAGATTTACTGATTATTTATTTGAACATAACTATTGGCACAAATAGGCACCAAAATAGATATGCGCGACACAGATAAGAAAATGAAAGAGTGAATAGACAGATGAAGGAAAGTGAGTATACTCAAAAGCAAATAAGTGAATAAAAATAATGGAGCGAGAGTAGTGAATAATGAAAGAAACAGTTAGCTTATGAAAAATACAACCATGAAGAATTCTTTTAGTTATAGAAGTTCCTCTAATTTTTAGGAAGAAAGCAAAGGAGAACATGGTTGATAATAAATTTCTTAAAATACTTTAACATATCTTGATTATAGTACAAATCATGACTATTTTTAGACTGAACAGACTTCCACACAATGAACTTATTTAAATGATAGTTTTGTGCTATGCGCTAACAACCTTCGAGAAACCAGGACCAATAGAGTTTTATCATGTCGAAAGTAGAAGTTATACCGGACATCACTAGATGATCGTCATATAAAATCCTAAATTAATTCAAAGTGGAAATGATGACTACTGAATTCTAACTCAGTGGTCCGAAAGTATCCCTAAAATAGGTTGAAATACCTGATTAAACGTAGTGTAATATCATGAGCCGGTACTGCTAATGAATTTCAAACTAGAACCAAAGAGCTGTGCCTAGTGGATCCAATAAAATCTGTTACTCTGGAGTTAGATGATGGATGCTAGATTCTTTAATAGGAAACTCTTTGCTAGTGAACACTTATGAGCAGTTAACACCAGTTAAGACTTTGTAACAAAGTCATATGCAAAGTAGAGACAAGTGTAGATGTTTATTGACCGCAGTTGCTCAGTTAGACGATATTAACATCGAATAGTAACAGGGTTGAAACAACAAAATTGGTTGTTAAAACCAAACAGAAAAGTTAGTTAATAAAGAACAAATTAAATTTGAGCATGAAATAATAATAAAACTTAAAATTTAGAAAGGGGGTGAAGATCGAATACATCCGTGACACAAAGATCAGTATTGAATCATTTCAACTAAGGTTTTGAATAATAATACACATTTGTTTCACTAAACTCAACCAAAAAATTTGTATCTGATATGGTTCAATTCAATAGTCCATAATTTTCTGAAATGATGTCAGGTAGTGGTCCTTCCTCCTTTTTATTTATAACTTCCAACCATCCAATATTAAAAAGTTTAGTTAGACTTGTAAATTACATTAATAATCATGTCATCGAAGGCAAATTAAACAATGATAAAAGTAACAAGATGAATTTCAAATTCAGTTTTAATTACGAAAAGCCGTCAGAGAGAAAGATTAAAGATCATTGAGATTCCGTATCAACACAAACCACGTCGGTGGTGGGACAGATTATACCTACAAGAAAGTCACTCAGTTTCACGAACTGGCTGGAGTGGAGAATGAGAATCATTCGATTCTAACATATTATCACAAAGTTATCACGTTAGCTTCGTAATGTAAGTGTAGCAGGTCCCGTTCATACAGGGTTGTAAGTGTATAAGACAAAAGTCACGAAATGGCATGAAACAGGTGTCTAGAACTCATTCATTTTGAATCATTCTCCAGCCGAAGCCAAAATGAACAATCTCCATAAACGGCTATCTTCATAAAAATTGTTTTTCATTTATATCTAATTTCGAAAAAAATGATTTTCCTGTCTAGCTACAATCAAAACTAACCTCGCTATTCTAAAAATCCCAATTAGCGTTCAGTCTAAGTCCTTGTCTTCTCATTTAAGATTCAGATTATTTCAAACACGAAACTTGTATATGTTTCATATTAGGCATTGTAAAATAGTGCTGATGCATTTCTTACTATAGATTTTAGTGAGAAGTGTATTGGTCGTATTCTGCTTATTTCATCTCATTAATTATTATCATATTTTCTCATGCTTAAAATTAGTATTTATTTAACTACATATCAACATAATCCACGAGATACCGAGCAACTTAATCTAGTGGCCACATGGCAGCTTGATCGATAGAATTTGGTCAGCACTAAAAAAGGACATGAAATTCATGATATTGGTCACTACCCAGTGATCAATGATTTGTGAACAATCGTAAGAAGCGTACTGCCATGTTGAGTATTTTTAAAACAGAAGAGTGGATGAACTAAGTAAATTAGGTATGCAGCAAACATTTAGGTAAATTGGCAACTTATACATAAATTGAAATCATAAAACCAATTTTAATGATTAGTATATCTATGAGGTTTAAATAAATTCATTATCTTGTGCAATAATACAGAATATTGTAAACCCGAAAGCGTAGAATACATCATTAAGATTCTCACTATAAGGTTGTGGAGAATTTCATTAAACTCATGAACTCCTCAGTAGGGTGCATCCACGAGCCCAAGACCTTCGATCTCGCACACGAACCCTTAACCTATGGACCGTTGGGCCGGCATCCAACGTTTTCAACACTAAACCTCAATTAGTCCACGACACTGAGCGACTATCTTCGATTGTCTTCAGTAGGCCTAACACCTGACAAAGATTAGATTTACCGGTCACGGTTCCTCACAAGAACTCTTGGTTCAATTTGTGTGTGCGGGGATGCTGACGTACGCTGATGATGAGTTCCATACTGGAACGAGATGGCCGTTCAATACTTTCAGGTTTTCAATGGTGGTCCAACTTAAATGGGTTCATGATTTAAATGAAATTCAGAAATCTCCACAACCCCATGATGAATTTACTGCCGTTACTCCCTGTTTAGTTCCATGAATATACATATGTAATTAACTCATTTATAGTAGGGATTTTCCTCAGTTCATTACAACCTAGCATTTATTCGTTAAAATATGGATCTCCCCATTAAGATAAACGTCTCGCAAATATACAGCAATAAATAACCTGATTGGGAATAATACAATATCTAAATGTAACTGAATTGTTACACTAACCGAATAATTTTCAGATTAAGTAGTTTCCAGTGTATGAATCTAGCATCTAGCTTCATAGACATCTTAATTTTGTTTCGGGAGAATAGTGCTGCTATAAACCATAAATAAGTAGTTGAAGAAGTTACACGAAATTTTAGTTATGAAGTGCAATGTTAAATTGGAAGTTTCACTTGAAAATTTTTCAAATGATATTCAAAATAAAGCTTTATCCGATACTACTAGGAAGTATTTTGAAGAAATAAGTATGGATTGGTGGTTTCTAATTCCACATAACTAGCCATGACTTTATGATAATACATAATAAAGTAAACACTACTTCAAAATTTCTGTAGAAAACAATGTATAATCTGGAAACCAATACAACACATAAAACTTATCAAAATCTTTGTTTCGAAAATGATTAATACACCGTCCAAAAATAAGCTTTATGTTGCCACTAGCTCCGAGTAGACCAACAGTATTAGAAATTATCCATGAAATACACATATCTTCAATTCATATAAAGGATGGAGTATGAAATGTCACACTGGAAAGTTTTATGTCTAATCCCAATGTGGTCAAATTAATGTTTACTCGATGTGAAACTACGTTTCATACTGATATATACTTTTACAAAAACAAAAAAATTTTAATATTTATGCGATTGTACAGCTTGATAATAAATTCGTTGAAAAGAGATCCTTTCGCTGAACTTCGTGTTTTAATTTTAATGTTTAAATGGGAATTATCTGTCAGTTGATATATACTGCTCCAATACTCTCTATAATAAAAGTAAACGAATAAATTACCAATTAAGGCATTGTTCTTCATCTAAATAAGAACTCATTTGTTTCATCATGTGGTACTGCCTAGATGGACTCTTTTTTAACCCAACTTATAGCCAATTGAGGTACTAATGTGTCCATTCGGAATTTATTCGCTGGTGCTGCAATACAAACTCAGCAATAATAACTAGTTGACTTCGGTTAATGGTGGTCCTGTGAAACACGTTAGCACAGAAAAGCTTTATACATATATATCATGACCATTAGACAGAATTTTCAAGTGTAGTTTTTCTTTGTTTAGGAAATTGACCAAGCACCAAAAGATATATAGAACTAAATAGTATAGCAAAAGTGGACAATATCTCGGTCTACGAAAAATAAGTTGTCATGCATTTCTTTCGTGTTAGTGCTAGATAATTCGGTCTATTTATCAGATCACATTACCTTGGGGTTGCCGTCTCAGAAGATTAATTCCCTAAATGATACGGATAACTATATAGTAGCAGACGTCAAACGAAACGTGCGTCTTGGATTCCACTGCTAGCCACCAACTATCTCTGCTTATAATACTAAGACTGAAGTTACGTCGCTGACTAATAGATCTCACCAACTACATGAAGTGGTCTCCATGTCCAGTTACTTCTCTCCTTGTCTTTAAAAGTAATAACTATGGGTGCAAAATGTGAATTAAACATTTCCACACTTTTTCTCCCCATTAATTAATTAAATAATGTAACTCACTCACCAAGTACATGTTTATATACTCGGCTTTGTGTCAGACAGTGTGAGAACTAGTGACATTATCTGGTTACTTATAGTGAAGTATGTAGAGCGATAGCTAGAATCCGCAACTACGTCTGTAGCAAGATGATCTAGATGTTGGATCAGTAATCACTGTCATAATTTAAAAATCTTTGCCATTTTTAAACTTTTCCAGCTCATAAGACTGTATTGCATTTGGACTTCAGATTACTTAAAGAATCTCATTACATAAAAGCAATCACAGAATAAAAGAGGTGTACTGTTAACAACAGCCAGAGTGCTTTTTTATTAACATTATATACATACTGACAATAATTACCATGCTAAAAGAAAATAATAGGATTGAATATGGATTTTTATGTAGTACATATATATAAATGAGAAATCTGAGGTAGTAAGAAATCGAAAATGCTGGTCATAAACAAGGAATAAAAACATCTCTATAAATTTGCGTGAAAGTAAAAAGAAGCATAGTCATATATTATAGACAAAATATCTTTTTCAATCAATAAAAAGTCTACTTGGTTGAGATATTTGATAATGCTTAGGTCCAACGCGTTTAAGAGTAACCGTTAGACGGCGAGAATCTGGTGAAGAAGAGTCAGAGAACAGAAGATCAGGGTGCCAAATGTCCTTTGTATCTGAAGTTCGAGACTGCCATGAATTATGAGCGTAGGAAACTGAGGGGATATGAGATGAATTTGAGAGGAAATCATTTTTAATTTTACGTGGTGAATCACGAGCATACAATTCGAAAATACTAGATTGAGTTTCTGGTTGCAGAAGTGGAGGTGGAGGTGTACGGACGACTTCTGGTAAATATGCATTAAAGTTTTTATCATTATTATTATTGATACTATAGTTTTGAAGTGAATTTTTCTCGGATTTCTGCCGGTGGTCTTGGTTGTTTATTTTAGTGTTAAGTATTGGATCCGAAACTAGAGTACATTCAGCATCATATGCTGGCAAAGAGTAATCATGATCTATAAGAATATGTTCAGCTGACATTAAAGAACTTTTTTTGTCATTTGTAATGGACTTATTATAAAGACTGAAAGGGATTATGGGTGTGTTAGAAATATGATAATCACATGAGGAATCAGTATCTAAATTGGGTTCAGTGAGTTCAGAATCAATCGAAATGAGTTCACTTCTATCATCTGCTTCAGCTGTGGAATATATGGAGGGAGGACCCACATCATGAGAACTATCTGACAAAGTAAATGATGACGTTGTATGAAGTTTCGAAGGACTGGTTAGTAATGGGGGTATCAGCTCCTCAGAAAAAGACTCAATATCCGTACATTGGTCCGGCATTGCATAACACTGTGTTCCCGAAGCCGCAACATATTTATTCCCCACAAAAGATAACCCTAATTGTGGGTTGTACTTAGTATAAAAACTTTTAGAATCGTCATTTGCATCTTTAACATCATGGCCGTTGTTATTTTGTGACTTGTCATTCAAAAGTTCATCTTTATTTCCACACTTTATTGACCTTGTTTTAGATCTCACCGTATTTTTAAATGAAACATACTCTACAGAATCTGGATAACTTGGCGGTTTACGTTGCCTTTGTTTGGATACCGGAGTGAGCAAACTGGCCTCGGCTATCAAACGAGCATCATAATTTGTTAAACGTCTTCGACAGTGTTCAGAAGTAGTAGATTGATTAAATATATAATTAGTAGTTAGTGGGCTTTTTAAATCACTACTACACTTTGTTTCATGCATAAGTCGTCCCAAAATAGGTTCCACATTCTTTGTTAGTTCATTTTCAGCTGAAATAGCATAACAGATTTCGATTCAATCAATAAATATGGTAAAATTGGTGAAAACTACTTTCGAAAAAATGTTTTTCTTCCTAAAAAAAACTCAGTACCATTATAAACAATTTGCTTTCCTACATTCCCCATGAAATGCTGAACGTTACAGCTTAGTTGGATACTTACGAACATAAAATTATTGGATTACCTTAAATATCATAAAACAATTTGAGTAAAACACAAAACCTTTAATCCACATACAAGAATGAACATCCCTAGAAAGTATTTGGTGTTCCAAGTAAATATTTTTACAAAGAATCCTTGAAAATGGGATACTTGGTCAATCACCACTAACATAAGCACTCCAAAACTGAATATACATTCGCCTACGTGTACAGACCAAATCGCAACTCTACGGATCATTGTGGAACAATCAGTTGAATGGAATTCATCACTCTACATCAACTTCATTGACTATGAGAAAGCAGTTGATAGCGTGGACAGAACAACATTATGGAAACTTCTTCGACACTACGGCGTGCCTCAGAAGATAGTCACTATCATACAGAATTCCTATGATGGATTACACTGCAAAATCGTGCATAGAGGGCAGTTGACAAAGTCGTTCGAAGTAAAGACCGGTGTTAGGCAAGGTTGCTTACTCTCACCCTTTCTCTTTCTCCTGGCGATCGACTGGATCATGAAGACGTCAACATCTGAAGGAAAGCGCGGGATACAATGGACATCTAAGATGCAGTTGGATGATCTAGACTTCGCAGATGATCTGGCCCTTCTATCCCAAACGCAACAACAGATGCAGGAGAAGACGAACAGTGTGGCAGCAGCCTCAGCAGCAGTAGGTCTCAATATACACAAAGGAAAAGCAGGATTCTCCGATACAACACAGAATGCACCAATCCAATCACAATTGACGGAGAAGATTTGGAAGATGTAAAATCTTTTACATATCTGTGCAGTATCATTGATGAACAGGGTGGATCTGATGCTGATGTGAAGGCGCGGATCGGCAAAGCAAGAGCAGCATATTTACAACTGAAGAACATCTGTTACTCAAAGCAACTGTCAACCAACACCAAGGTCAGGATTTTCAACGCAAATGTCAAGACAGTTCTACTGTATGGGGCAGAAACCTGGAGAACTACGAAAGCCATCATCCAGAAAATACAGGTGTTTATTAACAGTTGTCTACGCAAAATACTTCGGATCCATTGGCCGGACACTATTAGCAACAACGTACTGTGGGAGAGAACAAACCAGATCCCAGCGGAGGAAGAAATCAGGAAGAAGCGCTGGAAGTGGATAGGACACACATTGAGGAAAGCACCCAACTGCGTCACAAGACAAGCCCTCACATGGAATCCTGAAGGTCAAAGGAAAAGAGGAAGACCAAAGAACACATTACGCCGAGAAATGGAAATAGACATGAGAAAAATGAACAAGAATTGGAGGGAACTAGAAAAGAAGGCCCAGGACAGAGTGAGTTGGAGAATGCTGGTCTGCGGCCTATGCTGCATTGGGAGTAACAGGCGTAAGTAGGTACGCTTCACTGTTTGTCTAAAGTAGATTTATTATCGGTGTTCAGTACTAGTTCTTTAAGAAGTTTATTAAAGCTGTTTTAGTGATTATCAACCACCTGAATCAAATTTAACTTGTAAACAAATGAGATTTTGACCTAAAATCTCGGGAAATTTACGTAAGGGATTAGGTAACCAGTTAGTAGCTAATCATGAAAATAGATAGTCAGTAACTAACGATCATTCTAGGTTTAAAGTATAAATTCAGCTCAGATTTACTGAGAAAATATTTCTACGAAACTCAATTTTCAAAACAATGACACTAAAAAGCATCATTAACAAACTATAGGACTAAAAAATTACACGACTGATTTTTTTAACATATTTCTAGCATTAAAAGGTATCTAAGATTAGTCATCTACGTCAATAAAAAACGTGATTCAGCAACGCATTTGTTCAATTTGCCATACTTTGAAACACATCTGAAAATATGAATGTATATAAATTTCTGCTTAACACACCTGTAATTCGTAATGGACTGATGATTGGTATAGAAGACTCAGCACTAATACTACATGGTTTTCGTTTCATATTCCGATTGTCAGTGCACTTTTGAACTAGTGATTCAAGATAGTAAGATGATTTAAGATCAGGTGTAACAACAATCGTTTCACTGAGTGAATTGTTTGGTGAAGTCGATGACATCCGATCCAAATCTGGTGGTAATGGACTATTGGAGCCACTACTGTCATTGTTAACACTCCGCCCTAATCCACTACTTGTCCCATCGGATTCCTGCCATGATATACCATCACAAACTATACTGTGATCAGACAGGTTACCGATATTTCTTCTCGAAGTAAAATTGTCCTTTGCTTGAGCGTCAGACAATATTTGTCGGCTTTTTACGGCAGCGACAGATTTCATTAGGTTTTTTTTACCAATGGCGTGGGGATTTGATTTTGACTTGTTTCTTTTTAAAGAGGGAATGATATTTGAAATTGTCATTCTTAATTTACACTTTTTGTAAGAAGACTTGATTTTTGGCTTTCTGTTTTCTTGACTGTTCACACCAAAGGATCTGTTTATAGAAGCTACTTTTGCAGCAAATAATCGAGCTTTAACGCGGTTTAGACGAGATCCAGTATGGCGTAAGGCGTAGGCATTAGGTAATGCTTTACAAGCTAAACCAGTGGAAGATCCCTTTTCGAGGAAAAAATCCAAAGATAATTGCTTAGCATTTTGTGCATCATTACATGCAGACAGAGTATTATCTAAAAAAAAATCAAAGTATGTACAAAAGATAAATAAATAAAGTCTTAATCTCACTGGTAACTTGTTTAAATATCCCAGAGAACCATTAAGACGAAAATGCATTTTAAACATTTAACGAAACTGTAGACCTAATTTGACATCTAAAATGTCACTCCCTTATTCATAAAAAGAGTGAATCCAAATATTGAACAGTAAAGTTACTGAGTAGGGAGGATCATCTGTATTTTTTCATGAACTTAGTTTTCTTTCATGCATATAATGAACAAAGTGAATTGACAGAATCGTAGAATCCTTACGTTTGATGTCTTTGAGAATTACGGCAAAATGTCATAAGGATTGTGAAGAAGAGCGAGAAACTGAAGCTTCAGTGATATTTAATATAATATAAACACTAGTTACTTGCATGAAAAAGTTTACATATCACAAATAAACTGCAAAGCTAAATAAAATAGAATTTATCGAGACAAATGGCGTTATAGATTTATTTTGCTGTTTGACACACTTGAATAACGACGTTATTGCATCTAAGAGAGATAAAGTTCTATATATCATCGATTATTTCTCACAATGATCGAATATACTTTCAGCTTTTAGTTAGCAAAAAAACTTTAAAGAAATGAGATTACACACTTAGGAGTGAAGATTGACAAAGTTTTGTTGAATGAAGACATTAGCAAACTAACTATTTAAAAACCATAAGTAACAACGCCGGAATGTTTGGGACGAAATTCTTCCCCTCTAAATGGAAATATCGTTTTATAACTGATCTCTGTCTATACCGAGTTTGGTCGTAGCGATGAAAGCGATTGGATGTGTTTTTGTTATTTTCATTTATCTTCAAAGTCTTGTCAGTCCGGATGATTTAGTGATTGACGAAATTTTGGAACAGGTTCTAAAACGTGGCTTGGCTTTTAGTAAGTGATGAATCCTGTTTCATACTCTTATCTCGATTCATTTTCTATTAATTTAGTCAACTTCGTTTTTCTTATGTGGTGTAGTGACTTAGACTGATGCACATTTTAGGTAGGTACTACATTGATTATGGCTAACTGATGGAATAAACATTACTGTTCACTATACACAATAAACACATAAACATAAATTTGTTATTTTGTATACGCATTGGAAGTGAATATAAGCAAAATCAAAAGAATACAAGTTAATATGTTCAACAATGAAGATGTCGTTTCGCGATATCTTTGGCAAGTTAATAATATATCAAATAAGGATGATAAGCGATAATTTACTAGAACTAACACCTTTATACAGATATTCTGAAACAAACCTACCTGGTAATAAGTTCATCTTATCAAGAAGAACATGACTACGAGCATTAGGATTGTAACGGGCATTGTGATACGACGCTATATTTCTGGTATAGTTTTCTTGACCATTCACAATATTTGGAATCAGTTTTTGATTGGAAACAGTGGCATTGTCAATCGTTTGTGTAAATTTACTAAAATAACCGCGCCCCAATAACTCGCAGGTAAAACACTCACAAGCTCTATTATTTGTATCAAAAAAGTGAGTACCATAATAGATAAAAATTTCATCACCACATTTTATATCCGTTTTTGCTTCCAAACTCATACGAGCGTCAATATCACAGTTAATTGTGAACTAAATTCAATCAGAAAAAAAGATTGTAGGATAAGGTGATTTGCAAGAACGATTTGTTTCATAAAACCAACGGAATTTTAAGCCTTGGTGATAAAAGCCTACACTTAATAAAGTATGCTGAGTTAATGTTACTCAAAAAGTATCCAACATTATTACTTTTGAAAGAGAACTAAATACTTGGAGATTAATCACTTAAAAAACCATTAATCATTCCTAATACATTCTCCGAGGTTCAAAATGAGTTAAAAGTCGTGGAAAGACATCCATATTTGTGCTAACAATCAAGCACTGGCATGGAATCTAAAAATCTCATTTACCATTCTAAACAATCTTTTGCAGACTAGCAACGACTATATAGAGAAGTCACACTAACTAAATGTTTTATAAAATTAATCAGCGGAAATCGAATCTCATTATCGTTGAATTATCTTAATGACGCGACAAACACAGCCAGTGATCTAACTCTAATAAACAAAAATGTAATATATGAAAGAAAACGTCAACAGAATTGTTTAAGAACAATCACAATGGTACATATTCCTTTTTATCTTGCAATCTTAAAACTATCACATAATATCTACTCTTCTTTGTATTGGTTAATCTGCGTTTTTTTTTCATTTGATTGATGACTTTCGCTCTTTTATCTAGACATCTCCAAACTTGAACAATGAAGGTCTGTTACTGAGTTAGACCTAACAGGAAGATTGGAACCTAGTAAGAATCAGTCAGTCAGTCAGTCAGTAACAACGTAAGAATATGGTTGCTTAGGAAGATATAAACTTGAGATGCATCTAATATATCGAACAAAACGTTACCTCACAATTTGGATGACAATCATGATTAACGTAGGCAGCGGGACCCAACCACAACTGAGAGCAATTTTTCCTAGAAGAATACATAACCGAAAAATCATTTTTGTGATGCTTCAGAAATGCAGCTTCTTCGTGATGTTTAAGTTCAGCAATACATCCCACCAAGGTACTGATACGTGATCCTTTAGCCCTAGAAACTTATTTATGAGGATTCCTTTGGTTTACCAATCTCTTGTTGCGAAAATTGCAGCACCCATATGGTTTTCCGATGCATAGCGCCAACATGGTCGAATTTCGATGCCAGAACGATCATCAAACAATAAAAGATAACGATTGACCTATGAATAAATCAAGGCTACGAAACACGTACATGCTCTTTGAACCGAGGATCAACACTCCAAGGACGTTTTACAATATTTGGATCGGCTATCAACTGATTATAGGCAGCATCATAACATTTATGCTTCTGAAAGTTGCATATAATATCACGAAACTTCATTTTAATTCTATCTGGAATTCTTAGCTTCATGCTATAAAAGAGAATATGTTACTTGCAAAAACATACTCAGTCATTTTATGGGTAGTGAATCCAAGATAAGGGTCAACGGTGAGGGCGGAAGCAAGATCATCAGCTTCAGCCAACTCCTTCCAAGTCATCTGATGGCTCCCTGTGACATTCGGAATAGGGTTCTTTTTCGCAAAATTCACATCAGGTGATAAATTAGGTCCCCGTACCCTCATTATGAGATATTACAAAAGAAAATAAGTTTCCTCAGCACATAGAGGCAAACCAGCTCCTGAGGTAAGTAATTTCATTGAAGTTTTCTTTTCCATTACAGAGCATGACGTCTGAAAAAGGAATAAAAAGAAAATAAATAAGTGATGTACTAATAGTGTTACAGTTGAGCAGTTAAAAATGTATTCATAACTAATGAGAGTTTAGGCTGTTTATTTCCCACAGATTTGTTGAATAGGATTGGTTAGATGCCGAGTGGTTACAAAAGTCAGAACGTTTGGAAATTTTTAACTAAGCTTATTCCTATGGGATTATCATACAAGGGTACCTATTCTTTTCTAGAAAATCTCTGTAATTTCACCTGAACACTAAACTTACGCTATATTTAGCTCAAAATACAAGCTGAGACTATTATTTAAGAAGACTATCGAAATTGAGGCATAAGAATTCGGTACTGCCACCTGTCTCAAGCCATTTATAGCTTTCTCAAGCCTACCGAGAATTAGAAAGCTGATGTTATTTAATTTAATTTTTTGGTTAACAATTGACAACTAACGTCAAGTTATAGGCCAGTTAGAATAGTGTGTATTTGCCTTAGTCAACTGGAAAGTAAATGACTAACCCACCTTCTTGTGAAGGTGCCGACTTCACAAGCACATTTCGCTCAATTGACCTAAACTATGTAATGTTTCCTATTGACAATAACTATCAAAATATAGATTTCCAAGGTACACTTTTAAAGTAATTCTAACTGGAATACGCCTTATGAGTACCTTTTTAAGAGAAACTTTGATGTGAAGCTTAAATCCCTTCAGACAGTTAAGCAAAGGTTTCTGTACTATTATATTGTGAATAAGACATGGTGTAAAAGCGAAGTCCCATGAAACATTTACTCCCGAAGTGGATTTGATTTTGAACAAACCTTAGTGGGATTTCTTCCGCCTTTAATATTCAAATCAAGCTTAACAAAACCACGCTTTTCTGAGTAAACTGGATGAGATACAGTTTGTTGTCATTTAGACTGGTTAAAGAAATCTTACTAGAATTACCTTTAGATCACTACTCCATGAGATTTTCAAGTGTTCTGGACACAAACAACGCTAGAACAGCATGAATGTAGCAGAGGTGACAACATACTCGAAATAATGGATAAAATTAAAACTAAAGTAGATTCGTGCATTACATTATCAACAAATCTGGCTGAAAAACATAATCTCCCTATTTTGGGGTACTTTGGGTAAATTCCGTGGTTTTCCAAAAAGTCATAAGAAATATGGCAGTTTTCCCAAAACCCGAGGAAATGTTGAGGTTTTTGTGCCATTTTCCCAAAGTTGTTTATAGCGTTTCCCCAAAACAGACAAAATTTTCCTCCAAAATAAGGAGTTAGGGAACTATCGTGTTACGAGACTAAACTTAAAGATAAAAGCGTTTTTAAGAAATTAACCACGCTTCCTGTGCTTCATGAAATAATACTCATGACAGAGTGCAGCAGTATTCATAAGCGAGACGTACAAATAGTACAGAATTTATTTGAAACAAACCCAAACAAAGCGCCCCACAAGTGTTTAATGCCCAAGTCCTACATAATATATTCAATGCTTCAAATCACTTCTGATCGTTACAGACATTGCTAGGCACAGAAATTAGTGAATGGAAACCAGAAAAAACAATTCTTTCACTAAACGCGTGTGAGCTGCTAGGTTAACTGTTTGAGAATCCATCAAGTGTTCTCTAGAAATGCTCCTAGGACGTTGCTTGGATCGATGTTACTCTGATTATGGGTAACTTCTTTCCAGACACTTACTATCATTATAGCAAGACTTCAAACCATATGTACATTCAGAATGCCAGGAGGCTTTTCACACTTCTTAAATACATGCATTAATTTCAAGTCTATTTGGGAATATGGACTTTATAACAAGAAATTCACCCTAAATTTGGTCATATGCCACAAATATCTTCGATGTGGTCCGGATCAGCATACAAATTACTGTGTAGCGATAAATAAATCCCCAAAATAAATAGCTCTGTAAGTTTTCGACATTGGATGCTGACCAGATTAGTTTTAGTGGAATCACCTAGCTGAAGGCGCTCGGTCATGCATCCGCACCAGATCACGTGTTGAAACGCCGTGCTCAACATCTACTGCAATCGCTAGCCAGATTAGATCAGATAATTCCGATATATTGGCACTCGTCAAATACAACTTCTGATCTCCTCGATTCTGTCTTTTGATTTCTCTTGGTGGGTACGAGTTATATTAGAGGGTGTTACTGGTAAAAGCGTTGTCAAACACTGAATACCTGTGCCATCTTCATTGGTGAGCCTAACGTGATCTAGTACACCAAATCCCAAACTGTGTGTTCCTTTTTGGGATACTATATATCATTGCCTTATCTTAATATTTTATACATTGTGATATTTTTTCTCGTGTTTTTCGATATATATATTTTTCCCTCCTTCATTCTCGTACTTCATATTTCATTATGACTGAACAGACACCCAAAGTACTTAAGCTCAAGACTATATCCGCGCCTTCATTTCAACTGATGCCCTTCTGGCCAAACAACATCGAGGCCTGGTTTTGCTATGTAGAAGCCGACTTTTCTGAGCACGGCGTGATCGACACACGTGTACAATTCCTCGCAGTAATCAAGGCACTACCGTGCGAATTCAACAGGTACGTAACACCTAGTATGTTTACTAGTGATGTTTCTGAACCTGATGAAACGCTGAAACGTTCTATTCTTAAGCGCGGAGACCTAATTGATAGACAAAGGTTAGACCAACTCCTCAATAACATCGACCTGCAACGCGGTTCTGCGACGGACATGTTGCAAAGGATGAGAGAGGTTATCGGCTAAAGAACTTTCAATGGAGGCCTATTTAAACAACTTTTCTTTTCGAAACTTCCGCAACAGGTGCAAGCTGTGCTTGTCTCGTTCCACAACAACGCCTTAGACGAGCTAGCTGCATCTGCCGACCGCATTTTAGAAATCACAAAATCTTCTAATACCGAGGTATTTTCAGTCAAGGAAAAGCCCCAAACAACCCAGAATGACATAACAGAGTTATTTCATACACTTACGCGTTATCTTAATTTTCGTAACGACCGTAAGCGATCACACACCCCACGTAGAAGCACTTCACGTAAGCGATCTGTCTCTAGACCACGAGAGACGGATAATCCCGACTGGTGCTGGTATCACAACCAGTATGGAAAGTCTTCCAGAAATTGCAGAAAACCCTGCAATTTTCCCAACACGAAACCGACTGACTCGAAAAACAACTCGGGAAACTTCCAAGCCGGCACGTGTTAACGGCAACCGTAGCCGGCGAACATAGCCGGCTGTTGTACGTCACAGATGTGACAACGAGAGTTCGCTACCTCGTCGACACTGGCGCAGAAGTTAGCGTTCTCACAGCAAATCTTAACGACCGGCTTAATGAATCGGCTCTAAACTTACAGGTGGCAAACGGAAAACCTATCGCTACGTATGGCAAAAGGTACGTTTACCTTAACGCATACGATAGACCCACTTTATCAACGACTACTCGATATGTATCCTGGGATACACCAAACGCAACCGAAATTACCATGTGTAACCAGCAGCGTTACACATCACATCAAGACTACAGGATCACCTGTGTTCTCTCAAGCACGACGACTAGCCCTCGAAAAGCTAAGGTCGGTGAAAAACGAGTTCGACCACATGATAGACTTAGGAATCATACGACCGTCAAATAGCCCATATGCATCTACGTTGAACATGGTCCCAAAAAAGGACAGCAACGATTGGCGTCCAACTGGTGACTATCGGCGATTGAATGCGAAAACCATTCCCGATCGTCACCCGTTGCCTCACATTCACAATTTGACAGCCACCTTGAAAGATTCAACTGTCTCTTCGAAAATCGACTTGGTTGAAGCTTATAACCAAATTCCCATGACCACTGACGACATTCCGAAAACGGCCATCATAATTCCTTTCGGACTTTACGGATTTTTGCGAATGTCCTTCGGTTTAAGAAACGCTGAACAAACCTTCCAAAGGTTTATAGACGACGTTTGTCGAGGTCTCAATTTCGTACATGCATATGTTGACGACTGTCTAATGATAAGTCCGGATAGAAAATTGCATCTCAAGTATCTGGATCTTGTTTTCGATCGACTACAAAAACATGGCATTACTGTAAACATTCAGAAATGTCAAATCGGAACCAACTCATGAGACTTTCTAGGACACACTACCGATGTTCAAAAAATTCGACTCCTTATAACCAAAGTGGCGGCCATTCTGGACTACCCAGAACCGACCACAATCAAGCAATTACGAGTGTTTGACGGCCTTGTAAGTTTCTATAGACGATTTGTACCTAAATGCGCATTACTTATGAAACCTCTTACCGACCAACTTCGTGGAAATGCGAAATCCATCAATTTGGACGGCACCGCGCGAAAAGCATTCTTCATAGTTAAGGAACTTATCGCTAAAGCAACAATGCTTGCCCATCAGGACACCGAAGCACCCATTAGCAACGCAGTAGACGCATCCGACTCAGCAATCGGAGGAGTTTTACAACAATGGGTTAACAACTCCTAGCAACCTTTGGCATTTTTCTCTAGACGGTTGCTAGACACCGAATCGAGGTACAAAACATTCGGTAGAGAACTCCTAGCTATGTATTGTGCTGCACGGCATTTTCAACATTACGTCGAAGGCCGTGAATTCACCCTTTTTACTGACCATAAACCTCTTACTTTCTCGTTAGGCTCCTCCTCAACTGAGTACTCACCTCGTGAGTCTCGACAACTGGACTACATTTCGCAATTTACTTCACACATCCAACACATTTCTGGAGCAAACAATGTAGTTGCAGACGCCTTGTCTCGAATAACTTCCTTGAACAGTTTCCAAGGAATTGACCTTATGAAACTCGCCCAGCTTCAAAAAGAAGACACTGATCTTCAGCAAGAGTTATCGTCTACAACCCTCAAGCTATGCTTCGAACACATGGGAACAGTTGAGGAAACCTTACTTTGTGACACATCTACAGGTGGGGATCGCCCAATCGTGCAGAAATATTATCGACGCAACGTCTTAACTACGTTGCACAAACTTTCTCATCCAGGTGTTCGTGCAACCATCAAACTTATAGCAGAACGGTATTGCTGGCCTGGCATGAAAAAAGACGTGAGGGAGTGGGCACGCTACCGCGTAACCATCGACGACTTTTCGAATTAGCATACGAAGGATCTTTCAAAGTTCTTCAACACGAATGTAAGTACTATATGGTCGATAAGAACGGAACCAACGATAGCATCAGCATCGGTCGCCTCAAAGCAGCGTATTTAGAAGGAAACCCCATCTACGTCGATTTTCCCTCGGTATAATCGCACGACACGGCTCCGAAAATTATAATACGTCATCCAACAACCTCACACACGATGATACTTCGACAGTATCTGAAAATAAACTTAAAACAACGCGTTCTGGAAGAAGAGTAAGATTTCTAGAACATTTCGACGATTATTGCTAGTAAGATATTAGTTGACATTTTATATCACCTCAATTTTTCTTTGCACTATATGTAATATAAAAAAACTAATATTATTATGCTTATGTATTTATATTTACATTTCAAAAAACAACACAAAAAACATTTTGTAAAAGTCCTTTTTAACGCTATTACGTGTGAATGAGTTTATTTTCCTTTTTTCGCCCGCTTTGAGTTTTTACGCACGTACGAGCGTATTTCGACATGCACTTAAATATTTTTTCTTTTCCTGGACGGCTGGAAAAGACAATAAATAGAACGATGAAGTTTATGAGTAAATGAAATTTTCATTGTACTGAAATTCCTTGTTACAATATTGTACGATACGGTCCGTTATAGTAAGGAAAGACGACCAGACACTGCTAAACCTAGCAAGCTATCAGAAGAGTATTTACCAACGACAAAACTCGTTGGGTATAAACCTCAGGCTGGCCACGTCTTAGGGTTATCACTATCCCACTAGGGGGGGGAGTGATCTGTAGCGGTAAATAAATCCCCAAAATAAATAGCTCTGTAAGTTTTCGACGTTGGGTGCTGACCACATTAGTTTAAATGGATTCACCTAGCTGCAGGCGTTCGGTCATGCATCCGCACCAGATCACGAGTGGGAACGCCGAGCTCAACATTCTCTGCAGTCGCTAGCCAGATTAGACCAGTCGATCCTCAATTTATTGATAGCCTATCAAATATATCTTCGAACGAATTCATTTCTGACTTTAATTTGACTGAGTTGGTATAGACTGATTGTAAAAGTGTTGAGTATAAAGGCGTTGTAAAACTTTGAATACCTGTAGCACCTTTATTGATCTCAACAATTGGTTGCTCCATGTTCATTCATAAGGAGCCTGAAAATACAAAGTGTTTCCCCTCACAGACATAAATGGACCTAATTCGTTGTTCTCACCTTCAATGCTCACAGTTAAGTAATCACATTCTCCTTTTTGTAATATGGCTGGGTGTTTAGGCTGGTGTTGAATTGTTGCAGCTGTTTCATGTTTAGTTTTGATCTTAGATATAGTAGCTGCACTCGATATGTTTTCGATTTACGGAGGGTGAGGGGATGGGACTTCAAGGTTTGTGATGTGGCCATCATTGTGACTGTTGCCGATGCACACACTGGGTTGGTTGGTTTGCATATTTTTGACGATTTGATATTCGATGGATGTCCAGTCATGGTTGATTCTAATCTTCTTAAGTGTTTGAATGCGCCGAAATAATGGAATCACTAGGTATCTGTATGGCAATAAATCCTGAATATTTTGGGTGAAGTTACGTTCTATGTGACTGCTGTTAGAATTGCCAGTCATGAATGTATTCGAGTTTATACCAAAACTGTTAAGGTCAACAGGGTTGCACATTGATGTTTTGTCAGTGGTTATTGGTTGACCTCAAACACTCATCAAATCCACAATCGGATATCCTATATAGTGCCTCACATTTTCCAAAAGATTTTCATGATAAGTGACGCTTTCGAGTGGATTGCAAGAAGTACAGTAGCTAACGTAAATTAATTTATATTACTACCAAATTTTCGGAATCAAAGGACGTTTATCCTACTTTGTTCTTCAGCGTTTCCTTCACCACCTATGACATGTTTCATCGTTACAATTCTCCACACACTGTTTTTTGTTCCCATGTTTTATCCGAAGTTTATTAATTGATAAGTTTGAGTTCAACTTGCTAATAGGCATACCTTAACCTCTCCCACTGCAAAAATGGAAAACTAGGTTTTATCAACCAAATTTTGCCGTTAATTTCACTGCTTTTTACTCTCTTTTTCCAGCTCCATGAATGTAACAGGCAAAGGTAGAATTCGGAGCAGATGTACCTTCACTAAAGTTTCAGCTTGTACGATGTGACATTTCTAAACAGATTATATCAACCCTGAACTCATAGTAAAGTACTAACACATAAACCCGTTTATTAATTTGTCGGCTTATCCGCATGAATATTCTATCATAAATCCTCATTGACTTCATGCATTTAATAACCGTACTTAGGTGATATCTTATCTGTAAACCAGTGTTGCAAATTGTTCATTATGCCTTTGATGATGGCACTTACCTGCTGTGTATTATTATTAATCATAACATTAGTTATATTCCTATGTACTCAAATTTACCATCCTCTTTCCAAAACCAGTGTCTTATTATTTGTCAACCTAATGGAACAACTTACTGTAACAAATACTGTGTCATTTGTAATATTTCGACCTTACCTGAAACCTATAGTTATTTCAGAATAAATTATTACTATATTTCATTATTTAATTTCGCCGAACAATAATTGGCTGGACAAAGTTTCTGAAAATAAATTGATCACATCCACATTACTGGACAGAATGAACTTACCTCCATGTTCGCTAAATTTTGGATTGCTTAGGATTTGTTTAGCATACTTTAATCCATTTTTGTACTGCTTTTGGTCATAATATTTCTGTGAAACATGGATTAAGGGAAATAATATGCACTAACAACAACTCTCTTGAATATTGAGAGTTCTTTAGGAGGGAGAGTATAAGTAGATGCCTGTTTACTCATCGCCGAATATAACACATGAACTTTGATGCCAACTCAAATTGCGAGCTTGAACATTACGCGCTTCAAAAAACACTTGTGGTCACAATGAAAAGATGATTTAGATTAAAAATATTTTGACAAATTGTGTATAGGCAGTGAGGTGCATAAAAACAACCGATTTATTCGGGTCCACCTTTAGTTAATCAGTCAACTCAGTGTCTTTCGTTGCGTAATTAAAGTGTTTCGTTACACGTAAATATTATCAATTATATTCGAATTCATCCATTTTTTTTATCGTAAACACTTGATAGAAACTGATGAAAATATTTACAATACCATATATCCTTCTGTAGCGGCGAATAAATCCCCAAAGTCGACATCGGATGCTTACCACATTAGTTTTAATGGACTCACCTAGCTGAAGGCGCTCGGTTATGCATTCGCACCAGATCACGAGTGGGAACGCCGAGCTCAACATCCTCTGCAGTCGCTAGCCAGATTAGATCAGTCGATCCTCAATTTATTGATAGCCTATCAAATATATCTTCGAACCTCCTCGCTTCTGTTTTTTGATTTCACTTGGTGGTTATGATTCATAGTAGAAGGTGTTACTGGTTAAAGCGTTGTCAAACCCTGAATACCTGTGGCATCTTCAACTGTCTCGAACAACTATGTCGTCATCAAAGTTGGCAAGTACAATTTGTCAGCAGATAATCTCATTTACCATCTCAAGTACAAATCTGAAACTGACTTCAGGCACATTGTAGTTGTCAATCATAATCTATAAGATCTCGATTTACCCAAGAAAGTCTTATTGTAATAATTCATTAACTCCAATGACAGAAATCTCTTGCTCTAATATTTTTTTAACAGTCTATCACAGTCCCTGTTATATCCGTATGAAGAATAAATGAATAGTAACTGCTAGGAATTATTTATGGACTACTATTGCATATACTGTTATTGAATCCAATATATTCCTTATTCCGCCCGTATAAAGTCACTAACTTTGCAGTAATCAAGCAAGACTGAGTTGTGAAGCAAAGGTTGGACTTCAGATACCAGATGTTCGGCGAAGTTTATTAACAATGTTATACTGTAAGCTTTGAAACCGCTTAATCAGCGTGGTTTGTTCTTAACTAGCTAGACGGTGCTGGCATTTCGATGGTCGACAAATCATCCAAACATGTAGCAGTTCTGTAGTGCGATGGAATATTACTTCATTTGTAATTTCTATGCAAGTCAACGGAAAACGTTGTGGACGCTTGTTGAAGCACGAAACAACAACAAAAGCATATCAGAGTCTCGTGATTTTGGAGCTTGTAGTTTCACCATTTTCTTTTGTGAAGCTGAACATAAACTCTTAATCTCTACTTAGAGCAGACAGATTGCTTCCTGAAACTACGGATGCTATTTTATGAAGACCGATCACAAGAAATTCATACTGTCCCAAACTATTGTAAGTTTCCCTCAGTTTGTTTTGTGCGGTTCAGCGACTTCCATGCTTCAGATTTGCTGGAATCAGACAGTTTTACCCTTGCCTCCTTAAGTATCTCCCCAATTACAGTTTTATGCTCTTTTACCTATTAGTCTTTGGTCATCCACCTATCCTTACACCATCCAAATCACCTGTCACCTGAACAGAATCTCATAGTTTATGCCGCTAGTTAACTTCACGACATAGTAATATACTAAATTGTTATCTAGACCTAGGAAGAGAAGCTTTGGCAGTCTTTTTTGTAACATGGAACAAGTGAAGACAGTGTAGCCCGATAAGGTGTGCAACATAGAGCTTAGGCCAGAGCTA
Source organism: Schistosoma haematobium (assembly GCF_000699445.3). NCBI lineage: Eukaryota > Metazoa > Platyhelminthes > Trematoda > Strigeidida > Schistosomatidae > Schistosoma > Schistosoma haematobium. The sequence goes on along the minus strand of NC_067199.1, from coordinate 14,070,863 downwards.
TGATAAAATGAACCACAAACGTACGACAGCCGAGAATCACAAGGAGAGGAAGGGTTAAGTTTCCGCCAAGCAAACATTGGGATGGAAAATTGACCTCAATTCCTTCATGTCAGTATAGCATAGCGTTTTGCTCAACTCGGTCTTCATATGATCGAGCGTGAAGCAACTGACCGATTATGCTGATGCTACTTTCTCATAAGAACGGCCTCTTTAAATCATGTTTGTTACTTTAAATTGATCCCCCTTGCTATTTAAAATTCCTATAGCGTAACACGGCGTGATAGATTTACGCCCGCAATTCCTCGCGACGATGTTTATTCTGACAAAGGAAAGACTAAAATGACGTAAAATAACATTGGAGATTCTTGCAGTACTCTCACTTTTTATCTTAATATTTATCATAATCTCAAACGTTCCGAAACTTTTCATAAAATCCCATTAGAGAAAATCTGTCTTTAGACAACGCGAAATAAATAATCATGATTGTTGTTGATACCAAAACACCCAAGACAGGCCTCTTAGAAATGGCAGAAAACCTTTCAGTATTTCTGTGTGTGTAACTGCGCAAAGCTGAGAAAGCCTTGATGCTCGGTTTCGATCAGCATTACTGCTAGCGATGTTTTTGAATCCAACGACATGTTTGAAAAGGTTATCCATCATCTGGCGGACCTAAACAATTGACAAAATTAGGTCAGCTCTTCTACAAAATAGAATTGGCAAATTTCTACAACTAAGCTTTGCCACGTATGCGGGAGGTATTTGGCCAATGGACTTTCAATCAAGGTTCATACAAAATTGCACAGTTAAGCAATTACATATGTTCAACAGCCTAAAACGTTTTTAAAGAGGGTTCATACAGAAACTTTCATGAGATCCTTACCCAGCAAACTTCATGGAAATGTGAAAATCATAAATCTGGACGACAGTGACAAAGTGCATACTCCACAGCCAGAGAAATTATTGCAAAAAGCAAATGCGCTATCATACCAGGTGAAAAATAGACAAACAAGTCCCAGGTTTCAGATGTTTGCTGAAGTAGTTGCTATCAGGCGTCGAAAACTTGACATATGTATTCAAAGAATGCGTTCATCTTTCCTTCATTTAGTGACAAATATCCATTCATTGCATCTGAAAATTTCTTTGATATTCACATCATTATGTCTTTTCATTTAGAACGTCTAATGGATTAATAAGAGCACTTTGTTAACTGTCTTTCGTTAATTATGTAATCACTAGTGCTTAGAACTAAGAAATCTCATTTAAAAAAATTTTGTAGGATCTTTTTCCACATCATATATATATTTCTAAAATTTTGTTCACTCAATCAGCTTTAATTACACATTCGATATAATAAAACTAGTTTTGAATTCTCGTTGTTGGAGTGTTTGTTAGAATACTTCTCTTCGGGCGTTCAATGCCGTTATGATGCGAATATTAACCCACTTCATCTTTGATCCTGCCAGTGTTACGCTTCATTTCTGTCATCAATAAAGTAGCTCAACTTCAAGCTTGTTGTCATAGTGTTCCATTACCACTTCACAGCTACAGTTCAGCAACCCTATGGTTTAGTTGTGTAGGTTTGTTCTCTAATACTATCCTGTGTACGCCTTAGCCTTGCTTTCGCAAGCAGGTCATTGACCGGCTCGCTTGACTTAATTGATTGTTACGCCTGGGCGCCTTACCATATATGATCACGTTAGTCCTTTCATGTATTGTAGTTTATGTCAGCTGGTGATGAAAACCTTATAAGTTTGTAGCCCCAGATCACAACGCTAGCCCATCTCACACTATGTAAATTTAACCACTTTTCTTACAACGACCAATAATTTAACACGTGAGAGTTCATTGATTATCTCGAAACCGTAAATCAACTGTAAGTTTGCTTTCCTTATTGACCTTTTTTGTAACTAAGCGCTATTCCCTTATTAGCTGGCAATCTGTTAAAGATGGTCATTAAAATATACTTTTACGGTGAATGTCAACCGACGTATATCCCAGTCCAAGTTTTGTTCTAACTAGCGCTTGATAGCGCCAACTATTGCATGCGTCAGTGTTATTATTATTATTCACAATCAGCTTATTGGTACATAAGTGTTGTGAAGACACCGTTTCAGGCTTCTTCAGAAATGTAATTTTACACATGTCTCAATCATGTTTACATACTATTCGTCATATTTAGACAGGTTCTGCAGTATTTGAAAGAATATTAAATTGATTGCAGAAAAAGGAAGGAAATAAAAGTGAAGTGTGTAAATAAGTATGATTGCGAAAAAGACCAAAAATAAACAACAGTATATGTATTATGAAAGTAATTAAACAATAAATCGTTGACGTGGCAACATTTGATGGTAGGATAAAAGTTTATGCAGTAATAGTTTCGAATGATGCAATAAAGGTCTTATTTGATTGCGAAGAATGATAGTCAAATATCAATCTGCGTGTGTCATATATACATGGTGAAGATAAAATGACACTGAAAAGTCAATTCATTTAAGTAAGTGTTAAGCAAGATTTTGTTTTTCTAGTTATAAACTCTGGATGGGTTAGACTAAAAGTTTTTCGGGATGAAAAGAGAGAAGAGAAACACTATCAAATGTGTCAGGGGATCAGTCATAATAATAATGGTAGTAAACATGGACGTAAACGGGCTTTGGATATTCACATGAAAAAATTAAGCAAATAAATAAAATGTCGAAAGTCCTACTTTGTTTTACATTCAATTAAGTAGATGCCGGATCTTGTTTGCATAAATTATCGTAATCACACTGATATTTAATAGGTGATGCAAACCACTTTCAGAGAGAGTCATCAGTGAGACTTTTGAATTGGGTTACACTACAAAGTAGGCCCACTGAAAATCTGCTCCACATCGTTAAATAACGAGGAAATTCTGGTGTGAATTCTCGGAATCGACGGAACGCTCATATTATTGCGCTGGTTGTGGGATGACATGACAGAGTGGGAAGGAATGGATGCCGAACAGTAGGAAATACCATTTATAAACCGATCGATAAAGACAAGGTTTAAATTATTGCGGCTGATTCAGAGCGGTTCTAGCTTGAGATTCTTTAAATCTTTGGTGATAGTCCTTATTGTTGAAATATTCTGAAACATCTCCGGCGAATCTTCTTTGAGCTGGAAAACTCTAGAGGTGCTTACTTATGCCTGCTCCGTACAGTAGAACTGTCCTGACGTTCGTATTGAAGATGCCCAATTTGATGTTGATAGACAGCTGCTTTGAGTTCCATATGTCCTTCAACTGTAGGAATGCTGCCCTTGATTTGCTAATCATTGCCTTTACGTCTGTATCACATTCTCCACGTCCATCGATGATTCTATCTACTTATATGAATGCTTCCACCTCATCCAGAGTTTCCCCATCAAGTGTGATTGGTCTGATGCTCTCTGTGTTGTATTTGAGGATCTTGCCTTTTCCATTGTATATGTTGAGGCCTACTGATGCGGAGACTGCTGCTACACTGTTTGTCTTGTTCTGCGTTCGTTTGTATGTATGGGATAGAAGAGCTATGTGATCAGTGGAGACCAAGTCGTCTAGTTGCATGCAAGCGGTCCTTTGAATTTCGTGCTTTCCTTCAGATGTGGAGATCTTCATAATCCAGTCGACCACCAGAAGGAATGGGGAGGGGTGATGGGTGGTTAACCTTGTCTGACTCCGGCCCTCATTTGGAGTGCATCGGTAAGCTGTCCTCCACGCACGATTTTGCAGTGCAGTCCGTCGTATGAATTCCGGATGATATTGGTGATCTCCCCAGGCCCGCTATAGTGTCGAAGAAGATTCCATAAGGTTCTTATGTTCGCACTGTCAAGTGCTTTCTCATGTTCAAGGAAGTTGGTGAATAGTGACGAGTTCCATCCAGTTGATCGTTCAACGATGATCCGTAGTGTTGCTTTTTGGTCTTTGCACGACCGACTCCTACGGAATCCGGCCTGTTAATCTCAAAGTTGGACATCTACTGAATCTACCGTGCGGTTTAATAACACTGTTGAAAACTTTTCCCGGTACTGACAGTAGTGTGACACCTCTGTGGTTCTCACACTTGTTCAGATCTTGTTTCTATGGTATGTTGATGAGGTTTCCTTCTTTCTAGTTTGTTGGCACTTGTTCCTCTCCCCAAATCTTCCCGAATAGAACGTGAAGCATGTTTGAAGTTGCTTCTACGTGTGACTTCAGCGCCTTACCTGATATGTTCTCAGATCCTGCTACTTTCCCGCTCTTGATTTGTCTGGCGACCATCTTGATCTCCTCGATCGTGGTTCAGTGACATCTGTGGGGAGATCTGCAGGTGCTGCTTCCATGCCCGGTGGGTCAAGTGGGGCTGGTGCATTTAAGAGTTCTTCAAGGCGTTCAACCCATCTGTTCCACTGTTTTGGGATCTCAGTGATTCGCTCGCCTCTTTTATCCTTGACTAATCTGTCTGGTTTACTATATTTCCCTACTAGTTCCTTCGTTGTGTCATATAGTTGTTTCATATCTCCTTCTCTTGCATCTTTATCCGCCTTCGTTGCTAGGTCTTCCACGCATTTCCGTTTGTCAGCTATAATGCTCGATCTAGTTTTGTGTAGTGTGATCCGTTGAGACTCGTGTATGCGTTTGTGTGGGAATGTTATACCGCCTATAACCATGTTGTTGAATGCACGTAAATGTAAAAATCTGTCACTAATCTTGCCCCCTTCTCCCAGTCGTCATCGTTGTTATCATTTTTGGGTGAGTAACTTTGGATAACATTCATTGTGATTCCCTCCTTTGTTTTGAAAGGTGCTTTGATGACCCTGGTTCCACGACATACCCATTCTATAGGTGCATCATGTACTCCCTTGGACAGCATCAGAGTATTTTTCTGTGTGTGCGGAGGATTTTCTTCTTCATGACCAGAATACAGTAGCACCTCTCCCGAATCTAATCTTTTGTGTTCAGTTTAGGTTCAATGGGTTTTCTACAGGATGTGTTTCAGACCTCGCATTCGACCTCCCTCCTTTGTGTGGGCTTGAAGCGTCAATTGCCTTTGGATAGCTATAGGCGGATCACTAGAAACATTATTTTATGAAAATTGTTTAGAAACCACAACCAATAAAGCTGTAATCCAGTTCGATGGACACCCTACCATATATAACCAACAGAATTGCAATGCCACGGAATTATTCCTCACCTACTGGATTGATTTCAACCTAACACAATGTCTTCCACATCTAGGGAGAAGTGATCATGTGGTCCTCTTGTTCAAGTCCATTATCGCTATGCTCTTTTAAGCAGAAACACAGGCCCTTTCTAACATATGCAAAACAGAAGTGGCTGATATCAACTGTGACCATGAGTAAGGACTGAAAAATTGATTGAGATTGATCAGAGGACGATGCATAGAGTCACTTACGGCACTTGTGCAACCACGTAACATAGCATTTTATACCCTGTACGGTCCCGAGTGAACGAAACCATCCCATATCTGGACAAATTAGATGACTCAATGCTCACTAAGACCAAAGCAAATACGCCGGAAAGTTGCCACCAGTCTCCGAACATCGAGCGAAATGAGTGTCAAAAGTCGACAATAAATGAATCCATGAACACACCTCAACGGAATTACGGAATTCAGTTAAAACAACGTGTAATTAAGTAGCCGAAACAACTGTTTTCGTATATAAGTTTGCGGAAAAAAACGCATTAATTAGTTCCCTCTTTAATTATAGAAGTGTGTCAATCACAAACGATCGACAACAACCAAGACGGGGCAGAATCCACGATTGACTTCTCTGGGATGTTCTTCACCTAAGAGTCTCCTCTTAACAGGTGACAAGGGACAGAATTAATGTCACTGAATCGGCTATTCACTGAGGACCCATGTCAAGAAGATGCACCGAAGATAATAAGTTATTCTGACCTCGAAAAGATCAACAGGACCGAATGAGTTGTGCCATGAAATCCTGGGACAAATTGCATTACATATTCCTACCATAAGCACTACATTATTCAGGATGTCCTTTAGAGAGAGTGAGTTGCCTGTGGACTGAAAATGTGCAACTGTCCCTCCAACCCACAAAATAGGATCAGGACAACTGACGCTAAAGTACAGATGTAACATCTCTTCCAGTTACGCGGCTAATATATTGGATAAACCATGGAAATAGCCGTCAAATCCCACGTGGAAATCAACGTGTTGACTAGAACTATGGGGTTCTGGGAAAACATTTGCTAGCACAACCAATCTGCAAATGGCAATTGAGAAAAGGACGGAGCCATTCAACCAAGTTGATCTATAACATGCAAACACAGGCTCTTATTTTGTGACGTGTCAGCTGACACCTGATGAAAAAGAGTGGTAAAATCAAATAACCGATGGCCAGCAACAAAGGCATTGGCATTTCCAATGACTTTTGGTACACGTTTGACATAACTGACCAACCTACCCGCTTCAGTCTTCAGTATGAACGATGGGAGGTCAGTCAAACGATATGTTAATTCTTTAAATTTATAGTACTTTAAAGCTTCAATCCCACTTTAAAAGTATTGAAGAAAGGGGTTGACATTACGTGTTCTTGTTAGAGTTTTGTTCTCTGAGATCGATGGTTTGATCCTGGAGCCTTCATCGTTCTTCTAAACAACTTCAGGTAGAAGTTTGTGTTGATGATGTCGTTCAGAAAAACAATAAAAGTTCGACGAACAAGCTACCCAACTCAGAGAACAGAACTCCATCAAAATCACCCAAATGAGCTACGAATCGTCTCCACATTGCGTGTTCTTGTAGGAGACGCCAGTAATTCGCTACTCGGTGCAAAAAACGGAACTCTAGGAACAAATGATGCGATTACGGTTTTTGAATTTTATTAGAATGTCCTCTGAGATGATCATTCCTGGATGTAAGGAGAAGGCGAGATACATGAATACTAAAATCATCACTCAGCAAACCGTAAGCCAGTATTATATCACCCCTTGACTTAAGTTAAGGGACTTAGGCTGGGGCGTTTCAGTCCGTCTTCATAAGATAGGCCAAAGAAACCTTTTATCATTTCGGCCACAGAATACATTGTTAAAGTATTAAGGTGAGACTAGACTTAACCCTAGCATAGCTGGGAAAATCTTTATCTCATCGAATATTATTACCGGTATCTTACTACGATGAAACAACCATGATTCAAAACCGATCAACAAACTTCTTAGATGTCGAAGAAAGCATTGCAGTATGTTTACTTTTACATTATGTGAACATCACAGATCTACCCATTGCAAGGCTAGGAGTGCTTGAAAAGCGTTAGTAAGTAAGGCTGAGCATAGTTCGGAAAGATTGTTCTCGTATATCAAGAAGCAGATAGAGATAATTGATGGAATCTCATCACTTTTGTTACAAGAAAGTCCGTTAATCTACTCAAGAAATTGTGTTGCAAAAGTTGAGTCTTTATCAGGATATTTCAGCAGTGTTTTGTACCGACAATGGTAAAAGACCAACAATTAATTTTGAAAGCAGCTTGTCAATGGATCCTGTGATAATTGGGAAGGGAATCGTCTTTCCATTACTTCATCATTTCCTTTGATGTTGGCGATATTTATATTAGAAATATGAAAGCAAAAGTGTATGCAGTTACTGAAGCTCTGATGATACTTTCTGTTATCTCTTTGCGGCAGTCTAGACTTGGTGATAGGAGAGTCCTATCATGCTTGACACTTCTGCTCATTGCAAGAGAAGATTGTGTTGCGTCGAAAAATGGAAGTATTCTTGAAGTAATGAACTATAAATACTTAAAATCCATTATAAGCAGTGACGTCAAAACTGCTGTTGCCAAAGGCTCCTGGATCTTATGGCTTATTCGTAAGTCACTTCAGTACTCAGACGAAGAAATGTCAAGGATATAATATCCGACTTTTGTGAGGCCGCGTTTGGAATATGAGGACAAAGCGGCGAATATTTGTTTCGAGTATAATGCGGATGTGCTGGAACGAATTCAGCGGCGGGAGACCTAAATGATAAAAGGTTTCTTTGGCCTATCTTATGAAGACGGACTGAAACGCCCCAGCCTAAGTCCCTTAACTTAAGTCAAGGGGTGATATAATACTGGCTTACGGTTTGCTGAGTGATGATTTTAGTATTCATGTATCTCGCCTTCTCCTTACATCCAGGAATGATCATCTCAGAGGACATTCTAATAAAATTCAAAAACCGTAATCGCATCATTTGTTCCTAGAGTTCCGTTTTTTGCACCGAGTAGCGAATTACTGGCGTCTCCTACAAGAACACGCAATGTGGAGACGATTCGTAGCTCATTTGGGTGATTTTGATGGAGTTCTGTTCTCTGAGTTGGGTAGCTTGTTCGTCGAACTTTTATTGTTTTTCTGAACGACATCATCAACACAAACTTCTACCTGAAGTTGTTTAGAAGAACGATGAAGGCTCCAGGATCAAACCATCGATCTCAGAGAACAAAACTCTAACAAGAACACGTAATGTCAACCCCTTTCTTCAATACTTTTAAAGTGGGATTGAAGCTTTAAAGTACTATAAATTTAAAGAATTAACATATCGTTTGACTGACCTCCCATCGTTCATACTGAAGACTGAAGCGGGTAGGTTGGTCAGTTATGTCAAACGTGTACCAAAAGTCATTGGAAATGCCAATGCCTTTGTTGCTGGCCATCGGTTATTTGATTTTACCACTCTTTTTCATCAGGTGTCAGCTGACACGTCACAAAATAAGAGCCTGTGTTTGCATGTTATAGATCAACTTGGTTGAATGGCTCCGTCCTTTTCTCAATTGCCATTTGCAGATTGGTTGTGCTAGCAAATGTTTTCCCAGAACCCCATAGTTCTAGTCAACACGTTGATTTCCACGTGGGATTTGACGGCTATTTCCATGGTTTATCCAATATATTAGCCGCGTAACTGGAAGAGATGTTACATCTGTACTTTAGCGTCAGTTGTCCTGATCCTATTTTGTGGGTTGGAGGGACAGTTGCACATTTTCAGTCCACAGGCAACTCACTCTCTCTAAAGGACATCCTGAATAATGTAGTGCTTATGGTAGGAATATGTAATGCAATTTGTCCCAGGATTTCATGGCACAACTCATTCGGTCCTGTTGATCTTTTCGAGGTCAGAATAACTTATTATCTTCGGTGCATCTTCTTGACATGGGTCCTCAGTGAATAGCCGATTCAGTGACATTAATTCTGTCCCTTGTCACCTGTTAAGAGGAGACTCTTAGGTGAAGAACATCCCAGAGAAGTCAATCGTGGATTCTGCCCCGTCTTGGTTGTTGTCGATCGTTTGTGATTGACACACTTCTATAATTAAAGAGGGAACTAATTAATGCGTTTTTCCGCAAACTTATATACGAAAACAGTTGTTTCGGCTACTTAATTACACGTTGTTTTAACTGAATTCCGTAATTCCGTTGAGGTGTGTTCATGGATTCATTTATTGTCGACTTTTGACACTCATTTCGCTCGATGTTCGGAGACTGGTGGCAACTTTCCGGCGTATTTGCTTTGGTCTTAGTGAGCATTGAGTCATCTAATTTGTCCAGATATGGGATGGTTTCGTTCACTCGGGACCGTACAGGGTATAAAATGCTATGTTACGTGGTTGCACAAGTGCCGTAAGTGACTCTATGCATCGTCCTCTGATCAATCTCAATCAATTTTTCAGTCCTTACTCATGGTCACAGTTGATATCAGCCACTTCTGTTTTGCATATGTTAGAAAGGGCCTGTGTTTCTGCTTAAAAGAGCATAGCGATAATGGACTTGAACAAGAGGACCACATGATCACTTCTCCCTAGATGTGGAAGACATTGTGTTAGGTTGAAATCAATCCAGTAGGTGAGGAATAATTCCGTGGCATTGCAATTCTGTTGGTTATATATGGTAGGGTGTCCATCGAACTGGATTACAGCTTTATTGGTTGTGGTTTCTAAACAATTTTCATAAAATAATGTTTCTAGTGATCCGCCTATAGCTATCCAAAGGCAATTGACGCTTCAAGCCCACACAAAGGAGGGAGGTCGAATGCGAGGTCTGAAACACATCCTGTAGAAAACCCATTGAACCTAAACTGAACACAAAAGATTAGATTCGGGAGAGGTGCTACTGTATTCTGGTCATGAAGAAGAAAATCCTCCGCACACACAGAAAAATACTCTGATGCTGTCCAAGGGAGTACATGATGCACCTATAGAATGGGTATGTCGTGGAACCAGGGTCATCAAAGCACCTTTCAAAACAAAGGAGGGAATCACAATGAATGTTATCCAAAGTTACTCACCCAAAAATGATAACAACGATGACGACTGGGAGAAGGGGGCAAGATTAGTGACAGATTTTTACATTTACGTGCATTCAACAACATGGTTATAGGCGGTATAACATTCCCACACAAACGCATACACGAGTCTCAACGGATCACACTACACAAAACTAGATCGAGCATTATAGCTGACAAACGGAAATGCGTGGAAGACCTAGCAACGAAGGCGGATAAAGATGCAAGAGAAGGAGATATGAAACAACTATATGACACAACGAAGGAACTAGTAGGGAAATATAGTAAACCAGACAGATTAGTCAAGGATAAAAGAGGCGAGCGAATCACTGAGATCCCAAAACAGTGGAACAGATGGGTTGAACGCCTTGAAGAACTCTTAAATGCACCAGCCCCACTTGACCCACCGGGCATGGAAGCAGCACCTGCAGATCTCCCCACAGATGTCACTGAACCACGATCGAGGAGATCAAGATGGTCGCCAGACAAATCAAGAGCGGGAAAGTAGCAGGATCTGAGAACATATCAGGTAAGGCGCTGAAGTCACACGTAGAAGCAACTTCAAACATGCTTCACGTTCTATTCGGGAAGATTTGGGGAGAGGAACAAGTGCCAACAAACTAGAAAGAAGGAAACCTCATCAACATACCATAGAAACAAGATCTGAACAAGTGTGAGAACCACAGAGGTGTCACACTACTGTCAGTACCGGGAAAAGTTTTCAACAGTGTTATTAAACCGCACGGTAGATTCAGTAGATGTCCAACTTTGAGATTAACAGGCCGGATTCCGTAGGAGTCGGTCGTGCAAAGACCAAAAAGCAACACTACGGATCATCGTTGAACGATCAACTGGATGGAACTCGTCACTATTCACCAACTTCCTTGAACATGAGAAAGCACTTGACAGTGCGAACATAAGAACCTTATGGAATCTTCTTCGACACTATAGCGGGCCTGGGGAGATCACCAATATCATCCGGAATTCATACGACGGACTGCACTGCAAAATCGTGCGTGGAGGACAGCTTACCGATGCACTCCAAATGAGGGCCGGAGTCAGACAAGGTTAACCACCCATCACCCCTCCCCATTCCTTCTGGTGGTCGACTGGATTATGAAGATCTCCACATCTGAAGGAAAGCACGAAATTCAAAGGACCGCTTGCATGCAACTAGACGACTTGGTCTCCACTGATCACATAGCTCTTCTATCCCATACATACAAACGAACGCAGAACAAGACAAACAGTGTAGCAGCAGTCTCCGCATCAGTAGGCCTCAACATATACAATGGAAAAGGCAAGATCCTCAAATACAACACAGAGAGCATCAGACCAATCACACTTGATGGGGAAACTCTGGATGAGGTGGAAGCATTCATATAAGTAGATAGAATCATCGATGGACGTGGAGAATGTGATACAGACGTAAAGGCAATGATTAGCAAATCAAGGGCAGCATTCCTACAGTTGAAGGACATATGGAACTCAAAGCAGCTGTCTATCAACATCAAATTGGGCATCTTCAATACGAACGTCAGGACAGTTCTACTGTACGGAGCAGGCATAAGTAAGCACCTCTAGAGTTTTCCAGCTCAAAGAAGATTCGCCGGAGATGTTTCAGAATATTTCAACAATAAGGACTATCACCAAAGATTTAAAGAATCTCAAGCTAGAACCGCTCTGAATCAGCCGCAATAATTTAAACCTTGTCTTTATCGATCGGTTTATAAATGGTATTTCCTACTGTTCGGCATCCATTCCTTCCCACTCTGTCATGTCATCCCACAACCAGCGCAATAATATGAGCGTTCCGTCGATTCCGAGAATTCACACCAGAATTTCCTCGTTATTTAACGATGTGGAGCAGATTTTCAGTGGGCCTACTTTGTAGTGTAACCCAATTCAAAAGTCTCACTGATGACTCTCTCTGAAAGTGGTTTGCATCACCTATTAAATATCAGTGTGATTACGATAATTTATGCAAACAAGATCCGGCATCTACTTAATTGAATGTAAAACAAAGTAGGACTTTCGACATTTTATTTATTTGCTTAATTTTTTCATGTGAATATCCAAAGCCCGTTTACGTCCATGTTTACTACCATTATTATTATGACTGATCCCCTGACACATTTGATAGTGTTTCTCTTCTCTCTTTTCATCCCGAAAAACTTTTAGTCTAACCCATCCAGAGTTTATAACTAGAAAAACAAAATCTTGCTTAACACTTACTTAAATGAATTGACTTTTCAGTGTCATTTTATCTTCACCATGTATATATGACACACGCAGATTGATATTTGACTATCATTCTTCGCAATCAAATAAGACCTTTATTGCATCATTCGAAACTATTACTGCATAAACTTTTATCCTACCATCAAATGTTGCCACGTCAACGATTTATTGTTTAATTACTTTCATAATACATATACTGTTGTTTATTTTTGGTCTTTTTCGCAATCATACTTATTTACACACTTCACTTTTATTTCCTTCCTTTTTCTGCAATCAATTTAATATTCTTTCAAATACTGCAGAACCTGTCTAAATATGACGAATAGTATGTAAACATGATTGAGACATGTGTAAAATTACATTTCTGAAGAAGCCTGAAACGGTGTCTTCACAACACTTATGTACCAATAAGCTGATTGTGAATAATAATAATAACACTGACGCATGCAATAGTTGGCGCTATCAAGCGCTAGTTAGAACAAAACTTGGACTGGGATATACGTCGGTTGACATTCACCGTAAAAGTATATTTTAATGACCATCTTTAACAGATTGCCAGCTAATAAGGGAATAGCGCTTAGTTACAAAAAAGGTCAATAAGGAAAGCAAACTTACAGTTGATTTACGGTTTCGAGATAATCAATGAACTCTCACGTGTTAAATTATTGGTCGTTGTAAGAAAAGTGGTTAAATTTACATAGTGTGAGATGGGCTAGCGTTGTGATCTGGGGCTACAAACTTATAAGGTTTTCATCACCAGCTGACATAAACTACAATACATGAAAGGACTAACGTGATCATATATGGTAAGGCGCCCAGGCGTAACAATCAATTAAGTCAAGCGAGCCGGTCAATGACCTGCTTGCGAAAGCAAGGCTAAGGCGTACACAGGATAGTATTAGAGAACAAACCTACACAACTAAACCATAGGGTTGCTGAACTGTAGCTGTGAAGTGGTAATGGAACACTATGACAACAAGCTTGAAGTTGAGCTACTTTATTGATGACAGAAATGAAGCGTAACACTGGCAGGATCAAAGATGAAGTGGGTTAATATTCGCATCATAACGGCATTGAACGCCCGAAGAGAAGTATTCTAACAAACACTCCAACAACGAGAATTCAAAACTAATGACAGTGGGATTCATAAAATGTCTTTAATTTAAACACTAAATATCGGGACGTCAGATGAAAATTGGACGTAACTGACTCAATGTTGAAATTGCTGAAGAATTCACAACATTATATAAGGCAGAAATATTTGTTCACAGTAATAAATTGTAATACGCTCTTGTGTTAAAGAAACAAGTTATCAGAAAGCTAAAGATTTTATTGTTAAAATAAACGTTCATACCAACTTCACTCAGTGTAAATATGATGATAATGATCACAATTATCAACAAGTCATTTGGCAAATAGGGTCTGGAACAGATTTGGAAGTACGTAATCTGCGCATATACAGTAGGTAAAGTTTGTTGTACACGATTTTTGAAATTACAAAAGCATTTCACGAAGTAGTTTTATGCACATGTGATACAATAATCATATGTAACATTACTGAACCAAGGTATTTAAATAAGTTTCCATGCAAGAAATATTCACATGAAAAAAAAGGATTTCAAACTTATTCTACAACAGTGTACATTTACTATTGGACAATGGAAAATACAAATGAGTCAGTATTCACAAACTTCTGAATACATACACAAAATTTTAGCGAATAAAATGGATAGGCAAAGATTTCAGTAGGTTCTTCAAGAATTAAACAACGATATCAGTTGCCTTATTTGTTACTGTAACTTGCTTACACGATTGAGGAATCCAACTAGTCGAATCCTTTAGATCACCATTAACCATAGGTTCAGTAGTTAGTCTAGAAAATTCATTTGATAGTTTACTTCCATGATCCGTGTTGAGTTCCGATAATTGGTCCTTGTCATTCGGCGTAAGGAACACACCAGATATAGCTGATGAATTAGCTGCTTCAATCATATTCTGACGTAATATATCTATTTGTGAGGTTGTTAGAAATGCATTTGCCATTGGAAAATATTCATTGCAAGCACAACGATACTTTTCTATGACAGATGGGTCACAACGACCCAGTAACGTCCACTGACCTCTACGCAAAATATCTAGACACGTGCGGCATTCCTAAAAAAAGCAGGATGCGTATATCATTACTTTTACTACGAAGAAAATATCATTAAAAACGGTTGAAAGGTATAATATTACTTTCATGGAAAATAAGATATGGACTAAATACAAAAAGAAAAATCATCTAAAAGAGTTTATATCAACACAATTAAAGTAATATTAGTACTTATGTGGTGCAGTGTGAGTAGTCTGCCTCTTACACCCAACAGTTAGGTTTCAACTGCTCATCCATATGTCGTTTGTTTGTTGGAGTAGAACTAAAAGTATCATATTTGAACCCAAGGGTGAAGTCGTACTGCTGACTATAGAGGGGTGTGATAGTAGTAGAATTTTTCCTTCTGACAGCCAGCATCTGCAGCTATACTGCCATCTGATAAAGGATGGTGTTTTAAGAATGGGAGAACACAAAAATGTCACACCTTACCCTATGCATTACCGTCTTCAACGGTAAGGCCTTTTTGAATTGCGGAGCTGACACGTCAAAAACTCCCCATAAAAAAGCTGTAGGTGACCGGCCTTGAGTAGTTATCTCTTGGCCTCTAAAGTCACACTCCCAGGTCACCAGGACCACTATTAACTTAGTTTCCTTTCAGGTCCCTTAAGAAATCATCCTTGTACACTCTTAAATACCTAGCACTATAATAAACGGCTTAGTATTGTTTGTTTGAATCTGCCGATTGATTGATCAATTGCAGTCTTAATCAATGGAAAGATTCAAATAAACAATACCAAGTGAATGTAAACTTCCCCACATTACAAAAGCAAGTGGTTATCAGGACTCAGTAGCTAAGTGGATAACGCGATGGCGTTTGAAGTGAACTGTAAAGGACTCGCGTCCTGGAGTGAACATCAACTCTGGGATGTAGGTACATCAGCTGACGAGTCTCAAGTAGGACGAAACGCGCCTCCTGGATTCCACTGCTAGCCACTATCCATCTTTGGCTATATTAAGTGGTTGAGAAAGAAATTTGTGAGTTCACCATTCTTGCTTTTTTATTTTTGTCGAAGTCAATCACTTGAAATCAAAATTAGTAACGAAGATTTTTAATAGGTGCATTACGAGAACAACTTAGTTCATTTACAGCTATTTTTAGTGTCCGAACAATTTTTAGATACTTCCATTGAAAAGTCGAGAATCGTAAGGAAAGAAACAAATGTTTAATCAACTACAGTTTTTTGTATGTATTAGAACCGACTTTTTTCCACCATATCATTATTGGTCCTACAGATAAGCATCAAAATTGTATGGAAATAAAAAGTTTATCGTTTCAGGAGTTAGTAGCACTGTAGTTATATCAGTCGGAAGGACAGAAAACACCCTAATTTAGGGATGATGCATCAAGACGAAAACTTATCCTACAAACGCTGTTTGAAATAGATAGGAACCACAAAACTGATGCAAAAGATAATGCGATTTCAATAGAAGTGATCAAGATATTTGTTCGATAAAAAGGCAAAACAGATCCACATGGATGAAACGACACCATTCAAAACATAGTGTCTCGCCGGTAGTAAAAAAAGATTAAATCAAAGTGCGAAACCCAACACTTACTTGCCATGTAACACCTTTAAAGTTATCATTTGGTAATGGAATCTTACTAAGATAATTATCTCTATGTTGTGGGTCAATCAGACATTGACATAGCGTATCTGGAAAAATAATAAAAATAGCAAAAACAGAAGATAAAAGAGAGACAATAAAGAAATAATAATGATTGCCAGAAAAATGGAAATAGAAACATGTGAAATTAAAAATAAATCCAAGTGATACAGTCCTAATAAGATATATTAAAATAATCAAGAGAGAACTTAATAACATACATTACAATGTATTGTTGTCAACAGGATACCTGTCTTTTTACCATTTTAGTCACTGGATGAACATATCTTTTAAAACATAAACGAGCTCAACAGACCAACGATTTATGCGAAATGAGTGTGTGTTTTTCATAATTCTGAAGACTGACTTCACTTCGTAAATATGTAATATTCTTTAATCGCTAACGGTATGGTTGAAATATAAAATATCGTTTTTCTTAAAAAACAAATAACATATCCAGGTTTTAATTTATTTGGCTACTCAAATATTGTGAATTTATCATTCCGGGGATGATAAAGCTGTACCTGTTACTGCCTTCATCTATTATCATCTCATGTTAAAAAACGAAGATAAGGAAACGATAAGTTAATAAAATCTTTTGAGCATGTACATCATATAGCAAACTGCTTTCAAGAAAAACATTTGTATTCAAAAGATTGGAATATTTTAGGTACAATAACTTGAAAAAAAT
The DNA here is from genome assembly GCF_000699445.3 of Schistosoma haematobium. Taxonomy (NCBI): domain Eukaryota; kingdom Metazoa; phylum Platyhelminthes; class Trematoda; order Strigeidida; family Schistosomatidae; genus Schistosoma; species Schistosoma haematobium. The sequence continues at coordinate 14,053,910 of NC_067199.1, read as the reverse complement.
GCTGATACTGCTAGTATGGTTATTTTTAGTGATCATGGTAAACCTGTTGCTTGATACTTATTACAACGGAACAAGACCAATATGCCTATCGCAGAGAAGGCAAGATTGTCAATCAGTTATAGTCATACGCAACGTAGAACCTAACGCATATGTGCATTGGCCCAATTTACCGTACTACATTAACACAGCGAGATAAGATTAATCTAAGATAAATTTCAGAGTAGTAAAAGTATCACTAACAGAGGAAAAGATTCGAAATAGAAAAATAAGGTATAAGATTTCAGGACTGAGTCTCTGGAGTAGGACAAGGGGTGAATAGATTTACCATTCTTATCTGGTGTCCATATACATAAACTCATCATTTCTTGCTCTGTGGTCCTAAAATATACGAGCGATGCTTTGAAAATACCTATAGTCAAATGCTAGTAACCTACGAATATCCTCTATTCTTAATGGTCATATTTCACAACTATGAAGTCGAAAGAGACGAACTGATGCGTGGCATATACTTCACAAGTGACTCAAGTTGGCAAAAGCCAATCGAACTTTCTTCAGAAGCCAGCCCATTATGGCTGGTGAAACTCCCTCAAGATAGAGCAACACAGTGAATAAAAAATTATTTATTTACTAACTGAATACATTACTGAATAAAACATAAGAAATTATCATGAAATATAAATACGTCCTTTCAAATATCCAGTAAATGCAATGAACTGAGTAGTTGACAATAGTTGATACAAATCAAGAGACTTGTGTGGCACATATGAATTCGGTGCCTCCTTGTACCAGTATTTATGTGCTCAAATAAATAAATAAATTGACATTGACCGATCAGTGACTATAGATACATTAAGTAGTCAGCAAGCATGGCAGGAACGTTAGTGCAATTTTAAAAATTATACCAAAAAAAGTAGCTATCACTATGCTCGAACCGCTGATATGAATAAAGTTATTCTACAAATTTCAGTAAACCGAACCGAGGAAACTCAACTAGTATATCAGTAGTGAAGTGAAGGGATGAGATAATAGATGGTTCAGTAGCTATTTTCTGGTACGAGCAGTAAATTTACAAATACCTGACTTACAAAAAAGTGAAACCATACAGTCGATACATTTTAATACGTTCTAGGTGAGGAAGTAAAAATAAAACTAGTTATAAAATCACGTCATACGTATTACGTATCCAATGTTGTAAAGGATAAAAAGACATGTATGTGGTGTCTGCTACTTATGTCGACCGACATAAGTAATATGTAACACCAATTGGAAGTGGGAAATCTGGTAGCAGAAGACTAAGATTGAGTTGAAGAGAATAGAAAAGAAAATATAAAGGGATTGTGAACTGGAAGAACGATACAAAATGTGAAGGAAAAATGATGGAAATTAGCAAATGAAGTATTCAGTGTATGATTTTTATATTTTACCAAGAGATTCTGTAATTTTGTATCCATATATAATTGACTACCCCACCTGTGTTCTCGTTTATTACATGTGTACATTAAGAATTTCCAAGATGTGTTTGTAAGTGCTTGAATAGAATAAAACTCTATAGAATGTATTACTCGACGGAAAAACGCTTGGCAAAACAACGCTACCAGTACCATTCAACTCCTTGATATCTCACTGTATTAAGTATGACTGTTTTAAATATTTTGAAGGAATGGGTTCCAAAACAAAATTTTACTAAGTTGAAGAGACAAGATGCGATTGAAGTGCAAAAAACGTAAACACAGTGTTTAAAATACTTGGAACAACTCCCTTCGAAAAAAAATGAATAAAAATCAGGCAACTAACCGTGATGATTATATGACATACATGTTATATATATAATCGACAGCTGAAGAGTCGGTCATTTAGTAGCATATAAATGATATCAAATGGACTGTTTAATACACTGAGATTTTTCTTTCTTTTTACCAGCACACTGAAATGTTGGGTAGTTGTTAAACATTTCAACACAAAAGAATTGATGTGAAGATATATAAAACATTTTAGTCTTTTTTGACCTGTGCGTTAAAGGCTATAGTTGCAACTATTAACTTAAGAGTTTGACTACTGATGTTCAATAAGATGAAACTAGCCTTGGTAATTTCTTTTCAAGTTCAGAAACCATTCTCAATTGTATTCAATTAATTTTTCATAATTACTTAAATAGTACATTCATTGACTACCTCGGTAAAAATTGGTCCTGTTCACTTTTTGACTACCTCCTAACGGTACAGGTATGTAGCACTATGTTTATAAGTCTGACCAAGATCAACATTATTGCAGTTTTTTAGATAAGAAAATCATTGACTATTGAATTTCGGATTAATGATCGAATGAAATCAAACTTCTCTGCGAAACTTGAAGGCCTTAGGTTTATTATATACACAGCTGTGGATGTCCAGTGCTGAAAAATACAAACCAGAGCAAAATAACCGGTTTACCAAAAAATGTTAGTTTACAACGAAAATCCTCAAAAAAACATCAACGCTTACATCTGAATACATGAGGATATGTGTCCTGATTACGGTGATTAAATCTTTTATTATATTCTTGAACAAATGAAATATTTTCTGGCCACTCGCTGAATAACTTAGGGACTTCTGATGTAAGAACTTTGCCAACTATATCATCTGATTTTCCACGACTGTGTAGCTGGAGAAGAAATCTCACACAGCACTCATGAAACCAAGGATTGTCACGTGAATTTGTAAGTTGCACACCACGGGAAATCCATTTGAGCATGAGGAGAAATTTTCCTGTTAAACATGAAAACAAAACGTAAGTTCATAATTTCAAAACTAAAGGTCATATACTGCTACTGTGTGCTACCGCAGTTCAACTAAATAAAGTGATTAGGAATAGAAATTCATTTGTTAAAGAATAGATTATCAATAAATTAGTCATAATCAACGTAGAGATTGGCACAGATGAGCGTTATCTCAAAAATGCCATAACACATTAGTACGATGAAATAAAGTTAACATGATGAACGTTGAAATAGTTAAAATAATTCTAGTAGTAACTATGATGAGGAACATTGTTCGAAAAGACATGAAAAGGCATGTATGTAAAAATACTGGAACTTGAGATAAATAGTGAATAGATCTAAGCCAGTGTGACCAAATCCAATCCATTTCATCAAATGTTTCCAACCACTGGTCACTTACCACGCAGGTCCTAACCAGGTAGTCTGAACGTAGCAACACGGTTCAATTCAACAGCCAATGATTTCATAGAATGAGCCCACGTTTTGGATTATCAGTCTCTAGCTTTCTTACAACCTACTCATACACCAGCCCTCATCATGCGTCGGCATAGGTAAAATACGTTTCAACTGCCTCAGTTGGTGGACTCACAACCCCATTAACCGACTTGTATTCCTTACCTAATATCCCGCGCCTAACTTTCGAAAGACTCGCTCAATTGTTCCATCACACGCGAATAATATTTGGAAGACATGTATGATCAAAAACCAGAGCCTATGTATACCTTTCATAGAGTAAAATCGATGTTTGGGTAGTATGTTCATCCTTTTATTGATACACGAAGATCTCACCTACACCACAAGTGATACAAATTGATAAAGACCAAATGAGCTTTCTAACTCTGTGCTGAAATTTAGACACCAACGCATTGGGGTTAATGAGACTTCTAAGATAACTGAAGTGGCCAGTGCACTCAACTACTTCACTCCTTATGATCACGTTAACAAAAATACACTGAAGATATGTAAATGATTTTAGTATTTAATGGTAACATACAAGAGTAACATTAGGCTCCTTGATATTTCATAACTAAACAACTAAACATGATTTTGACAAGTTCGATGCGAATGTTCGTAGGATTCTCCACATAATATAGCATGTCAAAATGATAGATTGTAGAGCATTTAGTAAATTTTAAACAGAAAAATGACTATTTAAATTCTCACTTACGCTTTCTCTCATAAACTTCAAAGGCCAAACAATAAGCCTCAATAATTTTAGGAGACAAATCCAACAAAGGGAGAAGAAATTTGGATGCCTCTTCAAGTGGATCCTCAGGCTATTTTATTGGGAGAAAAAGTAACATTAAAAAATTTGAAATCAAAAACAGTTAGCAATTGTTAAGTTACATGAACTTGAGTCAAAATGTGACCAATAGTTTTGTAAACAATGAAGAACAATCAGACGTAAACTACATTTGGGAGAATGTAACCAATTTTTAATTTGTGCATTTATAGTCAGCTGGATGCCTTATATAATATATACACAAAAATTCTTTAAAGAGCTTCATATTCATGTATGTGACTATATCTTCAGAAAAAGACTGACTGATAAATCGGAGCCGTAAATCTCTGGCATCAAATAGTTCGGAAACGAAAACGGGTGACCATGGATAACACAAAATGATGATCATGACAAATTACAGTTCATCTGCAGTCGGAAAACATGAACTATGGAAACCTAACTCAAAATCTAGATGTTATCGTAGTCAAAATCGGGTATGGATGTACTTGATTTGATTCTGCATAGCTTTGAAAGCATGGACAACTGAAGACTCGAAATATGGTAAATATTTCTAGCGTCCCTCTGGTTTTCAATTGTTATCCAATGGTAAACAGACTTAAGATTGGCCACTTTTATACAGAGTTTATTAAACTGAAAAAGGCATTAACTAACAAGAACTCACGTTGACTGTTAAGACAAGTTGCTTAAAAATCTTAAAGTATTTGGGATAGTTAATTATAGTTAATATCAGTCACACTGTCATTTCATGAGGCGAAAAAACAGAGGCAAGTGTGGCAGTTTATTGGTGAAAAACGGGAAAGAAACATAAATTGGCCATTCACGTACGCTAGCAAGTGATAGTACAGTTTAACCAGACAATATTTTGTGATTTAAATAGTAGATTAAATAAAAAATGAACAAAAGAACGACGGAATTACTTTTAATGTGTAACTTTAAAATATAGATATCCTTTTTTAAGAGACTGCCATCAGTATCTACAAGCATGGTAAAATCTGACGCCAGAATTATAAGTCAAGAAACTTTACAGTCAAGGATGAGACTAAGGTTTCCAATTTTATATAAGACTATTATTAAAAACAGCAAATGTGTCAATCTACAAGCTAAAAATGCCGGAACAGAATTTATGAGTTATTTCATAAGGCAAGCAATCTGTAAGTCAAGGTTGAGTATTGTCGCTAAAATGTAAATCCCATTTAATACAACTGACAAATACTTACTCTGGCCAGTAGATTAGCATCTAGGTCGTTTTCCCCCATGGATGGATTATCTGCATTTGCTTCTTCGGATGCAGGCTGTCTTGAACGAGCTGCTTGTTCTCGACGTTCCTGTTCAGCTCGAGCCCGAGCAGCTTCCGCTTCCGCACGCTTAGCAGCTTTCCGTTGTTTATTTCGTAGCTTTTTAGCTTCAGATGAAGACATACCGTCTATTTTTACATTTACAAAATGATAAGAAAATAACTGCGTGTCAATTTTATATGAAGTCAATTACATTCAGGAAATAAACTAAACTTACTTAAATACCGAACAACCTTTTATGGATTTATAGACACTGTTGTTTAAACTTGAGAAATGAGTGAAAAACATCCCAACGTTGATCTGAAATATTATTTACAGATAACAATCTAAACTAATAAGGGGTTGGTTGGTTTATTTCAACTGAATGTAAAATCCCATGCACTTGGTTTCTTTTATTGGAATAAAAAAAATCCCCAGTTAGATGTACCCAAACAGATCAACAAGCTCAATATATTCGCTATATGATGAGATAATAGAAAACAAGTCTTGAAGAGCTGAGTACTTGTGATACAAACTATGTACAAATTTTTCGTGAATAGTCAAAAGATATATCTCATCATCAGAATTTCGCACGAGAAACTGATCTCAAGAAAGTAGGATAACTAAAAACATAAGTACTACTGAAAAAGGGAGGAAATCATTTACATATATTCATGTAGCAAGCAGTTCACTACGATTGGAGAACCCCACAAGCGAAAATTTCAATCCCGGAAATAAAGTGACAACGTTGAGAAAGAAGAGGGGTAAGTTTGCAAAAATCTTACAGGATACAACTAAAATGAAAATGTAACCTGAGTAGATCTCGTACGCAAATCTTGGAGTAAGATTTTCGGCTTAAAGTTACCCTAACGGAATAAACGAACAACCCAGTTACCCACACCACACTAACTACTTTTGAGATTAAAATATGCATGAGAACCATTGGGCCAGCAAGTCAATCAATTTTATTGATAGTAGACTTCAATCAAAGGTGTAAGGAACCTGAAGTCATTCCACTGTTTGAGTAAAAACTTATACAACTTGTAAGCTATGGAGTAAAATACTAAGAAAATTGACAAAAAATAAAGTATCGTTTAACTTCCAATACATAAAAATAAAAGAATTTACTTTTTAGACAATATTTTACAAATAAGACACATTGGTCAGGATCATGATTATTTCCGTCGACCTGATCAACTATGTAATTTTTCAGTACAAAAAAACAATTATATGATAAACTGCATTAGATGTTTAGATGAGAATTGATGCGCTTGACCAGTCTGGCATAGCCGAATGGTAAGTTAAAGGTGCTGATTGGCGTACACTACTGGTCAAGATCTGGCTTCAATTTCCAAGGAAATGAACAAATTAAGGGTTGAAAATGTGGTCGTTTTTCCTGAGGGATATATTTATCTATACTTACGAATGAGTTGTGCATATATTCTCTATTTGGTTGACCAATAAAATCTTCCTACTTACTCTTGGTTTTCCTATTCAGGTAGCTAGTACGGGTAAGTATACAAGAAGCATATATACCAGTATCAAACTCCGAAAACCGCAAAACGTAGTGTTTACCAGATACAGGAATGGAACTCGAACTGACGCGGGGAAATTCTAACCGTTGGTAACTAGAATATTGCAGAAACATGTCATCAATTTGTCTGACCGAGAAATGCTCCTAAAAAGTGTGTACAATGTTTGTGTCTTATAGACAGTTGAAAGGACTTGAGCTAAGATTGCTAACAAGTACAACATACAAAACCCGTTTGTAAAAAAGACCGACATTCGAAACAACAAATCAAGAGTTCTAACCATTTTCGCCGTGAGGAGATTCATCAATACTGTCCAATGGTTGAGAATACAGTTGCAAGTAAATCTAGAAGGGAAATCGAAAGTTGATAGAAGTGAAACTATAATGTAAGGAACAGAATTGATATTGAGATAGACAACGTTTACTAGAAGCAAATAAAAATAAACCAGTTGGATCGAGAGAAATCTGTCAAATTAAGAACATACTTTACGACCGTTCATCGCTTCACTATAAGATAGTTATTGCAAGCGTAAAAGCTCCGTGCATGTGCATGGGAAGAGGCCGCTGACTGAGTGAATTTGAAGTTGGGTGCCACTTTTAAACAATTTGTGAACCAGCACCCTCTGGAGCAAATGAACCATATTTTGTACACAATTTTATTGCCTGACATGTGATATTGGTTGGATGAGAATTACTTTTGACAGAAACCGGGTACGAGTGCATTTATTTACAAGGCTACTGAAAACTAGAGTCGTACATGGAGATGTAAACTTCTTGCATGATGTTATCAATATAGAAATAACTGGCTGCAAACCTTGTTAGAAATTGTTCTAAACAGTTCATAACGACGAAGAAAACTTTTTTGATCAAAATCTCAGTACTATTAGTTGACTGACATTTTTTGACTAGTTCGTTTCTCACTCCCATTGTCTTATTTTAGGGTCGACCTTTTATAACCCCTTCATTTTTTTATGAGGTAGCACGGTTAGAGACGGTTATTTGTGCAAAACCTCATATCGTAATCACACCACAGTATAGTTAGCAGCACAACTCTGGCCTTCGAACTTTAGATTATCTGTTTTCAGTTGCATTATCATCCAACCGACCACACTGCAATGGGAAATCTCTAGGAAAAATTGTTTCAGACAATGTAGCTTGATTGAGTAGTCACGATAGGCAACCCCGACCGTTAAATTAATGTAACAGCTACGGCCAACTTCTTTGCTATTCATCTCGTGGTGTTGATCTGATATGGGGACAACCCTAATTCCCCTAAGGCTCTATGTTGCGTATAACTGACTGAATTCAATAAAAATATTAAAATTATTTTGAAACGTCATATGATATGATGCCTAAGAAATAGGTCTGACAAACAGGTCTCAATTGTTTGAAGAACGAGTGACCCATGAGCTAATTTCATTCAATCGCATATAAAATGTTTTTATTTTTTGTTTATATTCTTTAGGTAAGCATGTTATTTAATCTATTTTTCTGGGCTGATGGTAATCTGTGATTCCAAACTATTCGAGGGTTTATATCAATAATGTAGTCTTGTGAGTAGCCATCACTTGGATACATCAAATCAGTGAGTTCATCTATCGACTAGAGTTCTATTCATTGATTTAAACGACCGAAAACTTAATATCATCAATCATTGAAAACCTCCTCTATAACACTATGTTAATGAGCAAACCATAGTTGAAGACTAATAATGCAGCAATTGTATTGAGATTATTTTATTATAACTAGAATTAACAAAATGAATATAGCTATGCAAAATAGCAGATAAACGCCACAAAAGTCAACTTTAGCTGGATGGAATTCCGAAACAAAACTTTTTAACTCCATATTAGACATACTGATTCAAAAACACTAAAGATGATTTATAAATTATACATGTGAATAATATATACATGTAAATTATATATGCAATAGCTAAAAATAAAACACCTACAAGTAGTGAACTAACAGATACTGTAAGTATTATCTACACATCGAAAGTGAGACAACTTTCAGAAAAGTTTAAAGAACAGACACTTTAGACTCACTTCAACTGCAAGTTGAGCGGTATCAAAATAAGACTGATGATCCCGTAAACGATCTTCTAATCGCAGTGTCTCAACATATGATCGTAGCGTAACCTTCCGCAGACAGTAGGAATGGAAGTCTAACTGATCATCAAGAATATTTCTGTAGTGCTACCAGTTATTGATGATTTCATATGCAACAATCGAATAGATATAGATAAAAGTCAGTCAAGATAAGTATACATCAACAAATTAAATTAAAAATGGCATGAAATACTAATTTTTCGAAAGGGCTAGCTATATCCTAAAATTTTGAAACTTTACATCTTAAGTAGACAATAATTCTTGTTTAAATAATCGTAGAGAAACATAAAGAAATAGTAGTCGATTCAGTCATTCACTACTATGGAAACAATATCATCAATATATTTATTAATTCACAATTCCTGAACCGCCATGTTTTTTATTTTGGTAATGAAACAGAAACAATCAGTACGTGCTATTATTTCTAAGACACATGTGCAAGCACAATTCAGTAGTTTATAACACAATCTTTGATACGTTGAACTTACAGTTGTCAGATATATCATTAAATGATGGCAGAAAAACTTAGAGAAATTCCAGATGAAAGCCATGGCATTCATCGATAGGGAAAAATGTGGTGCTGACTTCTTAGATATTTTGTATTGACATGGAGTTTTAAGGATTTCACACACTACATACATACATATTTTGAAGCAAATGACGATAAGATTCATTTACTACGATTAAAAATCAAAATAAAAAAGTGGGTAAATTAAGGCTACTTATCATTAGCCTAGTAGACTTCCAACAGTCTGCAAAAGACGATTTTGTGAACAAGGCTTTATAGTTCATCTATATATTCGAGCAATTTATTTGAATGGGTAAAGTTTTGGTGATGACGATCGCTTATATTTTAATCGTCTCTAGCAAATGAAATTAAACTAGGCTTTAAACCTTATATCTATCCACTTCCAAAACGCCTGAAATCTTGCCACTAAAAAAACCTTTATTTATGTTTACTTATGGATACGCACTTAGTAACCGTCGTACGAATTACCTGAACTTTATGATTTTGCCTTTACTAGTAGTTTAACTCTAGAGAGTAGCATTTCAACACCTTTGAGACATCTTGAAACTTAAGTACAGACATCAAATCCATAATACGGAATTGTCACGGGGAAATTGATGTCTGACAGAAAAGTATCTTTTTGGATTGGTATATATTACTATTATATATACTACTATAATATTATGTCTTTGAAAGTGCTTCTAGTCTGATTCATGGGAATTTTTAAATAAATCGACACATTATATGATTGTAAACAGAGGAATCTTGAATGATTACACTATTGAGACAAGTACTGCACATTTAAATATGCATAGAATTTTTTAATTTGTATAACTCAAATCTTTAACCGGTTTAAACATTTGTCTTTAGTGCGAAGTGGTTGTTTAAGTAAGAGATTACTTTTAGTTAACGCACGGTTGAAAATTTGTTATCAATACACTAGTCGGCTAATGAATTTCGCAATTTTGAGCAATTCAGAATACCATTTGGTTTAACGTGAATCAGAATAAAATAATTGACGAATTCTTGATAGCAAGAGTTCGTTATCTACAATGGAATATTTTCATTGATTTTTGAGCACAACATGTATTCACATATAGGGATGTTTAAATCTCACCCCAATTTCGTTATGGAAGTCCAGTAGTGATAAAAGCATTTAAACGGAAGTGCAATTAAAAATCAAATGTGCGTTGTAAAGAATCCTGAAACTTAGTTTAATTCATTTCGATAGGCAAGTAGGGATTTTTCCATCGAGGTTAAACCATTTAGATGATAACGAGTTTTACCAGATACATGGTTTATGACTAAATATACAAATCTAAGTGACCATTAGTTTACACTGTGAACACATTTACCCACGCTAGCCTATGAGTTTCAGCAACTGTTAACTACACCTTATCGAACAATTTAATGCACCTAAATGACTTCATATGTAGTTCTTTGAGTATTTTCTCTAGTTCGCACAAAAACATAGACTACATTACTTTCAAAATATTGTTTATGTAAAAACATAACCAATCACTTACTTGCTGCACTTCGTGACACAACTTAAGGGCATCACCAAATCTGCCCATTTCTTTAAGTGCTCTGGCATTATCTAACAGAAACCACATGCACTGCATCTCAGACAAGTATTCCTTTGGCGATGTGTTTCCCTATATTACAAATAAATAAGCTATAACAATATTACCCTTGTAAATTTAGAAGCCATGTTAGTGGCATCTTCAAGGCGATGAGCTTCCACCATGAATTTTGTACAGCGAGCATTAATAAAACGATCAGCTGTATCTAGAGATTGGGCTTCTTCCATCCACCGACTGGCTGTTATATAGTCCCCTGCATCGTGAAAGACATCGGCTTTTAGGACATAAAAGTCAACTAACGTAGGTGTTGAGAGCAACTGAGAATCTATGATTTCAATGGCTTCCTGAAAAGTGAAATAATATTAATCACGAATTGTACCTGATATTTTCTTTTGAAGTTATAATACTGAGCTAGTAAATAGTTAAGCCAAACATCTGTTGTGGGAGCTTCTTTTTCATTACTTTCCTGTGCATCAAGGGATCCGATGGCACTCATGCTGTTACGATATTTAGTTAAAAGACTTTCAAAAGCTGAAAGCTTTTTAGAGTCATTTAAAAGCCCCACAAGTTGTATAAAAAGTGGAGGAACACCTTTTCTGATGTATGGCTTTAGGTAAGCATCCAAACGCTGGAGAAACTCGTCACCTGCAACAAAATGTATACATTTATCAAATCAAACCTGAACAATAATTCAGAATCAACCGTCTAGATAGACGGGATTGGGGGTAACGGGCAATAACTGACTCATAAGTTTTTTTCGTCGTTTCAGTATTTGCGTCTATTATACCACTGACTAAAGCTGTATTTGCCTGTGCCAAAAGCTCAAGATATAAACTATTTTCCTGATTCCGATCAATTAAGCTCCATGAACACTCAACCGCTTCCTCATACTGTCCAAGTTTCAAGTGAAGTTGAGCTGAAAACAGATAACCAGAAAGTAGCAGCCTACCCTTCATTTCCAACAAAGATATTTTATCAACTATTTCGTTGCTATATTGATTTAAATGTTCTAAGGCAGCATTTTCTTTTCCAGCTTCAAGCATGATCATTGCTTGGTAGAGTAGTAGCTCACTGTGTTCGTAATCGAACTGAGGTATTTCACTTTGACCCTTTTTGAACTCATTGATGACTGTAAGAGCGATTTCATAGTTTCCCAGCAAATGGTGAATTAAAGCATAGCCAATCCATGATGCTTTTTGGCTAGGTCGCAGTAGAAGCAACTTGTAACGTATGTCCTGACAAAAGTTTCTTAGAAGGAAAATTAATAGTATACCCTGCATCCTTCATAATCTCTCAACTGCATTTGTAAAACTGAAAGATCCCTTAGCACTTGTAAATTTTCATTATCTAACTTTAAAGCTTGCAAGTAGCACTTTATCGCTTCTTCGTACTTATGGTCAGATTTATGAATAAGACCATAAATATGCCAACCTATCGTGATAACCCAAAGCACGGGAACTTACAAACAAAGCTGGTGATGTTGGCCTTTAAACCACGCTTTACATATTCCCTTGCTTCATCTTTCTTACCAAGACAATTTAATAAAATACCTTTCATCGCCAAAGTTTCTGAAAATAAATTGATCACATCCACATTACTGGACAGAATGAACTTACCTCCATGTTCGCTAAATTTTGGATTGCTTAGGATTTGTTTAGCATACTTTAATCCATTTTTGTACTGCTTTTGGTCATAATATTTCTGTGAAACATGGATTAAGGGAAATAATATGCACTAACAACAACTCTCTTGAATATTGAGAGTTCTTTAGGAGGGAGAGTATAAGTAGATGCCTGTTTACTCATCGCCGAATATAACACATGAACTTTGATGCCAACTCAAATTGCGAGCTTGAACATTACGCGCTTCAAAAAACACTTGTGGTCACAATGAAAAGATGATTTAGATTAAAAATATTTTGACAAATTGTGTATAGGCAGTGAGGTGCATAAAAACAACCGATTTATTCGGGTCCACCTTTAGTTAATCAGTCAACTCAGTGTCTTTCGTTGCGTAATTAAAGTGTTTCGTTACACGTAAATATTATCAATTATATTCGAATTCATCCATTTTTTTTATCGTAAACACTTGATAGAAACTGATGAAAATATTTACAATACCATATATCCTTCTGTAGCGGCGAATAAATCCCCAAAGTCGACATCGGATGCTTACCACATTAGTTTTAATGGACTCACCTAGCTGAAGGCGCTCGGTTATGCATTCGCACCAGATCACGAGTGGGAACGCCGAGCTCAACATCCTCTGCAGTCGCTAGCCAGATTAGATCAGTCGATCCTCAATTTATTGATAGCCTATCAAATATATCTTCGAACCTCCTCGCTTCTTTTTTTTGATTTCACTTGGTGGTTATGATTCATAGTAGAAGGTGTTACTGGTTTAAGCGTTGTCAAACTCCAAATATCTGCGGTACCTTCACTGCTTATACTATCATAAAACGCGTTCGTGGAAGTAAATAAATGTTCAAAATAAATTGTTCTAAATGTCTTCAACATTGGTGCTGTCCTCATTAATTAATTACCCCTTGCTTTCTCTTTAAGCTCCTCTTCAGCCAAGTACTCACCTCGTGAGACTCGACAACTGGACTACATTTCGCAATTTACTTCACACATCCAACACATTTCTGGAGCAAACAATGTAGTTGCAGACGCCTTGTCTCGAATAACTTCCTTGAACAGTTTCCAAGGAATCGACCTTCTGAAATTCGCCCAGCTTCAAAAAGAAGACACTGATCTTCAGCAAGAGTTATCGTCTGCAACCCTCAAGCTATGCTTCGAACACACGGGAACAGTTAAGGAAACCTTACTTTGTGACACATCTACAGGTAGGGATCGCCCAATCGTGCCGAAACATTATCGACGCAATGTCTTCAACACATTGCACAAACTTTCGCATCCAGGTGTTCGTGCAACCATCAAACTTATAGCAGAACGGTATTGCTGGCCTGGCATGAACAAAGACGTGAGGGAGTGGGCATGCTTCTGTGTCAGAAATCTAAGGTTATCAAACACAATAAATGTCCCTTAGGCTCATTTAAAACTCCCGATGCTCGTCTCGACCATGTTCATCTGGATTTGGTAGGACCTTTGCCAGATTCAAATGGATACTCTTACCTCTTAACCTGCGTAGACCGTTTCACTCGATGGTCAGAAGCAGTACCTATCAAGGACATCAATGCTGAAACAGTGGCCCGCACCTTCGTCGAGCGATGGGTAGCAAACTTCGGCTGTCCTTCAACTATCACTACAGACCGCGGACGACAGTTCGAATCCGATCTTTTCCGTTGTCTGACCACACTTTTAGGAATCACTCGCTTCCGAACGACCACCTACCATCCACAAGCAAACGGGTTGGCAGAACGTTTTCACCGACAACTAAAAGCTTCACCATCAGCTGCAAACATTTCACGGTGGAACGACGCTGTTCCACTCGTCTTACTAGGTATTCGCAATGCAGGGAAAGCTGACATTGGATACACTGCGACTCAACTCGTTTATGGAGCGACATTTCGGCTTCCAGGAGAATTCGTGGATCCTTTATCTTCTTCAATGAACATGGATCTAACCTCCTACACGAACAGGCTTACAAACGCAATGCGTTCAGTTAAACCTGCTTCCACTCGACCACAATCAACCGATGTTTTCGTTCAACCTAACTTACGATATAGTACACACGTTTTCGTTCGTCGAGACTCGCATCGACGACCTTTCGAATCAGCATACGAAGGACCCTTCAAAGTTCTTCAACGTGAATCTAAGTACTATATGGTCGATAAGAACGGAACCAACGATAGCATCAGCATCGATCGCCTCAAAGCAGCGTATTTAGAAGGAAACCCCATCTACGTCGATTTTCCCTCGGTATAATCGCACGACACGGCTCCGAAAATTATAATACGTCATCCAACAACCTCACACACGATGATACTTCGACAGTATCTGAAAATAAACTTAAAACAACGCGTTCTGGAAGAAGAGTAAGATTTCTAGAACATTTCGACGATTATTGCTAGTAAGATATTAGTTGACATTTTATATCACCTCAATTTTTCTTTGCACTATATGTAATATAAAAAAACTAATATTATTATGCTTATGTATTTATATTTACATTTCAAAAAACAACACAAAAAACATTTTGTAAAAGTCCTTTTTAACGCTATTACGTGTGAATGAGTTTATTTTCCTTTTTTCGCCCGCTTTGAGTTTTTACGCACGTACGAGCGTATTTCGATATGCACTTAAATATTTTTTCTTTTCCTGGACGGCTGGAAAAGACAATAAATAGAACGATGAAGTTTATGAGTAAATGAAATTTTCATTGTACTGAAATTCCTTGTTACAATATTGTACGATACGGTCCGTTATAGTAAGGAAAGACGACCAGACACTGCTAAACCTAGCAAGCTATCAGAAGAGTATTTACCAACGACAAAACTCGTTGGGTATAAACCTCAGGCTGGCCACGTCTTAGGGTTATCACTATCCCACTAGGGGGGGAGTGATCTGTAGCGGTAAATAAATCCCCAAAATAAATAGCTCTGTAAGTTTTCGACGTTGGGTGCTGACCACATTAGTTTAAATGGATTCACCTAGCTGCAGGCGTTCGGTCATGCATCCGCACCAGATCACGAGTGGGAACGCCGAGCTCAACATTCTCTGCAGTCGCTAGCCAGATTAGACCAGTCGATCCTCAATTTATTGATAGCCTATCAAATATATCTTCGAACGAATTCATTTCTGACTTTAATTTGACTGAGTTGGTATAGACTGATTGTAAAAGTGTTGAGTATAAAGGCGTTGTAAAACTTTGAATACCTGTAGCACCTTTATTGATCTCAACAATTGGTTGCTCCATGTTCGTTCATAAGGAGCCTGAAAATACAAAGTGTTTCCCCTCACAGACATAAATGGACCTAATTCGTTGTTCTCACCTTCAATGCTCACAGTTAAGTAATCACATTCTCCTTTTGTAATATGGCTGGGTGTTTAGGCTGGTGTTGAATTGTTGCAGCTGTTTCATGTTTAGTTTTGATCTTAGATATAGTAGCTGCACTCGATATGTTTTCGATTTACGGAGGGTGAGGGGATGGGACTTCAAGGTTTGTGATGTGGCCATCATTGTGACTGTTGCCGATGCACACACTGGGTTGGTTGGTTTGCATATTTTTGACGATTTGATATTCGATGGATGTCCAGTCATGGTTGATTCTAATCTTCTTAAGTGTTTGAATGCGCCGAAATAATGGAATCACTAGGTATCTGTATGGCAATAAATCCTGAATATTTTGGGTGAAGTTACGTTCTATGTGACTGCTGTTAGAATTGCCAGTCATGAATGTATTCGAGTTTATACCAAAACTGTTAAGGTCAACAGGGTTGCACATTGATGTTTTGTCAGTGGTTATTGGTTGACCTCAAACACTCATCAAATCCACAATCGGATATCCTATATAGTGCCTCACATTTTCCAAAAGATTTTCATGATAAGTGACGCTTTCGAGTGGATTGCAAGAAGTACAGTAGCTAACGTAAATTAATTTATATTACTACCAAATTTTCGGAATCAAAGGACGTTTATCCTACTTTGTTCTTCAGCGTTTCCTTCACCACCTATGACATGTTTCATCGTTACAATTCTCCACACACTGTTTTTTGTTCCCATGTTTTATCCGAAGTTTATTAATTGATAAGTTTGAGTTCAACTTGCTAATAGGCATACCTTAACCTCTCCCACTGCAAAAATGGAAAACTAGGTTTTATCAACCAAATTTTGCCGTTAATTTCACTGCTTTTTACTCTCTTTTTCCAGCTCCATGAATGTAACAGGCAAAGGTAGAATTCGGAGCAGATGTACCTTCACTAAAGTTTCAGCTTGTACAATGTGACATTTCTAAACAGATTATATCAACCGTGAACTTGTAACAGCTTAGGTTGGTTGGTTAAGAGTTGACCCCAAACAACCAAGCATATGCCAAAACAGTATTGTTCAAGTATTCATCCACTTCCTTGTTTTGTATAAGCGTTATATTCCCTATTATCTTATATTGAGTGTTGAGAGCCTTTGTTTGTCTGGACAGATAATCCCACGCTCCACTGTGACCGCGCTAAGATCGAAATAAAGACCTATTCACTACTTCTCTGGTTTCTTCTATCAATAGCACGAGGGATACTTTAAGGCGCGAAATTGGTGAGCCCTTTTTGAACACAAATTTAACCTCATTTCTGTTATTAACATTTTTACTTAATCGTAAAAGTAGACCTGATTATCCGTAAACTAATTTGAGTATATAACTAGTTTATTCCGTATTATCTTAAGTTATTCGTGTTATAGTAACCACTTTTTGTGCAAACTTTATTGCTATATTTGTCACATACCGCATGTCAGACTCAATAGAAACCCATAATCTGGAGGATTTGTCACCAGTGGAGATAGACACTGTTTTGACTACGAAATCCCGACTTCCAGAATTTGATCATAGTGATCCTGAGTTGTGGTTTGCTCAACTAGAGCATTATTTCACGAGACACAATATCAAATCTGAAGGGATTCGCTATAGAGACTTGTGTTCCATCCTTCCTCCTTCAGTCGCCAAAGAAGTCCGTGACTTGATTTTAGATCCACCATCACCACAACCATACACCATCTTAAGACGAGAGATAATGAACCGTTTATCATTATCAGATAGTCAAAGAATCCAAAGACTTTTTCAAGGTGAGACACTAGGTGATCGGTCGCCGTCACAGTTTTTACGTCACCTCCAAGTCTTAGTGGGTGATAACACAGTGGGTGAAGCAGTCCTAAAACAAGGATGGATACAAGCTCTCCCATGCTACGTCCAACACTGTTTGGATGCACAAGACCCTGAAACCTCATTATCTCATTTAGCGCGTATAGCCGACAGAATAATGGAAAGAGGTCCTCCAACTGGATCAGGCACAATAAATCACACACAAAAAGTAGAATCAGCAAAAGACCCCGTAATAGAAGGACTCATTGCGAGTGTTAATAGTCTCACTGAGGCTGTCACCAGAATGCAAATGAGTCATAGAAACAGCAGCAGGTCACCACAACGACCACGATCCAAGTCACAAATCAGGTCACAAATGTCCAGACAATCTGGGCAGTTTTGTTGGTACCACTGGAAGTTTGGTGTCAACTCAACCAAGTGCATGCAACCATGCGCCTGGCCTAAGCATAATTCTAAGACAACGGGAAACGAGTAACCCCTCCCCAGGTCGCGACGACTGAGGAGGGGCGCCTAAACAGTCGCTTGTTTTATGTTAGAGACAGAAACTCTGGCTTGAATTTCTTGGTGGATACTGGCGCTGCTCTTAGCATCATCCCTCAAAATGAAACTGAGATTAGTCGAGAAACATCATCAATTACACTTCAAGCTGCAAATAAAACTAAAATCGCGACATTTGGGCAGAAAACTTTAACCCTAGATTTGGGGTTCAGGAGGCAATTCCCTTGGGTTTTCACGGTAGCCGACTTAGATCTGGCAATACTGGGGATGGACTTTCTAGAGAGATACAAATTTCTAGTTGACACCAAGAAACGGCGATTAACACTAAAAGAAACTTCGTATTACACAAAAGGCAAAGAAAGTCACATCAGCTCTCTTAACTTGATTCAAACTCCCCCAGTAACAACAGAGAAATTCCAAGATATACTCGCGGAATTTCCAAACTTAACTAAGCCAAACCCACAGCCTTCTAAAGACAAACTAAAAGTGAGTCACACTATCAAAACCGAAGGTGCACCGGTGTTTGCAAAACCCAGGAGACTAGCACCAGATAAGCTCAAAATCGCTAGGGCCGAGTTTGATTATATGCTACAATTGGGTATTATCCGTCCCTCTGATAGTCAATGGGCATCCCCTCTGCATATGGTCCCAAAGAAGAATGAAGGTGACTGGCGACCGTGCGGGGATTACAGAGCCCCCAACCGTCAAACCGTACCAGATAGGTACCCAATACCTCATATCCAAGATTTCACCAACAGTTTACAGGGTATGAACATATTCACTAAAATTGACTTAGTCAGGGCATATCACAATATCCCGGTGGCTGATGAAGATATTCCCAAGACAGCTATTACTACACCCTTTGGCTTATCCGAGTTTGTACGCATGCCATTCGGCCTGAGAAACGCGGCACTTCCTCAGATATTCTTATTCCACATTCTCACACTCTCTTGAAAGCACGCAGCAAACCGTCGGCGATAGTTGTAGAAGAAATCACATGCTACAAAATAAGATGACAAGCTAGTAAAGAAGAGACATCCATGGACTATCGTTGACAGCGTCAGTCGTCACTGATTGTAAGTCAAACAGTGAGCGAGTTGATAATTTTCCCTTGGGGTGAGAAATAGAACTAAGGTGTTTTCGATAGTTAGGTTAATCGAACCGACGTTCCTACGGAAGTCGATTCTAGGGGGAAGCTAATGTAACAGCTTAGGTTGGTTGGTTAAGAGTTGACCCTAAACAACCAAGCATATGCCAAAACAGTATTGTTCAAGTATTCATCCACTTCCTTATTTTGTATAAGCGTTATATTCCCTATTATCTTATATTGAGTGTTGAGAGCCTTTGTTTGTCTGGACAGATAATCCCACGCTCCACTGTGACCGCGCTAAGATCGAAATAAAGACCTATTCACTACTTCTCTGGTTTCTTCTATCAATAGCACGAGGGTTACTTTAAGGCGCGAAAAACTCATAGTAAAGTACTAACACATAAACCCGTTTATTAATTTGTCGGCTTATCCGCATGAATATTCTATCATAAATCCTCATTGACTTCATGCATTTAATAACCGTACTTAGGTGATATCTTATCTGTAAACCAGTGTTGCAAATTGTTCATTATGCCTTTGATGATGGCACTTACCTGCTGTGTATTATTATTAATCATAACATTAGTTATATTCCTATGTACTCAAATTTACCATCCTCTTTCCAAAACCAGTGTCTTATTATTTGTCAACCTAATGGAACAACTTACTGTAACAAATACTGTGTCATTTGTAATATTTCGACCTTACCTGAAACCTATAGTTATTTCAGAATAAATTATTACTATATTTCATTATTTAATTTCGCTGAACAATAATTGGTTGAAGAAATGAATTATAATACTTGTTTATATAATAGTCTGTGTTGGAATTAATAATCTTCAATCACCCAATCACTTTCTTGTGAACTTTTACTGAGCAAGTGTGTGGGTGTCAGAGCCAACCTCCACAGTTACTCTGACTCGAAACTACATTGGCTTGGAAGCTAAAATTGTGTTAAAATGGAAATAACACTTAAAACATTGTATCAAGTAATTATTTGGAAGTAAAATATATCCAAGGCTGCATCGGACTGGTCTAATCTTCATTCTTTTGAAATGAATTTGAACTGTTCAGTGTGTCAGTTAGTCAGTGTATACCATTATGTGTAGGTAATTATAATAGTTGAATATGATTAACAGATAGGTAGATAAACATACTTAGTGCGCTCTGTCTCTGGGATAGACATGCAACCAAACAAAGTCATGTTGGAAAGATTCTTACATAAGGCATTCTAATTAATCAGCCTATTGGGTACAAGCTAGCCGGTGGAGTTAGCTTGGTGCGCTTGGTAGTCATGTGCTCTTCCAGTTATCATACCCAGAAATGAGTAGACAACTATATTCATTTAACATATATGCTTCAAATATTATTCACTTTCAGTTCCTGAATGGTTTTAACTGCTTTTATGATTAGCGTTTATTAACAAGTTTGTTTTCCACAGTATGTGGTTGCTGAGTCTATGCTAAATCACCTTTTTATTCGGGCTTGGGTCCGACAGCAACCCTGGAGAAGCTACAGGCGGTTTGCAAAGTTAAGAGCGTCACTGTAAGTTAAGGTCTATAAACACAACGATCGAAGACTTTCATATAGTCTATATTTTCCTCCGGAATCTTCAGGAATGAATTAGTTTTAAGTCAGCAGGCCACCTTACTTCCATCTGTAACATGAAGCTTCGAATATAATAACACTTAAAAATTAGACAGCTATGACAAATGGGGTCCTTGAACCATTTTGAGAGAGGTCTGGCAATGCCTAGATCTTCCAGCTTCAAGGGTAGTCTGTTTGTTGACACCCTATCAAATGCTTTACTGAGGTCTA
Organism: Schistosoma haematobium; assembly: GCF_000699445.3. NCBI lineage: Eukaryota > Metazoa > Platyhelminthes > Trematoda > Strigeidida > Schistosomatidae > Schistosoma > Schistosoma haematobium. Next base: position 14,032,727 of record NC_067199.1, on the reverse strand, counting down.
TGTAGACAACATTCATTGATTTTCCATTATCCAGAGCCTCTGTCCATTTTTCTCTCGCTATAAGGGGACTCGTTACGCAGGATAAAACTTTTCTGAAACCATTTTGTGCGTTGTTTAACAATTTGTTGGTTTCAACAAATGTCATTATGATGTTTTTTATTATTCTTCAGGTATTTTAACCGCAACAGTAATGAGGCTGGCAGGTCTGCAGTTTGATGAAAGTTGTCTTGGTTTTGTTTTATGTATTGGGGTGACGATCGCATACTTCCAGTTAGTATGTAACACACCTTGATCACGTGACGTATTGAAGTTGTCAATCGGACAGCAATATATTGTGTAATTAGTCTCAAGATTTTAGGTTGTAGTTCATCCCGTCCTGTCAATTTTTCTGTGTCTAATTCTGATGTGATACGGACGTTTAGCAGGTCGTCTCGATCAAAGTCCACAGTGAGCAACGGATTTTGTGACTATATCTTGGTCTAGTTCTTCGTCTAACAGGAAACTATCTCGAATTAGTTCACCATGGCCTCTTCTTTGTCCTGGCCTTCCTCTATCGTTTGAGATCCACTCCCTTCCGTAACTAGGTTGGTAATCCAATGATGAGTTCTTGTTCCGTAATTTGTGTACCAGAACAATTTCTTCAGCTGTCTGATTACAGATTGTACCAACTGCTTTCAAATTTTCCCTGAGCTGCCCGGATTGTTCTTATACACCTATAACGTTCCATAGCATTTTTCGTGCCAAGGCTGACGGCGAAGTTCAGATATTTTTTCTTTTGTCTTGTTAGGCGTCCAACATCCCGGTTTATCCAGGAAATGGAAGTGGGCCTTCTTTTAAGGGTATGTAAAAGGTATAAGTTGTAGAGTCACATGATTGTGTAACTGCCATAAATCAGCCCATCGCTTTTCTACTGATGCACCTGAGTTAAGTTCCCAGTTTTTAGCCGGGGATGGGCCATGCAACTGCTTGAAAGGCCGTCTTAGTCATGAACATGAATAAGATGATAGCATGATCACTTCTTCATTAATGTGGGAGGAAAGTTATTCGACTAACATCGTCACTGTGCGAAGACTATGTTCAATAACGACGAGACGTTTTGTAGGTCATATCTGATGGGATCTCTGATGTGCCGGAATAAAACCAGGGCGATTGTGATTTTCTCGTGTCGCGGATACTCTTCGTTCTATTGATAGAAAAAACTAGACTAGTAGTGAACAGGTCATCATCTAGATTGTGGGACAGTACCCAGTGGAGCGCGAGGTTATCTTTTCAAACACACGAAGCTCTTCATCATTTAATATAAAACAATAGGGAATATAATGTCAGAACAAAATAGGGAAGTGAATAAATACTTGAGCCATAAAGTTCTGACATTTATCTAGATATTTGCGTTCAACCCATCCAATCGACCCAAGTTGTTATAGTTTTTGGTAATAAAACGTTATCCCTGGTAATCATGCTTCTGAGTTTCCTCAATTCATAGAGAGTGTATTGAAGTCATTGAAGGCTCTTACACGTGTGTCACCAATCTTTAAGTTTGTTTAGGAGAAAGCCATACACTACACATTCTGGACTGCGACATACCAAAACTAAATCAGCCAGTGATGCACCAGTTCACATGCCCCTAAATCGTGCGACACAATCTCGACGACACGTATAGTTAAGGTACTTTTCATGTACAGGACAACCCAACCACCCTTAAGCTTTAATCTGTCAGCTCTTCAAGAGGGAGATTGATTATGAATACTGTAATCTTGAGTGCTGTTATAAGTGTAAGGGTAGCTATCACTTCCTCGGTCGCCCATGTCGTGGGAGAGTTCTTCCCGAGGTACCTGAAAGCTGGGTTGGTTTATAGTTGGTTTTAGTGACCTGAGAGCGTGATTGCAATGCCAAAGGGACAAATGCGTAAGGTTGGTCATACATGACCGTCTTGTGAGTAATTTTTGTGTTGGCTCCGTACTTGTAGGACTTTACTACCGGGGACAAATATCTGTAGGATAAGGTGAGAGCATTTTTAGGGTCGAATTTTCCTAACCCCACTATTTCTTTGTGGGAAGACAGCATTGCTGTTATGTTGGTTGTCTGAAGGAAAAAACTTACTGCCGTCACACCTCTATACAATCAGCAGTACAACCTCGCCTTCGAGCTTTGAGTTTGCTGCTTTTGATCTTACTACTCTTCAACCAACCTTGAGGAATGATTGTTCCGACCAGCATAACTCGATTTGTTCATTATGATAGACAAGCCCGACCACCATGTCAAGGTAGCAGTAACGGTCAGGCAGCTCTAAAAAGTAGGAAACCAGTCGATCAAATTCCACTGTCATACACTTCTGACATTAATTATGTTACTGCGATAGCAATGAAATCAGAGGTTTCTGTCTCCATCACATTATTAAGATGTGCTATTTTATTTACGAGTCCGCGAGAGTTTGTACAGCATACCCCTAATTTTGTGAACAACTTTTCGCGTCACCAATAGTGGTTTGAAGATTGCTTTACTCCAAAATTTCGCAATCTGGAAACCCTTAGGTTTAAGATCTTTCACTGTTTCGGTAGCTTTGATTTATTTCTATTTCCACCACTCTTCACTTAATACGACCAACCATGATGAGATCCCTGCAGACATATATTCCGGATCCAGTCTGTTTGCTTAAAGCTTCCATTATCAGATTTTTCTCTCCAGCAGAAACAAAAGTAACTTCTACGAGGCTTGCCTGTGTGCTTTTGAAAACCTTTTTTGTCCTATTCTACAGAGCTTATGGGTGCTATCTCCTGCTACTGTCTCTGTAAGTGGCTTGCTTATAGGGGATTTATTGTAGCTTAGATCATGCTCATATCTAACCCCTAGTTCCTTTTCGGACGACTCATAACTTAGGAAGAATAACAGACTTCCAAGTGAACCCGTTACAACCGGAGCAAAATTTACAGCACGACCTAGTTATTTAATAAAAAATACATTATAACATGAAAAATTCTATGACTACATGAACGTAGACATGACCGTTATTACAATGGGCGATATATTAACTTTGCGTGGAAGCGTTGAGTATAAATCCACCCCGTTTAGACAAACTTCGGTCCAATTTGGCGCCAGACATACAGGTCTAACTCTGTTTCCTTATCCGGTGACACTGAAAGCCAGTCTTCAGTCTTCAGTAATAAGGATAGTAGGTTGATGAACCTGTGTTAATCCTGACGCACTGCTTTCCAGTGAAGGTCCAGCTTCTCCTTGAAAGTATTCACTGATGGGGCTGATACCACTTGTTCGGGTAAGGCGTTCCAATGATTGACTACTCGATGAGAAAAGCGGGACCCCACTTTAAGTTTATTAGATCGTGGTTTATGAACCTTCTTGCTATGACCTCGGAGATTATTAGTGCTAGAGGGAGCAAAAAGATAAGACATATTAACACCCAAATCATAATTAAAGATACGAAATGCCAGTATAAGGTCACCTCGTGTCCTACGATACGACAAGGGGAAAAGATTTAGACGTTTTAAACGCTCATCGTAAAGGAGGCTAGAAAGACCCTTCATTAATTTCGTTCCCACACGCTGGACACGCTCAAGGGAGTTAGTATCCTTTATCAGACACGGGCTAGCTGCTTGGATACAGTACTCTAAGTGTGGTCTTACATAGGTGGGATATAAAATTTGAAACGTTTCCTCGTCAAAAGATTTGAACGCTCGGCGAAGTGACCATAACGCTCGAAAACCTTTGACAGCGGCTGCTTTGCAATGCGTAGTTGTTTTTAAATAATGACTTAATGCTACTCCTAAGTCTTTATGCTGTTGAACGCATGGAAGAGGTTTACCCCCAATAGTATAACGGTAACTATTACCGTGACCGATGTGCATTAGTACACTCTTCCTAGCATTAATTTCTAAGCCCCACTCTCGAGCCCATCTAACTAAATCGTCTAAGTCAGCTTGAAGATCCAGCTGATCAGCCGCATTTTTTATTGTTCTCCAGATTTTTACATCATCCGCAAACAATAATGTCGACGACCTAAGTAACAGCGGTAACTCATTAACGTAGAGAAGGAAGAGCAGAGGGCCTAAGATAGTGCCTTGAGGTAAACCACTTTTGACCGGCTTCCAATCGGATAGCGTTCCGTTGACCCTCACTCTCTGTCCGCGGTCACATAGGAAATTTCCTATCCACTCATGTACAGTACCTATTATTCCGAAGGTCGTGAGCTTCTGCATAAGACCTACGTGTGAAACCTTGTCAAACGCTTTGCTAAAATCTATGAATATCACGTCGATAGACAGACCGTTATCTAGGGCTGCTGTCCAATCCTCCCTCGCAATAAGCAAGTTAATGAAGCATGAACGCTTGTTACGAAATCCGTGTTGCTCAGGAGCTAACAGATTGTGTAAATCTATGTGGCTTAGCAACCTAACCCGAATTATCTTTTCGAGTAACTTAACGACTATGCTAGTTAGACTAACAGGCCGGTAGTTAGATACTATATGTCTCTGACTGTCCTTAAATATAGGACTGACTATAGCGTCCTTCCAATCTCTAGGGAGTTGAGCGAGTGAAAGGGACATGTCGAAGAGTTTCGCGAACGGTTTGGAAATAATGTCCGCAAGAGATGACAGCAACCGTGGATGTAACCCGTCAGGGCCCGGTGTCTTACCAGGTTTGAGGTTAGTTATCAACGGAACAACAGTTTCCTCAGTCACCTGTACAGATTCCATGGTTGGTATCTCAGTGTGAGTGGGACAAGTATTTGTTTAAATAAACGTAGAGAAGACTTCGCTAAAATAGTTTGAAAAAGTCTCAGCTTTTGCTTGATCTGATTCAGCTAGTAATTCTGAATTTTCGTGTAACAGTAACGAGGGAATACCATCACTACGTTTCGTCCGCCGTTTTACATACGAAAACAATCGTTTCGGACAAGTACGGCTATCATATACTAACTGTCGTTCGTAAGTGGTATGGGACTTGGCTATGGTTTTGCTACAGATATTACGGAATTTTCGGTATTCACGCTTAAATGATGCGTGACCTATCAACAAGAATAAGCTCCAGAAATGTTTCTCACGCTTTAATAGCCTCCGGGTTTCCTTATTAATCCATGGAGGGCAATGTGATAGCTTATGTGCTGACCATGGGATAGACGGCGACGTTACGGACTTGAATGTAGCCCTAAACTTATTCCATTCATCTTCGATCAATCCATCCGCGTCGACCGACCAATCAGTCGAGATAGCACAGTTTCTGATTGCCGGAATATTGGCTCGCCAAATATTGGGACGGGGTGGAGCAGATACGAATTGTATACCATGTGTCCTAAACTTAAAGTGAATTACAACGTGATCACTGTTCACTAACGGGGGAAGGTGCTGAATATCAAAAACATCCTCACAGTGGTGGGTGAGGGCGAGGTCCAGCAGTGACGGATCATGATTGAAATCAATATGTGTCGGTTTTGTGATACATTGTACAAGTGCACACTGAATAACGGTAGATAAAAGGTCGTTATCGAAACCACTACCTGGAGCTGTAAGCTCTATTCAGTTGGTATGCGGTGCGTTGAAATCCCAAATGATGAGACAACATTCTGCCATACTCCAAGAACAGATGTGTCTTAGGATAAAGTCGTCAGCAAGACAAAACGGACTACGGTATATTCCTCCTATAGTCACCAACCCACTTCTAGATTTAATCTTACAACATGCAACCTCACATGTGCCACTGATATGAGCCTCCGATATGGTTGATTGTATACGAAAGTGATCCCTAACGTATAATATTATACCTCCCGCTTTGCGACTTGAAACTCTATCACTTCTAATACAGATATAGTCTGCAATGAACGGAGAACAGTCTATATCTACTGTGAACCAAGTTTCTGTAACGACGATTATATCGGGACATAATTCTTCCACCATCAGACTTAGCTCGGACGTTTTATTTCTAAGACTACGAGCGTTCGTGTAGCACACACTTAAGGTGTTTTGGCAATCAATCGTTCTACCCATACAGGCCTCGGGAGCATTGGCTTCCAAGACCTGACTACCCGAAAACCCTTAATGGTAAGGTTATTTTCGCCATTTAACTTGCGAGTCCGCAACTCCGTAAGAGCATTCTTCCACTTGATTCGATCCTCAAGAGGCCAATCTGGTCGAATACGGATATTTGAGTCACGAGTTTTTGATGCGTTTTTCAATAATATGTCTCTTTCTTCGAAATTCCCGAGAACCAGCTTCAGGATTCTTCTTGGTTGTGTCTCGCCTCTAACCCATTTACCAAGTCGTATTACTTTTGTAATATGTACCCCTGAAACCTCTTTAGGTAGTACATTTCTTACCACAGACTCCACTAACTGCAGGTCATGTGCATGTCTTCTAGCAGGGTCGTTATCTTTCGACTCCTCTAGATTCCAAATAATTAAACTAGGAAGGGGTTTAGCTTCCTTTGAAACTGTGTTAACAGCTTTCGACCGTGACGATAGATCCTGTATATTAACTACTGGTATCTTACGATTAGCTTTTATTGTAACAGAGTCCTGTGAGTGACTCACAACAGTGTTAGACGAAGCTTTTCTTTGGAGCTTTGGCGGATTGGTCTGAGAGTCCACCAAGGACTTTCCAAGTAAACAGTCATTAGTTTTAGCGGTTATTCGATTTTTCTTCTCAGTCACGCCAGGATGGGTTTCACTCTTACCATCAGATTTTGGTAGTGCAGTTTGTGACTCACAATGAGAGTCCATCAGTGAGTTACTAACTACCTGTGTACTGTCTACAGATTTTTTCCTTTCGTTTCGTTTCCTACGTACCGTAGTCCATTTTTCATCCCTCAGGACATTGGGACTGTCAGTAACAGGTGGTATTACTCCCTTTGTTAATGTTAAAGCAGATCTCACTTTTGCGTCGATCAGAGTCGGTTGTTTGAGTCGTCGCGTAACAGCAGATACTACACTGACACATTCGTCACTGTCAGTGCCGGTGTTGTCAGCGCATGTGTCATCGTTTTTCTTGCAGGCCAAAGCCAATAGGCCCATAGCCTCCTTAATTAGCACCTTTTTATCCGTACAGCAGAACATACAAAGCCAATGCGAGTTAGGCTTCGAGCATCTTTTGTATGCCATCGGACTTAGGCGTGTACACATTTTGTGGTACCACTTTTTACAGTCATCACACTGCATCCCCTCCTCAACGGGGAACAAACAATTTGGTTGCCCACATTTGTGAGTCTTACCAACCATTGTAATTAGATTTAAAGGTTTAAAAACACAAAATGATCACAAAGTGAACACAGGTGTTAGTCAAGGACTTAAAAATGGTACTCAGGATAAAATTTCGCAAAAAATTTCAAAGTTTAACCAAAGTACTTTTAGTTAAAGTAGACCAAGAATGCTTTTTGGAGCAATAAGTACCCAAAGCAAGTATAATCCCAACAAGTACAAAAATCACTGCCCTTTTTGAAACGAGCGCGTCATTGAACTCATTGTGTTTCTTGATCAAATCACCTATACCACTCAGACTTTGTCCTTTCATAAATCGCGCGTGTATGAGCCACAAATTTGTTTGGAATCGGACACAGTTTTGATTTGACCGCTTCTGCCAAAACTTGCAAGTTGTCGAGATGGAGCACCAATCGCTTTGTGACTGTTTGACCATATGGTGCTCAGCGACCTCCATCAATGACCAAGGCCACCGGGTCGTTGTATACTGTGTATAATCATATGACTAGAAGCTTTTAGTCTCCACATTGTACTTGCTAGTGTTTGCGCCTATAGGATTTAATTTTACCTAATAATTCCCCCAAACATCAGCATTAATGCAACAACCAACTATTTTAAGAATTGCCATCGTTGGATCTGGTGGGGTTGGCAAGAGTTCTCTAACTCTCCAGTTTGTGTATAGTGAGGTGATTTATTTGGCATACTTTTTACATTTTTATTTTTTCTTTAGTTTCTTCAGGACTATGAACCAACAAAAGCCAATTCGTACAGGAGAAAAATGACGTTGGATGGGGTGCCACTACAATTTGATATTCTAGATACTGCAGGTAAAGGATATTTGTGTTCTCAAAATATTCTTAGGTTATTTTTATTGCTGTCTTAACATTTTAAGAGTACTTCCTGAGTCTCTAATGTTTGGTACTTTTCTTTCACAATATATTCAGCATATTCCTCCAATTTCTTTGTATCCTATAACACAATTAGATTAAATGATTCATGCTTTTAGAACTGCTACTCATCTCAAACTAGTATGTACTATAAGCACAAATATTCATAAATTCCAATCAAATGTAACCAAACACTAGTGTATAGCGCAAAACTGGAACTATTGTAATAATTTAAAAGGGTAATTTAACCAGGTTGGAACATTTGTACAACTACATAGGTTACCATTTTAAGTTCGAATTAGTCCTGGATGCATCAACTGAACTCTGCAAATTTTGAGATAATACCCTCTTAAGTACCCGGAAGTATTTTTAACTAAGTCAGTTAAATATCAAACGTTGTAACTTCAACTCATTATGGATTTCAGACAGCCTTCTGAAGTCGATATATTCAACCATAAATCTCTTCAGACTGTTAGACTTGTCGTAAATCCACGGAATGATTCCTGTTCAAATTAAGTTCAGGTCTTTTAACCAATATAGTGAAACCATTTAGTGTAGTTGTAGTTCGGTTTAGTTGTTTTAAGCGATCCGTCAGAACAAAGTTTGTTGTAGTAGAAGGTTAAAATAAAGTTGTAGGCTTGTACATGTACCACGAATGTCGTCCCAGAGAATTCCACATGTTTGCCGACGCTGGGACTAGTTGGTAAAGTTGGAGAGGTGGTCAATGTATGATATGGTGTCGTGGTATGAAAAAATGTGTACAGGACTGCCTTCTGTTGGACCTTCACAGCTCATTGGTTGGTGTTCTAGATGATAAAATAAATTGGCTGGAGACATCAGACATGGCTCAGAATAGAAGCCAGTGGCTATCCTGCTGTAACTTTCGTTTAATTTCTTCACAAAGGTGACAGTAATTTATCTAAATGAAAGAATTCTCGCTGGTTGTATTTGTTCCAATCGGAGTACTCCCCTTATTATTATTACTAGTAATACTACTATTATTATTTCACTCCCTAATTTCTATTCGCTGATCTCAATGTATAAGAAACAATCAAAATCATGCTATGATAACTATAGGGGGATTCGTTTGACTAGTATAGTGTCTAAAATACTAGCGTCAGTAATTATCGAGTGTCTAACGAAGACTCGTGAACTTCAAATACAAGAAAATCGGGCTGGCTTCAGAACTGGTTGTAGCTGCATCGACTATATATTCACCGTTCGTTGGATTTTAGAACACAGATATGCTTTTCGGCGTCCGACAATCATGGTTTTTCTTGACTCAAAAGCAGCATTTGACTCCGTAAACCGCGAGATTCCGTGGCAGTGTCTGTCATTGAAAGGTGTACCTCAGAAGTACATAAACCTTGTGAAGGCTCTTTACTCGAACACTACCAGTCGAGTCAGAGCTTATGGCGAACTGTCATCTGCTTTCGCAACCTCAAGCGGTGTACGTCAAGGTTGTCCACATTCTCCATTTTTGTTTAACTTCATCATAGACCTACTGATGGAAATAACGTTCTCGTCGGCTGAATTCTCGGGTATTGATCTCCTGGAAGGAGATCCACTTATCGACTTAGAATACGCAGATGACATAGTCCTGTTTGGTGAAGAGGCTAATAAAATGCAGTCTTTTGGTAGCACTAAGCAACAATGCCAGAATGTTTGGAATGCGCTTCTCTTCCTCTAAATGCAAGTTGTTGTTTCAGGACTGGTCTGCGTCAATACCTGAACTAAGGATAGGGAGTGAAGCAGTCGAACGCGTTGACAACTTCACTTATCTTGGAAGTCTGATCAGCCCTAATGGGTTGTTGTCTGATGAAATCTCAGCACGGATTCAGAAAGCTCATTTGGCTTTTGCCAACTTACGTTACCTATGTTGAAGGCGACATATCCGTCTATCAATATAAGGACGAGTATACTGCTCGGTAGTTCGTTCTGTCTTTACGGCTGCAAAACGTGGCCATTAAGAGTTGAAGATACTCATAAGCTACTAGTATTTGACCACAGATGCCTTAGAAATATTGCTGGCATCTGTTGGGATCACTGGGTAAGTAATAGTGAGGTTAGACGCAAGGTATCAGGGAATGATGGTAAATCTGTTGATGAGGTTGTGAATCTTCATCGACTGAGATGGTTGGGCCACGTGTTACATATGCCTGAATACCGATTACCATGACGCGCAGTGCTGACCAGTGTTGGGGATGGTTGGAAGAAAGTTAGAAGCAGCCAAACCCAAACATGATATCAGTGCTTGAAGCCACTAACTTCTGGTCTGAGCCATGTTGGTAGATGCACACTACTTGGTTGGGGTCAGCGTGACTATCGTCACCAATGGTGGGAGACTCTGAGTGATATGGCTCAGAAACAATCACAATGGCATAGGTGTATACACTCTATCTTCCCTTAAACTAAGAGATTAAAATTGCTTCATATCTTTCTTTCTACGAACTAATTTTTTCTTCCTGTACTATATCCTTACATGCAATCTTTCTTTTATATATTACCATCATTGAAGTAACTAATTTTATGAATTCCGTGTTCCTCTTATAGTGCTAATGAGGTGTGGCAACTTGGACCGATGCATATTTGTGACGTGCTACGTTGTAACTTTCTGACTGATCGCCATTGTTCCTCTCCTCTTATATCATACTCACTTTTTCTCTGTCTTCATAACCTCATTTTATAATGTGGCGCGTACCTATTTGGTGCCTCATGCACCAATCATAGCCCCCAAATGCCCTGGTACGGCCGAGAGTGGAGAGAGTCCGCTCTCCCTCTCGAAATGCTCTCACATGGCCACGCGTATATAGCCTCTGCCAGAGAAGTCCTACTCACTGCCTTCTCGTGGCCGGGGTTATTGTTTACGAAATTGAGAGAACGAAAAGCGAATGTCCGGCGCTTTAACCGGATTCCAAATCAATGGTGCACATGGGCTCCAGTATCCTGAAGGAACAAATGGCGTGTGAACCAATCGTTGGTCACCAGCTTCCATGGGACTGCATCTCCTCACGATGCTCCACTGCCTTGTAGACCAGATTTTCAGGTCGAAGGCTCCGGGTGTGGCCCCCTAAGAAAACCACCTGGTTCGGTTTGGGCACCCGGGCAGTATCACAGCTTTCACACAAGTCAAGTGAGATTTGTGTGGCGCGTATGTATTTGGTGCCTCCTTGTACCAATATCTATGTGTTCAAATAAACAAATAATAATAATCATGATAATACAAATGCCTTAACTTCTTATGCTTTTCTGAAACATCAGCATCTAATTCCTTGTCGACTATTCTCTTTTATTGATCTGCTTTCTGATTTATTTTACTGCCTTTATTCTGTACTAAAGATGAGTTTGGTAACTAACTTATGTGATTCTGTACGATATTGTAGCCATATTAGCTTGCCATCTGAAGGGATAAAACAGAAATATTCAGGTTAGTTGATGAATTTCCCTGGTTTAACCCAATCGATTAGCTCCAACATTATTCGTTTCCATTTATGACTATCGTACTCAGAATTCAATCACTGCGTAAAATTCATGGATTAAAATAAGACATCCGTTTCGTTTTTCTTTATACATGCAAGATTTAGCTAGATACTACTAAAGATGTACACAAGAATATGTAGGCGAGATATCACGATAGTTAAGTGTAATGGTGAAGGAACACAAACTATGTTTGAATTATTTTCCTAGATCCTCAGAGGACCTCAAAATGCTTGAAGCTAAATCAGCAATAGCACTGCATTCAGTAAGAACGGGACATAATTAAAGTCAATCGGACAGATATCCTTCAGAAAAGTTTTAGTTCTTACAAAGAGAATTTGACACCCAAATCCCTACATATATGCGCAAACTAAAACAGTCTGAACAGACGAGACGGAGTACCTTAATAACTATTGACTGATAAGTAAATGTGAGTTTAATCTACTATTCTTTTCCACGTCATGTTCTATGAAGAAATGGCTTGTATTCGTTTTAATAGGTTATTATACTTGGATATGGCTTAAACAACCGGTCTAATTGACATAACACAAATATACACTTATTTATTCTCATTCCGTCCATGCTCTGACATGTTTGGTGTGTGACTATCATTCAGATTGACTAATCTTATTTCCGACCGTAGCCCAGGGTCGTATTTAGTCATTGGTTTTTCTTCACATCAGGTCTGGATATAAATTTATTCATTTCTTTCTTTATCACGCCTTCACATTTTCAATCGTTATACACACAGTTGCTTTGTTAACCGTATTTATATTCGATATTTTCGATCCTACATCATTTTCTTGAAGCCGGAGCCGAACTGCTTAGTGAAACGTTGGAGTTGTTTCCGATCTCAACTTGTGAAAGTTTTACAGATATAAAGTTAGATGAAGAATCTTTAGCTAGAATGTAGTTGAAAATCTTTACTAATTCCTTAAGGGTCACTTGATCTATCCCTATTATATTACCAGAATACCTAGCAAAGCAGTTATTCAGTGGCTAGGACGCTCAACTTCTAACCACTAGGTCTCAGATCCGAACTCCGTTCCAACTAATCCCATCTGAACAACTAGATAATATCACTACTCCCTTACATTTAAAGTGTGGCTTTAAGCTAAGCACACATCCGTACCTAGTAAATGAGTTAATATTTATATAATATATAATGACTTTAGATTAACAAATATCCTGTTACACTGATCTTCATTTTCTTCAAAATTTGTTTTTTTTTTTTGTTTTTACTAATAAATAAATAAAATATACAGGTCAGGAAGATTATAGAGGGATTCGAGATTATTTTTTTAAAATTAGTGAAGGTTTTATATTGGTGTTTGCTATTGACGATAGCGAATCCGTTAACTCTTTGGCAACATTTCGGTAAGTGGTGTGTTTATAGAATTATATATAAATAAATATTATAATTCATTCATTTGAAATATCTATATTAAATATTGTACGACATTCACATTGGTATTATCATAGAACTACTATAGAACTGATAAGAATAAGTTCTACTCCCTTCCGCTTAGTATTCGTTAAACAGTAAATTACTCCATTTCAGTTACATGAGTTTTCCTATCGAAGAATCTATTAATGGTTAATTTTTAATAGTACTCAATGCAGTGTTGGTTGTTTGGTATATTCTTGGAACTGGTATTCAATCATAAATACTTGATTTTCCCAGTTTGATGTATTCATCAGAACTAAAATCACAAACTTTGAATTTAGTTAAGTATTCTCAGTCATCAATATCCTTTGAACTCACCCTATCCTCAAGGTAGTGGTAACTACCAGGGTGAGATATGCTCCTTGGTTAGATAATGACAGGTACTCCATGTTATTTTATCATAAGGACTTTTAAAGAATACGTTTATACTCGGTTCTGTTCCTTGATTATAACTCTCAAAGTCGATATACTCTGTCAGTTTCGACACTCCTGCAATCAGTTACTCAAATTAAGATAACCTATTTCATTTTTACACCCGAAATTAAGCTGTCATTTAAAAACCCAGTTACGTTACCATTTGTTTAGCTGTGCTACTGTCTCTATTGTTATAAATATTCCTTACGAAGTGTTTTCAGTAACTGATTATTAAGTGCGAGGAATGAAAATAGAAGACACGGTTTGCTTAATTCTCAATATTTCAGGGCTGGTAATAGCTATGATTTATGGTCATCATAGATTCACAGAATTTGAACAGACAGCAAGTATGATAAAGGATTGAGGTTATTAATAAAATCCCTATCTTGTTTCTGATTTTGACTTATTTATTATAAGTGTTTAGATTGTCCTTTCCTTCAAGTTTACTTTGGTTGAATTTTCATCACTACGAATAAATTTGTCAATCTCATTCAATATTTGTTTAAACTCATTGCTATCATTGAGTTTCTTCAAGACTAGATTTTAGTAATGTATCTTATTCAGCCTGCTGGCCTGTAAAGAGCATAAAATACGCAATTAGAAAAGACTGTATGATAATATGGGAGGAAATTTTATATTCACCCACCTTTAAATTGTCGCAAAATTGGTCTTCACGTGATTTTATTCTCATGAGGATTAAAGTAGGTAGAGCGAGATTTACGTCTCTGGGTGGTCAGTTTATGACATAGCTCTGTGGTACGAAAGAGAGCTTAATGACATCTCTTAGACCATCATGATCACATGGAATTGTAGGGATCATCCAAACCACTGGGGTTACCGTTGTACTTTTCTACTACATTCTCCAGAAGTCACTCATGATCAGCGTAGAACCTGTCAAAAATGTGTTGGCCAAATTTGCCATTAACGTATCTGAACTACGAGATAAAATCAACTAGATGAATAGCAGAGAATACCAAATAATATATTCGCAAAGGTAGTGAAGCAAACTAAACTATAAGAGTATAGTTCAAAGAGATGGAACCAAAATAGATGTATGAAGGAATACTCTTACTCAAAATGTGGAGGAAAATAAAAAGTGTATGTATCCGAGAAATTGTGGTTGATTCTGAGACATGTCACCTAAAGACTTCAACCACGGATTAGTTATTTCATGGACCTCAACCAAGTAACATGCATCTGTCAATATGGTTCAATCCAACAATCGATGATTTCATGTACTGACACAACGTTTTTTCAACTGTCCCTATCTTTCTTCCAACCCTCTTAACTGGAAGGAATTCGTCTTAGCTGTATTTCCGATTACACCGCATCTTTTGCTGAATACTGTTGTTTGTTTATTTACTTTATCTCACGACTCTTCCCTATTCCTTGCACTATTATCATTTCATTTGTTTGTGACATACATTTCGTGTGCCTTTTTGTATCAGAATTTGTACATTATTATTATTTGTTTATTTGAACACATAGATATTGGTACAAGGAGGCACCAAATACATACGCGCCACACAAATCTCACTTGACTTGTGTGAAAGCTGTGATACTGCCCGGGTGCCCAAACCGAACCAGGTGGTTTTCTTAGGGGGCCACACCCGGAGCCTTCGACCTGAAGGTCTGGTCCACAAGGCAGTGGAGCATCGTGAGGAGATGCAGTCCCATGGAAGCTGGTGACCAACGATTGGTTCATACGCCATTTGTTCCTTCAGGATACCGGAGCCCATGTGCACCATTGGTTTGGAATCAGGGTTTTCCGACTCCCCTACGTGGACTCATCATGTCCACCAACCCAGTAAGAGAGCCGGACATTCGCTTTTCGTTCTCTCAATTTCGTAAACAATAACCCCGGCCACGAGAAGGCAGTGAGTAGGACATCTCTGGCAGAGGCTACATACGCGTGGCCATGTGAGAGCGTTTCACGAGGGAGAGCGAACTCTCTCCACTCTCGGCCGTACCAGGGCATTTGGGGGCAGACTATCCGTCAATTAATATCTGTCTGGCTAAACAGTTAAAAGTCTACTAGTTAGGCTACCGAATGATTGTTTATCTACCATTCTCTGTTCTAAACTCACAGTGCCCCAAATTCCCTGGTACGGCCGAGAGTGGAGAGAGTCCGCTCTCACATGGCCACGCGTATATAGCCTCTGTCAGAGAAGTCCTACTCACTGCCTTCTCGTGGCCGGGGTTATTGTTTACGAAATTGAGAGAACGAAAAGCGAATGTCCGGCTCTCTTACTGGGTTGGTGGACATGATGAGTCCACGTAGGGGAGTCGGAAAACCCTGATTCCAAACCAATGGTGCACATGGGCTCCAGTATCCTGCGGGAACAAGTGGCGTATGAACCAATCGTTGGTCACCAGCTTCCATGGGACTGCATCTCCTCACGATGCTCCACTGCCTTGTGGACCAGACCTTCAGGTCGAAGGCTCCGGGTGTGGCCCCCTAAGAAAACCACCTGGTTCGGTTTGGGCACCCGGGCAGTATCACAGCTTTCACACAAGTCAAGTGAGATTTGTGTGGCGCGTATGTATTTGGTGCCTCCTTGTACCAATATCTATGCGTTCAAATAAATAAAACTCACAGTTATGTTTGTGTAACAGTTTTGAGTGTAATCAACTTTCCTCTATCTACAATGCTGGAAATTATCATAAAATGTCAGATTAAAAATGCGGTTAACAGTTAATTGTTAGATTTTGTATTTGTATACTCTTTAACTTGTACTTTTGTGTAATATATTGCAGTGAGCATATTCTTCGTATTAAGCAATCTGACCAAGTACCAATGTTAATTGTGGCTAATAAATGTGATCTGAAAGGTTGTGTTCGAAATAATTATATCAGTCAAGGCAAGCAGTATGCAGATGATTGGCATCTTGACTTTATCGAAACTTCAGCAAAAACATACAGTGATGCTGAAAGGGTAAACAACTGGTCTACTTTTTTAATCGTAAAGATAATTGTCTTTAATAATAATAATAATAATAATAATAATAATAATAATAATAATAATAATAATAATAATAATAATTGTGAAAATTATGTTTAAAATAAACTCTGCGATCGAAGTTTAAATAATTCCAGCAAACTTGTCTGGACTTCTTCAGGGTAGTAATCGAAATCAAAATTATCAAAAAGTATATGATCAAATCAAATATGTACTAAGTGCTTATCCAATCATATCCAGATATTGACTTTGGTAAGTAGGATAATATGAACCGGTTATTTGTGAATCATACGAAAAGTTCACAATGTAAAGATGAATGACTGATTGATTGTGTTTGTGTAAGTTTGAGTTATTTATGGTTGATATTCGGTATTAATTTGTTTTTTATTTGAAGTAAGAATAAAAGTGCAGATTGAAATTGTTTTCGAACCATCGATTTGCATGTAAAATGAGAATCATCAAATATATAACTGTAGTGCTAAAATATCCCAGATTAATTTTTGTCAAAATAACGATGCATGTGAACATTTGCCAAGTGGTAGCTAGTTGCATACCATCTTTTCTGTTCAGGCTATTCTTATTGGCCCATATATACAGCGCTTTTGCTGTCAATCTTTCTTTATGTGTATTAAAACTTTTCTGAAGTATTTTGGTCCCTTCGAAATTGATCTTGTGCTCTGTTTCTAACACATGTGACGATATCGCCGACCTATTCTCAAGTTTCTTCAGATCATCCGAGGATTTGGGACATTTTTCAAACATTGTGTATGTTCCTTCAACCTCACATTAATTGTTTAGAAGTTTCTCCCATCTAAGCTGTATTACAGTCATGATAGTTTATCTCATAGGCAACATTCTGGTGTTCTTCCTTTGGGAACCTATCCTTAACTTTCACTAATGCCGATCTCATGGTGTCACTAGCCCGAAAATACACTTTTATATTATGTTTGTTTATAACCCTCTTAATTTCTTCTGATGTTTCTTTACGATATGGAATGATCACGGTTGTCTTCCAATCTTTCGGTATTTGCTCTAATTTAGTTTTTGTTTAATTTCTAATAATCTTTGAAAATTCTTTGGGATATTTGTTAACCCTAAGCGTAGACAAAATTCTATTCAATTCAACCTGTTGGTCTTCCTCCTCTATAATGAGATTAACACTCCTGTTAGTCAATATTTTTTACAACCGACTTTCGCACAATACTCATGATCCGAACCAATATTCATATTAATAGTAATAATAGAAAAATCTATTTATTTTAGTGTTTAAGGATATTCTTTGCAAGCTTACACCTATCATTAACCCGGTATGTTTAAACTGGGCGCCCATAATTGTTAACTTTATTCATCATTCTAATGCTTTGAAAGATATTTCGGTTTTTCGTATTTCAACGAAACTTCTCGTTATTGCTCATTCAGTCTAAGTGCAACGTAGAACTTGGTACATGTGCACGTTGGTTTGATTTGACATACCCCATTAGCTCTGAGAGATGAAATTTTCAGGGAAAATCATAGTAGTTGAGATAGTAACAGTATTATTGGTCGTAGAAGGGAAAAAACTGTTGCATGATATACTCGTCCTTTGGTCGTCAGACGGATATTTCTCCTGTGCCACAAGTGGCGCAAGTTGGTAGTTGTCAACCGGGTTTTCTGAATTCATCCCGATATTTCATCAGATAGCAACCCACCAGGTTGGTTGAGGAGCTATAACACCAAAAGCACTCATGGTTCGAGGGTGGAGTTGTACTGCTAGCTGTGTTGAGATGTGACATCATTACAGTGTTTCCTTAAGGCAATTAGCACCTGCAAAGATGCTGCCTTCTCACATAGAAAGAAAGGGATCATAAAGCATTGACGCTAAAACATCTCAATTTACTCCACGTATTTCCGTCTTCCAGGTTGTTATGACCACCACTAACCCAGTTTTCTCTTCAGATCCCTCAATAAGCAATATCCTTCCACAGTATGGGCGACCGGGAAGTGACAATCGCCCTCATACCTTTAATGGCACTAGAGATTGTCTTATTCATGATATTCCTTCTATCTCCACCACCAACTCTTTTATGATATTTTCCCCATGCACCATCAATACTAACTGTTCGAGTTTACGAGATGTTGTTTATGGTATATTGAACCTGCGCTTCCGATGTTCGAACCTCATGTCAAATAAGCCAATAGGCTCCCTTATATTAGACTCTAGAATCTTGTATCATCACTATATGCTATGTCTCCGAAACACATATACAGGACCCATGTCGGATCATTAACCTATTCTCATGTAGTCAATACAGAAAACCGGCTCGATCTACCTCCCGTGTATCTGGAAATTTAACTGCCACCTCTTGTTGCCTCTCTGGTGCATGTATAGCACTTAGCTTAGAAGCGAAACTCCGCCTGTAGCTCTTATAGGGTTACTGCCGGTCCCAAGCCCGGGTAAAGGAGGAGAGTTGGGCATGGGGTTAGCGTCCCCATCCCGTAGAAAACTAACTCGCTAAAAAAACGCTTACCAGAAAAAATAATCCAAACCATTTTAACTCTGCCCTGGGAGTTAGAAGGTCTTCATTTAGAAGAATTATGACGCTTCATGGTGAAAGCCGAGTTCCTTCGGAAGCCATGAGGCCGATGCCCCTTCTAACAACCAGAGCAAAAAATTTTACAGGTACATGGAACGTTCGAACAATGTGGGAAACCGGGAAGACCAGTCAAATATCAATGGAAATGAGGAGATACAACTTAGCAGTACTGGGAATCAGCGAAACCCACTGGACCCAAGCTGGACAGAAAAGGCTAGCTACGGGAGAGATGCTGCTATACTCCGGTCACGAAGAGGACAATGCTCCACACACTCAGGGAGTCGCTCTTATGCTGTCCAAAGTAGCACGAAATGCACTTGTAGGATGGGAATCTCACGGATCCAGAATCATCAAAGCATCATTCAAAACAAAGAAGGAGGGGATCTTAATGAATATTATCCAATGTTATGCACCCACCAATGATACCAACGACGAAATTAAAGATCAGTTCTACGAGCGGCTGCAGTCAATCATTGAGAAATGCCCAAGGAAGGACCTAACTATTCTGATGGGAGATCTAAATGCCAAAGTCGGAATAGACAACACTGGATATGAAGATATTATGGGACGACATGGACTGGGAGAAAGAAACGAAAATGGAGAAAGATTTGCAAATCTATGTGCATTCAACAAATTGGTCATAGGAGGCACAATATTTCCACACAAGCGTATACACAAGGCTACATGGATCTCACCGGACCACACTACAGAGAACCAAATAGATCATATTTGCATCAACAAAAAATTCCGAAGGACAATGGAAGATGTGAGAACCAGGAGAGGTGCTGACGTAGCTTCAGATCACCACCTAGTTGTAGCCAATTTAAAACTGAAGCTAAAAAAGAACTGGACAAGTGGACAAACAGCAATACAAAGGTTCAATACAGCCTTCCTTCGAGATACTGACAAACTCAATGAATTCAAGATAGCTCTCAACAACAGGTTCCAAGCCTTACAAGATCTACTGAAAGAAGAAGAAACTACTATGGAGGACAACTGGAAAGGCATCAAGGAAGCATTAACTTCAACGTGTCAAGAGGTTCTCGGTCTAAAGAAATACCATCATAAGGAATGGATCTCTACAGAAACACTGGACAAGATCAAAGAAAGGAAGAACAAGAAGGAAGCAATAAACAACAGCCGAACACGAGCAGAGAAAGTCCAAGCACAAGCTGAATACATAGAAGCAAACAAACAAGTGAAGAGGAGCATTAGAGCCGACAAGAAGAAATACGTGGAAGAACTAGCAACGACGGCAGAAAAAGCTGCTAGAGAAGGAAATATGAAACAACTTCACAATACAACGAAGAAACTAGCAGGGAAATACAGTAAACCAGAGAGGCCGGTCAAAGACAAAGAAGGCAAGCCAATCACCGAAATTCAACAACAGCGTAACAGATGGGTAGAATACTTCGAGGAACTCCTGAATAGGCCGGCTCCAATGAATCCACCGGACATCGAAGCAGCACACATAGATCTTCCTATAGATGTCAATCCACCAACTACGGAGGAAATTAGAATGGCCGTCAGACAAATCAAGAACTGGAAAGCAGCAGGACCCGACAACATACCAGCTGAAGCACTGAAATCAGACATCGAAGCAACCACAAGCATGCTTTATCTTCTATTCAAAAAGATTTGGGAGGAGGAACAAGTGCCGATGGACTGGAAAGAAGGACACCTCGTCAAGATTCCAAAGAAAGGAGATCTGAGCAAATGTGAAAACTACAGAGGCACTACACTACTGTCTATACCAGGGAAAGTCTTCAACAGATTGTTGCTGAACTGGATGAAGGATGCAGTAGACGCCCAACTTCGAGATCAACAAGCTGGATTCCGTAAGGATCGGTCGTGCACAGACCAAATTGCAACACTACGGATCATCGTCGAATAATCAGTTGAGTGGAACTCATCACTATACATCAACTTCATTGACTATGAAAAGGCATTCGACAGTGTAGATAGGAGGACATTATGGAAACTTCTTCGACACTACGGAGTTCCTGAGAAGATTGTCAATATTATCCGGAACTCATACGACGGACTACAGTGCAAAGTAGTGCATGGAGGACAGCTGACAGATGCATCCCAAGTAAGGACCGGAGTCAGACAAGGCTGTTTACTCTCTCCCTTCCTCTTTCTTCTGGTGGTCGACTGGATTATGAAGACCTCAACATCTGAAGGAAAACACGGAATACAATGGACAACTCAGAATCAATTAGACGATCTGGACTTCGAAGACGACCTAGCCCTCTAATCACGTACACACGAACAGATGCAGATGAAGACAGCCAGTGTAGCAGCAGTCTCTGCATCAGTAGGCCCCAGCATACACAAAGGGAAAACCAAGGTCCTCAAATTCAAAGCGGAGAACAGCAATCCAATCACTCTTGATGGCGAATTTCTGGAAGATGTAGAATCCTTCACATACCTGGGAAGCACAATCGGTGAACAAGGAGGTTCAGATGCAGACGTAAAGGCGAGGATCGGCAAAGCAAGGGTCGTATTCCTACAATTGAAGAACATATGGAACTCAAAACAACTGTCTCTCAACTAATATCAAAGTGAGAATCTTCAATACGAATGTCAAGGCAGTTCTACTGTACGGAGCTGAAATTTGGAGAACTACAACAACCATCATCAAGAAGGTGCAAGTATTTATAAATAGCTGTCTACGCAAGATACTCAACACCCATTGGCCGGATACCATCAGCAATAACCTTCTGTGGGAGAGAACAAACCAACTTTCAGCTGAAGAAGAAATTAGGAAAAGACGATGGAAATGGATAGGACATACATTACGCAAATCGTCGAACTGCATCACGAGGCAAGCCCTAACTTGGAATCCTGAAGGGAAGCGAAAAAGAGGAAGGCCAAAGAACACATTGCGTCGGATAATAGAAGCAGATATGAAAACGATGAATTACAACTGGACGGAGCTAGAAAGGATTGCCCAGGACAGGGTTGGATGGAGAATGCTGGTGAGCGGCCTATGCTCCTTCACGAGGAGTAACAGGCGTAAGTAAGTATGTTAGAAGCGAAACTGGCTCTCGTAAACCTCTTTCCTATGGAGAGTTGTTTGTACTTTGTCCGACTAAATGGGGAAGTGGGAAGACAAAGGTGGGGACACACGATTGCCTGTTCATGTCTGCTTACGCTTGTTACTACTATTGATTGGGTAGTAGTCTTTCAATAGGAAATTTGACTAAAAGTTTGGAAAATGAATTTATACTGAAGTGCGCTGTATTTCTGTTACGAAATTGTCCTACACATCAATACAATTATAATTGTTTTTCTGTGATATCATTCTTAGTGTTGCATGAACTGTGATCATTTGTGAAGTATGTACGTAGTTGGCATTAGCAAACCTTAAAAGGCTTTCCCTTCTAGTTGAGAAAATTTTCTTCTCGCTCCATGGTGGTGTACAGACCAGGAAAAAGTTTATTTCAATGAAAATACAAAAAATATCCAATTCTTTTTTAAGATAATGTTCTCAGTCAGTCAGCTACAATATAGGACCATACACATATATGCATCGGTCCAAGTTGCCACACCTCATTAGCACTATAAGAGGAACACGGAATTCATAAAATTAGTTACTTCAATGATGGTAATATATAAAAGAAAGATTGCATGTAAGGATATAGTACAGGAAGAAAAAATTAGTTCGTAGAAAGAAAGATATGAAGCAATTTTAATCTCTTAGTTTAAGGGAAGATAGAGTGTATACACCTATGCCATTGTGATTGTTTCTGAGCCATATCACTCAGAGTCTCCCACCATTGGTGACGATAGTCACGCTGACCCCAACCAAGTAGTGTGCATCTACCAACATGGCTCAGACCAGAAGTTAGTGGCTTCAAGCACTGATATCATGTTTGGGTTTGGCTGCTTCTAACTTTCTTCCAACCATCCCCAACACTGGTCAGCACTGCGCGTCATGGTAATCGGTATTCAGGCATATGTAACACGTGGCCCAACCATCTCAGTCGATGAAGATTCACAACCTCATCAACAGATTTACCATCATTCCCTGATACCTTGCGTCTAACCTCACTATTACTTACCCAGTGATCCCAACAGATGCCAGCAATATTTCTAAGGCATCTGTGGTCAAATACTAGTAGCTTATGAGTATCTTCAACTCTTAATGGCCACGTTTTGCAGCCGTAAAGACAGAACGAACTACCGAGCAGTATACTCGTCCTTATATTGATAGACGGATATGTCGCCTTCAACATAGGTAACGTAAGTTGGCAAAAGCCAAATGAGCTTTCTGAATCCGTGCTGAGATTTCATCAGACAACAACCCATTAGGGCTGATCAGACTTCCAAGATAAGTGAAGTTGTCAACGCGTTCGACTGCTTCACTCCCTATCCTTAGTTCAGGTATTGACGCAGACCAGTCCTGAAACAACAACTTGCATTTAGAGGAAGAGAAGCGCATTCCAAACATTCTGGCATTGTTGCTTAGTGCTACCAAAAGACTGCATTTTATTAGCCTCTTCACCAAACAGGACTATGTCATCTGCGTATTCTAAGTCGATAAGTGGATCTCCTTCCAGGAGATCAATACCCGAGAATTCAGCCGACGAGAACGTTATTTCCATCAGTAGGTCTATGATGAAGTTAAACAAAAATGGAGATAGTGGATAGTATTGACGGACAGCACTTGAGGTGATGATCTGTTCGTTCATAACCCGTCCCCAGTTTACGTACCATTTCTGTTTGCCAACACCTTTAATACGCTTGTTAACTGACTTTTCTTTTTGACTGCATTTTTACAAGGTAATGTACATGGTTTTCGATTAAATATTAAAGCGCTTATAGTTATATATGGCAACCACTTCACTCCGTACTCTTGATCGATAAGTCCGATTAGTCAACACGAGATAATGTTTACACAACAACCGAATTGATTACGACCAAACGTTCGAGATTATGAGTCTAAAACAAATATTGGCACTATTTGTAACATAAATGTTCATGTAGTTCACTAGTTAATAATAGTATATTTTACTTATTAACCATAACCTGAGCTATTACTAAAGTGTGATAATCACAACCATTACAACTTAAATCTTCAAAAGTTTGTTCGCCATAAACTTGAGCAAACCGTAAAATGGCCTCACGATTTTGAAAACACTTTCTGTTCATTGAGAAGTTTATATAGATCAAAAGAGTTTTAATAGAGATATAAATCATATACAGTTTTCAATGCTTATTATCGGTTTCCCAATCTTAACACCATAAAAAGTATTTCTATATAACCCCAATGATCTGAGTGAAAATATATTCACGCTTAGGGTTTCCCCGTAAATCTTTTTCACAACCATAAACTATTGTATTGAAAATCCATCATGGCTTACAAAGTCGTCATTCATAAATTCACTGGAGTAACGAAAGTAAAATTATAAGCGAAACATCATTAACACATCATACCAATCTAAAGAAGTTATGCGTAAAAATCATTATCCATTTTAGCATTTTTATTCAGTAGAACGCTAATAACAAATTATTTCTGTATGAGTTTACTCTAATTAAAGTAAACTGAATTAAAAACACGATGATTCACATCTTATGTTTAGAAAATCAAACACTTGGTACGTCTACTCTATGATGACAAAAATAGGATTTCTTAACAATCTTAAACGTTCAGAGCATTACACTATGACATCTCTGTCGTGTATTTTACATAATGAAAGGTAAAATTTATTCCGTTTTGGATATCCCACAAAAACTGGTGAGGAGTTTTTCATATTCTGGTTGTTTTTATTCTATTATTTTGTCGATTACTTTTGGAAAGATAATAGAACTTTAATTCCATTCATAGAGCTAAACGCGTTCGTTTAAGCGAAGTGACGAACTACATCCAATGAAGTCCTATACACATACGTACTTGTGAATAATGCTTGTTAAGCTGATGTCTTACTACCTTGATAAATTCTACATATTATGTCACAATCAAAATAGATTATCATAAGGAGTCTTTATTAAATTATTTATTCATTTAATTTTATTTATATTTCATTCATTATGCAGGTATTTCTTGAAATTGGTAAAAAAATTCGTGAATCACATATGGCCAGTATACAATATCCGAGAAAAGTGGAAAACTACAAACGAAGAAAAAAGTGTACAATTTTGTAAAGATCAGCATAAACCTGTACATCTTGATGAACAGTTAGTAAAGTGTATTTATCTTTTCATTTCTTTCTTGTCAAACAACCCAAGTATCACACTGAAAAAGCATATTTATCATTGCCAGTCATAAGTACATAGTATTATTTTCAAACAAGTGATACACTGAGAGTATAAACTGTATCCGTATAACTGTAACTACAGTATCTGAAGTCGGGACTATTAATCGCGCGCATGGACATGCAATATATATATATGACAGCTATGCAGTCAGTTACAACGTAGAACCAGGCACAGCTATGCACCAAAAATATAGTTCACATAAAATATCTATGTTTATACTGGGATATTCTCGGGGGCTTCGAAACCTTTGACCTAAAGATCTAATCTGCAAGATAGTGAACCAACGTTGGAAGGTGCTTTCCAGTGGCAAGTAGTCACCAAAAATAGGTCTATACACTATTTGTTCCTTCATGATCTTGCAGCTTATGGGCACTAGTGTTTTGTAACCACAGTTTTCCAACACCGTCTGGTGGACCCACGGTAACCACCAACCCAATTTAAGCAACAGATGTTCGCTTTCCATCCTCTCATTTCCGTAAATAACACCAATGAGTAGGATTGCCCTAGCAGATTATATAAACTCACGGCTTCATGAAAACATTTCGAGAAGGAGAGGAAACTATCCCCAACATTGGACGTACTATAGCATTTGGAATCATATTTATTAGATTTTAATATTTCTTATTTTAATGTATATGATCATAAGTTGGTTGATATCAGTCGAAATTTTTTTTTATATTTTTAAAGTTCTCAGATTCGTGCTCCATGAATTCAGTGTAGAATGTGAATGAAAGCAAGAAATATGGGAGAACATGTAAAAATTTTGTTAATCTCGTTATCTCTATTTTTCAACAAATGATCAAATTTTATTTTTAGAATCTTTTTACGTTTGTTTTATGATTTCACTTTTTCCTTCTTTCTTTTATTCTTTACCTTCCTGTCGTATGTGTGCATGTGCTTATTTCTATAAAAGTTAATATAAACAATCATTGTTTGTTGTTTTTTGTTCTCTCAAAGAGAAGGGGGTCAGGTTGGTTGTCCCCACTTATGTATTTGTGATTTTTATCCCAAATTAATTTATGAAAGTGCACTCATCATCAAAACAGCCGGTGTGATGATGTTTCGTATTTTTGAGAATTCTTTTCAAAGTGTTTAGCGTATTTATTTATTTCCTATCGAATTACACACAGTTCTTTATAAATGTAACTATATGTACAAATTTATTTATCTATTTATATTCGTAACTAAACACATTGGCGATCATAAAGCATTTTGTTTACCTGTTGTTATTGTTTTTACACGTTCTATTCACGTGATTTTCTAGGATTATAATTTTAAACAAACTTTCAAATCAATAACTGAAATTAATTTAAATGTACTCCTTTCCGAATTGGTTTTTGGTTTGTTCTTCATGAGTATTTAGGAAATTATCTTTTTCGTTTTTCCTTGTGTTTGACACCGAAATTGATTTATATTGTCTCAAATCTTATCTGTTTGTCACAATGCATATCTTTTCTATATGTGGGACAGTCTCAGCAACTGTTCGTCTGTTTTTATTTAGTCTTATATATTAGTTTATGTAAGATTCACAAGTTAATCACCTTCCCATATAAAGGAATTCCGTTAATGCTTCACACACTTGTATAAGTGTAATAGTTCGATTCTCCGAAATTCACTTCTTTCTTTTTTAGTACTGCTCATGAGTACCGTTTCTGTCTAAATGTTATTGTTCATTCGTTTTTTTAATGTTCTGTGATTCTCACTTTTTCCATTCTTCACTATCATTTCAGCTTCTGGATTGCTTCAGAATAGGTGCTCTTTTTTGCTTCTATGTTTCTACCAATACTACTAATACTTCTACTGAAACAATACAAAAAAACTAGATATTTGATCAATTGGTAATGCTTAGGTCTTTGCAATGAATTGGTGCTATTGATATTTTTCTCTAAATTTGACATAATATTATACTAGATCTGTGTATGTATTTGTGTATAACGGTCTTTGCAAATGAGAAAAAACAACACCACAGCTCAATAGGATCACACTCGTTTTGAAATGTACTCAATAATGATGATGCCTATCTTTGATATCGTTGCGATTTGTATAATGTACCATATATATATGGCCTATGTACCTCTTAATTATTGTTTTTTTATTCCTTCGAGATTAATACATTGAAATTGCTGAATAAATAATATATCGTTTTTCTTACAAATTGTGTTACTAGAGAATAGTTATCGTCAAGTTTACAGCATAATTACACTAGGTAGATATTGCCGCTATTTGAATGTATCTTATGGGATGGAGTATAAATATTAGTTGAAAATACCTGAGAATTGTAGTGCAAATTATACTTTACTAAGTCATGAAATTTCCATGGAAGGTGCATAAAGAACTATGATATTTGGCCAATATTTTTAAAACGAAAAAGATTTGGGAAGTTGTACGGTGAAAATGAAAATTACACTTGACAGTATATATGTGCTTACTTATTTCTAATATTAATATTTTGTTGGTCTAAACTTGTGTATTCTTTTAGTTCATGCTCTAATCGTACTCTTTAATATTTGCTTTTTAGTGTAGAAGTAGGTTGAACAAAAGCTGAGGTGGTGATCAAGCCAAAACAGACTACTAGCCCATAAAGTCATTGACTGTTAAGGTGAATTGTGTGGGGTGGTGTTGATTCCCTGATCAAGTACAATGTAATATTCATGATCAATGGTTGTAGACATTAAGCGATATGACCCGAAATCGGTCTTAATTTTCCAGATGTTATTCACTTCTTATCTCCTTAGATCTTATACCATCATTTCCATTTTTCTTTATATATAACCTTAAAACAATTCAGAGAGGTCATCCTTTTTCAATAAATTCATCGACAAACATTATTTCTCAGGTTTATTTAAATATTAACTCTTAGCAACTAGTGATATTTTTCTATTTAAACGGACTTTTTCTCAGAATAATATAATATAGATGGTACAACTTATATATGAAATGTTTTTTTTTTAAAACAATCTATTGCTATTAATAACAAGGTTGTGTTTATGTAAGTTATTTTATTTAAAATCTAATATTTTCTAAAACATTGCACTGTTAAGATCTAACCGAATATTGATATGTAAATACTTATAATTGGAAGGTATCATCCTTTTGTCTTAACTAATTATAGATGTCTACTCTGTCATATACACCGAATCAAGGGATACTTATTTTGGAATTGTATTGATAATTTCTGTGTCCTTTGGTTTGTTAGCTAAACAAAAATTAACTATTATAAAAAATAACTGATATACATTTTTCGTATAGCTGGAATTTAGATTGAAGCTTTTTCTCACTGGTATTTGTAAACTATAAAGTTATATACATTTTGAAATGCAATTATTAACCTTGAATATGATGAAACTGCTTTAGCTAAAAGATCTACTGTGATATCTCATACTACGTGTAGAGCAGTTGCATGGTCGTTAAGGTGTTCGACTTTCAACCTCTGAATCCCAGGTCCGAACTCCGCTTCGCCTACTTCGGTCCGGTCAACTAGATAATATCATTCGAGTGTGGCCCATACCCTAGTATCTGGTAAATGAGTTAATTTAATCCTACAAAATTAAGCAGTTGTCCAATCCTCAATGGCTTTCAATAGTTCTCTAGCTAAGATTATGTGGCAAACAACAGTCTCAAGTGGAAAAACTTAGTGAACCCTGCTTTATTAAGAACAATCATCTTACAAAAGTAAATTCATCCTTCTAATACCTTTGTTAATTAAATTGTTTCCAGTTTTTCCCCTATTACTTCTAACTTACCTGTTAAAAAGAAACTTTCCTTTACTAATGACTTATTTGTTGATACAGTTCAAACTTCCATCGAAACAACAAGATAATTTATTAGTAATATTTCCCAACGAGTTGAAAAAAAGAAGACTGACGGTTCACGACTTAGTGTAAGTTACTGTTTAAGATCTAACTACAGCAAAAGTCTGAGCCAAATTTATTTGGATGTTTTGATCGAATTCTAGATAAAACACTAATTTTTTCACAAGTGTTACTAATTATCATGTGTGTAAAGTGAATCTGTTAATGTTAAACATAAAATTGTACTGTAGTATTAATTTGTTTGACCAAATAGTCACATTGCAGCTTAATCAATAAGATCCGATTGAAATTAAGAACTGGATAACGTGACATTAGTTATTTTTTAGTGGTCTATCAAATATAAAGCAAGTCATAATTTTAATGTTATATTATCTGACAAAATGTTTCATAAAATACGTGATTCTAATTCAATAACTGCGATCATTTTTTGTATCATTAATGGTAGTCCCACTACTTTGAATAATGGTTTACGAATTAAGTTATTTCTTGCTTTTAATTATTGGGTCACAGATTTGAACCAAGATCCGCCTACTTCGGTTTGGCTCCTGATTAGTTTCACTAGTACCTCACACAGCTAGTGTTGAGCCTGTAAGTAGTAAATTCGTTATA
The DNA here is from genome assembly GCF_000699445.3 of Schistosoma haematobium. Classification (NCBI taxonomy): domain Eukaryota; kingdom Metazoa; phylum Platyhelminthes; class Trematoda; order Strigeidida; family Schistosomatidae; genus Schistosoma; species Schistosoma haematobium. The sequence goes on along the minus strand of NC_067199.1, from coordinate 14,003,084 downwards.
TAAATTGGGTCAGATGGTTCAGGATCAATCACAGTGGGGCAAATACATCCACTCCTTAACTCCCAATCTTGAGTTTCAGTATTCCTTTGTACACAGGTTTTCATTCCATCTTTTCAAAACATATTCTCAATGTGTAGTATGTATGACTAAAATTGCTACCACATTATTTCTACTCGTTTGCCATTCATTTTACCAATTTTATCGCATCGTGCTAACGCCGTGTTGCAGCTTGGAGTAACGTAATTTTGTTCTAGGCTCTATGTCGACTATGTTTAACTAAAATCCGTTACATTATTCTGAATTTTAACACCTACGGGAAAGACAATATTGGTGCATAAGAAAAGAGCAAACTTTAGTAATAATTAAACACTTCAAAAGAGAATATAAGCATCACGAACAAATAATGTATCTAAGTAACACAGTTTATGATTCGACATTATCAAGTTTATTTTAGGAGAACGTTTCTTGACCAGCATCTAGACGATTGGCTATTAGTTGGAGAAATTCAGCTGTTTGCTCTAATAATTTCACAAATACAGTCCCATCTATATGCTGTACATCATAATTAAATAGTCAGATATTAATAAATTCACTTACTTGTTGAGAAACAGAATTCAATGAAGTAGGAATCTCTTCGTCAGAATTTACAGGAAAATCATGACTGTTGTTAATTTTCACATTGTCATCATTATAGCTCGTTGTGTGAGTGGTAATTTGTGGGTCAACCTGTTGGAGATGAAATTTATGTAATTGTGATTGATGATGAGTCAGCTTGTTTGTGTTTTTAATCTCTTTTTCAGTGGTCTCACGACAACCAACCATCGGTGCTGCTTGCCCAATCAACTTATTGTTTTCTGTGTTCTAAAATTATCATTGTTCATTTCTACAGATAATCACTCACTAAAATCATATTGTTTAAATAACTTTGCTCTTTCAGGTAAATAGTTTCAGCCAAACTGGATGCCTTTCCAGAACTTAGATAACGTGCACTCATTCTCACATACGGTTCACCATTCCTTCTTTTGGCGTTACGTCTGCATGCTTTCAGATAAGCGCATATTCTTTCACGATGAAATGAATCACTGAATTCAGGGAAATTCCTCTCCAGTACGCATTTTAGAATATCCAGTATATACTTTGGTTGGTGTGAGTAAGTGATTTTTCTGTCGAGATATTCATCAACTAGTCTACGTAATAACAGCTTATTTAACAGAAAAGAGAGGAAAAACAAGATTACAACAGTAGCACTTACATTGTAAGTAATCTCCCTCTCAGAATACTCTTTCCTCTCAATATTCTCCTGATTGGAGATTAAGTATGAAGTCAACTAGATTGACTTTAATTTACTACATATTTGAAATACCATAGTGTCCTGCTTCATAATCTCAGAAAATTCATCGGTCTCTGCAACAGTGAAGTAATCAACAGGACCACTGCTGCTAATATCCTTTTTGAATATAGATGATAGGATTTCAATAAGCCAAGTATAAACTTACAGAACTGACAGAAATTATTTCTGAATTTTGGTTGTTATTATCATTGACATTACAATTATCTTCTTCTTTTATAATAGTTTGTATACTTTTTGTTAACAGAGTAGAATTATTTAAATATGACTTTGCTTTGTTCAAATTTAAGTAGTGATTCTCCATAGTTTAACCAGTGTCACTGTAATAAACAATGATCCAGTCTTAATATTTCAACTAGATTTATAAATACAAGCCTGGTGGAATAGGATCAAATTTAAGTAATATGGGTAATTTAAAATAATCAATTCTTTTTTATGTGGAATATCATCTATCTATCTATTGTGTTGGGATGTGTTACTGCTAAAAATCGATTGTTGTATATACACATATTAGAATAGGCCTGTATGTTTACGACATGTAGAATATTCTGGAAGTGATATTATGATCAGTAAATTGTGATAAACACTCGTTTGTTTCGATAATAATAATAATAGTAGTAAGATATAAATAGAAATACAGAAATGTAACATTAAATGAGTCATTAAAAGAAAGAATATTTAGCTACGATTTACATTGTGAGTAATAAAGCTACATAACATACATTTTATATTTTGTTCTAATTAAATGAAATGTGAATACAACCTATTGAATGATTTGTATTACATCAATTACGCTTCAAACTGATGATTTGATCGTGAGTCATTTTGACTTAACCATGTGATTATGACTTAATAATGACAGAGGAATTTTCTTTATCTTAAAAATATTCATTCTGTTAATGATGAATTAATAGTTCATCTATAATTTTGTTTTTATGTTCCTCCTTTTAGGTATATATATATATTGAAAAGAGCAAGAACAAAGATTCTAGCAGAATAGCATGAATTCATTTTATTTCGTAGGCTCTCGTCAGCTGCTTATAACCTGTGATAGTTAAAAATCATAATTACATAATGGGTTTAAGTTGCTTACTGAATATTGTAAATATATACTTAATGTCAAAGAATATTCTACAACAGTAATTGTGACAACAGTTCAAAAGTGGGTTAGAAACAATTGATTACATAATGAATAAACATTGATAGGAATATAGTGATTAGAGTTCAGTTGAAAGATAGTTGAAAAAATAAAATAAAAGATAAAGACTACAATTTGTCTTGGACTATGCCATTGAATGTTTCCAACGATAGATGATGACTGCCTACCAAACCTCAGCCACAAAGCCTACATATTCCCATGCTTCTTATGTCAGCAGTCAGTAACTTCGTGAAATGATGATAAGTCTTCATTTGGCAGCTTTCTTCCAAAGTAATTTTATGTTAGGTTGGGTATCCGTTATATACCCTTCAAGTGACGTAGTGATACATGATACCATTGTTCTTCAGATTTTTAACAACACCGTTCCTATATGTTACTTCAATTTTACTACCCCTTGACTATTGAATAACTTTAAATTCTGACTGACTTTATTACCTCTGATAACGACACAATAGTTTTCTATTCATATGAACTATATGTAAAAAATATAACACTAAATATAACTTTATAGCTCTAATAAATGAAATAGTCGACCAGGAAACGTCTTCAAACAAAATAACATACAATTAGTAATACTGTTATAAATATAAGTTAACCAACCTTATAACAAGAAGACAGTAAAAAGTAAGTGATGACGATATCTAGTCTAAGTTGTAAAAAGCTGAATAGATATTAAAAAATAATTTCATGAGCCAAGAGATTGAATCATGTTGAAAACGTAAAATATATTTATACTGTTTTGGTTTATGAAAAGAATACAACACCGATTGTTGTGATTAAAGCCCATGTATTATTATTATTATTATTATTATTATTATTCACCTGATTATTGGATGAACTCGAATTTGCTTATGTTTGAAGTGTATGAATGAAATATGTAGTAAACATCACAAATTTGTCATCAAATTACTAGATAGAAAAAATATAGGATGAGAAGGACATTATTGTTAAAAACAAATATGATTCATATGAATGCATGTGTTATTTTAACTTGTTTCCTTCCTTTATGCAGTATTATGTTTTCAATTAATTTCCTTATGGTTGTTAGCATACTATACAAAACCTTTTGAATGGTCGATGGGTAATCAGTAGAATGTGTTGAATCTGCATTTTTTTTTAAAATACTACTTGACGTCCATTAATCAGGAAATATTTAAATTCTTAAAGAAGGATTCATGTTCTTTCTTTTATGTAAACATAAGTCTCTTGGTGTATTAATCAGTGATTATCACCACTCACCTATCAGTTTTTGCGAATGCATGTTAATCCAACATAAGAAATAAAGTATATCTTAATGTCGTGTGATAAAAGATAAGCTATAGAAAGCGCCAAATCTAAATTTAGTGTTGTTTGGCTCATGTCAGCAAGGTGTATCTACAATCTTGACGGGAATGGTACTCTTCGTGGGATGCAAATTTCACAATCCAGTGGTAATCAATGATGTTATCATTCAGCCATTCCATCTGCGATTGATATCATGTAGAACAGAGATAGTTGCACTGAATAATCACTGAGTAGTAATCAGTGATGCGTTTCTTTAGCTCTTAGTGTCCTGACCGTATTATATAGGTGCAATATGGCCACTACTGTGTACATTAATAGTTATCTGCAAGTCACTTTTCTCAAATAGTGCGTATCATATAGCCTACGGATGAACAAACTCTTCATCTTGCAATAATTATCATAAATATAGTTGAGCTGATCATCTAAAATCTACAATAATAACAATTTATGCATAAATTTATTACCCCATAAATTGTATCGTTTAGTTAAAACTATCCAAAATTGAAGGTCAAGGTATGCTAAATTCACAACAGCATAATATAGTTTAATGGAATTCACTTTAACTACATATAATATTCTAATATATTAATGCATAAAATTCTTATTGATGGTAAAGTCAAGGTGAAAGGTGAGAATTTTTATATAATCACTTCATCATATCGTGTAACTGAATCAAACAAATTTCTCTATTGATTATTCCGTTGGTATGGAAGATGTTTCAATAATCCACAACGTTAGTGATTAGTGAATCATAACAATGGAAACCATTTAGTTAAGTGATTTGTTTCATGTATAGTTATTTGCCTATGTCATACATGTGAAGCTGTGATTCGGTGATTAAAGCATTTGGTCTTTTAATTGGTTAGAAAAATGCAGCGCCTAATTCAATTTAGACATCCCAGAAAATATTCCTTTCCAAAAATCTGTCTGTCTTTTTATTTCATTTAGAAATATTACCTCCTTTGACTAGCTATAGTCGGAAAACTCATAACATTTCTAGATGTTCTCTAATAGATTAGTTTCACCACATTACTACTTCACTAAATTCACAAGTTGGTTATAAATTCTGGTTAACCAGACTGACCTTTGCTGTTGATGACAGTTCCCTTCAGGACATTAAACGATCTCTCAACATACTATAGCCCTAAAAAAGTATGGGTTGTCACCATATGTTGAACGTAAATGATATGAAAAAGAAGACTCCACTCTGATGTGTAGGCTGTCCAACAGATTTCCCATAGAAAATGGATGAAACCTGCCATTCTACAATACACATGAAGTTAGAACTATGTCAAATTTTCGGTGTCTCTCATCTTATATAACACACATTATCTTCTTCCTTATGAATGACGTCACTTTTCCTTTAAAATTTATGGTTATTACTGTGTTTTATATCATTAATAATGATGTACTTAAATGTGATATCATGTTTATTTACATTTTTTCATGAATTTTTATTCTTCATAGTATTGACAACTTTGTTACAAATATTCATTGCAAATAAGTTTCAAATTAAAGTTTTTTTAAATAATGGACCCCTATTTCTTACTGTTATCTCTTCTTTTGCATCATTTCCAGGAGACATTATTTATCATAATTATAGAGATTATTATTACTTAGACAAAGAACTTATGTTATTAGTTACCTTTGTTAAGAATAGTGCCATAATACTAACATTAGAATAATCTCAAGATAGTCTATTTACTTCATAATTAGTAATAAGTCTGTTTAACTACCTAATATTGCCCCCGACTGCCCAGGTACAGCTACGGGTGGGGAGAGTTAGCTCTCCCTCTCTAAATGCTCCCATACGGCCACGCGTATATAGCCTCTGCCATGGAAGTCCTACTCACTGCCTTCTCGCGGCATTACTGTTGCTTACGAAATTGAGAGGACGAAAAGCGAATGTTTGGCGCTTTAACCGGGTTGGTGGATATGGATGATTCACCTAGGGGAGTTGGAAAACCCTGATTCCAAACCAATGGTGCACATAGGCTCCAGGATCCTGAGGGAACAAATGGTGTATGAACCAACTATTGGTCACCGGCTACTCATGAAGGAAAATCTTTCTTCACTGTGTAAGCGACCAGGAATCGTCTCTGTACTAAGTATATTTAGCTGTAAATCAAATTCATCAACTATTCTATTCTTTTCCTCTTAAATTCTCTTCTCCTACTGTTATCAGAACTTCCTTTACAAATGTGCTTTCCTTTTTGCTTGTAACTAATGCTAACCATTCCACCCTACAAAATGTCATCCCAGTTCTCTTGAAACCTCATCCCAAACTACATTCTGTAACTTCAAATGTTCGAACCGTACTTTGATTAGAAAAACAAGTTTCACTAGTCTTGACTCAGTAATTCAATGACATATTTATTGTCTGTTTCTGAAACCCCGATACAGGGCTTAAATGTAACTATTCACTTTACTTAGATAAAGTAATTCGATCCTCGTGTATCTGAAGTTCTATCAGCGATCTTTTGTTGGTGTATATGTGAAATTGAGATCCTTTGGTAGTGCAAGTTATCCTGTTGGTTAGAACTAAGAAATCCGGAGATTGAAAGTCCATGCAGCTACCTGTTTGTAATCTCCTCCAAGGCTCCCATCAGCGGTAACCGAGGTAAAATTAAATATGGATTCCATCTAAAGTATGTGGGATCCTGTAAAATACTGGACAATCTAACCTTCAGTAGAATTGATATATTTTCCTTGGGTTATCGTCATTATTCTGGTTTTAATTTATGATATATATAGGTAATTAAAATCTATGCAAAGGTATATTTCTTACAAACTATCTTTAAAGTATTTTGAGTATTTGAGAAAACGTTTTTTTAATTATTCATAGAAAAAAGACCTCGCACGTTTGTTATATTATGGCTTGAAACGTCTCAGTTCTCACATTTTAACCGATTTTTATAGAAAGAATTAGGACACAGTTATCAAGTATGTATTTTTTTAACTGTAACGAAATCATCACCAAAGGTGGTTATCATAATTTACCTCGTCTATAAATTAAGCTAAAATAAATGTGAACCTTGCAACAAAGCAATGAAAGCAAATTATTATTATTATTATTATTATTATTATTATTATTATTGTTATTATTATTATTATTATTATTATTAATTCTTCTAAATTCAACACTCATATAAATATTCATACTAATATTAATACAAATTGCATCGTAAACGTCTTAGTGAACTAAGGCATCTATCATTGCTGGGATACTAGCCGATATAATATTTAATTTGTCCAGACAATCCATTATGAATGCAAAGTATTTTGTTTACATCACAATAATTATATTTATGGTTATTAGAGCATTAAGCCCTCCCGCTTAGAAAATAACGAAAGTTCACTTAAAGTTTTCTTTGCCGATGATGCTACTAGTTAGCATGATAGTGAGAGCTTTTTCACTAAAACAGTCTGGCTAAAGATCACCGAGACTTAGCAAAATGCGATGTCGATTTCTTGCAGATAGTTGGTAACAGTCATAGTTCATTATTTTTAGTTCACAGGTGACCTAGAAAATATAGTGGACTAGCTAGAGGTATTCAGAATTCCACCTTAGAATAATACACAGCTGACCGAATACTATGTAACGACCAATATCATGTTTATTTAGTCCATAGGTGTTTGATGACACGGAAGTACCAATATATTCGCTATCACAGGTAGATCTTGTTGACAGGTGTTAAAGAGCACTAAACCTAGATCTAGGGTTACTTGTCGATCACTCCTAACTACTTAGAATCAGTGAGTTCTTTACATCACCATGAGAGTTTTTCTGAATGGTCATTCCTATGAAAGTTTAACTGAAAGTTACAAATATCCAGTTTGGCATTGAAATTTCCTGTCTTTAAAATGTTTTTAAACCAATTGTTAATTTACATCCTTACTTCTACTAATTTTCTAAATATAACTTCTAGGATACTTCTCGGATATAAGCTATGTGCTGGTCGATATTCGCTTATGATTTCAGGTACACTTTACTAATGAAGGCAAATAAACTTAAATCGCAGTTCACAGTATCCAAGTTACTACCTCCAATCAACTAGTTTTAAACGAAAGCTGATACAAAGTGTAATTTCGTAGCCTGAAATTTAATTGATAGGATTTAATGAGCACTAAAGACTAGACAATACGAAACTGTAAGATTAGTGAGTGTCCAAAGCTTTTTTTATTATTTTTTTATTGAGATCATGAACCGATTGATGTTAGACCACCACGATTGAAAACCTAGAAGCACTGGATGGCCGTTTCGTCCTATTGTGGGACTCGGCAGTGGGCATCCACGATCCCGCTCGCGGGATTCGAACCCAGGGCCCTCGGTCTCGCGTGCGAACGCTTAACCAACTGGACCACTGAGCCGGCATCCAATGGTGATAGTTTCTAACATCAACCAATCCACGAAATTGCGCGACCAACTTCCGTTGTACTGAGGTAGATACCTGTCTCTACCCGACAAGGATTAGCTCCACTGGTCACGGCTTCTCACTAGAACTCCGAGGTATTGTTTTGTACAATGTCACTTAGTTACTGTGTGAATTTATTTCGTGTTTAGCAGTGCTTTGTTATCATAAACATTTCTCATTCTCTACTTTTATTTACAGATATGTATTGATAAGTAAAAATAATAATCGGTTTTTATCTAAACTGTACAAAGCAATGTCTAGACAGAAGTTTACAATCGATCATTTTTGTTAATGACCTAAACGCATTGATGATTATCATGGTCTAAAGAATTAGTAAACTCGAAATTGACATTCATCAAAGAAACTAGATAGGATGTACTAATTTCTGGCCAGTAATCATCATAAATACATAACAACGATGAAATGACTAATGATTCTATAATAATGAATTTTAACTTTAAAATATTATTTTAAATTTGCTATTCGAATAATCAAAATCTAATATAACAGTATTTCATCCCATTCTAAGACAGTAATAACTCGTTACCTGCTTCAGATATCTGAATAATTTAAATACTTTTAAAATAAATGAGTGGAAAGAATCAACATTATTGGAACCAGGTTTCACAGTATTGTATGTTCTTCGACATTGAAAACTTATGTTTGGTACATAACATATATACATTAAACAAGGCAAAACGTCTATTCCTTCAGTAGAAGTTTACCGAACGAATGCTTAATCAAGCTCTATACAAAGGAAAAACTAGAGCTAATATTAAGAATGTCTTACATGGTTAATCTTCGTGTCATTTTTTAGTTTCCCCATCAGTAGACACATTAATTAGTTCTACACCCTCCATATGGATCTACCAAATCAGCTGTTTTTATACTAGTACTACTGAGTTGGTTGTCGTGTAGCCAAGTCACTGAAATACAAATAGATTTCACTTGAACTAGAATTCAGATCCTATCATCTTAAAATAGTGGATTAGCTTAGCAACATGTAGTTTAACCTAGCACAAGCAATCCCTTAACAAGATTTTCGATTATTTTCCAAGTAATGGGTTGACAAGACACTGTTGACTAGAATTTATTTGTTTTAAAAAAGCAACAGAAACCAGCAATCTGCTATTATAGTTTCTTGGCTTCTACAATAAGTTAAAGATTGGTTAATTTAGAAATATAATTCATGAAGTAGGTGACAGAAATATTGAATGAAGACATTCAATCACTTTTTTGTCATATTCACTTATTTTTTAGTCATTTTAACCAAATGTTCACTTCTCAACTGAAGCTGTCGAAAAATCTTTTTTTAATATACTTACTTACTTACTTACGCCTGTTACTCCTCGTGGAGTAACTATAGGCCGACCACCAGCATTCTCCATCCAACTCCGTCCAAGATAATCCTTTCCAGTTACTATTTATCCTTTTCATGTCTGACCCCACTTCTCGATGCAGTGTGTTCTTTGGTCTTCCTCTTTTCCGTCCCCCTTCAGGATTCCAAGTTGGAGCTTGCCTCATGATGAAGTCTGCTGATTTCCTCAATCTATGTCCTATCCACTCCCAACGTCTCTTCCTGATTTCCTCCTGAACTTGAATCTGGTTTGTTCACTCCCGCAGTAGGCTGTTGCTGATGGTTTCCAGTCAACGGACATTTAGTATCTTGCGTAAACAATTGTTCATAAATACTTGCATCATTTTGACGACGGTTGTGGCAGTTTTTCAAGTTTCAGCTCTATATAGTAGAACTGTCTTGACGCTCATATTGAAGGTTCTGACTTCAGCATTGATTGACAGACAGTTGTTTTGAGTTTCACATGTTCTTCAACTGTAGGAATGCTGTCCTTGATTTGCCAATCCTTGCCTTTACATCTATATCACATTCTCCACGTTCGTCGATGATGCTATCCAGATACGTGAAACTTTCCACTTCATCCAGAGTTTATCCAAGAAGTGTGATTGGACTGCTTTTCTCTGTGTTGTATTTAAGGATCTTGCTTTTCTCTTGTGTATGTTGAGGCCTACTGATGCCGAGACTGCTTCTACACTGTTTGTCTTAACCTGCGTTTGTTGATGTGTATGAGACAAAAGAGCTAGGCCATCTGCGAAGTCCAAATCGTCTAGTTGCATGTAGGCTGGAGTGATATCTATAGGAAGGTCTGTGTGTACTGCTTCGATATCTGGTAGATTCAATGGAGGTGGTCTATTTGAGAGTTCTTCAGAGTGTTCCTCCCATCTGTTTTTCTGTTCTTGAATTTTAGTTATTGGCCTGCCTTCTTTGTTCTTGACCGGTCTCTCTGGTTTACTATATTTCCCTGTCAGTTTCTTTATCGTGTCATATAGCTGTTCCATGTTTCCTTTCCTTGCGGGTCTATCCGCTGTCGTTTCTGGTTCTTCCACGTATTTCCGCTTGTCGGCTTTAATGCTCCTCATTATTTGCTTGTTTTCTTCTGTGTATTCAGCTTTTGCCTTGACTTTATCTGCTCTTGTTTGGATGTTGTTAGTTGCTGTCTTCTTCTTCTTCCTTTCTTAAATCTTTTTCAGGGTTTCTATAGAGATTCATTCCCTATGATGATGCTTCTTGCGGCCCAAAATCTCCTGACACGTTGAAGTTAGTGCTTCTTTGATCCCTTTCCAGTTGTCCTCCATAGTAGTTTCTTCCTTCAGTAGATCCTGTAGGACTTGAAACCTGTTATTGAGAGCTATCTTTAATTCGTTGAGTTTTTCTATATCTTGAAGGAAGGCTATATTGAAAGTTTGTAATACTGTCTCCCCAGTTGTTCATTACTTGACTAGCTCCAGCCTTACCTTGGCAACCACCAGGTGGTGATGTAAAGCTATGTCAGCTCCTCTCCTGATTTTCACGTCTTTCATTGACCTTCTGAATTTTTAGTGATGCAAGTATGATCGATATGGTTCTCCGCAGTGTGGTCTGGTGAGATCCATGTAGCTTTATGTATAAGTTTGTGTGGGAATATTATACCGACTATAACCAATTTGTTGAAAGCACATAGATTTGCAAATCTGTCACCATTCTCGTTATTTTCTCCCTGTCCATGTCGTCCCATGATGTCTTCATATCCGGTGTTGTCCATTCCAACCGTGGCGTCTAGGTCTCCCATCAAGACGGTGAGATCCTTTTTTAGGCACTTCGCTATTATTGATTACAGCCTCTCATAGAACTGATCTTCATTGTCGTCGTTGCTATCATTGGTGGGTGCATAAGATTGGATAACATTCATTGTGATTCCCTCCTTTGTTTTGAAAGATGCTTTGATGATGCTGGATCCATGAGATTCCCATCCTATAAATGTTTTTCGTGCATCTTTGAACAACATTAGAGCAACTCCGTGAGTGTGCGGAGCATTTTCCTCTTCGTGACCGGAGTATAGCAGTATCCCTCCCGTATCTAACCCTTGTTGTCCAGCTTAAGTCCAATGGGTTTCGCTGATTCCGAGCTCTGCCTAGTTGTGTCTCCTCATTTCCGTTGCTATTTGACTGATCTTTCCAGTCTCCCACATTGTGCGGACGTTCCATGCTCTGGTTGTTAGGAGGGACTTTGGCCTCGTGACTTACGAAGAACCTTGGCTTTCACCATGAGGTGTCGTAATTCTTCCTTCATCTTGGGGGACAGATTTCAATTGGTTTGTTTATTCTGGTTAGTGCTTTTTAACAAAGTTATTTTCTGCGGGATTGGGTTGCTTACCCCATATCCAACCCTCCTCCTTTATCCGTGCTTGGGGCAGGTAGTAGCCCTAAAAGAGCCACAGGCGGATTTTTTTTAACTATGCTACCTGAAGATATTTTTTGTTATTTTCCATGTTTTACAAATTCACACGCAAGAAACCGTAGAAAAAAAACTAGTTATCGCTGACTTTTTAAAGCGAATAGTGAATCACTTGTTCAAACTTTTATTAAACTAGAAAGAAGAAACATAGTTATTGTGTATAGTGTAACCTAAAGTTTACTATCTTCGACAAATAAATTCCAATGAAATAAATTCAATCCTATGTACATTCAAATTCATTATCGATTGAGAAAACTATGAATATAACATGTTAAGTATCGATGACTTGACATTTTTTTCTCATACGATTAATTCACAAAAGCAAAACAAGAATGAGATAAATCTAATCGATCTATCTGATCAGGCAATCAAAGTTTAATGATAAAACATACTGCCATCGTGTTTAGTTCAAATAAATAAGATTATATTGATCATTAGGTACTTTCATCTGTAGACAAAATGAGACTATCTCAAAGGTATGTACGATCTATAACCATCTATTTGATTCTTTTGGAACTGTATGTAATAGTTATTCAGTTAATAACTGTCAGTTTTTCAACCGCTGGAATTCCATTGGGTTACATACAACAATCACGATCAGGGATTGGAGACTTTAGATGATATGGCTCGCAATACCACCTATGTATTCATGCTTTATCATCTGGTTAACCTTGAATTCCTGCATTGCTTTATACACACCTTTAAAGTTTGTCTTTTCGAAACATATTCTCGGTATTCAGCCTTTCTGATTTTCAGTGACACTATATTACTTTAATCTTTTTCGTTGTTCATCTTATTTGTCCTAATACAGTATGGTAACTTGAGTAGATGAACATCTACTCGAGACTCCACGTTGACGACAGCTGACTGACTTAAATTCCGCTCAAATGACATCCCCCAATGTTCAAAAATCAAAGGATATTATGAAATTAACCAGGTACTTTATTTTTGCAATGAGGGTAATTAGTTCAAACCAGTTAGTAACAATCTAATAGTTGCTATCTTCACATTGTCTTACTTACCCACCTTAATGTTATCCTTTGGTAACTGCTTTCTAATGGTTACAGATTATTTATTTATTTGAACACATAAATATTGATACAAAGGGGCACCGGATATATATGCGCCACACAATAATAATGAGAATGTGAAGATATAAAGAATGTAAGGTGCGTTTAAGAAGAAAGTACAACAATGAACAGAAATTAGTGTATGATAATGAAATAACAATAATGGGAGGGGCAGTTTAATTAGCAAAAGCACAGTTAAAGAGAATTCTTCTACTTAAGGAGGTTGCGTCTTTTTTATGAAGAAAGTAAAACAAAGTTACAGCAGAATCTCCACTGGCTTCTATTCTGAGCCATATCTGATAACGTCTGTAGCCACTGTGTCGCACCATCCCTAGGACCCCAACCGCGGAGTCGTGAGGGACCAACAGAAGCCAGTCCTGTACAGCTTTCTTTCATACCCCGACACCATGTCATACATTGACCACCTCTCCGCTTTTTCCAACCAGTCCCAGAGTCGGCAAATAATGCACGACCTAGAATTCTCTGAGACGATATTCGTAGAACATGTCCAGGCCACCGAAGTCAATGTTTGAAGACAGTGACACCAATTGAATTATCGCCGCTGTGCCCAAACACACGATGTCGAACCTCTGCATTACTAACATGGTGTTGCCACTGGGCACCAGCAATCCTTCTGAGACAACGATGGTCAATTACAGGGAATCGTCTAACATCTTCAACTCGGAGAGGCAAGGTTTCACAAGCATAGAGCAAAACTTCTTTCACCGACGCGTTGTAGATCCGACCTTTTACAGCCAGACTAACATCACGAAGGCGCCAAAGATGGCCCAGATTGGCATAAGCCGCTCTGGCTTTCACTATACGTGCATTGATCTCATCACTCACGCCACCACCAGCACTTATGCAGCTACCTAGATACACGAACTTCTCGACTACGTCTATCTGCTCACCATCCAGGGTGAGTACAGGATTAGAATTTTGCCAGTCTTGTAGAAGTACTTTGCACTTCGAAGGTGCAAAGCACATACCATACTTACGGACACTGATTGCCAACTGATTAAGTGCGGATTGCATGACTTGGGCATTATCACATAGTAAGATAATATCATCCGCATACTCAAGGTCGAGAAGTCTTTCTCAAGACAACAGATCCACACCATCATTACCTACATCCAATAGAGCTGTTTCCAGAATGTCATCGATGGCAAAGTTGAAGAGGAATGGTGAGATTGGGCAACCCTGCCTAACACCACTGCTTGAATGGAACAATGAAGAGAGATGGTTGTATGCCCTCACTCTACCTGAGGTGTTTGTACATAGGTCCTTTAAGATGTTAATAAACTTCTCAGGCACACCCTTCTTCAATAGACAATCCCAGGGAACAGTCCTGTCCAACGATTCGAAGGCAGACCTAATGTCAAGAAACACTACGATTGTTGACCTGTGATAAGTATGACGGTGTTCTAACATTTGGTGGAGGGTGAAGATATGATCAATACATCCTCTACCAGAACGAAACCCAGCCTGCTCCTCGCGAGCCAATCTTTCTCGGGTTTTGAACAATCTACGAAGTATGACGGAAGCCAATAGCTTGGACGCAATCGGAAGTAGACTTATCCCCCGATAGTTGTTACAGGAACGATGTGAACCCTTTTTAAAGATAGGGACAACTATCGACTCATTCCAGGATGTTGGGACAATCTTTAACTTCCAATCCTTTGTAAGCAACTCAGTCAGTTCCTTAACCAAAAGGCTGTCACCACTTTTAAAAAGAACCGGAGGTAAATCATCTGGGCCAGGTGATTTGTAGCGCTTCAAGAGTTGGAGTTTCTTGCGGACCTCCGCCTCATTTGGTGGACCAGTCGTCCCAGGCCATGGAGGGCAAAACAGTCTGATTGATGTTGCCAATCGTTACGAATTTAAGAAACCCACTTTGAAGTTATGCATTAGTCCCAGATATTTTTGACGGTCAAATAGAATGGAAAAATATTTTTTTACTGACGGTTTATTTAAATTTTCAACAAAAAGTTTTCGTTACTTTCAAAATATCTACATTCCTTCAGAAACTCAATGCAGAGCATCTCTCATTACTGCAGTCAACTATTTTAATACTGAACTACTTTGGCTGGAAATTCGCAAATGTGATTAAACTACGACAGACTTACTGGGACATTTCATAGTTTGTCAAGAGAAAAATACCACTAACAACATCAGTTATAGAGAAACATACTCAATATTTACTGAAATATAAAATGAAGTAATATATGTGATTTTATTGGAAATTCGTACATACCTGGTTTTAAAAGAAAATAATGTTAACAAATAGTTGTTCCATAAGTTGTGTTAACCAATTATAAAATTTTGTCTACATCCGTAATTATATTTTTCGATAATGATATGTTACTGATAAGTAAATGAGTAGTAAGGCTAAATTCTCAAAAAACTAAGTATCTAGAGACAATATTTTAAATGATTGAAGCCTAGTCAGACCAAGTATTAGACAATGACATTTATATAGACATGCTTAACTTGAGTTGTACAAATAGAGGAAAGAGAATCATTTCAGGCTTTCACATACAACACCAGGTGTTAAACATAGCAAACGTTTGTTTGCATTTTAAACCACTAAAATCGAGGTTATCTAAATACTAGACGCTTATTTATTTTGTCAAAACTTAACTACATAGGTGATGTACTTGGTTAACCTGTTCACCAATATCTGAGTTATTTGACCACTCTAGATCAGGAGTTGGGCATGTTTGGTAAAGTTAATCAATGTAATTTGTTTGAATAGGAACATTCACAGACCAGATTATTAGTATCCCGGTTTGGTATAAACATATGTCAAAGCTGTGTGTTCTCTTTAAGGGAGCTTTTGAGCAGTTCAGTAAAGTCCTGAGATGAACAAACGCTGATATTAAACGGTGGTTAACATATAATCAAACATTATTTACTCTTAAAATCTTAGAATCCGTATCAATCAATAGTTTATAATCAGGGATTTCCAAACCATTGTCTTTTCCAATTGTACCAGGGTATTTTAGAGATGATTAGTTATAAATCGCGACTAAGGTTAAGAGGTCCACATTATTCAGCATTTCCTACACGTGTATTTCTAGATTTGATATGTTTAACAATAATCTATTCCTAGCTTATGATTTCATTCACTCTAATATCCTTCCTGTTTTTTATTTTCCGCCTTATGTAAAATAAACTAGTCTAGCAATTCGAAGTGGTTGGCACACATTACTGCAGAGATCCACGAGATTAATTTAGGAGATGAATCAAATAATTTGAAAATAATTCTTTCATAATTTCATTTATAGATAATATAAAAGGATATTTTGTTTTACGTTGTATTCCTACGCATAAAGTTTTTTAACTTGTGAACTATTCACTACAGTTTCATTTCATTAAACATGTTCTTCTAATTATTCAAGTCATTAATTAAAAAGATTCAAAAATGATTAATCCGACGTTAAAATAACCCATTATGGCGCCAATTGTTGAAGGCTTTCGTGAAGCAACCTTGGTTAAATACCATATACAGTTTAGTGTAATAAAAATCAGGTCTTCGCGTTCAAATCCATTTTTGACATATTTATCACTATATACCATCTGAATAGTAAAGCACAAGCTGATGATTTTCATACAGGAATTTTGTGGAATTTATTAAATTTCACAGTTAATATCACGAGCTGATTTTAGCTAAACAACCACTGGGAACTACAAAGCACTGGACAACTGTCTTGTGTTATTAGGAAAATTTTCAGTAATGACAACTGGAGTGTGAGGCAGTTACCTACCAATGACATCAGAAAATAGTTGAACAATATCAAAAAGTGATTGAAGTTATAAATGTGCACCACTTGGTATCGGCTCAGCGATCTTAAGGTTTAGCGCTCATTGCGAGATCTGATGGTCTTAGGTTCGACCACGAGTGGGTTAGTGGATGCCAACTCCTGAAGAGTCTTATACTTGAAACAGTGCTCCTTTGTTTACAATGCTTGGCTAGCCAAAGTCAGTTGGTGAAGCAAACTATGAGATTTTCGTATATACGGTTCACTTAATGACTTTATACAAACCAGAAGTACTAAAATTTGTTGAAATCTTGAAGTAATCTTAATTAGACCACCATACAAGACCTGGAAGCGTCCACATGCGCGACCGAAGGTCCTAGGTTCGATCCCGAGTCTGGGGTCGTGAATGGGCACTGCTGAGTTCCATACTAGGACAAAACGACCGTCAAATACTATCAGGCTTTCAATGGTAGTCCGATTTAGTTCGATCCATCATTTCAGTGGAATTCAACAATGTTCACAACCACTTACAGGACTCAGTAACTAAGTGGATAACGCGATGGTGTTTGAAGAGAACGGTACTGAGTTCGAGTCCCGGAGTAAACATCAACTCTGGGATGCAGGTATATCCAGCTGACTAGCCCCATTTCTAGCCATTATCCATCTTTGTTTATGGTGTCAAATTATGTGTGCTACTGAAAATGATCTTAATTTGACTCAGTTAATTTTTTTTCGAATACGAACTAAATAAATGTGTACTTTAATCACCTCAATATTTATTAATTGCATTAAATCTCATATTATCCATTGTTTAAAGCAAAAAATGTCATCATTAAACACAAATTGTTTCAGATATATGTATATATCAATATATTTATATAACAAACACTTATCTACATCGATAAAATTCCCATAACTATCTTAACTATCTGAAAGACTGATCTACTAAAATTAACATCTATTTAGCTATTGATAAGAGTTTATTGTTTCTGTATCATTTTTTTTCTCTATTGTCCAACTTATACAAATAAATGTAGTTGTATGTAAGGCATAACTGTCATGATGACATTAGTTTGTTTATTCTGATTAACATTTTTTTCTTTTAATAAACATCTTAATAATAGTCTTCCAGACTTTGTTCGAAAAACGTCTTTAAAAACGAGTCGGTAAGATGATAGCTTTTAAATATGTCATACAAGTAGGGTAAATTTATCGTTTAAATGTTTCACACTGTTCAGTGTGAAAGATTAGACAGAAAATAAAATTATGAGTGTTATCCTATATCTATTCTATATGTTGATACATCATTGAATAAGTTGATCAAACATTAATAATCATACTAAACTTATGTATTGAACTGATTTATTTTGAACTTATTCCTTGTCATTTCTCAGTGAATATACATAGTTTCATTAATCTACTCCAATTTAAGAATAGATGAAATGTCTTAACTATAAATGGCTTTAGATAGTATAGCTATGTGTATATGTAAATAGATGTATGTACATGTTTTATGACATAAACATATAACATTCTTTGAAATTATTAGTTTTGACAACTTCATAGATAACTAAACTTGGACATTAACTTTTCAAGTATCATTTTATTTTCTTGATTTGATTAAATCAACAAAAATTATTCCCACTTGAAAGTAAGTATTACAAAAAAAATGAAATACTACTGAAAAAACCCGATATAAACAGTATGTGCTTTGCAACATAACTAGATTCTATCAGATTTCATATTTATCCCAGTTTTTTAAACAAGAAATCGTTTTCAATTATCTATCTATCTACCTATATATATATACCATCGAAATGCATGTACATGTATATCCATCAGTTTGATTATGACAAAACAAAACGCATGATTACTTTCAGTTTATTTATCAAATAGAATTATTTGACATTGAAACACTTAACGTAAATTTCAATTATTTTAATGATTTAAAACAAATTCATCTTAATGACAGAAAAAAAAACATTCATGATCCAAACTTTAACTTTAATTGATTTTAAGTGGAAATTTCGAAAATGTAATTTTCTGCATTTAAAAGAAAATTAAAAATAATAATAAACTAGGTTATTTGAATGGGATAATTAATTGAATGATATGTCATCTATTAAGTTGAGATGGATGACATAATTTTCGTTTTTTTATCCATTTACTTTCCTTATTTGAAGTGGCTTATTATAAACATTGAAAATCTTTATTTATTTATTTATTTCTGAAGAATAAAGTACTTAATGAATACATAGGATCAGTGAACTATCTGTCGCTGATCCCTAGCTAAACCATCCATCAAGCTGAGTGTTAAACAATTTACTGCACCTCATTAAGGCCAAGAATAACCAATACTGATCAATTAGTTATATGTCATGGATCGTCCAATGAGATAGTGGCCTCAACCTGTGCTTATGTAATCTTTTCTCACAATTCATAAGTCTGGTAAGATTCTATTTACTTTATGCAGTTACCAAAGAAAATGTTTAGCTGGTTGTCATGATAGAATAAGTCAGATCACGTATGTACCACGGGTTTCGACTTCGACTTAATTTAAGAGGTCATACCATTTCCGTCCAACTGATGTAGGTTTCACCATCCACATTATTTTATGTGAAGGCTAATCTATTCAATATATTGAGCTAACAACGAAAATAACTATTGGAATTCGTCAAATATTTTTCACGGGAAGTCATTTCGATGAAAACTACTTCATAGGATAAAGTGTAGGCAATGGTTGAACTCATATCACTATTCTTTATAATTTGAACAAGCAGTTTGACAGAAATTGATCTACAAGTATAATATGGAAGATTTAAGATATGGAAATTATAGTTGAAATAATCTGACTTGAAACCTAAATAGTCCCAACGTTTCACCTTGCCAGTTGATATGAGCTTCTTCAGGGAACTTATTATTGTTATCATAACTATTTCATTAAAGAAGCGCACACCAGTCTCCAAGGTGAAACGTTGGAATTATCTAAAATATTATTTAATGAGGTTGTTTCAAGTATAATTCACATATCGAATGTTAGGTGCTAACGAAATATATAATAATAGTAATGACCTGCAAGGATGTTTTGAAGTTTATCACTTAACTTATTAATATTTACATTTAAAGTTTCCTGCACTTGGTTTTTGTGATGTTCTAAGAGTAACAAACGACTTTAAGTCGTATGCAGGTTGAAAATTAGCTAACTTTTCTAAGCATTCGTTCGAGTTTATTTCAAATTAACAAATTATTTCTCATTTGAGTGATTATAGGTAAATTTAATTGTACTAGTTCGATAAATATCATTCTATGAGGTGTTCCAACAAAAACCATCAGTTCATCCGTTTCACTATCCTTTATTATATTTCAAGATCTCTGAAACTATTTCATGACGGAACTGTAGCAAATCTCCGTTACCACACACCTACGCGAGTTAGTCTTACTTATCTCTCTACCTTCAATGACTTATAATGAATTACTTCTAAATGGATTCACGTATATACATATATACATTACTTTAGCCAAGTTTTTCTGCTTCTTTACTAAAAATAGCACGAGAGAATAAACAATATAAAAATTTATTCTACTAAATTCCAATCTAAAAAAAATTCTCTCATTATTTATTTGTAGTGGTTGCTTGAATCTTCCCCTTTTGAAATGATGGACTATAACTGGTCAACCTCTCTTGGCATATGTGCTTTCTCATCATTTTCATTATTCTTTCATATAATTGAATAAATATTTGAATAATAATAATAATAATACAATAATATATATGACATGTTTCCTCTATAACATACCACCCATTTATCCTCATCCACATTCAGTCATATCAAATCTGTATTGTATGTTGATTATCAGAAAATTATGACACATTATATATACACATGTATGTGTGTGTGTGTGTAGATCCATTATTTATTACTTAATTTTTAAGTAATAAAATATATCACTACACTTCAGAATATAAAGTTTAGTTTGGTAAACATTTATAAACGACATTATTTAATAAGTAGATAAGATTACCATGGGAAATTAAAAAGAAAATGCTTGACATATATATTATTTATTTATTTATTCGATCAAAAGTATTCCATTTATGTATGATATTAATAATAATAATAATAATAATGGTAGTGATAATAGTACTACCAAAATCTTTTTTGTATTGTGTAGAAAGTATATATGCATATATTATTGCAAAAATGCAAATGACTGTAGTAGATATTCACTAAAGACCCTTTTTACTTCACAGTTTATTCAACATATTAATACCACTGTACTATCATTACTATTATTGTAATCATATTAACAGATCAAATCAAATCCACTTCAGTATGCTTATATCAATATATGCATGCATAATAACGATTTCAGATGATGATAATAATAGTAATATTAATAATACTGAATATCACAACTTATTATCAAGAATTAAACATTTCCAATCCATTTTTAAGCCTATTATGTATAGAACAATGTTAAATATGTCAAAACACTGTTGATAATGTTATTGCGTATTGTGTTTAATCACTAATGGTTCATCTTTAGAACAAAATTATTAATCAAGATTTTCGTTGGTGTATATGGAATTTTAATGAACTGTAAATAAATTTATGCTTATCTGATCATTTATGCATATTTTCTTCCTGTTTATAAAATTATATCAGAATGTGTCAAGAGGAAGTGAGACCACTTCTCTCTCTTTCTATCTCCATCCCATGGAGCGTTTACTACCTTTTATAGATTAGTATAGATTGTATTGATACACTGATGTTGAACAACTGACAGAAAATATACCATGATATTATCTAGTACCCCTAACACTCAAATCTATGGATTTCATTTCTTTAATTTGAAACGTATTCATTTTGTTGATTAATATTATTTCTGTTTTGGAAAATGATGTTACCGTATTATTTATCTGGTAATCGTAAGTTGAAAATAAGCTCTCAAGGAACCATCGAAGATCAGCCAATCATTGGACAGTCGTTTCGTTCTAGTTCAAGAATATTCAACGGCGTATATTCAGGAGACATTCGCATAACATAATGGTTGAACTATATCGTAAAAAAAACTGAAACTGGGAAACATAAACCATTGAAATATAATACATATTTAAAGCTTATTAGTTTGAGTCTGCGTGAAATCCTCATTATGTATTCTTAAATATTGATAGATTAAAATGGAGAATTCATTCACTATTTTCCATGGTTTTTATGGGTGATTTCATCCTAGATTAATTTTTGATGAAGAATCTTTCAAACTACATATATTTCTGTAAAAAGCATATAAGAAAATAAAAAACCCTTAGCACTTTATTTTTTGTATTACTCTAATACTAAACACATAGAGTGAATGAAAGTCTTTTGAAGACCAATCCTTATTGCATTCTGATTTCATGAAATCACCGATTTCACCTAAAATATCAAATAAAGCACAGTATCGTTGAATTTGTTTTGCGATTTTTTAAATTTCTACTTAGTATTCATCACAAATTGACCTCAGTTCAAGTATCACTGAATACGAGAAGGGAACTGAACAGTCCACTAGTGACTTAATTCAAAATTTTCCTGTATTCCTAGTGCGAAGATGTGACTGGTGGATTTTAAACATGTCGGAAATGGGACTGTTGTTATCAATGCCATTTTATGGTCTTTAAACCAGATCCCGAATTGATTCGAGTTGGAACTGTACCATTGGACACCAATCCGATAGCTTTTGTAGTTAGGCGTTTTTCTCGAGACCTTGAGTGCCTATATTGGATAATCGGTGGGATTGTGGCCATGAGCTAGAAATTAGTCTCATGCTGTAACGAATATGTTGCCTAGTGCTATCTAGTCTACAATAGTACCACAATTGTAAACAGTTTGGGATGAACATAAATTACAAAGTACAGCATCTATGCAGTTAAAAATGCTTTATTTTCGTTTATATGAAGTACTGTTAAACTTATCTTTCAGCCAATATCATAACTCTAATAACTGAATTAACCTTGTACTTTAAATGAGGTGGAAGACAATATGCAAATATCCAGTTCTAATTCAATTATAGCCACAATACTATGGCCCAATAACAGTGACCACAACAAGTATGCAAATACTGAAGTTGAAAGTGGAAATTTGAATTACATTAAAAATAATATTAGTATAAATATTATTATATAAGATAATTATCAGTATTATTCGTCCAATAACTAAAAGATACCTGACAATGTTTTATATTATATCCATTTTGTCTGAAGTATATATCCCAATACAGACTGCACACTTTTTTCGAAATTTAATGCAACATCAAATCCTTTAACTTTCAGTGTACTTAATTAACTAAAAATCTACCAAAATGATGCATGATCTAACAGGGGATTGTCATTTGTTTTGGGAATGTTATTAAATCGTAATGTAAATCACTTTGAGCTTTGTTAAAACTACCCAAATTCTGAATCTTACTGGTATTATGATAACTGATAGAGGTTTGGCTATGAACATTTGTCTCCTGGAGATCAGTCAGAGGACAGTAGCAAACTTAATTCAGTGATAAGTTTACAAATATCAAAGTATTTTGTGAGAACTATAAGTTTCACAATTTACTTATCTAACTTATCAATCGACAAGACACTTTTTCATTACCAGTAAAAAGATAAGGTTTAATTTCATTTATTTCCTGTTATGAAATAATATCAAACCAATAAAAATGTGAAATTGAGAGAAAAATGAGCAATCACTTAATGTTAATTTGGGATTTCACGCCGATGATAATCCACCATCCCGTCAAAAAGGATTGAAGCCACAAATACGGATCAGAGATCCCGTTAGTCTAATGCAATCAGTGAGTTACTATAATAACAATCCTATCACTCAGATGAATTTTTAGGTCAGATTTTTTTTTCTGGTGTTCTACATGAGTTGGAAGGTATTTTGTTAATGTTTTTGGAATTTTACCACAGTTTGTATATTGGTGGATGATATTTATACCAATTATAGGAGTGACCTGTTTGTTATATATATATATATATATATATATATATATATATATATATATTGAAACTGTGACTTCTCATTAGTTCATATTCACAAAACGTATGTCACAAATGATCGAACCCAGGTTTTATAGCAGAAATACAAATAAAATGAAGGTATTTAATCCAAACATTAGACCATTATTTCTCAAATTCACTTGATTAACGCTTTTTACAAGTGAAAGAAATCATCATAAGTTTTCCTTTTTCATGCTGAAGTGAATATCATTCATTTGACACGGGTATATGCTATACTTTAATATTATTATTATTCTATTTTTTGTAAGAAGCAAAACTTTGTAACAGTAAAATTTTATCTATTTGACTTTCATGTGTTTTTTATGGTTATGATGATGTTGATGGTAAGCATTAACAGTGTGTCATATTCTCCCTCTACTACCACTACTACCGCAGATCTGTCTCATTGTATCTCTCAATTTTTACTCGCTTATTTCTTATTCTTTCTAACATAAAATGATGGATGGAATCATTTTAAAGTTACACTAACAATAATAATAATTTTCTAATTAAATTCAACTTCACTTTACTAGAACAAGACATTCTACGTATTAAAGACAAGTGCACCTGGATCTTTTCTAGTCAATGTTATCTTTTCAACAGTATACATGCACACACCGGTACATGTATGACTTTCGTCATTTAGCATAGTATTCATGATCATTATGATTTGTGTTCTGCTACTGAAAATAGTACAACGACAGATACAATTATTACTAGTAATGCTGCTAATGGTAGTATCACCCTTTTCTTAGACATGATTGTCTATATATATATTGTGCATAGTAGACATTTAGTTGATAATTTTTAAAACAAAATTTATGTCTACAAAAAACACAGTTTATGAACTGTTCAGTAGAAGGGAAAGCATAAGGAATATTGCACATGTGACACATTTTTACAATCAGTTTATTTTAAAAGAAATAGGTGAAAATTTACACTAGTTTTTTCACTCTTCTAATTTTCATTCAACAAATACTAATGCGAAAACATTTCTACCGCACACATAAATCCATATAATACAAATACATATTCACAGCATTTATTTCTATTATCTTTACTCAACAAGTATATAAACACAAATATTCAAATATACACTCATGTAGTCTACTATCTCACTTGTTCCTTATGTATATTTTAATTTATTATCATACACACACATGTTTTCTACTGTAATGAAAAAGTGTTATTAATGATGTGTGTTTTTCCCCCCTTTTAAAATAGTCAGTATGTTAAATGTATACAATATTCTTTTTTACACTTTTTAAATTACTTTTTTTTCACCCCTTGTCATTATGATCGTTAAAAAAAGAAGAAAAGAAAACATGTCTAGTTGTGGGTACAGAAAACAGATATTTTTCACAAAAATATGGTGGACAAGTGAAATGTAGTGATATATTATTACTGATTAGTGTTATATTTTTGAGGTAGGTGAAAGAAAACTGATCTAGATCAATGTTGTCCACGAGGCGTAAAAAAAAGATGTATTTTTTTTAAAAATAAACAATAAAATATATACTGATTAACATAAGTAAATGTATATTAATAGCTTCACCTGACTGGTTAATACCATTGTAACCTGCTATATTTCATTTTCTTCTCGATATAACATACACGTATATTAAATATCATAAGCGTGAACTTTGAATCCACTATCTACAACGAAATACTTTATGTATCACATTATTAAAGTGTGAAGTTCATCAATATCATTAATTATTCATTTCTTTTTTTACACATTAACAAAGAAAAAAAGACAAGATTGTCAATTTTTTTCAGTATACTTTTAAATAGGTAAGTCAATTTTCACAAAATAACAAAAACACTACATCTTTTTTTCAACAAAAAAAATAGGTGTTTGAAGATTGAAAATCCTGATAGAGTAAACGCTAAAAAAAAGAGGGGGAAAAGATAATTCTTAACACTTGTTAGACAATTTTCATTAGAAGTATAGTATTTATTTGACAGAAACATAAAGAATGTCTGTGTAAGTATGTGTATGTGTTAGTGAGAAATGGAATTTCTCATCATATCAACCAGGCACCGAGAATGGATCTATAATAGTTCATGGAAGCGTAAATAATAAATTAAGTGAATGCACGACTGAACTTATTTTATCTTAGTAATAAGATCATATTCAATAACACTATTATGATTAAATTTTGATAACTATGTTGTTACTATAATCACAATTATTACTATTCTTATTCTTATTATAGTCTTATCTTCATATCTTATGCGTATTTCGTTCAAACAGGTTAAATGATACAAAAATCTAATAAAGAACATGATTGAAGTTTGTAAAACTTTCGTTTCTTTTTTTGTTGTTGTTGGAATTTCTCATGAATCGTATCACACATATCAGTTATTTCTAATCTAAAATGTTATGTGAATTTCTCCTTGTTTTTATACAGGATACTGATTTTACACTGATATTACACTAATACATGTACACATTTGTACAAGCATACATACATACACACACATACATACATACATAACTACATGCGAAAAAGCCCATAATTTCTACAAAAAATTTATTTCTATTATAACTTATCAAAAAAAGTAGATAAAAATCAACACTTTACACTTCCTTATTCATCGAGAGAATGGAATATTGGTTGATTAACAATAGTAATAATACTGTATACTTACATATAATTAAAACAATCATTTATGATTAATTTATCTTTTAAAATAACATTATGTTCAATTGACTTTTACATGTACCTTAAAAATATTTTAAAAAATTAATTAAAATGTAATTGGATATTCCATCATGTTAAGTGTATAGTAGTACATTTATGATCAGAAAAGATGATGAACCGTTTTGTCGAGAAATTCGTTAATTTTATTTTTAGAAATCTTTTACAACACGTGTACTTATTATCTTACATCTTTTTCTCTTTAGATTATAACAAATGAAATTTAATGTAATTGTAATTAAGATAATGTATGTGTTAAAGTGAAGTTATTTTAAAGTTGAAGGGATTTTGTAGAGATTCGTTTGATTTTTCACAGTTAAAATTATGAATCGATCTTAGTTAGATCACTATTAAAAAACTGGAAACACTGGACGACTGTTTGGTTTTAGTATGGGACATCTTGGAATTGAACATCCACGACTTTGTACAATGGATCAAAGCCAAAACCTTCGATCTCGCGAACAAACGTTTAATCTTTAGACTTCTATTGCTAGTGTTAAACTGCAATCAACTCGTGATCTTGTTTAAATTGTAGAATGCATTTTCTACAGACTGAAATCAATAACGGTACCACTGAAAACCTGAAAGCACTGAATAACTGTTTCACCAAAATATGGGACTCTTCAACAATAAACATCCATAATTCACCAAGGATCAAACTTATGATCTTCGGTACTCGTGATAGCATTTGGTGAGGTATTAAGTGCACGCTACTGAGAAATCCTGTACTATTCCAAATGAACTGTCTGGTAATCCCTGGTTTTCATTGGTGGTTTAAAAGTTTTGCTGAGACTAATAATTTCTGTACATGAAACTGGTTCCAATCATTTATGTTCCTCAGTGAGAAAAATATTACCGATCTTTGTCCAACGCACCATTCCAAAAGATCTGTCCTAAAATAAAATGTTTTTGACAAATATTACAAACTATAAGCCTGTATTTATATAACAAGATTAGCATGTGTTTATTCAAAATCTTTTTTCTAATAATAATTTAAAGGATTGATAAGTTGTGTGATATGATAGAATCTGAATACTGTACTACTGACAACTATAAATATGGTTAGTATAACCTAAACAAATTTCGAAGCACTATATTTAAAAGGTTTTCTTATTTGGATTTTACGCTGACAGTCAATGAACTTCATGAAACAGTGAACATCTGCTTACTTTTGTTTTGCCTATTTAACAACACACGTTCATAAAACTATACACGTTACAGAACCCAAAGACATTCGGATAATCACTGCATCTTGTGTGAATAGTACAGTACAGAGGATCATTTAAGAATGCTTGTATAACCTTCAATGAGCTTAGGTATAATTTCAAAAATCAACTAACAGAAATCGTGCAACATACATGTCACATTGTGTCATTTCAGTGTGTATATAGACAAGTTCAACTTGGATATGGCTAATGTCATTGAAGAAGAAAATTACACCTATTCAGATGAAATTCTTCTTTAATTGTAACCATTGTATTAAAAGCTTGTTTGATAAACTATAGCTTTAGTTAGTTTCCGGTTAAAAAATGGATATTCAGTAATTTTTTTTACTTGTCACAGCTTTACACAGTTCAGTTTGAATATTGATCAGTATCCAAATAAACATGTAAAACTCATTATATTCATACATAGTTTTGATTTATTTTTGGTGTATAGAAGATTCTGGTCTTTAGTTTTTGTTTCCTTTCTTGTGCAGACCTAAATCAGTTTTTCCATTTCCGTAATCTAGTTTTATAGGTAAGCAATTTATGATATGTAATTCTTAAAGCTACCGAACTACTAATTTCGTGTTCATATAGATGATAAACATTTCTAATAATAAAAAATTCGTCATGCATTTCATTTATGATAGGATGTTATTGACGAGTTTAGTCGATTGCACATGTCATTTACACGACTATATTCGGAAAAACATCATTATTCAAAGTGTAATTATTAGAGAATTGTAGAGAAATAAAAAGTATATGTTATAGACATAGAGAGAGAGAGAGAGAGAAGGAATGAAATTTTTGAAGGGACACTCGTTAAATCATTCTATTTCACACTTCATTAGTTGATAAGTCATAAAACTGATTGATATTTCTGCCTCTGCCATTACCATTACCATTATAACTGGTTGATTTCTGCTAGATAGTACAATTTACAGTGATACATATTTAAATAAGGAACCGTTTAATGTGATAAATGTCAGTTACCAAAAAAAAAAAAGCAAATACTGAGCCAAATTCTTTTATTCAAGTCAGCAGGTGACATCCATATAATATACAAATTAAAATGAATGGTTTTGCATTAATTACTACTGAATACATTATAATTCTTATTTTATTCAGTAATTCTATAAAGGAGAAAAAAAACAAAAAAAAACAGATACAAACTTAAGCGGTACATATATGAACCAAAATTTCCGGTCAAGTGGAAATTTTCTAAATCAGTTATTGATAAGAAATCTTGGATAAATTAAATAATTTATATCATCCAAATAATAAAATGAAATGAATTAATAACTGAAGACATTGAACTTGTAATGGTGATGTTCATCAACTGTAATAATGAAAGACTTTTTCTTTTTTGGTTTTTCACAGAATTATTCTTTTATTTGATATTAGAAATGTTTATAAATGTATAAGAATAATTTCAAGAGAAAACCCTAAAGAAAGTTTCTACTTTGTTGCTTTTCATCATAATTTATTCAGTTTCTTTAAAATGAAGAGAAATTTACTTTATCTGTACATTGTTAATGAAAAAAAACTAAACAAGTAAGCAACTATTTACTGATATACTATTCTATCATTTATAGAAAATACCAAATGTTACTTCTAATAAATGTAAATTAAATTGGTACAACAGTGAAGTTTTTAGTGTCCCAATGAAATTACATAATTGATCAGCTGATTTTTATAAATAAAATTGAATTCTAACTGAAAGTTCATTTCTTTCTATATACATATATGTAGTTGTTACATGTGTTAGGTGGTTGGAAGTAGTCAAGAGGTAAAACTATCTAAACTAGATTTAGTGCTAGTTGACACTTACCAGCAAGGTATACCTTCTCTCTATGAGATTGAAATTCACATTATTTGGCTTGACGATTTGAGACTTTACCAACTAATTATTTGGAGGGTATAACCGACCTCATATAAGATATTTAAGATTGATGTACAAATGATGGACCAAACAATGGACCATAATACATATATAAAGGTGAGAATTCCTTTATCCTTATTCCACTTCACTCGCTCTCCTTCCTGTGACAGCCATCTAAATGGTTAGATGAATTCAGTTCATTACTTTGTACAACATGAATACAAAATACTTGGAAACATATTGTTTTTGCCTTGAAGATAAAGCCGTGGAATTCAACCATGTCTCTTGTGAGGCATTTATTTATTGAAGACAACGGTGGACGGTCGTGCGACATTGTGGATTGATTGAAGTTAGGCATTAACACCATTGGATTTCAGCTCACTGGTTTGAAGGTTAAGCGTCCGGTCGTGAGATCGAAGGTCCTGAGTTCGAGTTCCTTTGGTACGGGATCGTAGATGGTCACTGCTCACGAGTTCCATACTAGGACGAAACAGCCGTTCAGTGATCTTAGGTTTTCAATGGTGGTCTAACATTCATAATATCAATCTAAACTCAACAACCTCCACAACACTATAATGATAACGTATATACATAAATAATATTTATTATTATTGTTTTGCATTAAATAATAACTTAACATAAATTAACTGAATTTTTCATAGGAACATATGGTTTGTGATGTGAATCATTTTTCGAGGAGTACTAATAATCTGTGATTAAATTAAATAACGGTGACAATACATCACAAACTGAAGTCGGAAGTGATAACTATGAAATTTAAACACGATGATCGAGTAGTTTCGTGTTTATTGAGATACCTGAAATTTCTAGACTTAATCCCACATGAAATTAGGTGTTAAAACTGTTGCAGATTGATAAAATAGGACAGAATATCTATTCAATATTTCCTGTTCTTCAATAGTACTTCAAATGTTTTCATATCGTGATGAAAAGCTTACAGTCAGCCGAAAATGAGTTTAATTTACAGCAAAGATTTATAAAAAACAAACAAACTCCAGTAATTTACAAATTATTGATCACTGAGTGGTAACCAGTGTCATGTACATAAAGTGTCTCTTAGTGCTGGTCAAATTCTGTCTATCTGGCTGATGCCGGATCGAATCCGTTAAGACGCATCAATTTTCTCGAGATTACTTGCAAAATTTGCCAAATGCTCGCAACTTAGATCCAGGGTTTTCTGTAGACTACCCACAAGCATCACCTTAAAACTCTAGTAAGATTTCTCTACCAATCAAAGTCGTTGAAATATATTCTTGAAATCAAGTTTTCTATATCTATGCTCAACGGAAAGTAGTTGCATATCCTGTCGTACAACAAGATAGTATCAAACAATAAAGAACTACCAATTCTGAAATAAGTTTGCAGTGAACAAAAAACCTGAGAGATTTTATGTCCGTCATCATTTTTTTATCCTTTTACGTCGATCAACCAATAAATCCTTATTATATGTCAAGTGATTTGTATTATACATGTACTTACATTTCACATGACTGAAGCAAAGAACTTTTATCTGTAATTCCTCATTTATGAAGATAAGTAGTAGATACAATGAAGTGTTAAAAATGTTACACATATTAAAACAGTAGGTTCAACACAGAATATGGAGTGAAAAGCTAGTTGTAGTTAACATTTCACAGATAGGATTTTGATAAGTAAATTTTGTAATCTCCCATAGAATGGAAGGTAGCGTTTGAAATTGTTAACGTTCTTATTCTTCACTGAAGACTATAAATACATTTATTCATAACACTCTAAATTTTACACCATGGAATATTTCAAGAAAATAGAGCTCTATGGTTCAGTAATAATTTCTTTAATTATATTAGTGGATGACTCGGGTCCGAATTCCACGAGAAAAATTAGTTCTCGTAATATTTCATATACCTTACTGATGAGACCAAACTAGAACAAAAGTTAGTTCTAAAGCTTCGTGTCAATTGTCTCAAACCATCTAACATCTAGCTAAATTTGCCACCATTTTGATACAATAAGTAAGGCTTGACGACCATAATACAACTTGATCGGTGGAATCCTGTTATCACTATGGGATAAACAACAGGATATTTATTATCACTTAATAATCAATTAATATGCACTCTACGAAACTAATATGGTGTTCATAAAATCCAACACTTTCGGAATTATGCGTGAAATACTCTATCCTTGAATTTATCTGTTTACCAGTCAATCGAGTAAAGTCACATTTTTAAAAAGACATGTGTGTAAATATCTCAGCATAAATACAATTGACTGGTCACTGAGTAGAATTCATAGTCATGTTTGTTTAGTTCTTTAGAGTTGATCAAGCCCTACCTATCAAACTGCAATATGGCCAGTAGTTCAAGTGACTTGGCACACATACACTATGCTGAGATGTCAGATAGTTGGATAGTCGACAAGAAATTTCTAGTCTTTGTTTTGTGTTATTCAAAACTAATTATCATGGCGTATCTAAATTTAGCATTATTAAGGGACCAGGAAAACACTGGTTCTGTTAATAATCAGTGATCAGTCATTTGTACATCAATATTAGATATCTTATACGAAGTCGGTTATACCCTCCAATTAACTAATTTGTTAAGTCTCAAGTCGTCAAGCCAAATAATGTGAATTTCAATCTCATAGAGAGAAGGTATACCTTGCTGGTGAGTGTCAACTAGCACTAAATCTAGTTTAGATAGTTTTACCTCTTGACTACTTCCAACCACCTAACACGTAATAACTCCTAAGTATCTTACTTCTGTAGTGATTATAAAATAGGTTACCACACTGGTAAATCGAAGTCCAGTTCGTAAACTTCTCGGGTTAGCGATTTTTTAGTTCAACTCTTTTTTACGAGATTGGGTCGCAAACCGTACATCCAATTTCTTTATCTTAACCCTAGTTTGGTATTAACGATTGCAATAGGGGGAGGGCTCAAAGCGAAATTAATAAATAAAAAGTTACTTATTTCAATGGATAGATGATTTCAAAGCACACTTTATACGATATAAATATATTTGCCAATATAATTAATACACTTACTCCGTGTATCAGAGATATTTCATACAAATTATATGACAACAATGTTTCCCTATAAACTTCATATAATAAAGAATTTTGATATTAAACACTGAATAATGTCAAATTTGAGCGTAACAGTGTTGAGAAAACAGTTAAAGTAAGCATTTTTATTGCGAACTTCACATGTTTGATAGAAATGTTAAGTGTTTCTTTCTCTCTCCATATATAGAAGAAATATAAATTAAGGTCAGTCAACCAATGTACACACATACATACACAAACAATACATTTTTCAGTTACTAGGTGTAAAACCTTAATTGAATGAATAGACATCAGAATATTCACAGTTTTCGTTGTATTTTGTTTATCAGCTGATATGCTGTCATCACAATTTTTCATACAATTGATTGATAGATTTTTCAATACTCACTTTCATTCCCAATTTCGATCACAACAGCATGTGTCATCACAATAATAACAATGGACTATGATATATATAATTAAGGTGAGAATTCTTTTATCCTTATTCCACTTCACTCTCTCCCCTCCCTGTGACAGCCATCTGAAAAGAAAATGAATATAATGATGGATTCAATTCTTATTTTTATTTCATGGTTAAAATTATGTAACCATAATTATTCGATAAATGTGTATTAATCGTCTTCATCAAAATTTATTATTATTATTATTATTATTATTATTATTATTATTATTATTATTATTACAGAATGCAACACAGTGATAGTGGAAGTAACAGCTACAATGTAACCGAGGTTCGTAAATAATCGACGCACTTAACTAGTCTTATTATCTATGTAGTAGACTGTGGTTAAAATACGGAGGTGGGGTTGGGCAAGAAAAATTGCTTGAAATTCATTTGTTCATTTAAAAAGCAAAAATTCAAAAAAAACACGAGTGAACCAATCATTTTAAAATGCGATAATGATGCTGATTTTAGTACACCTCTCTTTCTCCAACGTTTAATAAAAGAAAAGCAGAAATTTTCAGAAAATGAAATTCCTTTCCATATTTGACGAATGGTAAACAAACAATAACAGAAAAGAGAGAGGGGGGAATTCCAGCTAAACTCTACTATAAATATTACTTATTTAAATACTTTGTTTCTTACATATAATTCATTATTTTAAAAATTTATATTTTTGAACAAGAGAATATCAGTTATTGAATTGTAGAAGAATGGAAGAAATTGACCATATTCGGTATCAACAAAAATTAACATTGAGTCAACAAACTTATTTAGAATCGATCATAGAGAATCATTTCTTTACTACAAATCATAATAATAAAATTAATGATACTGGCGAAGAGGATGACATTAATACTAATATGCTACCATTATCATTATCAAATATAGATCGTGATCATTGTTCAATAATACAACAACAGTGTGTACCTTTTATACAAAAGGGTTACTCAAACTTGGAATCACCGATTCAACTGAATAGTTACAGTTTTATGAATGAAGTAAATCATTCTATGTATTGTCATTCAAATGGAAACGATGCGTATAATGATAGTCCAACTTCTGCTCCGATCATTACTACTACTAATATTAGTATTTGTCATGATCATAATCATCAAAATTATCATGCAAGTACAAGCACTCCACGTTTTATTCATGAATCTGCATGGCATGGCAGAAATGGTGACTATATTGTTGATAATTCCTCTTTTTGCACTGGAACATCACCATCATCATCATCGTTATCATCATCTTTGATGGTGCCATGTTCAACGACCAGAACAACTGCTGAAAATCATATTGACTATGTACATTCAACATATTTAACTAGTAAATTAATCAAGTCATCTAGTACAAATTCATCTCAACAAATCAATACAGGAATTGATTTAACGCATAACATTTTTGAGAATTCACCTATTCTTCAAAATGTAAGTTCATAATCGGTATAATATAGTTTTATGACTAAAAGAAAAACATAAGTTGTGGTTTACAACAAATACTGAGTTCACTTGACAAATGACTGCAAAGTGACTAGTATTGAATAATTGTTTCTTTCTAGTATAAGACTCTTCAATGGTCCACTTTTACAATTCCTTATAAACCTGGCACGTTAAGTTTTTATGTTGAACTGGTTATCTTTGGATCACTAAAATCCGAAGGATTACACTTTTGAATTCAGTCATTTTGTAAGATAAGTTGACAATCATTTAGTTCAGTTGATAAGGAACTACTTCATATAAGTGAACAATACAATAGAATTAATGATAACCTACTAAATAACATTGAAATAGAAAACATTTGAACGGATCATTCATTAAGTATTATCTGACATATAAATGATCATTTAAGATAATTTATAATTATTGATTAAACTTAATAAATGGTCCAGTGGTTTCTTAAAAGAAAAAGAAGAATCTTGAAACCATAGAACAAGAATAAATTTTAATCAATGAAATTTTTTAACTTCAATAAACATGTAAACAATTATGATTTACTGTCAGTTATTAATTAATTAAAATTCTTTAATAATATAATATGATGATTGAATTTTTAATTTATTATTCAAATTAATCATTTATATATGATGGATGCGTCGCTCAATTTCATGGATTAGTTGAAGTTAGACATTAACACCATTGGATACCAGCTCAGTGGTCTAGAGGTTAAGCGTTCGCACGTGAGACCGATAGGTCCTAGGTTTGAGTCTCGCGACGACGAGATCGTGGATGCACACTGCTGAGGAGTCCTGTCCTAGGACAAAACGGCCGTCCAGTGCTTCCAGGTTTCCCATGATGCTCTAGCTTCAATTGATTCATGATCTCAACTATTGACGTTAATATATTTACTAAAGATAATTGACAATTGAAATAATAGTTAAACATTTTTTGAGAAAAAATTTAACCTTGACATTCTTATTTATTTTTATCATTTTATTATCTTATTAAAATAGAATTCTCATAATAACAATCCAAAATATCATCGTAATTCTAACAAATTATCATCTTTTATACGTAAAGAACATCAACGTGAACAAGACAAAAATCGTACAAGAACATTGAATGTTGCATTTTGTCGTTTACGTTCATGTTTACCAGAAATACCGAAAGATACAAAATTAACAAAAATTAGAACATTACGTTATGCAATAACTTATATTCGTCAATTAATAGATTTAATTCATCAAACTGATTCAGTTAATTCACCTAATATGTTTGATACTGGTTTGAATTCATTAAAAATGGTAAGTATTATTATTGTTGTACGAATAATATTGTATTGAATATGCTTTATTCACGAATTGGTAATTTAATTTCTGAAAAATATTGTGGATGCATGGATGCGCACTGCTGAGGAGTCCCACAATGGGATGAAACGGACGTCCAGTGCTTCCAAGTTTCCAACACTGGTCTAACATCAATCGACTCATGATCTCAATCAAAAATATTGTTCGCATTTGACCATTCAGTCTATGAAAGCATCTTGATAGTTAACTTCTCAAATAGGTCATATTGTTTATGAATTTATTAGTGTTGGAATAATTAATAGAACGCTGAAATATTGTATGACACAATCTGTGTAATTAAAATGACATTTGCATCAATGTAATGAATAAAATGTCTGCTCAATGAGACTTTACAAGTAGTTATTGTCAGGATAGCTCAGTGATAATGCCTTCATCTGTGAACCCAACTAAGTTGAATGGTTGTTATTACCAAGGTCTGACTTGATAATTTTAAATAAACTGAGCATTAGGTAAATTGATATTAATAAAAATAATATATTTGTAATATCTAAATGAGTAGAAAACATTAAAATTGACCGAGTTCTCTTGAAAATGCAGTCATTGATAATGAGGGTATACATGGGATTTTTACGAGTTAATAATTAATGAAACTTCATTTCTTGATTATATTAGTTACAACAAGCTTATAAATATTAGAAAGATATTGAACAATAATTGTAAAATTGACTGAAGGTAAGCAGAGTGTAGAACATTTTCAGTTCTTTCTAAACTTGTGGATATCACCCACGCATAAATATCAGAACAGTACCGAAAAATTTATTAAAGATTTTTAATACTGTTTAATTTTGCAGTAATTCATTAGTGAATATTAGTTAGTAATAGGGAATGATTGTCTAATTAAGATCATTCCGTAATGTAAACTAGGAAGTTCAACAATCTCTACAAATCCTCGATACCAATAATAATCATGTACTCATTGGTGACATGTAATTTTCAAAATCGTAGCGATAAATTGTGATGGTTGGAACTCAACCATCTCGGATGTGAAACAGTTACTCATCAGTGGTATTAGAAGATTGTCGTGCAATATCATTAGTTGATTTAAGCTAAATATTTTAACCTTTGGATATTCATTAAGTGGTATATATGTTGTGCGCTCATCACAAAACCTGAAGATCCTGAGTTTGATCCTCAATGGAGTCATTGTAATGCTGTTCAGTGATTCTTGGTTTTCAACAGTTGTATAACTAACGTCAGTTCTTGATGTAAACTAAAATTTAACTATCTTAATTAAGTAGCTTCAAAAGATTTGTTTAAATTAAACACCGTTTACATGATTGACTTATAAGAATCAGATAATTCTTGAAAAATAATGCATACTGGATTAATGTTTCATCATCCTATTGTGAAATTCTTTAAATCATAATAGAATCATCACCTTTATACTATTACATGAACCAAATTCGAATATAAAGTATCAAGTTTTTCTATTTATTAATGCATTATTAACTAGTTAACTATAATTAATCCATTATCCTTCTACTATTTCTATATATTTTAGGAATCTGAACATGATCAATCATTAATGAAGGATAGTGGATATTTAAGTTTTATGGATAGATAAAATTGAATGAATTATGAAGTGGAGTATTTTATTTATAATTTAGAAATTTATATTTCGAATTTTTCTTCCTTTTTTTAAAAAAAAAGAAAAGAAAAGAAATTATTGATTTACATTTTACGTATTCGGTTTCATCATTGTTCTTCTTTTTTTTGTTTTGTATATGTACAGAGTTATTATTTATTCAATAGGACTTTTATCTTTTCGATTTATATATTTTTATTTATTCAAACAAAAAAACAAAATTACAAAACGTACAACGTTCAATTTTATAAATTATTACAATGATAAACTTTTATTTAAAATATAGTCTCCACTTTTTTTTTAGTTTTGTGCTAATATTTCACTTATTTATATTTAGATTTAAAGAATAAATACTACTGTTCATCTTTTTCTAAAAATGACTAAATACAATATATGAAACACAAAAAATTGTATTTTCTTTTTCAGAATAATAATTAAGAACTATCGTTTAAAGTTGATCGAATAGTTTCACAGTATTTGGGAGTTGAGTTAATGTGAGACATTAAAGAGGAAGAATATATTTGTTTAATCTTAGAAGAATGAATTTGAAGTAAATTCAACGTTTCACCTAGTAATCTGGTCTAAGCTATTTTAAGGAAATAACTTTGATTATACAAATACATTCTTCCTCTTTAAAAAAACTGTTACTGAAGATGGACTCCTTCATGTGTGTATGTCAATTTAACTGCTCCTGTGGAGCTAGTTACATAGGCCGTACTCAGAAGGCTTTATCCTTGCGTGTTCGTGAACATGTACCAGTATGGTTGAGAAAAGGAGTTACTAAATAGATTAACAACACTATTCTTTCTCACTTGGTAGATAGTGAACATCATATCAAAATATGGGAAGCTTTCTCTGTTTTATATCAAGTTCCAAAATATCGACCTCAAGGAGCTAGATTACGACTGCTCTGGATTAACTCCAGAAAACCAAACTTATGTATCCAAAAAAGGTATATCCAGCCCCTGTGTTTACTCTGGCCCACAGTTAGATCACTGGATACCTAAACTGAATATTGTGAACCTCTTAACCCCTCTATTTTTTTCTTTTTTGATTACCTCTATCTTAATCTTCACATCCATCATTCCCAATCAGTTTATCGTAATTGCCTTGATAACACCCTCCTTATTACATATTGTATTCACACAACAATATTACTATTATTATCTCAATTGACAGGATGAAATTCTCCTACTATGCATTTTATTCACACAATTTTTTGCATTTTCATTGTTGCTATAATACTATTCTACTTATTGCGACTGGACACTACTCCAAATCATTCTGACCTATATTAAATGACCTCCCTAATTTGCAAATAACACAATTTTGAAGTATGTATGTCGTAACAGATGCAAACGTTTACCTTTTTTTAAACATATAACATTGTCAAACGCATGAATACATGCCTTATTTCTAGACTTATAAGTGTAGAGCCTGATGATGAAGTTATTGAAAACAATTATTCGCTCAAAAATTTTTCTGTTTAAATATTTTAAAATATATTACTGGATTACGTCGAAGTACATAAATACAAATGGTGGTAAAATAATTTTTGAGCTTTATTCTATGTAATCAGTATTTCAGAGGATTTTCGAAGGTAAATCATTTTATGTTACAACCAAAAAGCATTCGTTTGATTGGAGTTACCAACCGATCTAAGTTAGACAACCATTAAAGATTTGTATGCACCGGATGGCTGTTTCTTCGTATTTGGTACTCTTTTACAGTGCGCATTCACGATGTCCCAATTGAAAATTGAAGATAGTTACTCGTAAGCTCCGAGTTTGTTCCATTTAGAAACCTGACGAGAATAAAATGTGAATTGAAACTTCAAACCATTTGATTGAGATATAAGAATAGATTGACTGTTATGATTGGTAGAAGACATGCATAGACTACATGTTTTCGATTATAGATATTTTCAAAGTATTCCTCGCGTTTATGGAAGAACCAAGTAAGTAATGTTGAAGTTAGGTATAGGCTGCTATGTAAAATGGCATGTCAGTTGACGAAGTTATCAACCTTAATCAATTGAAGTGGTTATGACGTATGTCTTTTTTATGTTTGACCACAGTCTACCTGAATGGACGATATTTGCTGATGTACGAATAGGTTACAAGAAAACTAAGAGTAACAAAACTAAATCAACACAATGTTTTGTCTCAATTAATTAAGCATATATAATAACCACCCCTGTCTATCTTTTTCCTAGTCTTAATGAGCTTTGTCTACAAATTTAACTACCAGCATGGCCTAACTTCATGCATAATGCAATTTTCTGATTAATACAAACTATAATTCCAACAGTTATCCTATTTTAAATACAGTAATAATATTAATAGAGTACTTTTATCGAGACGAAAGCAATTCATCGATGCTCAAGTGATTAACTTTTCACAGCTTTTTTATTTCCAGTATCATTTTTATTTGCGATATAATATGACCAGTATTTTTATAAGCAATACTATAGATAGGCTGAAATTCATCTCTCTTATGTATACAACCTACAAATTAAACCAATCTCTATAAAACTCACCCAACTAAACTGTAATAATGAGCTTACTAGTAACTTACTACAGGATATTTTTGAAGTATCAGTGCGAACTGTGACCGATGGAGTTTAGACATTGAGAGTGAAGCAGTTTTCACCAATGGCATTGGATGAGCGCCGGGATGAATCACAAATTGGTTGAAGTTGGCACTATACCATCGTGTCCTGATCTACTGGTGTTAATCATTGTGTTTGCTGAAAGACCTAGAGTTCCTAGGTCGGATTCCTACTGGGGTCGTGGGTGTGAACTTGAGAGGAATCCAATACTAAAAAGAAACGGCTGTCCAGTGCACCTTGGTCTCTAGTGGTACCCGAAATGAAACCGCTTTGTGACATGCATAGCTTACAAGCTAAATTGATCTCTAGAAAACCACTTCAACTAGAATTCGACTGAATCATTTCGAAAAATTACCAATGTAAAGGTGAGAAAAATCAGCACTTGAAAACGAGTCAACAATAAAAGTCGGTTTAATGTTAGTCGGCTATCGAATGTGAACTGACTATAAGATTAAAATTAACCATAGTATTTGATGATGAACAGAATTTTTTTGGGAGTTCATGGATCTAAATATAATGATAATCATTTTTTAATCCATTAACTAAAATTATTGAGTATTGATTGCTAGATTTTAACTCATCAGCCCAGCAGTAATTTACTTGTTACCATGTAATAAAGGGATGGATGTAGAGCCAACAGTAATCGCTGAAGATAAAGTATAAATAGATAGGAAACATTATGGTTTGACATGATCTTCTAAAAATGAAGTCAGTTCATGAAAATTACTCTTAAACTTTAAGTAACTGAATCACAAAATAAGTTCGACCATTGAAAACATAGTTTATTACAACAACTCAATAATACTCTATCACCAAAGATGGATAGTGGCTAGCAGTGGAATTCAGGACGCGCGTTTAGTCCTTTTTGGGACTCGATGACGTTTGAAGCGAACGGTACCGAGTTCGAGTTCCAGAGTGAACATCAACTCTGAGATGTAGGTACATCCAGCTGACGAGTCCCAAATGGGACGAAACGTGCGTCCTGGATTCCACTGCTAGCCAGCATCAATTTTTGCATATAATGCTTGTAAATTAAGGAAATATCGAGGCGTACGCACAGTATGCACATATGCCAATAAGAGACTGATCAATTTCAGTCCTAAAAACATCAATGGGAAGAATCAAGTAAAACAATACCAAGTGAATCAATAATACTTTTTTAAGATTTTATTATTGAATGAAAAAAGTTAAAATCCCTGAATATTAAAAATTCTCCTTCATGTTATATTTATGACAAGCAACGATATGCAAGACTCTAAATCAATCAAAATAATGTCTTTTGAATAATTTCAAATCAATTAAATTAGTGACTAGATGAAATTCAGTCAACATCAGGGACTTGATTCTAGTACATTTGAATCGTTTAACTTTTCCTTTTTCATTTCAAATAAAATCTAGATTTTCATTTATCTTCCTGTTATATGAAAAAAATTTGTGAATCATGTC
Source organism: Schistosoma haematobium (assembly GCF_000699445.3). NCBI lineage: Eukaryota > Metazoa > Platyhelminthes > Trematoda > Strigeidida > Schistosomatidae > Schistosoma > Schistosoma haematobium. The sequence goes on along the minus strand of NC_067199.1, from coordinate 13,961,476 downwards.
AAGAAAGAGTTAAATGATGAAACAATTCACAATTTCTCGTGAAGTTATCTATTATGTGAGTAATAAGAGAAAACAATCCTTCATTACGAAGTATTATGAATGTTAATAAAATAATATTGAAGACTAAAAATCTTACATATAAATATCAACCGTGAGAATCAATAAAACTGATGATCCTAATTTAATCATAGTACAAAATATAAAGAATTGAAATACATTTCAATCTATTCTAAATGAAGTGTAAGTGTGGGAAAATCACTCTTAAACAGTCGTGTGTTTCTTAAAGTTACATACATACATAAATGGAAATGTTGATAATATTTGATAGCTGATTTAATTCAAATAACCTGCTATTTTTTTTTAATTATTATATTTAGATATTATTAGAACTACAATAGAATGCGTAACTTCACTTTAGCCTTTAGTATATATGAGTCATTATAAGCTAGGACAATAATTCTGTACACTTAAAATTAATTTAAAGGTAGAATTAAAGTAATTCTTTAGAAATTATTATTAGATCTGGTATTATATGTGTCTAGAATCATTAGGTATAGAAGAAGGAAAAGTATATTGATTTCTTTGAAGATTGAGTACAGATTTACTGGAAGAATACATATCACATGCGATAAATGACACTGACTACTGATTAGTCAGGTTTTAGATATTAATTATTACGGATTTCCACCTTTTTTTCAGGGTTTCATCCTCGTTTGTGACTTCTTATCAGTGTGTATTCGTTAATCCATCAGGAGTTCAAACCAGAAACTTAAGTTTTCATGGAGTGCACATTACTTTTAAACTACTTTGTTAAAATTTAGTGCTCTTCATCAAATAAATCGATCAATTCAGGGTACAGAGTGAAGTTTATATAATCCCATAAGTGATGACTGCCTTATTTATGACATGGGCAAACTCTATCAATCAAAACTTTCCACTAGAATTCTGGGGGCCCATCGTGGAGCTAGTTAGTTGTAAGAATATTATAGTCCCACAATTTTTCAGTTTCCGCATGATTGGCTAAAAATTTAATCAACGATCAATAAAAATGTAGAACGTCATGCATCTGAAAGGATTAGTTTGACAAAAATGAATGAAAAACGAGTAATAGCATTTATGATCTAGAACAAAAAAAAAATAAAAAAAACGCGATTTTATCAAAAGACGAATAGTACAAAGATCTCTTTTTTCAATATTTTAACAAAAGGTCACTATTGTAGTGACATTACACAACTATTGTGCAACACAACTACTCGATGGATATTATTTCACTTTTATAAATCGTAGATATATATTACTGTAGAGTGGATAGTGGACTACCATCAAGATGATTTATCTGTAATCCTTGTCCTGATTTCATGTTTTGCTCATAAGCACTTCATTCAAACTAAACATTATTACTACTATTATTACCAATCTGTGTAACAATATTATTTATCAGTATGGAGGTTTGTGGAGATTGTAGTATTTTTACAGTTGAAATCGTGAGTCGATCTAAGCTAGACTACTACTGACAACTTGAAAGTACTAGATGGTGGGATCATGAATGCACACTGCTAACGAGTACCACAATAGAATAAAACAGCCATCCAGTGCTTCCGGGTTTTTACTGGTGGTTTAGCTTAGATTGACTCGTGATTTCAATTATGAAAGCACCACTTACATGAAAATTCGTCAAACTTAGACGGTTAATGTGACAAAAACTGGACACCGAGTATATATAATACGTTAAATGGTAAAATTTTATTTGAAATATAATTTCTATGTTTAAATAAGTACTATTGTTTGTAAGGTTTTGGATTTTCTCATCATTGATATTAAGAGATACAACTTATCAATCTCTGTTGGTACATACACATTGTGAGCAGACTGTTTCGATATAGCTATTTTATCAAGTGTTTTTAGAATAGATGTCTTCACATTTTCTAATGTACACTGATCAACGACAGTTCTTAATATCAACAACGAGAAGATACAAAATACATATAAATGAAATTCACACCCACTGAACAAGTTAATGATGATCTGGAACCAGTATTTAAATGGAAATTGCTATTTGAAGCAGAAGGTACTAGGTTCGATTCTCAATGAAGATATCAATACCGAGATACAGGCAAACCTGTCTGACGAATCTCAAATGGTACGGGAAGCACATCTTGGGTCCCGCTACTACTATTCGAAATAACGTTTCACGATAAGTACGTTATTGAAATCTACTTTGTGAAATTTGTTGAACTGATGAAAGATAGTGAATTTTCTCAAATAAGAATAATTGGTTTTAGCTTATAGATGATTTCATTTATATCGATATATGTTTAGTGAACTGAATATAGTTGATGATTTTCGACATGAATCGTAGAAACTGTATGTTTTTTTTAGTAGCTAGGATAACTGAGAAATGGATATGGAAATACTATCCTCATTAGTTGATATCTATCAAGATATAATCAAATATGTCTTCGTTCGGATACTTTTGGGATCCAGGTGTATCTAACTGATCAACTTAACGGGTTCCCTTACAAGCTACAAATAAAATGCATAATAAACAGTTCTGAATGAACTTTTTGATTTTTCAGCTATCTTCATTACAGATTCATCTTCAGAATACAAACAATGAAAATCTAACTGTAGTCGGTCTTTTCTAGAGTTTTGTAACACTTAAGTTAACATAGACATTCTAGACGGATATTGTTCCCGAAAATCATTCAATATGTATTCAGCATAGTCTTTAATGTAAAAGATCAACTGTTCATTTCGTCATTCATTTATTTTTTAATTCTATCAAATATTGTAACATAAATATCAATACTGTTCAATTTTAAAGATCATTTCATTAAAAGAAAATATAGATAATCCCCTAAGCGAATGAAATATTTGGAAGTCCATAAATAACCATATTAAATGGTTCTAATGTTGGGATTTCTAAATGTTTATATTGATCATCAAATTGATAATCGATTTCATTGATTGATTTCCGTTCCAACAGCTGATTATTTTTATCTTCAATAATTTGCTTTAAACGATCCAAATAATTATCTAATTCCATTTTGAAAAGTTCATATTGTATCAATAAAGTTGATTGTCCAATTGGATAAAGGTGATCTAATAAATCTAAAATATAAATTAAAAGGAAAAAAATCAACATGATAACTGCATCAAATTAATAACAACTGTTTTCTTGATTTAAAATATTCATCACATGTAATTTAAGTACTGCTGTGGTGTGCTACTGATGTCGACAGATATGAGTAGTATGTGACAGGGATCAAAAGTGGAATGCCTGGTAGCAGAAGATTGAGAAAATCGAAAAGAAGAGAACGAAAACAGAGGGTGATCGGTATGGAAACGAAGGAATAGTAAAGTTTGAGACAATTGACGGATATTTTGCAAATGAAGTATTTACTGTATGGTTCTCAGATTTTACCAAGACATTCTGTAATGTATTGAAACACATTTGGTTGTCCCCGCCTGTGTTTACATTTATTACGATTTTATTTAGTATGTAGTCAACAAAATCTAAAAGAGTAGACAAATTTTGATTAATTAAGTGTTGCATATTGAGTAGAATTCGAATTAGGAGTCATTTTTCTTCTGAGAAGTAGAAAAGTGGGATGTAACTTATCAAGCACGGGTTTTCGGACTCAGGCTAGTGATAGTAACTAACTACCTAAATTGAAACACGTGTAGTGGATTCCAAAGTTGTGCAAAAAATTAATGAACTAATCAACTGGTAGGATAATATGGTCAAATTCAATCTTTTACTAGATTAACGATATGTGAAGTATATCGAACGTATAAACCACTGTTAGAAAGCGAACTATTTTACAGATGTTTTAAAATGAATATCATTGTAAGTGAAGAAAAGGGTATTTGTAAGGGTTTGTATTTTTCCGCCGTTTACACTGGGGATTGTAATTTATGGATTTCTTTTGGCATATTTGTATCATCAAAAGAGTGCCTTGATCATCTTATTTGGTCACGAGTTTCAATCAAGTTGGATTTTGACTAGTGATGGGATTGAGATTCCGCGTTTCGCCCCGTTCGGTGCTCGTCAGATCAATGTAGCTACACAAACCATATATTTTGCATTTCACTGATAGCCATAATAATAAAAACATGCTCCCAAAACCACTTACAAAATTACTGAATGAATAAAGAAATCAAATAATTGTCAGATACCGTATTTCTTAAGAAAGTTATCAGCAGATGCATCGAAAAGAAGTGGGGTGTCAGAATGTCTTTACAAGTGATTATTAGCTTTTCTGTCTGTTTAAAATCTGATTGATAATCACCCTTAGTTTTATTGACGTTACTCGGATTACTGTGGAAAATACTAATAACTAACTTCTCTCTGAAGAATATACTTAGAGTGCTGTTTATAAAGGTAATAAGAGCTTCACACTTACACCATTTAGCCAATTTCAAAATCTTCTTTCAGTGAATACGTTAAGGTGATGAAAAGATAACTTGGTCACCACAATGCTTGGGTTATTTTGCAGAACGTCATAAAGAGTGTGAAGTCCTGAGTTTTTCACTTGTCATGCTAACCAAAATTAACTTAAATTTATATACTACCCATAATTAGCATGAATATTATTACTAATTAATGATCTACAAATGATTAAAACTATGAGCTGGTATAACCCATATGAAAGTGAGTAAAAGTTTGACCGTTCAAGAAAATTACCAGTGTTTACAGAATTAGTTTCTCATAACGCTATGGAATTAAAAAAGGAAATATTTGAATGGAAAATTATTTGAGTAAGCTCATCATCATACCCTACAGTTATTAAATCAACATTATTGAATTACGGTGACCAAAATAAGACATACATAACTGGATGAATTAGTTTTTTTCTTTTTGTTATTAATAGCTTTATTCAACATTATATTGTTGGCACAATATAGAATCCTCAGTACAAAGTATTTCAACTAGTTTCCTTTTCCTATGTCTTGGTCTATCCTGACGATAAATATTGAAATCTTTTAGTGATACTAAGCAATTGTAAATCATTTAACTAAGATTCTTGATTTGTGATTACACCACAATTACGATACATGTTTAGACTTAGCAGAAATTAAAGCCAGTCCACATTGCCAATTAGTGATCGTCTATTAGAAATTAGCAGTTCAGTAATCGACACCTGAATAATGTTCATTCTTTTCAATGCACATTGTCAGTCACCACGATGTCTCTGATTGTACCTTTTTGTAACTTCTACAGCGAAAGGTCATAAACTTTTCATAAACGCGCCTGCATAGGTTATTCAATGAATAGACACAATAGTGTGTTGAAACAAACAAAAACAGATACATTGTTGAAATATCTAGATGGCAAGAACAGATAACCAGATATTCAAGCAGGACGCCAGTTGATTTTTTTGTTGTTGCTAAAATAGTGAACTTTCGCATCGGTTATGGTTTAAATACTTCCAACATGCCATTTTTAAATGTGACGAGTAAGAGTCATAACTGACGTAAAAGTTCACTAATATCAGCCTACAACATTGTCTAATTCATTTATTTATAAGTGCCTTGTTTTGACCATAGTAATAGGAAACTTGTGAATTTATGACTGTAGATCTTGATGGTGAAGTTATTAGAAAAAATTGTTCATTTAAATATTTTATTTAATTTATTTATTTGAAGTGACTTTAAGATCTAGAATGTCTATTTTCAGTGAGTTCCAAGCTGATTATTTGTGAATAAGACAAAGTAATACAATCTTAATAAAATAACAGATGACTGAAATCGAAAAGTCATCTTTCCAAAACAATCTTGCAGTCTGATATTGATGACAGTTTCAGGTAGTCTATTAATTAAGTAATTTTTATAATTTCTCCACGGAATAGAAAGCTATTTTTATGCGTAGAAACTAATGTATAATACTATTTTCCTCAGTAACATAATCATAATGTTTATTTCAAGAGTTAATAGTGGTTGATATGGAAATTTAGACCCAATATATATTTGATAGATTTCAATGCTTGTTACATTGGTGACAGTTTCATTCCTTTTGGAATGTTATGATCAGCAGATACATAACAACAACTAAATCACAATAGTAATATTATTATTCCCCATTTCAACATTTAGAAATGTGAATCTTACAATTTGAAGGTAAAGCTTTCCTGGAAAGTCTTATTCAGATTAGTAAATATTGTCCGATAAAAGTTATCAATCACATCTGTATTGATCTGATGTCGATGCAATAATAAGCAGAATTATTTACCCAGTTTTAGAAAATACAATGAACAACTTCATATTACAATAAGACGTGGTAATCTACTGTTGTTAAATAGATTATGGAATGATTGAATTTCATACACAGGCTAATTATCACAGTTCTTCATTGTTTTCAACAACTTAATGATAGTCTATATGAGTTAGTTTTGACCTACAAAGAAACAGAATTTACGTTTCAGATATATTTTACTTCATGGACTGTCCTCAAATAAACAATTATTGATTGTATGAATGCACCAAACAGCTGTTTTGTCGTACTTTAGGACTCATCGGTAAGGTACATTCACGATTAACCAGAAGTCGAATCCAGAAATAACAAAATTCAAGGGCAGTAAATTTCCTTTAGATGACCAAGTCCAACCTTATCTAATTTATCTCGAAACTAAAATCAATAAATAATTACTTACGTTTTATCAATTTTCCCATTCTAAACTGATTCCAATGTAGTCGCGTAGACCATTGGAGCAGGATTGTAGAACGTGACCCAACTAATGTGGAAATGATAGCTGTAGACAGTGGTTGTTCTAGTTCATATTCCGTTATCCTAGTAAAGTAAACATCAATCAACAGTGAAAAAAATTTTGTAAACACTAAATAGCCTTATATTTCAAAATAATTGGTTATTTGGTGATGATATCTATGATTTATAATCGGATCCTCGTAAAGTACTTTGTTTTCAGTTGTTCTATGGGTAGGCATGTATTTCAGTTTTAGAATATATACTTAAGCATATAAAATACTTAAGATTCTCTAAATTTCATCCAGTAAAATCAAGATTCAGTGTTTATTATTACATGAATTCAAGTTTTATTTATTTTTATGTGCCATAACAGAAAATAAAACTTTAGTATTGAACAGCTGCATCATATTAACAAACCATTATGTGGTTAAGTTTTATATTTCTTCACAGAAATTCATTAGAACTCACGTTGGTTCTGTAACCAAAGCCCACATAGTTCAGTCAGTGATTCATTAAGAGGTATACTTCGTTCAATTTTAAATAACATAGGAAAAAACGTTATCAAATAGTTTTACTGTTATATCCGGACGAGAATAAATGAGTGATAATCGTTGAGAATTATTTGTGGACTGATATTACATGAATATCCTTATCATATGACCATTAAGTAACTATATTACATGTATATTTATATTCCTCTCATTATAAGCTTTTATTTGACCTATTGACTATTATCACACGATTTACTATTCTTGAGATACTCCCAATTTATTAGTAACAGTTTCTCACAATCATAGTCACTTTTTGGTTTGATTTTGTATAAATGTTATTTTCTGTTTTATGGTGTGATGTGGTCTGATTTGTTTGCATATAAACTCAGTATGTTTGAAATATACGATTCGTATCGCTGAGGCTGAAATTGGCGTTCTTGACTTAACAGACAGGACTAGGCGGAGAAAGGACCAATCAGAAATTTAGGCTGCTCGTACGGTTGTATGCGCCATTAGTTTGGTCGTACAGGTTAGCATATCTAAATTGGCAATCCTAGTTCGCGATAATCGTATAGCATAATAATACAAAATTTACTAAGATATTTATTTATCAAGTTCAACAACTAAATTGTATCTTTCAATCTATGGACTATAATGACTTTTGACAATTGAATGGTAAAGATGGATGGTGGCTAGCAGTAGAATCCAGGATACGCGTTTAGTCGTATTTGAGACTCATCAGCTGGATGGATGCTAGCTGCCACCCATCGTTGCATATAATGCATGTAATTTAAAACAATATCGAAACAATGCACACAGGTTGCACATATGCCAATAAGTGACTGATCAACTGCAGTCCTAAACATCAACGGGAAGATTCAAACAAACAATACAAAATTGAATAGTAGCATTGATATCTACCAAATGTTTCGAAGAGAAACATTTAAAGTATTCTCAATTTAAAACAGATCTATCATAGGTAGAATGTCATTTCATATGTCAAGTTCATTTGCTTGTGACTCAATACTGAGAAAGACTTCTGTATTTTAAGCTTAAGATAACTAACAATCAATATAGATGCTGGCTGATATATCTAACGTAGTTCTTAGTTTACAAAAAATTTTGGTATTAAGCCAAATATTATTAGTGTAAATGAGCAAATAATATCTCTTGATAAGTATTTTTATTTTCTAATTACTGATTCTAACAATTTTAGTTACCGAATATAAAAAGAGTTAAATAGTTTTAAACTTTGGTATCTTTTGTTCTTAAAAATAAATAATTATGATTTGATTTCACGTAGTCGTGACCTGAACATCAAGTCATTATTTATGTAGTCTTGAACCTAATTTCAATGTTTATTACCATTTGTTATTGAAAATTCATGTACTAAACTAATCAACATAGAATCAAGTTAAGTGTACCAGCAAACCAAACTGGATTACAGATCGATTGAATGTACGGATAAAGAACAGTGAAATATGAAGATGTTCTAATAAGCCGCAGTAGAGTAAAGAGCGTCGATTAGCGATTAACGGATTTGCATTTACATATGTGGAGTTTATGTGGGATAAAAATAATCCAGCTGTAAAATGATAACTGCGTCGATGAGTGATGCAATCGATAATAATCATAAAATGCGAAGTCATTGTATGTTGCCGTTTGCGTCATAACCAGAGACACCGAGTTATCGTTAAATATGTATTAGTAGAATGACCAAAGAGACAGAATAGTGACTGCGGGGCGTATTCCTTTTTGGTCGTAAAGCCTGGCGTGATTTATGTCGTTTGAAGGATATGCGCTCAAACTCTTTTGCTAAGAAACCGTACTATGGTATGATAAAAATATCAATACATATGATTATCGATGTCAGCGAGTGAGACTGACATGGATGTGACGAACAAGAGTGCATCTTTCAGAGACATGCTCTAAACTTTATGTTCTAACATGCAATGTGACGGGAATAGAATATTAATTGCAGTAACTAAGTGATGTTTGTATGTAATGAATGATGTAGTATGCAGTCGTATATGTGGACGAGTATATAAAATGAACCTAATCGTTACTAATCGGCTAGTAATACGGCGTCGAATATCTGATGTGTATATAGACATTAAAGTAAAGATAATTGATTTTAGAAAAATGACTGAAGTTCGGTTTAGATTGTCGTTGAAAAAGTAGAGAAACGACGATTGCTGCGTACCAATGAGATGAATGAACATTAGTTGTATTTCGAAGACATAAATCCCTACTACCAGAAGTATGACTTCAAACTCATGTTTATGACAGAGATGCTGACCTTTGTCAGAGTTGTGGTAGTTGCAACCATGCCGTTATCAGCGTGCAGGAGGTTCGGTTGGCTGCTTCGACTGATGATTTGTGTGCATGCACGTGTTGCTAGACTGCTAATTTGCTTAGCAGGTTGCAGGTTGTTCAGTGTATGAGCGGCTAGTAAATATTCCGGAAATATATGACACATGACAGCCATATACCCAAAAAAATAAACGATAATAATTAAACCCTTAGTGTGATAAATGGTCCAGAACATACTAAAACTGATCGGTCTTAGCGAAAGGCTTATTAGGATTAAAGGCAACCATAGACATAATAGAAGACGACATCGAGATGAAAAATGCGTGGTATGATAACATAAAAATGACCTCGACTATGTGAATGTGTGTACAAATGGGGCAAAAATAACATGGAAAAAGTTGGATGGACTCACTTAAGACAAGAAAATTTTGTTATTGAATAATAAAAAAAATAGTCCAGTGTGTTTCAAATCTCATAACGTCAATGGAATGTTCATAAAATTATAGTTTGTTTGGTGAGTGATATGTTTGCGTAAATGTCAAAATTTAATGTCAGCACGAACAAAAATAATAATTCCACATTAGGTAATAACATAAAATTAGTGTGACAATATAAATATGATTATTATTGAAATCATAATGGAAAAATCCGCCAAATAGATCAGTGAGCAGAGTTGACACGAAGACAAAGTACCGATAAGATAATACGATTTGAACATGTCCATGTCGCTGCTGTACTGGCTTCGATGAATGCATGCGATCAGAGATTGAGTCGGTTAAGTCGCTCGTCAATTAAATCAGCCACTTCGTTCGTTTATCGGACGCATATAATTCGAGATGTTCACCGTCTGCGCTGATTTTCAGGGTGTGTTTAGTTTGAAATCGAGCTTACCACTTTAGTGGTGCCATGATCTCTCTTCGATTTGGTCGTATGGTCGTAAACTGCATTGTTTATCGATTGAGCTGACTTCACTGAGTTTGTTCGTCGAAAGCATGAAGTGCAGAAGGTTTATCATCGACGTAGTTTGCTGCGTTAGGTTCGTTGTCGACGCGCTCACCATTTAGTGGCCCGAGATCTGACTCCACTAGGGTCGTATGACTGATTGTTATTGAAATATTGCTGTCGAAATATACATCCTAGCTATCCTCTTATTTTATCATCGACTCAAGTCACGTTGGTGAATAATGGAATTCAATAAGTCAAATACGAGAATGGATTTTTGGATACATATAATTTGTTCAATCGTTGATCGGAAAGAGAAGCAAAAACGTAACGACGTGCGATGGAGAAGGAGAGTGATCCAACTCAGTTTAACCAAGAGTAAATCGATATTTATAGTCAAACAAAAAGAAGTTACAGGATGTGATGAGTAAGATAAGAGATGAACACACATACGCTTACACAAAAAAGTCAAGGTTGATATGCGAATAATTAACACGGCCAAAATATGACTCATGAAGAATGAATAGACTGACCTGTCCGGAAGCTAGAATAATCTGTGTGGGCTGGCATAGCAACCGACACTACAAATCCTCTAAAGAACAAGTGTAAATATGTACTGAACTGTTTTTTTTCCAATAGTTTGAAAATAATAAGAATTATTTGGAAAATAAATCATTTTTATTTATTTTAATAGTTGAAATCATGAGTCAATTGGAGTTAGACTACCATGGAAAACCTGGAAGCATTGGACGGCCGTTTCGTCCTGGTATGGGACTCCCCAGCAGTGTGCATCCACGATCCCGTCGCCGCGAGACTCAAACCTAGGAACTATCAGTCTCGCGCGCGAGCGCCTAACCATGAAATCACTGAGCCGACATCCAATGGTGTTAATGTCTAGTGAGAAGCCGTGACCAGTGGAGTCCAACCAGGTCTGTTGTGAGATATCAGCTCACTGAAGACAACGGTGTACGACGGCGCAATTTCGTGGATTGGTTGAGTTTAAACATTAACACCGTTGGATGCCGGCTCAGTGATTTCATGGTTAAGCACTCGCGCGCGAGACTGGTAGGTCCTAGGTTTGAGTCTTGCGACGACGGGATTGTGGATGCACACTGCTGGGGAGTCCCATACTAGGACGAAACGGCCGTCCAATGCTTCCAGGTTTTCCATGGTAGTCTAGCTTCAATTGACTCATGATTTCAACTATTGAAATTACTAAGATCTCAACAAAACCCATTCTGACGTTTTTATTTAACAAAATTAGTGGTTGATAACAATATTCAGAGTAAAAAAAACAACTTACGTTTTGTGAGCATTAAGTTTAATCTGTCTAAGGCGGCTAGTTCTTGTGTAAATTTTATCCAGAAGACATATTAAATGGCAATCTATGAAATCAGAGATAAATAAACAGAATAAAACGAAGGGCATATAAAATATTGTAGTAATTTAATCTTGTTTTTGAAGGGTTAATATCACGAATTGGAATCCTGATAAAAAAGTTTCTTGAACAATACTTTTCCTTTTTTACAATAAAAAAGATTATGACTGTTTGCTTAAGTATATTACAAATCAAATTATTTGTATTGAAAGATCATATTCAGTATTGAACGTAAAATAAAATATAGATTCAGTTGACGTTACATTAAGCAGTATATTGCTGTTTCAACTAAGCAAATAATTCTGAATATTCTTTGAATACTAATTCAAGTCTTTGTTTCGATTTCACAAAGAAAAATGAATCTACATGAGCATAATAATAAGAAACAAGGGTTCATTGATTTCATACAATATCTGTAATATCAGAATTGGGGTTTGTGGAAATTGTAGTATTGTAACAGTTGAATTCATGAATCAATCTTATTTTGACCACCACCATGAGACTCCTCAGCAGTGAGCATACACCATCCCACACCAAACGGAGTCGAAACCAGGATTTTCGGTCTCGCGCACGAATGCTTAACTTCCAGAAAACTGAGCCGGCATCCAACGATGTTTATGTCTAACGTCGACCAATCCACAATATTACGCTAACATCTTCCATTATCTTGGGTGGGTAACTGTCACACTAGATATTATTACAGCTGGATGCTGGCTCAGTGATCTAGAGGTTAAGCATTTACGCACGAGACTGAAGATCCTGGTTTCGAGTCCCTTTCATATGTGATCGTGGATGCGCATTGCTGGAGAGTCTCATACTAGGACGAAACGGCCGTTCAGTGCTTTCATGTTTTCTATGGTGGTCAAACTTAGATCGGCTCATAAATTCAACTGTTCAATAATAGTCTGATAAACATTCAAATTTATAACTTGCGTTGATCTATACAAGGACTCTAGAATAAGAATCATATGCTATCCATCCTGTAACTGATGATATAAAGCATATTTGATTAGGGTCTTTGATACTTTTCAACCAGTTGTTATGATAAAATTCACTTAAGTGGAGTTATTTAATCTGTTTGAATCTGAAAGTGATGATGATGATGATGATGATGCAGAAGAAATAAAGGAATAAGAAAGAAAGAAAACCACACAAAAATGAATAACAAAGAAAAACAATGGCGCCTAGAAAAAGCAATATATTCAATTCTACATTGTCATTTATTCCAATTAGTCCATATAACTTTTCTTTACCCAGATAAAAAAAATATTTATTTTAAACTTAATACACCAAGATTTCAAATCCAGACAAGAAAAAACAGAGGTAACATTAAATCTCCCAATAATATAAACCAAAAGATTGTTTTTCTGTTGTCTTATTTTACAGATAAACACAACTAAGAACTGGATGTGATGTCGTGAGTGGGAGATGGATTAATGCAGGTTAAACCAGCGATTTTAAGAACATGGAGTGTCCAATATAATAATATTAATAACAATGATAATTTATGCAGTTTCTTATAAATTTAACTCTAAATAAATAGAACTATGAAAACGAAACAAATTAGAATAGGGCCACAACTCATTAATCTACTAGACAATGTTCAAACGTCATTAAATCAAACAAACTTTGAATTTCTAAGGTATATATATGCTAGTTCACACGCTCAATATATGATTATTAATTATGATTTATATATATATATAGCTTGTAAGTGATATAAAAGTGCATAAAGCGGACATGTACAACAAATTTGTTTACATTACAGCTTGAATAAAAATATCTGAAATTATCAGCAACATTTCCAACTTTCATTAGATGTATTCTATCCTGCAATTATAGTTCATGAAAGCAGCATATTAGATTGCAAGTTTCACTAAAGATTTTATTTCAAGCCTTAACGTTCACGATATTTATGTTCTTCCTTCTGTATGTCAAGCTGCGTTAAATTGATATGTTCATGGCAGACAGTTGCGAATAAGTGGAATCTTTAGATCAATTTACTCTCCGATGTACATCATTCCCCCACTAAATAGACAAAAAATTTCTGAAATTGCTGTATATAACATACTTAATGAACGTGAAAAGCTTTGTGCAATCAACATAATCAACACTTATTAAGATGGGTTAAACAATCACTTATATTGGAAGAATACTTGATATTCAATAAGCCTGCTTCTAAGAAGTTTCATGTTTGAATCAGCTAAAACGTTTTATAAAATGAACTTCAAGATATTCAAACTTTAAATTAATTGTGTCAATCTTTAAACTATTGATTTTGATCTTGGTAGATATTATATCCCGTTTCAGACATGATGGAGAATATTCCTCGCTCATAATGAGGATTTCAAAGGTTTATAATTGTTGAAATACTTCTGATAACACAATACAACCAATACATTTCGTCTCCATCAATTCATAAAACATTGTGATAACAATTTTTCCTAAAACACCAAACTATTAGTTTCAGATATAATGGAGAGATTTTTCTGGTAAACCATCAGTAACAGTAGTATTTAGTAAGTGTATTAATATTGATTGCAGTCACAAGCTTAATGTTTATCTACCAACACATGTAGTCTTGTGTAATACTGAAAGTCTCATAAAATAGTAGTATTTGCTCAATTCTTAGTATTTTTAGGCTTACATTATCCTATAATAAATATCGGATCATAAATCATAGCCTTTAATTTTCCAAGTTAAAGGGTGAATTGTTAGTTTTATTTAAAATTTGCGATGGTCAACAAAGAGCTACTGGATACGATTATTGCTTTTTCAAATAACTTATAATCTATATTAGTAATTTATTACACTAAGCTATTAGTCGAAATCTTAGTATGTTGTCCCCTATTACTTGATGGACTACTATTTACATCTTTCTACTAGCCTTAAACCTATGAATACCACACCAATAAGTGTACAAGCAAACGAAAACCAGGCTTTTAAACAGACAGTCAAGAAAAAGTTACATGATATATGGTGTTCATAACTAAGCAACTTCTGACTTTATTGATTAGATTCTAAACTAAGATAACTAGCAAAAGTGATATTTGAAGGTGCAAAATAAAGACAAAATAAACAGTGGTTTAACAGATACCAAGTGTTACAAGAATACAAAATTATGTTACAATCTAACTCCTGAATAAATATAACTTAATTGCATATAGCTCCTCTTGTTTTGTTGATTAGTCACAAACCAATACAAAATTTTTGGATAATGTGATTCACAGGATTGAATTTTTCTCACTTTGTCCAGGTTTAACGGTGAGTTTATTATGTCAAATAATTGAGAAGTACACAATTATATATTTATGCAGAAACTGAGACAGAATTTTCACTTCGGTTATGAAAATAATCTATTATAATCCTACTACTTGTAAATTATTAAGTAGCATAACCCATATGAAAAATTATTGAGCTGGAAAACTTGAAAACCTAACTTTTGTTGAATGATGTAAGATAAGACTATTCTACTGCTTTTTTTCTACAATTTCTGACTTTTTCCATTGTGGAGGAAATGGGTTTTTATTGAAAAATTCAGACAGAATAAAGTAAAAACCGTAAATATATTTCTTTGGTACTTATAATAGTAATGATAAGGCGGATAGTTGGACGCTTTGAAGCATCTGCCTGTACTGAAAATATCTTAACATCTTCATCTATCGTTATCCCAATTATAAAGTTGAGTACGTGGAATTTAATACTGTAGAGTTTCTCATAAACTCGGATTCTACCCCCCAAATTGGTTCCAGTATGATTTTTAATATATCACTGTGCTGTTTACAGGTTAGGATGTGCTATGTTTATGAGACGAAACTTTTTTTCAGTTATTTCAGTAATTAGTATTAATTTATAACAACAAGCTTGTTTCACATCCTCACTTTGCGTACTACATTACTACATCGAATAATTATGTAAGGTATTTTTGTTGGGATATTCAGAAAAGTATCCCAAAAATTATTCTGTTAAGTCTAACGCTATCCTTGGACTTGAGATGGTGTCATTTCCTCATTGGTCAGTGTTTATTCCACGTGTCATTTTCCTGCTGGTCAATATTGTATAATGTTATTTTCTATTTTATGGTACGATGTGGTCTGCTTGATTAGTATATAAACAGAGTGTGTTTGAAATATAATGGTTCATATCTCCGAGGCTGAGACTTGTGTTCTGGACTCAACTGGCTGGGCTAGACAGGGAAGCGGGACCAATCAGAACCCTAGGCCGTTCTTACGTGTTTGCGCGTCTTTGGTCCGATCGATAATTCGCCACACTTTAATTGGCTGCCGTTACAGTTATAGCAATTTTATAAACGAAACTATCTTTTACCGAAATCATACAAATTTACGAAGTTGAAATACACTGAACACCTCAGTTAATGAAATAATTAAGTGATGTATTAATCCTGGATAGAAAATAATTACTTGAGATGACTGGTTAGTGAAATATAATCTCATATGTAGTCTGTAATTAGATTATTCGGAATAATAAAGATTAATTATTTTGAAGCAAATGGGGTAATCTGATAAATTTAAGTAGTCAATTTTGAAATGATGAAGACAGAGACTATCTTTGAGAATGTCTGGAATTGCATGAGCTTTGGACAGAATAAAGAGTTCAATTCCCAGTTTTCTTTTGTTGTTTATAACTTTTTCATTTCGATTAAAAAACAAAGTATATCCAATATTTTGCATCATAAAGTATAAGATTAAAATACTTGTTGACCATCGAACGAGAAGTCTTTATTTCTCCAAACAAATTTATTTGAAAAGTGAGAGCAAATGGAGGTTTACTCAAAGATAGAAAATATTTTGAAAAGGTGCATAGTATTTACTTGAAACTGATCAGTTGTTTAAAGATTATACTCGTAACAACACTCCCTAGCTATTACACTAGATTTCAGAGACTGTCGTAGAACGACTGATGGATAATAGATTTTCGATTGATTCCATCATATTAACAAAACCCTTACACGGAAAAAATTCCAATCTCCAAACAATTGAGTGTCAAAAGTCAGGACCACAATAAAACTGAATGTATTAATTCTCTTCATGTAGAAAAAGATTTACTCAAGTTATTGTGAATTTCAATCATTTATCATACGAAAATTGGTTTACAAAAAGTGTAATAAGGTCGAATAACAGGCAATAGAGATAACATCTCATAATCATATAAAATTTATTTCAGTATTATAATAAATATCAGGCATCACGCAATAGCTGTTGATGAAAATCACTGACTGAACCCCTGACAGATATTAGACATCAACCAATAGTAGAGTACAATATGTTTAGTGTATGAATATGCAACATTCTAGAATATGGCACACAAAATTTCGTTAGTACAAGTTGGACCAGAGTACAGTTACTCAATGATAAATACTCCGATACAGCTCAAAACTCCAATGACTGTGATGTCTACAAACAAATAAAACAATAGCTTGGACGCAATAGGAAAAATTGGAAAGAATTGGGGTAAATGTTTCCTAATGTAACAATGAACATAAACAAGAAATAACTGTTTATTAATTGTAAAGTAAGTCATCAAATGATCTCAATTCTTATCTAACAATGTTTAGTTTGGTTATGAACATATCAATCATTTAGTTACAAATAACTCAGCATTGGGATGAATTTGTGATAGTCTAAGTTATCAATTCTCACATCAAGAAAATAGAAGAAATTAACGGAATGCAAATCAGTATTAAGTGCAGTAGGAAAATAACGAAAAAATATAGATAAAGTAAGAGTGGAAATTATGGGGTTCTTCTAAACTCAAAACTCAGAGGAATATAGGTAAATGACTAAAACTACAACAGAGTAACTGATTTCAAACTCTATCGTATAGAGTCTCCAATCACAAAAATCTTGTGGATTAAGTTCAAGGACATCTCAAAGTTCGGCGGTAACTTATCGGTTGAAAGCCGAATATATCTTGTTGATTGAAGATTCTGATAAATATCTTAAACAGATTAAGATATTTTACTTTACAAAATTTTCTAGTTGAACTCATGGACTGATCTTAGCTAGACTGCTCCTAAAAACCAGCAAGCACCAGACAGTTGGTTCTTCCCAATATGGGACTCTTCAGCAGTGTGCAACTCTTTTCTCATCACAGAGGGTCGAATCTAGAACCCTTGTTTTTACACGAGAGATCTTAACCTCTAGACCTATGATCCAGCATTCAATGGTATACACGTCTAACTTTAATTAATTCCTGATATTACGCGACCATCTTCTATTGTTTGAGGTGAAGAACTGTCTCATCCAGACATGACTGAACTCCACTGATCATGGCTCCTCAGTAAGACTTTTGAAATTGCATCTGGAAGTTGGTCATTAGTAAGTTGTCTTAGTAAGTTATACTATTATTACAAAATAATGTCATCAAATATGTTGAAAGGCAAAAAATAACTTACTAGGAATTGATAAATTAATAAATGTAGATGGAGGCGAATAAGAAAGGAAATTTTCTGAAATATGACTGATTAATCCACTGACTCCTTCATTTAAAAATACTAATAATTCTTCTTCTGATGGTACTTTACCAAGTTCACTATCACCTACTAATCCAATCCAACGTGAAGTGAATTGCTGACTACGTGTTATTGGTTCTTTCAGCAATAATTGGAAATGATTTTTAAATGAATAATTAATGACTACTGTGTCATTTTGTAAATTTGTATCACGAGAGAAATCATTTCGGTTATTATTATCGGCTTGTTCTGAAACATTACTGGAGTTAATAGAAGTAATAATATCAGTGTCCATAAATGGATCAATCAAGTAACGTATATATGTTGTGTCGATTAGTAAACATCCTGTATTTTGCTAGCAAATGAATGAACAAACAAAGTTGGATAAAAATTAGTTTATGCTGAATGAAGAAGGATCTTTAGAAAAGTGTAGACACTCTAGGCCTATCAAAATTGAAAATGATATCATGTTAAAATCGTACTCTCTTTGTACTATTTTTAGCAGCAGTGGTAGTAGTAGTAATGGATTAGACGACCTTTAAGTTTAGAATGGGGATCAAGTTAAATTTTGGTATGTAAGTTACTTCCAAACATCTAATATCGCTTACAGTTCAGGAACATTTCTTATGGAATGGGAGTAAAGAGTAGAACAAAGAAGAACTAATGATTGTTGGCTGTCTTCACAAAAACGTGTATGAAGTTACGAGAAAAGTTGACATCACTAGTTTCCGTTAAGAATATTCATTCAATAAAAAGATAGAATGGACCACTTTAAATTATATTAAACAAATGTAAGAAAAATTTATAGTTCGTAAAGAGTCAGGATAAACAAAAGCTTTCGTAAATTTTGTTGAATCGACTTGAGTATCGTCTCCCCAAAGCTTTTGTCATCCTTAAGGACTCTGGTAGCCAGTCTTTTAAGTCCGATTGGGATAGCTGGTATGACATATTACAGCACGATAATATCATTTGTATACTGGAAATCTGGAAGTCTTTCATCTGTCAACAAATATGTACTATTGTCAAGTACTTTCTTCAGAGCCACTTACAGAATGTTATCAGTGCCAAAATACAGAAGGAATATTGAGATCGGTTAACTCTTTCTTAACCCATAGCTAGTCTGAAATATCCGAAAGAACTAACTGAATGGTTTAACTCAGTTCAAAGTACTTTCAAATTGAGCATCCAGGGTGTAACCACACTTCTTGAGGTCGTTGTGCTGTAAGATTCCCGTCCAACCTGCAGAAGGTAGCTTAACTACCAAGAAATACCATGACTATCAGTCTGCGTTACATGTGATGGTGTTCGAGAATTTATTAAATAGTGGAAAAATAACTGATTCATTTGTGACTTGAGAAAGCCTAGGTTAGAACTTCAAGGGTTGTTTTTTCATTCACCATTGTATTTTAACCTATAAATCTTGATAGAAATTCATTCGGTATTGAAATGGCCGAGAATACCTTTAGTAGATGCTTTCCCAGTTCTTGAAAAAATAACTAGATTGAACTTATCTTTTTGTTTAAAGAAAACTCAACTTTGAAAGTTGATATTAGTTCCATGTGAGTCGTTTGTAAACTGATTGTCAAACTTTAAAAAATTACATTACCAATATGAATTGCTGAGTTTTATTTTTATTCCAATATGAATTCATGTCTAATATATTAAAAAAGCTGTTTGCTTCAACTACACCATGCTTTCTGTTATTCTGATGGAAAAAAAGTATTAAATTTTTAGACATATGGACAGCGTTGAATGATCTAAAAATTAATATTTATAGAAATCCACTTGTGTCTCGATTAGTTTTAAACAAAACTTATGAAGTAGTAATAATTAGGAGAGAAGATTACGTACGACCTACCTGTTTGCAGGACTGTAATGGTGGTTGTTTTGATCCAACATCACGTAATAGAGGATGGAGACTAATTCCACGGGTAGTTTCTGGTTTCCTTGAAGTTTTATGTTGTACACTTTGTTCATGTGTGTTATCCGATAAGTCATCGGTTTTGTGTGTGTTCTGATGGCCTGAAATTATTTATACCTAAAATTTAGCTTATCATCAAACTGGAAAGTCAAATTTTTATATCAAACATACGTAAATTGAATAGCCGTATATACTTATAGAACGTATGTAATCATATATTTCAGCTAGTAGCATAATACTTCAGTCTTTAGGTAGTAGAACTGATAATTTAAAAGATTATAAAGATACAAGTCTTTCAGTGATTTTCAGCTTGAAGGCAGCTTCGACTACAGACTAATATTAGTGAAAGAATAATTAAAAAGCATAGCCATTCATTCAGTCATAAGCGATGCGGAACCTGGCACACATATGCATCTGTTCAAACTGCGACAGCATATCAACACAGCGAGAGGAAGTTATCAGTGCAAATACCAGAGAAATTAAGGTAGTAACAATATCAATGTAGTAGAAAAGACTAGACAGACAATACGATTCGAGAAGAAACAATGAATTCACGAAATAAAACAGCATGTTTTTAAAATTCAGGACCTAAGGTAAGGCAACTAGTGAACGCATCTGTGCCGTTGCCACCGATTCTGATTCATACCACTAAACACATCTAATCATTGAAAGCCAGAGCGTACTGGAGATAAGTTTATTCTTAGTTTGGAACATAATAGCAGTATTCACATGACCTCATACGAGATGTAATTCGAGATTTTCGACCTTTAAAGATAGCATAATATTTATAGGCTACCATCTTCAGTTAACTGAATGTATAACTTGACGATCAATTAATTGCCTCGGTGATTAATTGTTTACACAAATATGATGGTTGTAATCTATCATAGTGACTATCCTACAACCAATTTCGATTATGGTTAATTTTGTTCAAGCTCTTTTATTAACTTACTTAACAGACAATGTTATTAGAATAGTAACAACTCGCATATCTCTTTGTACTGTTATGATCACTAGATCACATGACAGACTTTAGCTAAAATGTTAATTGCTTAAATATCATTCGATGATTCATTCTCCTCCCCATACATATGTACTCAAATCCTATTATTAGCCTTTGCTTTATCTTACTGAGCCCTTATGCGATTTGACTATAAATTTGCCTATGTATTTGCTCGTATATACATATTTGCCTCTGCTTCAAATTCTCTTGATGCGCTCATAGCATTACGATCTTCTCTATTCGCTAATAAAACTATAGTTGTCGCTTCTAATTGCCCTCTGATCTCAAATACCATTGAAATTTATATAATAACGGTTACAAGGGTGATTGATTAACGAAGCAAAGCCACTACACTGTCTATTCAAACTTAGAAACAAAGGTTAAGTTGAACTGTTTGAACGGTTTAATAATAAACGTGTTAATTAGCAATTAAAACTATTTACTTAAATAAAAATGCTATAAATGGTAGTGTCCATCCTTTAACCTTATCCAAATAGAATCTTGAAATATTTTGACTGTTACCTCATTGTTATACAATTGAGTCATAACATTGTCCATTAAGATACAATTTTATTATCAAATGAATAAAACAACAACAACAGAAACAAACCTGTTAAACGTGCATGAAGTAATTGTACACTGAATTCTCTTGTCAACCAACTAAATGGTATCATTGTGTTATTTCTTTTTTTTAAAAGTGGTGAGTTATTTTGTTTCATAGAGTTTGGTGTTACTATTGTATGAGTTGAATTTTTTTGTATTATTGAACTATGCCTTCTAATTATTATATAATTATTACTACTTATATTATTAAATAATATATTCATAATGTAAAATTCTAATGGTAATTCATTTAACCAAAAATCGGAAATAATTAATAAACCATCTTTTGAAAGATCGGATTGATTATTTAAATATTGTTCTAATTGATAAGATAATTGATTTAGTTTATTGATCTGGCAAACGATCCCACTTGGATTATTATTATTATTATTATTATTTAATTTGTCGTTAAGTTTATTTTGATTATTATTTGAATCTGGTTCTGGTAACCAATATTTTAATAATATTTCAAATACTGGATTTAAATAATTGAATAATTGAATATCTTCAATTGAGTTTTGAAACAAATCACTTTTTATTTTTAAAATCTATATAAAAGACAATAAAAGTAATAAATGAATTAATGAAAAGTCAATGAAACTGTTCTGTTTTTTTTAATGTCTTATAAATTAATTGATGAACAGGGTGGATCTGATGCAGATGTGAAGGCGCGGATCGGCAAAGCAAGAGCAGCATATTTACAACTGAGGAACATCTGGAACTCAAAGCAACTGTCTGTCAACCAACACCAAGGTCAGGATTTTCAATACAAATGTCAAGACAGTTCTACTGTATGGGGCAGAAACCTGGAGAACTACGAAAGCCATCATCCAGAAAATACAGGTGTTTATTAACAGTTGTCTACGCAAAATACTTCAGATCCGTTGGCCGGACATTATTAGCAACAACGTACTGTGGGAGAGAACAAACCAGATCCCAGCGGAGGAAGAAATCAGGAAGAAGCGCTGGAAGTGGATAGGACACACATTGAGGAAAGCACCCAACTGAGTCACAAGACAAGCCCTCACATGGAATCCTCAAGGCCAAAGGAAAAGAGGAAGACCAAAGAACACATTACGCCGGGAAATGGAAATAGATATGAGAAAAATGAACAGAAATTGGATGGAACTAGAAAAGAAGGCCCAGGACAGAGTGGGTTGGAGAATGCTGGTCAGCGGCCTATGCTCCATTGGGAGTAACAGGCATAAGTAAGTAACTTAAAAAGTTTTGCAAACGATTTTTTCAGATAAGGCAGTGATAAATTTGGAAATAATTTTCTGTATAGACAAAGATCATTTATTGATTGAAATCATGAACCGACTGATGTTAGACCACCATTAAAAACTTCGGAGCACTGAACGGTCGTCTCGTCCTACTGTGGGACTCCCCAGCAGTGCGCATTGTTATATCCGAGTGAAGATAAAATCACGAGTATCTTCTGAGACATATTAATTGACTAATATAACCTATATATTCTTATGGTGTAACTATTCAATAATTATATTATGTGTATTTATATTCCTCTTATTATAAGCTTTATTTTGACCTATAATTTATTATTGTACGATTTACTGTTCTTAAGCTATGTTCAGTTTATTGACTACTGCCTCCCACGTTCACAGCCACATTTGGCCAAATATTGTACAAATGTTATTTTCTATTTTATGATACGTTGTGGTCTGTCTGGTTGATTTATAAACCGAGTATGTTTGAAATAAATGATTCACAAACTTGACCTTTGCATTCAAAAGAGATTCATACAACCACTTTCCCTGCCCTGGCTATCAGTTTAAGATTTCCTTCAAAAGAACTATTTTTCATACTTCTTCCACTCGTTTTTTTTATTTTTAACTTTTGTAATTTTATTTCTGTTGCTTTTGAACTTAATAACTTCTCAACATTCATCTCTTGATTCTTACGTAACTACCATCCTATTGACCATCCGTTAAATTGCTGTTCCTTCTTTGTTTCTTACATTACTCAACGTAGCAACTTCTTGATCACTTTGAATATTAATAATCCTCTTTCTTTCAATTAATCAATGTTAATTTAAATGTAATTATTACGTAACGTATCTACTCGATGAGTATTATATTATTATTGTAAAACGTATATATATTAGTGTAGAGCCATGATGAAAAACTAATTGAAAAGAAATTTCTTCGCTCAATTCGTTCCTTCTTTATTTACCAAATGGCAAAATGGGAATTTTCACTATATAAAATCATAACACGAATCCACGATCATGCTTGTGGGATTAGGACCCAGGAAATTCAGTCTCGTGAGCAAACGCATAACCTACTGGACCACTGAGACGGCATCCAATGGTGTTAATGCCTAAAATCAACCAATCCACGAAACTGCACGACTATCTTTCATTGTACTGAGGCAGATAACTGTCTTTACCCGATACGGATTAGCTCCACTGATCACGGCTTCTCATTAGAACTCCGAGAATCCCCTCATGAAGCTAGTCACTAGTGAGCACATGGTACTTATCAGTATAGAGTTATGGAGATTATTAAGTTATCGACTGAGATCATGAAGGCCTTGGGTTCGAATCCTGCAAGCGAGATCGTGGATGCGCACTGTTGAAGATTCCAACAACAGGATGAGACGGTCGTCCAGTACTTCCAGGTTTTTAATGGTGATCTAAAATCAATCGGTTCATGATCTCAATCAATAACTTAATAATCTCCATAACTCTATAAAGATTGTTTACATAAAAAGACCATAGGAATTAATGAAGCCTTGGACAAACTTTTTTAACGTTCGAAATCAAATATCTTCCTTATTATGATCTTTGTTCATTCATCGATAGAAAATATAGTTTTCCAATGCATTATTTAATAAAGATTAGGTAGAACTATAATGACTAGAGTTTTATATTTTGTTGTGTTGTTTTGTTCAATGTCACTGAAGAACATGTGTCGTCATTCTTCATGGTGACTGCTCTCCATTGTACAGATTCCTGACTATACTCGATTAACTCCCTAGTTTCTATTCCATTTAACAGTGGTTCTGGAGTTTTTTCATTTTCTGCGACTTCGATTTCAGTTTTCTTTAATATTATGGATAAACCTGTATCACTCATTTACTATGGTCTTGATTATTTGGTTCGATTTTTGTGATAAATGTGCTTACATGATATTAAACATTATTATGATAGTCTTCATCAGTGATGGATATTTACAATATCAAGGATATTAATATGGTTTATTTATGTACCATTGTTGATGAACATGAAGCTCAGTAAAGTTTCATTAAACATTGTATAATGAAAGAAAAATTTGAGGAATTTCATCTCAGAAGCACAAGGAATATTTTTGTTGTTGTTGAAAAACTGACATCATCTGTTTGACGTATTTATTGTGTTATACAATCTTATAAAAGGTCATTAGAATTATACTTCATTTAAGATAAATATGAAATAAATAACATTCTTACTTGATTTGTTATTTGTTTAAATAAATTACTGTTATTACTTTTAATATTTGCAGCTTTTTTTAATTGTTCATCCAAATGATTTAAACATTTTTTCCATGAGTAAATCAACTGACATTTTGAGATTGGATCAGTTTCTATTCTAAGGAAAGTGTACTGAAAAGTGCCTATTATAAAAGAAAATAAAAGATAGTTTTAAATATTTGTTTATAAATGGGTAATGAGAAAGGTATTGGGGTTGAGTTCCATATAAATATGTAATGTTTGGGCTAATGCATTTGTACATTTGTTATAACTTGTGAACCTGTGTGCCCTGTATATTGGATAACGCAACGATACCCCCAATCAGAGAGCAGTGACATTATCGATCAAACCAGTGACGCATAATAGACGTGCGAGCAGCCTAGAGTCCTGATTGGTCTCGCTTCCTGTCTAGCCCAGCCAGTTAAGTCCAGAACATCAATCTCAGCCTCTGCAATATGAATCATTTATTTCAAACATACTCGGTTTATACATCAACCAGACAGACCACAACGTACCATAAAATATGGAACAACATTTGTACAATATTTAGCCAAAAGTGGCTGTGAATGAGGGAGATAGTAATTAATAGATAGGCCATAACTCAAGAATGGTAAATCATATAGTAATAGTCTATGGGTCAAATTAAAGCTTATAATAAGAGCGACATGAATATGAACAGTTTAGTTACATAATAATTATACGATAAAATGTGCTCATAGTATTAGTCCATAATGGATCCCAAAAGTTACCATTCATTATTCTTATCGGGATATAACAACATTATTCTGCATCTGTTACGAACTCCAAACACAGTATACGTTCATTTGTGCTCATTAAGCTCTGAATTAAATTGGACACTTCTAACAGTTCTAATTAGTCTATAAATTTGAATATTTCCAAATATCATAGAATAGCAACATAAAAACAGAGGTATATCCAGCTGACGAGCTAGAAGTAGAGCGTAACGCGAGTCCTAGGTTCCACTGTTAACCATTATACAACTCTACCCAAAATCATTCTGTAAGTTTTAAAATATTCAGGACAGTTATTAAGGAATAATCTTTGATATTAATAAAGAAACCAGACATGTGACCCAAAGGTAATAATCTTTTCTCGTTTGTTACAATTTTAATCTTACAAGATTAACAAACTGACTTCATATGAAAAATCATTGATTGAGTTCTATTCAACCAAACCTAACTCATCTATGCCATCAGTATATTAAGACATAATTTTGTTTATTTTTTACGCCAATATCAACTAACTTTTCTCTTTATTTCATACATTCCGGTATATAATCTTCGGATTGTAAGTTGTTTTTAAAACAATCAAGAGAAAAACAGTGGTATCCAGGTTGGAATTTACATGCTGCTTTTCACTAGTACAAAAGGATATCTTTTGTCTTACTTAATATTATACGATTATTCCAATTGAAATGTTATCGAAACATTCGAATATATGAATGTTTTACATTTGGACTTATTGATCATAGTAGAAAAATAGAGAAACAGTAGAATATGTCTAAAAATTTCAACTGAACTAAAATACTGATCTTGCAGTTTCTGATGACTGAATTATATTGTTCAGGTTTTCAGCTGGAAACTTCGATACTCTTGAGTGACTCCAGGTAGATCGTTTCTGATTGTTATCGAAATATACATGTCGCTAAGCCTCGTACACAGTTATCGACTTAGATCGCGTTAGCGAATAACAGAATTAAATGAGTCAAATACGAGAATGAAGTTTTGAATACGTATACTTTGTACAATCGTTGATCAAACACAGACAATCAGAGCGAAGTGAAACGGATTAAAGAAGGCATGTTAGCCAACTCAATTTAGCTAAACGTAAATCGATATTTATGGTCGAACAAAAATAAGTTACAGGCATGTGATGGATAGGATAAGAAATTCGCACACATACGATCATATAAAAACAGTCATGGTTGATGAGCAACTAAGTGAGAGGGTGAAATGTAGCTTGAGAATAATGAGTAGACTGATCTGTCCAGAGGCTAGAATAACCTATGTGAGCTTGACATAGTACCAGCCCTTAAAACTCTATTAGTTATTTTTAAATTCAATTTTTTATTGGATTGTAGATTAAATGAGATTCGAATCAAGTGATTAAGATTACCTATTATTTCGCTGTAAATAGTTTAATGTCAGACGATTAGATACTTAATTAAGTAATATAGTATAAGTTTTCGACTGAGATCATGAACCGATTGGTGTTAGACCATCGTTGGAAACCTGAAAGCACTGGACGGTCATCTCGTCCTATTGTGGGACTCCCCAGCAGTGCGCATCCACGATCACGCTCGTGCTATCCGAATCTAGGTACTTTAGTCTGGCGCGTGAACGCCTAACATACTGGACCACTGAGCCGGCATCCAATGGTGTGAATGTCTAACATCAACCAATCCACAAAATTGCACGACCATCTTCCATTGTACTGAGGTAGATAACTGTCTCTACCTGACATGGATTAGCTCCACTGATCACGGCTTCTCATTAGAACTCCGAGAATTCCCTCATGAAGCTAGTCGGTTCATGATCTCAGTCAAAAACTTAATAATCTCGACAACCCCTATACTGATATTATAATATAAACTGATCATATATGATGATTATAATGAAATAAATCTAACCTTTATTTGCACTTTTGTTGGCTGGTATACTGCTCCGATGATCTCGATTCGACACAGCCCTGTTCATAGGTTTAGGTATAGCAACATATAAAAAGTGTGAGTTAATTGAATGTTCCATAATAAGAAGATTCCAGCTTTTAGTTATTTGTAAATTAGATCCAGGTAGTGAACTTAGAGTTGATTGAAGAACTTTACTAGAATCAAAAATTATAGAAGAATTCACTTCAGTTACTCTCCATGCCTAAACAAAGAAAATTGAATAAAAATTAACGAGTTATAGACTTTTTGAAGGCAATAAAGTGGGGATTACTGAATAAATGTTTCATGTTCATACGAGTCGATGATATTTAGATTTTATGGAAAATGAATAACTCATAACTATTATTATTATTATTAATATTATTATTTGAATTTCAGATGTATTCTTAGTTAGGATTTCTCTTCAATTTCTAGATTCATAACTCCTTAGGTAAAGGTTTCTCATTGAAGGATAGAAAACATTCCATTTTCAAACTTAATTACACACCTTTCAGTAAACGACTTCAAGCTTCGTATTACTTATGGGCAAATGACCTGAAATGACACTCGTAGGTTAATGAACAGTAACTAATGAAAGGCTGTCTATTCCTTAATGAAAAGCAAATTCTATTAAATAATTCTCACTGTGACTGCTAGTTTGAGTGACTTAACAACATGATGGATTGTGTTTCCTTTTAAGAAATGATAAAAGATTGTGAAGGAGTAATAAACCTTGATTCTATATCAGCTAACGATCGTCTTGAAGAGAGCGGTGTTTACTGTCATATTCAGAAACATATCACTGAGTGCCATATCACACTGGTTAATATTAACTGATCATTTTGCATGTAAACATTTCACTTCTATTAGTCGATCACGGTCTGAATATCTCAAAAGTAACACCTCTGATTACAATACTCAGTGAACAGGATTTGAATCCAGTGGTGAACATCAGTTCTTCAAATAATACGGAAAAGGTTTATTGGTGAATGTAAACATGCATGAAACTTGTAAACAGGGCTACTTTTCAGTCAGAAATAACCATCTAACATATATATCACATATTTAATAAGTAAAATCAAAGATTGATTTATTTTTCTTATATATGAGGTTATTGGTAGCCACGATGTCGTGAAGTTTTACTATAACCTGTTATTAATCTTCAATCACATAATTCAATCAATTTTTCCATCCGGTTCACTTCTTACTTGATTTTCTGCGCTTATTGTAATGGTATTACATTTTAAAATTTATTTTATTATGTCACGAACATATTTTTATATCAAAAACTGTATTCTTTGTATAGTTTTGCTGGGATATTCAGAAAAATATCCCAAAAATTATCCTGTTAAGTTTAGTGCTATCCTTGGTCTTGAAATGGCATCATTTTCCTGTTGGTCAATTTTTTATTTCACGTGTCGTTTTCCTACTGGTCAATATTTATTTCACGTGTCATTTTCCTGTTGGCCAAATATTGTACAAATGTTATTTTCTATTTTATGGTACGTTGTGGTTTGCCTGGTTAATATATAAACCGAGTATGTTTGAAATAAATGAGTCATATTGCAGAGGCTGAGATTGGAGTTCTGGACTTAACTGGTTGGGCTAGGCGGAAAGCAAGACCAATCAGAGCTCTAGGCTGCTCATACGGGTTTACGCGTCATTGTTCCGATCGATAAGTTACTGCTCTCTAATCGGCGGTCATATGATAGAACAAGTTTCCTCTAAAATCCTACAATAAGGGAAATATCTTTGTATGTTCTGAATTTTTATTAATATCATCATCAACAAATTGTAACTCGTAACTACATTTTACAAATATTCATTTACATGGAATTAAAATTGTGCATCTTAGAAAGTAGATTTTAGTTAAAAACATTTACAAGGCATATAAACTTGATTTTAGTAAACAGTTCTGGGAACTTGTTATTTAATGTTCACTTTGGGAAAAGTTCAATATTACATGGTAAAGCCTTAACGATTTATACCACATTTTTATTTACATGTAATCATATGATTTAAAAAAGACATATATTACTTAGTAAATTCCAATGGGATTTCGCCATTGTTAAAGAAATAATATTTCAGGTAATCAATATTCCGATGTTTAGTCTAACCCATGAATAAAACTCAGTCAAACAGAAGTGTAAATTTAATGAACAAATTCTATAAAAATATAATTTTGGTAAACGTTGAAAATAATCTGAAAACAACTGACTTGTGATTGTGACGTTAAAGTTCGTAAAATCACTGGTATCCATGGACTAGCTGATATACTATGATCTTCTGATCCACTACATAAACCTCCGACGGAACGTAGGCGATTAGAAATTAGATTAGATTTAAGTCCTGTTATCCAAGCTAATGCTTCAGGATAAGATGAAGGCTCTGTGGTTGAGCAAAATCCAAATGTAGTGAATAAACTGTCATCGTCATATGTACAAGATGGAGAAGACCACATTAACTGACGAACAAGTGCTTCTGAAGCATTTAATATAGATCTATCAGAATATTCATTTTCTACATTCAAATTGCACTGACTACCTCCAGAACATTTACGTGCATCATATGCTAATATTGTTAGCCAGAAATGAGTTCGCAATCGAACAGCTGTTGAACAACTTTGGTATCCAATTAGTAAATCTTGTGTTAATGTAGAAACACTCTCATGACATCCGCCAAGTAAATTCAGTAGAGATTCAGTAACTTGACGTGCTAGACCCTGAGGAAAAAGGGAATATATTTTTTGTTAAGTTCAGTGACTGAAAATTAAGAATTTAGTAATTAGATGACTTACTGTACAAATTAAAAGTAAGATTTGACAACTTTTACAAATATAACAGCAAATAAGTACGGTGTATATAAGTACCTTAATAAGCTGTGGTACGTTTGACAACATACATGAACGCATAACCAAGATTTCTGCTTTTTAAATTATGAAGCTAAATTCATTAAGTTTAGCTCATTATTGTATTCTATAAATATAACCAGTCAATCAGCTACACCGCAGGCACATATGTGCATCGGTCCAAGTAGCCATATCGTTGCTGCTACCTTGACATGTTGGTCGGGCTTACCTATTGTGATGAAACAACCGAGTTATACTGGCTGGAACAACCGTTCCTCAAGATCCTACCATGTCAGACAGGTCGGTTGAAGAGCGGTAAGACTGAAAGCAACAAACTCAAGGTCCGAAGGCGAAGTCGTACTGCTGACTGTACGGAGGTGTGATAGCAGTAAGTTGTTTCCTTAAGACATCCAGCGTAACAGTGATGCTGCTTTCCCACAAGAAGGGGTGGAGTTAGAAAAGGTCGACCCTAAAAATGCACACCTCACCTTATCCCACGGATATCCGTCTCCGGCAGTAAGTTCTCAACAAGTACGGAGCTAACACAAAAATTACCCATAAAAAGGTTGTGTGTGACCGACCTCAAGCAGTTGCCCTTGGGCACTGTGGTCACGCTCTCAGGTCACTAAGACCACCTTTAACCTAATTTTGTTTCCAGGTACCTCCAGAAGAACCCTTCTACGGCGTGGACAATCGGGAAGTGATAACCACCCCCATACTTCTGACAGCACTCAAGATCACTAATAAACATAACAAACCTATAATTTGCTGATTCTTGAAAACTCAGTTTTGTGCATCTTGAGATTCACTAACTATTTATGGTTTATCAACTGTTCAGTATTCTCTAGTCTTTGTTGTATAATTAGTGCTTATTTATTTCTAGGATAGATGGCCTTATTAATCATAACTACAATAAAATTGAATTATTTTGAAGGGGTTGTTAATTTAAAACGACTAACAATTTAGGCATTTAGTACTTATTAGTAAATTACAAGCTCAGTTACTTCATTTAATTCAGCTTGTTTAGCCGACTAGTAATATTAGTCCGTATACAATAGGTTTGACTCATAGTTAAACTCTACTGAGTACATATGAGTTGTTAACATGTATCGGTACTACATTATCTCAAATCGGGTAACTTCCAGATATTAGATGGAGAAAAATTATTTCTTTTATTTATTAATAACCGCATTTTCACATGGAGAAAATATTGGTACTGGATTAAGTGACTTTTTCTGACCTAAAAAGCGACCCCTCAAAGTAGAAATATAAGAATTCTCTTACAAATAAAAATTTGAATCAGTGGTTAAAATTGTCAACATATTTCCTTCCTAGTGTACACATATTTTACAACAGTACTATAAAATAAAAATTACTAGCGCATTATCTTGTATGATTTATTTTCTATTAAGACGGGTAAAGTGACTCTAGGATGTGGTGGTCGGTATTCAATATAATCCTTAAACTTCGCATGTAGTTCGTCCTGATAACCGTCACTAGATAATGCCCCCACGGTGTACTAATCAGAAGGCGAATACGAAGCGTTGATTAAGTTTATTATTGCACCATGCACAGATAACTAAATTTACAGGTACGTCAAGCAAGCATGAAAGAGTAGTGCCAAAAAGCTAGCAGATAAGGAAGTGACCGTGCTAGTCGAATGAGCAAGTCAATGAGCAGGATTAAAATGTACATATATGTACATAGGGAAATGAATGAATCATCGAATCAATTAAGCGACCAACAGTAAGGTTAGCAGAATGAATATATGCGTAGGCAGTAAGCAGTGCTCAAGTTGCTATAAAGAATTTAATTTATCCTATGAATATTCTACTAGAACTGTAAACGCGATACTGGCGATCCCAGAGTCCATGAGAAAGCTATAGTCAGAACAAGGACAACTTGGCTTTTTGTAAACGTAAAAATAATTCGATTAGTGTAAGTGGGACGCACAAACACACCAACCAATATTGAATGTCTTATCGA
The DNA here is from genome assembly GCF_000699445.3 of Schistosoma haematobium. Taxonomy (NCBI): domain Eukaryota; kingdom Metazoa; phylum Platyhelminthes; class Trematoda; order Strigeidida; family Schistosomatidae; genus Schistosoma; species Schistosoma haematobium. The sequence continues at coordinate 13,928,677 of NC_067199.1, read as the reverse complement.
AATGTATAAATATTGAGTCACATTAATATAATAGGATAATAATGTCCTTCAATTGGCAGGTCAAATGCAAAAAGGGATAGTCTACAGACAAATCAGACCAGATTGACGTGGTGGACGTTTAAGCAACGATTAAATTGGTTAGTTATGGACATAACTAACAGTAACCATGGTTAGTTTCATTTTTAAAGTTTATGAAATTAAATCCCTTTATTTGTCAAGATTTTCATGTTAATGACGTTATACTTGATATAATGTAAAAGGCGTCATAATCAGATTTATGAATTTATTTGTATTATCTGATAATAATTTCGAATATGATAAATGTGTAAGATAAATTGAAGGAAAAAGTTAGGAAATCTGTTTAAATGTACTTCAGGTTTATATTTAAAACATGAATGGACGGTTCTAGTATTTCATTACTTTTATTTTTGAAAAAGGAAATTGAAAATAAGTCGGAAAGTATGAACGGAAAGTTCTGATATGTTAATTTTAAGTCAATAAAAATATTGACTAATTGCATTAAATTTATAAGAAATTGTAGTTTTCTATTGTTGGTGTTAGAGATTGTGATTGATCAAATAAAAGCACTGGGTGTGAGTCTCGATATGTTAATTAATGCCGAGATGAGAGTAAATTTAGCCAATAAACCCCAACTACAACGAAATACATTTGGATTGCACTGCTACCCATTATCAAACTCTCTTAAATACTTCACGTTATAACAAAAATTATCAAACAATCATTTAGGCGAAGAAGAAGTTTCCGATATTTGGCGGCTCTGTAAAGCTGTCTTCACCGAAAAGCAGCAACATTTAGGTATAAGTAATAAGCGAGGTTATTATGGAATTTCAGGCGGAAAAGCAAAATCTAGAAGTATGTTGTTCAACATCATCACATGTGAGTGGATAGCTAAGAAAGTAATCTAACAGAGCACTTTAAGGATTAGTACATAATAATAATATTGCATATTAGGAAAAATATACAAACAGATTTACTTAACAAACGATCAGCAATTAGGAATAATTAATTAAATTACTCCAGTGTGAAATGACTATAGAATCTTTCAAATCTATTCGACAAAGCTTACAGGTTGAAATCATTGGTTGTCTATGTAAACACTTATAAATATATCAAACTAACATTTTCATTAGTATATTTCAATTACATTGCCATTTATAAACATATTAGACTTACCATGAAATTTTGAGCAAGACAGATTTTCAAGCATATAATAAATAATGATGAAGCTTGTGAGAATAGATCCATTACTGAATTGTAAGTTTTCTAAGTAAATTGACAAACATATATAAGATAATTTAAAGACATTGTTTCACATATCAGTTGAAAAGAAATAATATTTAGTAATGGTAAAAAAGAAACATTCTTTTAAGTAGTTTATATCACAGACCAACGTCAGTTAACGAAATCACTGAAAAACGCACAACGTTTGGATGGTTAATATCAACTTATGGTATGAATTATCTTCAGGGTATTGAAATTTCCATAAAAACGTAGATGTAACTAGTAGTTATGTATTCATCAGAGATTACTTTCTAAATTATTTCTAATAAGAATCCGTGACCTATGGATTTAAACAACTTACGTCATTTATGGCGTAGGCGAAATATCCGTCTATCAACCAAAGAACGGGTTTACTGCGCAGCAGTTTGTTCCGTCCTACCTTATGGATGTGAAACATGGCCGGTAAGAGTAGAGGATATTCGTAGGTTACTAGTATTCGATCATAGGTGTCTTCGGAACATTACTCGTATATCCTGGGACCACCGAGTAAGTAACTCAGTTGCTAGGAAACGGGTACTAGGTAAGGATGGCAAATCAATTGATGAAGTGATGAAACTTCATCAATTGAGATGGCTGGGATACGTGTTACGTATGCCCAACCACCGACTGCCCCGACGTGCGATGTTTCATAGTGTTGGATTAGGTTGGGAGAAAGCTAGAGACGGCCAGACCAAAACATGGCACAAATCCATGAAGTCACTGACAAGTGGACTGAGCCATGTTAGTAGGTGTAGACTACCTGGTTGGGGACCGCGAGATAATAGCAACCGATGGATAGAGACCCTGAATGACATGGCTCAAAATCGTTTGCAATGGAGCAGGTGCATCCACTCTTTGTGTTCTCCCAAATTCTAATCTTCTGAATTATTCGTGTCCTTTATTTTCTTTCCAAATTTATTTTACTGGATTATACTCCTTGAATAACATCTTCAAACCCTAATGTTTCTGATTACTGCTTATACTGTTACTACCTCTACCACTGTGAGATTTGAATCGACAACTGCACCTCTGTGCTAATGTGGTGTGGCAACTCGAACTGATGTACGTACGTACGAAGTTCTACGTTCTTACTAACTGACTGACTGTTTATCCATTAATAATATTGGATGACAATCATGCTATATAGTAAATAGATTGAAATCACGAAATGTGGAATGACGTAAACTGACTTAAATCTGAATGTTACATAGAGTAAACACTGGTATCCATTCCTTAAATGGTACTCCTACTGATGTCGAACAGTGATAAATATCAATTACAAATTAAAGTAATTTTCACAAAACATTTCAGCAACAATAAGCATTTCGTTTGAAATCTATGTTGTAAATAAGGAAATACGGTAGTGATGCCATGTTGTAATAATCGAAATAATTTGATTCACCAAATTTTGGTCCCATGAATTTTGAGTATGACAGAGACAGTCTTTGCTTCCGTTTTATTAAGTTTGTTTATAATCTGCATCGAACCAACTGTCTAAATATTTTTGTCCTATACACATGATGTTTTGTTTAATAACTTCAATAAAGTTCATCTTACCATGTCACTGAGCACATCAGTATGAGTTCTCCAACGAAAACCTGAATGTAAGGTAATATCTTCCAAATTTTGTTTTGTCATCTCTTGAATAAATGTACTATTTTGGATGATTGGTTGAAAGTTAACTACTTCATTATCATTGCTCTCCGGACTCCAGTTATCTTGAAGATCCGGTAATATTAGTTGACCTTTTAAGTAAACTGATTCACCGAAGTAAAAGTAACACTGCAAAGCAAGAAAAAAGTGATCTTCATGTTATTTAAGCATCATCTTACGAGTAAACAAATGAGTGATAATTTTTTATTTTGAAAAATGTCGGTGCTTGAATGTTAAGTGTTATTTCGAAACTGAAATAAAGTTCCAAGTGTTAAGTAATCGCCATTTCATGTTTCAGTTTTTTTTGGAGCGGAAATCATAGTTTAATTTAACTAGTTTATACCTAGGTTCGCTGGATCAATGGTCTAGAAATCTTAAGTTAAAAAGAAATCAGAATGTCGCATCTCATAACTTTAAAAATATTTTTTAAAATTTCAATAGCTGAGATCATAAGTCAATTTAAGCTAGACCACCACGGAAAACCTGAAAGCACTGGACGGCTGTTTCGTCCTATCAGTCTCGAGTGCGAGCGCATAACCTCTAGACCACTGAGCCGGCATTCAGTGGTGTTAATGTCTAACTTCAACCAATCCACGAAATTGAGCGATACATCCACTATTGTCTTCAGTGAGTTACTATCTCACAACAGACCTGGTTGGACTCCACTGGTCACTGCTTCTCACTCGAACTTCAGGAAATACCTCATGAAGCCAGTCACTAGTGAGCATATGTTAATCAATATCAGAAGGGTTTTTGTGTTTACTATAGTGATTTCAATGATTGATAATTTCATTTGAAAATTAACGTATATTTTTATTTACGGGATTTGTAGAGGTAGTTAAATTTGTAGTTTATATCATAAACTAACCCAGAAAGCACTAAATTCGTGTTTCGTTTCAGTATAAAACATACATACAGGACATACAAGACCCTAATAAGAGTCGATATTCAGGCCTTACAACGAATACTATACTTACAGACCATTCAGTTAGCATTCAAAGGCTTACATTACTTACTCCAACTACTTCACAATATCATGAAGCTATTGCATATTGTTATTAATGATATTTATATCATCCCCAACATGGTTGAATTCTACCAATTACAATTTCCCACTAGAACTCCGAAAATTATTTCTCGAACTCTAAAGCGCGTGAGCAAATATATTGTTAAACATATATGAAGTAACGTAAGTCTGAATTGTGTGAATATACTTGAACAATACAAAAAGAATAAGAATTTAATATTTCAATTTAATCCATTTTCACACCCAACCATTAATTTCACTAGTTCTTTTTTTTATAAAAGACAAAAACAATAATTGATTTGCTGAAATTACAGAAATAGTAAACTGATAACATTAAAGAAATTCAGACTCAGTTCATACAATCTCTTCGAGCTCCTAGATACATTTCGTTTATCATATTAGTTCTGTACATTGGAATAAATGTTTTTTTTTTTTAAAAATCATGAGTACCAATGTTAGTGGATGAACTGAGGAATACAAACTATACACATCATAGTAGAGTATAACCTACCAAATACCTTTAAACATTCAGTAAAAAATACCTCACTATCAAATGAATAAACTTAGTGATTATAATGAAATATCAGTAATTATAGAGTTAATCCTAATTACTGTTGTTATTAGTTACCAGGTAACCTAAGCGTATCAAAGAATCAGTGATAACAGAATAACTTTGATTTAAAAAAAACAATATTATTTAAATGTGAGTTTTACTTATATATTGAATTTCAGAACTCATCGAGTGCTACTTTCATAATCATAGACACTTTATTTTCTTAACAAGAAGAAACTATTTGCTACATAAAAATATCTTAAGATTTTAAATAATAACTGTTCTTCCCAGTTCTATCTTTAGGTTTTCATTATTCTTTTCACAAACTACCAATAGCAACTATTGTTAAAAAAAGAAATGAGTTTTTATTTTGATGAAGTTTCATTTTCTAAGCTGGATAGTTTAACCGTGGAGCTTTTATTATCCTACTGAAAAAAATTATCAGAATAAACTTTACGTAGAACTGAGGTTTTAGAGTCTCTTAACACATGACTAACGGCTTATTTTATCGTTTTTGATCTGAACTGATCATTACTGACTTTTAATTTCTTGCTATGTGGATATTTATTCTGATTAATTATCCCTTTGATCTGATTCTTAATTTTATCAATCAACAATGAATGAACACATGTAAATTGATCCAATTTATCGATCAGTCAGGAGAATCATGGACACCGGAAGCTTGTGCTGGTGATATTGTTCAGAAGAATAATGAAAGCTTCACAATCAAACCATCCAGCTCAATGGACAAAACTCCATAACAATCATCTACCTGAATTTTTGTTGTTTAGTAATAACGATGACTTTTCTTGTTTTAAAGCATTCACGTAGATTAACTATTGAAATTTCGGGAAAGGCTCTCACAGAACTACTAATAGTAATTTCGGTCACATAATTGGATAGGATTACTATAATGAGATGAGATTATCACTTTTGATTGACGCTTTATTAAAACATTAAAAAACAACTGGATTTTGGAATAAATGAGGAAAAACGTCATTGTCAAGCTAGTATTAATCTAAAAATGTTTAAAGCAGTTGGTCCCTTTTATAAATTTTGGTAGAGCATTGAGAAGAGGGAACTAACATGAAGGTGTGATGCATTCACGCTATACATTTCAAATAATCTGGTCACACATATACTTGTCAAGGCATTCTATAAAATACTTGACCCTGAAACTAATCAAGGTCAGTTAAATCGGAGTTCGAGAAAACAAGGCGATAATTGTAAGTAAAAGGAAGAGATAATTAACATAATACGGGAAAAATAGGAAATTGTCATACCGCCTCTCTGGGCTATAAAGTGCTTTAAAGATTACCAGAGCAAATTCAGGGTCACGATAAATTGCTTCTGTACACCCAAAGCGGGTTTGAATTTGCAAATCACCAGGGCTTCTACAAACATGAGGATTTTTCCTTGACAATTTCTGTACGTTCCAAAAGCTGTATTGATGTCAATTCGTTGGTACGAACTTCCTTCTTCAAGCTGACTATGTATACTTTAACCATTTGGTAATTGCATTGTAATGTTGTAATACTATCTAGCTATATTTGTACCCTATACGGTAAAACATTTGTTCCATTAACAACTATCATTATTCATGTTCAGTTTATTGACGACCAGATAGCTATCGTGTTCTCCATTTGGTCAACCATCCACTAATCACAACCAAACACATCAATTGATTTAGACACCGTTTACTATGGTTATGCCTTTTAAACTCCATAGAGAATTTTTTAAAAGCAGAAAAAAACTTTCCTGATTACTTTCAGAATTAAAACAAAGATGCCTAGTTATTAAAATGAAAAGCTTATTTTTTTCATTATGCTTACCTTTGCAAGTAGATGAGGTTGTTTATCACTCACGTTAAATATATCCGATAATAAAGAGCATACTTCATCGAATGCATATACAATAGAACGATCCCATATTTGTTGTTCAGACTGACCACATTTATTCGACAATTCTATTAAATTATTTGAAGAATTTTCACTGATATAATTTTCGACAGCCTTAATAGGTGTAAAAAGAAAATAATCTTAAAACAGATTAACTAAAACACTGAATGAGCTTAATTTCCATGTTGAATTCTGGCTGTATAGTTGACTTATTATTATCGTGACTTAATAATTGAACACATACTGATAAAACTGGCTTTAGTATCATACTTATATTCTAAAGTTTTTTTGACTTGAGTCACACAAAACTAACTTTTAATAATTCGAATCTCTATGTGTAAGCCGTTGAAGGGGTTAGTCGTATTTCACTGAATAAAAATAACATTAAATGTTCTTTGATGAAGTATACAGATTAAAGAAAAGTTCATTATGACAGTTCCTATTTTTCCGAAATTTCGGGAGAAATCATTAAATTTTTCTGTACACTTATCTAAACTATAGCTCCGCCTGGAGTCCCTCAGGGGGCTACTGCCGGTCCCAAGCCCGGATAAAGGAGGAGGGTTTGGCATGGGGTTAGCGTCCCCATCCCGTAGAAAACTAACTGGCTAAAAAAACGCTAACCAGAAAAGTATCTAAACTATTATTTCATTTATTCAAATTTTATTGACGAATTCATTTTTCTGCTGTTAAATTTCTTGTAGTTAAGGGGAAAATGAACAATGAAGATTAAATGTACACTTCATTAGACATACAGCGTAATATGATACTGCATATTGTGGAAATAATTCTTGTAATTGATCCATTTTTTAAACTATTAGTTACCTAGATAGAACTCAATAAGTTTGTATTCTCAAAAGTTGAAATCATGAGTCAATTGAAGCTAGACCAACATGGAAAACCTGGAAGCACTCGACGGCCGTTTCGTCCTATTGTGGGATTCTATTTATGATCATTCTTAATAGTAATCCCCAAACTTTTAAATATAAACTATCATTTAAACTTAGAAATGATCAACTACAAAGAAGTTGACGATATAGTTTGTAAATGGAGATGAAAATTCTTTGAATAAAAACAAAAATATGTAAATTTTATACCAGTTAAAAAAACAAACTTACACAATATAATGGATTTTCTAAAGTATTCTCTTGAAGTTTTGTTCTCATATAGATTACATGTAATTTCATCATATCAAGTAGAACAGTTATCAGCATAAATTTGATTTCAATTAAATCTCTATGAACTGGTAAACTGCATCCTTTCAGCTTTTTATAGAATAGAAATGTTTTAAAATAATATGATAGAATACATATATACATATATAAAATAATTTCATATTATTTTATATTGACTATCTATCAGAATGGGTTTCGTGGAGATCGTAGTAATCTCAATAGTTGAGATCATGAGTCAATTGAAGTTAGACCACCATGGAAAACCTGGAAGCACTGGACGGCCGTTTCGTCCTAGTATGGAACTCCTCAGCAGTGCATATCAACGACCCCGCCTTGCAGAAGTCGGACCCAGTTGAAGTTGGACATAATGGCGTTGGATACCGGCTCAGTGATCTAGCGGTTAAGCGTTCGCGCGCGAGACTGATTGGTTTTGGGTTCGGACCCCGCGAGGCAGGGGTGCGCACTACTGAGGAGTCCCATAATAAGAGGAAACGGCCGTCCAATGCTTTCAGGTTTTTCATGGTGGTCTAGCTTCGACTGACTCGTGATTTCAACTTTTGAAATATCTATTAAAAGTCAAGTTGTACAAGATAGGCATTATTTTGATTTCCCATTACTCACAGGGCGACGGATTTCATTAATTTAAGCAATGAAATGAAATTATTTTGGTAGGTATTTTTAAAAAGTTCACAAAATTCATTGAACCCACTATATTTAACCTTAGTGAGTAAACTTTCGATAAGATGTGTGATATGATTTCATTATTAATCCATATTATTAGCATTAGATTAAAGGAACTAGGTGAAACAATACGATTTTACAGTGATCAATAACGTTTGAGATTGAAATTCTTATTAAAATAATTTATTTAAGCAGTGATAGATGATTTGTTTGGCTGTATAGATCGTCATTATTGCTACTGTCATTCAGTTAATTAATTAATGAGTTCTGAACCCTAGTTAAACAATGAACTTATCATAAATGAACGTCTGATTCTTTTAAATTGCAGGCTTCTCTTTACTACTTGGTTGCAACGAAATACGGAATTGAACGTAGGTTCTACAGTTTTCTTAATAGGGACAGTAAATTAAGACTACTTAGTTGGTGTTCTAGCTATCCACATTTCTAACGTCAGTTAATTTTTGATATTACATGTTTTTCCTTCAATGATATGTGTGAGTAATTGTCTTACTCTCAATACGCTTGGATCAACAGCTCACGATTTCTGTTGTTGAATCACAAACGAATAATGAGTAGAAATTCATCATTATCATAAGTAGCTTTGTAAAAATTTCTGTTGTCTTATTTATAAGAAGACAATAATTAAGAAGTTACTTAAACCTAGGAGGCACTAGTTTTCTGAAAGAGATTCACTCAAGTACTACAAAACAAAATATTTCATTTCAAAGAACAGTGTTGAAAAGTATTTTCAAATTATAACCATACTGCGACCATGGACTCTTAATTGGCTTTTACTACAACTGGGAATAATTACAGTGGGGGCTCGTTAAAATTTTTAGTCAGGTTAAATGAATTGAGTATCAGTAGATTGATTATGATGTTAAGAAGAATACTTTTTTGGAATACTTGAAAACAAGCTCATGTACTACACAACTACGAGTGAACTTTAAGATATTTCTGGAAATTTAAACCCTATAGTTGGTCACAGTTTAAGTAACACTAAAAATAAACAAAATAGCCATAATTACAAAAGTATTACATAACAATGATAATGAATAGATTTTCTTACTTCGTCTAGGGTACTAAAAGATTCAGCCAATTTGACAGTTTCATAAGCAAAGTTTAAACACTGACGTGCAATAGTTAAAGTAGTTTCGAATGAATTACAGAGAGTAGATGGATGACATGATTTAGTGCGTAGTTTTGTGATCTGCCAGTTAAAAATAACAGTTTGAATATGGAGCATATGGAGATGGGTTTAAATGAAGAAAAAAATGTTGGTTGATAAAAATGAAATAAACAACATTTTCACGATTCATTTTTTAAAACCTAATTAGCTATAAATTACTTACTGTAAAAAGGTGATCGTGAAGAAAGATTAGAATTTAAAGTGACCTTAAGATATCTACAAAGACGGGTACTCTGACAAAGAAGCATACATTTCAGATGTAAATATCTTCACAATTTTTTACTTACTAGTTCAACAAATTAATGGGAACAAACAAATAGTCTGTTTCCATCATAAATAATTGGAATTCAACGAATATTAAGCGAATGCTTTGAGTGTTAAAAGACATAGGTGGTTGAAGGCAATAGACAGGAAATCCTGAACCCAAGTTTCCGGCCAGCTGGCATACGTCAGTAATCCTGAGCAAACCAACTGAAGTGTTTATTACTTAACATTAATTATCTTTGAGTTAAGCATATAGAACTCATTCGGCCGTATTTTTTCCAAAGACTTAGTTTTGAACTCAAGAACCTTAGATACTGTATAAATTAACGATAATTATCCAGCGTTCTAAATCCCGCTGTATTAGATCACAGTAGCTTACAGATAAAAAAGGACATATATTTAAACTTATGACGTTTTAATGTTTTAAAGTGTAAATAACAGAACTCACGTGTGAGTTTACTTCATGTTTGAATCCTCTAACCCAGTAGGCTAGTAATGGCATCCAGCCTAATCTAAGAGCATTTCGTTTATTTGAAGTCAAAAGACAAATGACTTCTTCAAATAACTTTGGGGCACCATTCGGATTAATCAGTAAATTTATTGGACGTGTTGGTAAATCACACGTTAACGATTTATCCTAAATGAAAAAAATACCACCTTAAAAATTGAAGATGTATAGTATAACAGCTTTTATTTACTATAGAAAGATTAGTCTGAGATCTTTTAATAATTTTATATTATAACAGCATTTCATCTATGAATATTTTAACAAAACAATACTACTAACCAAACGAACAATATTTCCGAAACTAAATTTTAATGATTCATTCTTGGGAATTCATGTTATCTTTAGTGTCTTCAAATGATACTGTACAGACTATGAAGCCATCACTTAAGCGATTTTAAGGGTAAGTGAAAGGTTCTGGTAATCGGGTTCAATTAATTAACGTGAATTCGAATGTGTTTAACTGGTTTAGATCATTGACACTACTGTAAAAGCCTAGATCTTGTGTTTGCTAATAATTATTGGAAGGAGATGTCCGCAAAGCTAAAAGAAGTTATACATTTAAGAACGTCATTGTTGGGCTATTCAAGCCTGACTATTTGTCTGAAATCAGGCTTTCTCATGAAGAAGAAAGATCGTGAGACCGATTTCACGTTGAAAACTGTTGAAGGATCTCAAAGTAAGACAAAACAGTTGTCTTATTCTTATTGATTTTCAGTAATACTCCAGTTGATGTCGATATGTGACTAAAAGTATTCTTAAATCGAATAAGTTTCTACAAACTACTCATCTAAAAAACAATTGCCCGGTTATATTCGTCAAAAATAAATAAAATTGGAATTGTATCATCAGATGCCTGCCTGGTGGTTTTAATGGTTAGGCACTCGTCTTAAGACTTGAAAGCCCAGAGTACGATCCCTATCGGGTTTCTGGGTGCTCACGGTTGGGGATCCACATGCTAGAACGGAACAGCTATCAATTACTTTCTGGTTCCCAGTAGTACTTTGACCGAAACCAATTTGTGACGAACACAACTTAAAAATAAACTAATCCTCACAAAAGTTTAAATAAACTGTAATTATCAGTAATGGGGTTATGAAGATTGTTGAATTTCATTGAGATCAAGAATCGATCTAAGTTAGGCAACCACTGAAATCCTGGTAGCATTAAGCAGCTGTTTAGCTCTAGAATGATACTCCACAGCAGTATGCAAAGATGACCGCTCAACCTGAACGATTTTCATATTAAGACCAAACGTCCTTTCGTGATTTCAATTGGATTCAACAATCTCCACAACCACATGCTGACATTTATCATGTACTCACTGGTAACTAGCTGTGAGAGAAAACCCCTGGAGTTCTAGTGAGAGGGTATAACCAGTAAAGTTCAACCGTGTCGAGTGTGAGGAATTTACCTACTGGCGACAACAGAATATGAACGCGTAATATCGTGAACTGATTGGAGCTTAACATATTCACCATTAGTATGGTATAATGGTTGGTGTTCGAGTGCAAAACTGAAGGCCCTAGGTTCGATTACGGGTGTCTGGATCGTGGATGCTTACTGCTCCAAAGTTCCACATTAGGATGAAACAAATCTTCCAAGTTTTCAGTGGTTACTAAAATCGATTCCATTTATGGCCCTAATAAACAGTAATTTGTTTAGTTTTCTTACATTTATCACGTTACTAAGTATACAGCATAGAAAGAACAGTTTATGAACAAGTCAAATTCTGTTTTGAACCGAAGCAAAGTCAATAATAGGATGGTATTTCGGTATAAAGGTTGAACTTTTGGAGCCTTCTAAATATCTGTTTTGGGGATTTGTGGAGAATATAGTTTACAGGTCTAGAGGGATTGAGTCTTATGTGGGGGATCGTGGATGTACACTGCTGAGTAGTCCCAATCAAAGATGAAACAGCCGTCCATTGCTTCCAGGTTTTTAGTAGTAGTCCAGCTTGAACTGACTCGTGGATTCAACTTTGGAAATGTTTTCATAATCGTCAATTATTATCATATAATTAAAACTTATTTACGAAGTTTAATATCACAGACATTTACTATACAAGCTGATAATTGGTATTTTCAGATAATACTGTATACAAAAAAGAAGAAAATTCTTTATCCAACTATTTACAGTATATTTAAACATACCGATGAATTGAATATTGTACAATAATGATAATTCATTTCATCAATCCTAGTAATTAATTGAGCTTTTTTTGATAGAAGTATTCCTTGTAATTTATCAAACCAACCATTTCTAGATTTAAAATTTTCTTTTCTTTTCTGTAAATCATTTATTGCTAAATCAATTTCTTTTATAGCTGTTTGTATTCCATAATGTAAAGGACATGAAGTGCAATTCATGAAATCTTGTTTATCATTTATTTCGGATAAATTGAAATTATGTATTGTTAGATTAGGATCATAACATAAAGTATCAATCCTTATTGATAGACAATCAAACCAAAAGGATTCATCTTCTATATTAAATTCCTAAGTGAACGGAAATAGATGTGAAGAAAATATTCTAAAGATTATTCAACATAACACTTAGTTACTATGTTAGAGAGTAAATATCTGTAGTTTTTTTGTTTTCTAATGATGAATTATTTTAATGGGCTTCGGTTATAATAATATGAATAATTCAATGTCAAGTTAGGCAAATTCATCAATGTAATTTGCTTGTAAAATGAAATTAAGTTGGGAATAAATAAACAGTTTAATGAATTTACGCTAACGAAGAGAACATACCATTTGATGTAAATGAAAACAAATAGATCAAGTATTTAGTTTAATTCTACATGAGTTGGCAGAAGGAATAATGGATGATTCGCTAGTTTAATAATGATAAGTGTCATTTTCAAAAGTGAATTCACGAGTCAATCTAAGCTAGATCACCACTGAAAACCTGGAAGCACTGAACGACCTTGTTCGTCCTAGTATGGAACTCCTCAGCAGTGCTCATCCACGATCCCACCACGGGACTCGAAGCTAGGACGCTCGGTTTGGTGTGAACTACTGAGGAGTTCCATACTGGGAAGAAGGGGCCGTCCAGTGCTTCCAAGTTTTCAATGGTGGTCTAGCTTAGATTGACTAATGAATTCAATCTTGAAAATACTACAATTTTCACAGATCCTCTAAGTTGAAAATGTCATCTTTTTCAAACTACAATAATTTCTGTTAAAAAACTACTCTAATTTGTTTTAAGTGAAAAAGCCGAAAAAATTACTAATTTGAGTGATCGTATTAATCAATCACTGAGTTTTATAACTAACGTCATATTTATTTAGCTGTAAGCGCTGACCGAATTCCCCTAATCAGATTGGTATCATGGTAAATATACTGTTAAACTTAACAATTACTGTACAGTTTGTGTGACGCTAGATACTTCGACAATACGGATATGTAGTTCAGCCCTTTAGTCAATCATGAGTAAGATTTTTAAAGCTCTCTACGTTCGAATATTACTTGATAAGATTGCTTTTCATAGATAAATACATATATACTAAACTAATGATAGTTCTTTGTTAAAAGAAACTGTCATGCTTCATTTTAGGCAAAGATGTATGGTGGCTAGTAGTGGAATCCAGAATGCGCTTTCCGTCCTATTTTGGACTCGTCAGGTGGGTGTACTTGCATCCGAGTTGATGTTCATTTAGGGACTCGAACTCAGTACCGTTCGCTTCAAACGCCATTGCGTTATCCATTTAGCGTCCTGGATTCTACTGCTAGTCATCATCCATCTTTGCTTATGATGCTTGTAACTTAAGGCAATATCGAGGTAATCCGCACAGGATATACATATACCAATAAGAGACTGATCAATTGCAGTCCTAAACATCAATGGGAAGATTCAAACAAAACAAAATAAATGTCATGTTTCATATTGGTGTTTGTTATTAAATAGTACTTTATTTTTGAAATATATCTATGGCATTAGTGCATTTAAATGTTTAATTAAAGTAGGATCTAGGTAAATATCATCTTTTACTAATAAACACGTTAAACCGAAGAAATGAAGGTAATCAATGAAAATGTATGGATTTTGGCTTAAGATTTTCCGAATAACTTGTAGTGAACACGAACACCAGTGGGAACAACCTAACGTATTTGACACACAATTACAGGACTTGTTAATAAAATCTAACAATCATAAAGTAAATGCTTAATTTGCAAAATGTCCATCAATTGTCTCAAAATGACTCAGAATTCATTGTTTTTGCATCTTCATACAAATTGCATTCTGTTTCCATTCTTTACTGTTCGATCCTCTTGTCTCTCTGCTGCCAGACCTTCTGTTCATGACTAACATATACTACTTATGTTAATATAAGCAGCACACACCACAAACTCACTAAATCAATTTACACTATCCATGTAAAACACTAATATCTTTTATTGAGTTTGATCTATTCTGTTTTCAAAATAAAGAAATCAAAAAAATGGCTTGAATAAAACATGGATAATATTCTTCAATACTCAATAATAACTAGAAATTAATGAGTAAATAGGTAGTTACATGTTTCATACTTCAATACTAATTGATTGTGTTTCAATATAATGAAAATTTTTCAAGGATTAAAATCTTGTAATCAAGTCATTTCGCTGAAGGCATTCAATGAGTTTCTGAAGTATAATGCAAAGTTTATGGGAACGAAAAAAAACCACTAGAATTTATAAAGAATTTCATTGAATCATGTTATTATCAGAAACTGTTCTATAAGTCATTACACCGTAATCACATCCATTCAAACAGAAGTTAGACATTAAAAACCGTTGGATGCCGGCTCAGTGGTCTAGTTGGTTAAGTGCCTGGCGCGAGACTGGTGGGTCTCGGGTTCGAGTCCCGCGGGGCGGGGTTGTGGGTGTGCACTGCTGGAGGGTCCCATAATAAGGCGGAACGGCCGTCCAGTGCCTCCAGGTTTTCCATTGTGGTCTAGCTTCAATTGACTCATGATCTCAACTATTGAAGTTACTACAATCTCCATAAAACCCCTTCTGAGAAAAAAGACATTGAAATGTTATACAGTAAATCAAATTAACATAATAAATAGTTGATTTTTGTTAAATAATGAGTAAATAAAACTAAAAGATTGGTGAATAGAATTATAAAGCTAGTTGTGTATCATGGTAACACTTTAAATTTAAGTTATAAAACTTTAACTTTGAACTCACAAATATTTTCGAAATTAATGATCGAGATAATTTATATTGACCTTCAACTAGAGCTAATCTTGCTCTAGCAAGCAACCAATATTTCATTTGATCGTTATGATGTAGGATAAATTGTTCAGATATACTCAAAAATATACGTGCATGAGAACATTGACCTATACGGGCTAATCGGTCGCCTAAATGAATCCAACTTTTAATTAAATCTTTTATATATGGGTCAGTTGGATTTGTTTTTAATAGTGTATATGCACTACAGAAGTTAAATAAAAGAGAAAATTTGATGTAATGTTAAGTTTATAAACACGATTGTAAAACAGATCAAATAATTTATTGATATGGTTACAATGTTGTACAGTATAGTTGTGTTTTCTCGAAACTAGGGAACTATCCAACTCTGTTTTGACACAAGAAACTAACAGACATGGTTTATAACGAAAACTATGAAAAAAGAAAAAGAGAAGAGAAACTATACTATATAGAAAGCTGAGCTTTCGTCTGCTAAGAGAGTATACTAATTACTTTTGCGTATTTACAGACAGAAAGACTGACCCTGACATCGGATATGTGAGCAGTAACGTTGACAATAAAGTAAATAATTGCCTTACTCATCATAGTTAACCCTTTCCTGGATTTCAGTTATCACGTATCGTTGAGATATTGTGTGGCCCCTTCAGTTTACATAGTATCATAGCTTTATGCAGTGTAGAACCAGACAAATATGTGCACTGGCTCAAGTTCTCATACCATATTAGAACACCGCGATAAAATTATCAAGGCAAATTTCGAAGTAGTAGAATTGACGACGGTATCAGCGCTAGCAGAAAACATTAAGTATAGAAAAAAGATATAAGGAAATTTCCGGATTCGGGAACTAAGGGAAGATAAAGAGTGAAGGGCCCTGTACCAATGCGGATGATTTTAAGTCACGTCACTCAAAGCCTGTAGCCACTATTTACAACAGTCGTATAGACCCAACCAAGCAGTCTGGGATTGACTACATGAATAGCTCCAATAGTCGATAGCTTCATGGACTGATACCACGTTTTGGTTTGGTAACCCATAGCTTTCCTTCGGCATGCTCCTACAGCAGACGACAAGCCCCGTTATTAGTACATAAATACCTAACAAGTATATTTTCACTTTATTCAACTTACTCAGCTATTTCTTGTTCACTGGGCAATAAAGAATTTAATTTATTTTGATGATTGGTTACTCCGGATGATAAACCCAAGCAACAGGAGAGTTCCACTGACCTAGTTGATAATGACAGGAAGATATATTGATAAAAGTACTCTGAAAGTAATTGAAAGAATATTGAGACCACACCTCATGCACTGAAAATATACCGTTTCGCCTCACAAAATAATTGTTCTTAGACGTAAATGAAAAATGTTCTATCCAGCCAAACACCAATCTGTTATCTGACGTTTTAGTGTGTGTATGTGTTACACAATCACACAAAACAGGATATTGTCGAATATACCCTAGTAAGGGTATATAACTAGGTGTTGATATGATCTTAATTGTCACTGTTACTTATTGAAGCTACATGATAGTTGGTCGATACACTAATAAATAATTGGTTATCTTGAATACATTATATACCACTCCTTCCTGAGTGTTTTATATGTCACTGAGCAGTCGAAACATTAACAGGCAACAGCTGTCCCCAAATATTATTACCCAGAAAGAGTACAACTCACTATACACATTTGTAACCAATCTAAAATTGTTATGCAAGAAAGGCTGAATGATTTCAATGATTTGCTTAGCAACAAAATAGAATGTTAAAATAAAAGTAGTCGGACAAAGTAGAGACATGATTTAAAATGTAAAGATGATCTTTTAAACTGTTTTCCACTAACCTAAAATATTGGGTTTCTAATTTAATCACGGTTTTATTAAATTCTTATCCAGCATTAAATATCATATCACTTAATTCAAAGAAATATCCTTGAAGTATACATTATTTAAAACAACGAAATAGTTCCCGGCATAAGACTTACTTCAAGTGAATAAGTTTTCTAATACAAGTACAATTTGCAAACGAAGACGATTTATCATATCTCTCCCAACTGCGAACAAGACCGTCTTGAAAAACTAAAATCGGATAGCCAAGTTGACCTGGACCCATTTCAGTAATCAAATCCAACAGACGGTCCAAACATGCCATAGTTACAAGCTTACATTGTGTACATTATAAATAGTAAAATAAGTAAATATAGTTAGCGTTCAAAAAGTGTGAATTGGAAATGAGATAAAATACCAACAATATTCATGTTTCTCATCAAACAGGATTATTGTTTAATACAGAACTGCAATGTCATACAACAAATCAATGTAAGAAAATTAATAAAGTTTGAAAATAATCATTAAACTAAGGCAAACTGGATAAAAAAATCAGAGGGCAACTCAACATGAAAGGTGTGTTGTGAATAACCAAAACCCCCAAGAACTATTTGAATTTATAATCAATCAGTATCTGGAACTTTAGGGGTATCTATTTAGCCATAGATATTACAATCAATTTTGCTCAAAATAAGCTCAATTTTAGAATTTTATTAGAATATTCGGAAGATGACTTTTTAAATTTTTCACCAGGGCTAGTGAGTTCAAGGCTATTAAGACAACCAAGCGCTGACCAACATTTTTATGGTTCTGATATCTACGCTGTAGCTAGCTGTCGGTTAGATATTATTTCCATAGGATTATCTGTAATTGTAGGTCGTGAGATACTGCTGAAACTAGATATCTAAAATAATTCTAAATATCGCTCTAACAATGGACTTCCAAAAGTTGTAAAACTAATGGACGTCATGTAGGATTGAAATGTTGGATGATTTCAAACTAAATTGAACAGTTACACATTTCAGTAAGTCATTTCAATTTATCCTTAATACTGATTGAAACTGCCTATTCAATCCTTCTTCTGGTAGGTAAATTTGTTTTCTAGCTACCCGAAAATGAAATAGAAATCTTTCTCATAAGCTTACATAAGTTTATTTATCTGAGGATTGTTGATTGTAAACACAATTACTCCATTCACCATATGACACAAAAGTCGCAGTAGTTTAAAATTCGTTTATAAACGTGATTGTAGTTTAACTAATAATCACCATCAAAATAAGATAACTTGATGAATTTTTCGGACATTCTTGTAACAATATAGTAAGGTAGAAATTTTGGAACCTATTTTCTCCCATACTTTTATTTTTGTGTTTTACTATACTATTGAATATTAGTAAGTAGTTTGAGACATATTCAAATACTTCTGTGGGATTGTAAGGTATTTTGCAAAGCACTCGTTTATTCTAGCAAACAACTTATTGAAATGGTTTACATGCAGATATAGTGGTAATTATATGGTAATTTATATTAACTTTCATTTTAATCTTTTCTTTTCTTTTGCTGTCCTAATATCTATTGTGTGAAACGTTGTCTTGGATTGTTGGATTACAGTGTCTAATTTCTCTTTATCGAATTTTGATATTCCCACTAATACAACCATGTAGTGTTTTCTGATTAGTAAATACACTTTCTAAATGTGATTTAAACCAAGCTAATAACAATAAACCATTTCATATTTCAAGTGTCTAATTGTTAGGTGAATTTTTTTCTGTCTTCTTTGAAATTTTCTAGATTAGTCCAAGTGGTGGGTTGCAAATCACATATGGATTACATGGATATACTTAGTAATCACTTTGTTACTTGTAATCTAGTTAACAAGCAGCTATTCCAGAGGAACCATCAGTAATTATCAGTAAAACATAGATTTAAAAATCTTTCAAAGGTGATATTTATTATAAAACTAATCGGATATACGTATACTAGGCAAATAAATTAATTACAAATCTTGTAACCTACAGGATAACGAATTGTCAGTGGATTAATTTGTTTTTTCACGGAAAATATATCCATGAGTCCAGAGGAATTTCCATTTTCTAAATCAAATTCGTTCAAATTTGTTGATTTCCTTTGATATTCTGTATAATTTCTCTGCCAAGCTTGTAAAATATCATCCGATAATTCATAAGTAGACCATTCAATGATTGTATCAGGTATTATTTTCTTATAATTAGGGTTACACTAAATAAGGAATTCAAGTTCAGAAAACAATTGTTCGTATTAAGTTACAATTTATGGTAATGAAATACAATACATCAGCTGTATTATCTTGTTTTTAACTGGTATCGTATTGAATGAGAACACAAGCGATGACAACCAAATATATTTAAATACAAAATTACAGAATCTCTTAGTAAAATCTGAGAAATATATAGTAAACACTTCACTTGCAAAATGTTCATTAATTGTCTCAAACCTTATCAGTCCTTCATTTCTATACCAATCACTCTCTGTTCTCGTTCTATTCTCTTCGATCTTTTCACTATCTGCCACTAGGCATTCCATTTTTGATTAGTGATATATATTACTTATATCTGTCGACATCAGTAGCACACATCACAGTATGTCTATAAATTTTACCTTACACATCACTACATATTTTGTGAATATACATTTTCAACTCAGTTTATTTAATGGCATTCATTTTTAATATCCTCATTTCTTTTTATTAAATATTTTAAAGTAGAACTGGACAGTACCGTCGGTGCAAAATTAAGGATAAGCTATATTGATATTTGATAATCATATTTTAAATTAAAATTAATAAATCGACTAGAATAAGCACTTATGATCATAATCAAACCATATAGGCTTCAATTGTATCAAAATTATGCGACTAGAAAATGTGACTTACGCTGGTGTTTTAAATGTCATGTTTCTGATAAATAATCAATGAGCTTATCTAGGGCATTTTGGGCTACGATTAAGTTATTGATGAGGCCCGTTGATCTGAATCCATTTTAGATGCATGGATGTTTGTTGTCGCCTATTCTCGTATATCATCGTCGACTTAAGTCGCATTATCCAATAACGGAATTAAATAAGTCGAATAACGAGAATTGACTTGAGAATACATATATTTCGAATATGAAGCGAACAAAGGAGTAGAGCAAAATGACACGCAGGGAAGATGGCTAGGAAGCCAACTCCATTTTAATTAAGCGTTACTCAATATTTATAGGCAAACAAAATAAACTACAGACATGTGATGAATCATGGGACATGAAGTGTACACACATATACGCTCATATGAAAACAGTCAAGGCTAATAAGCGAATAATTAACAAGGTCAAAATATGGCTCAAGTAAAATGAATAAAATAGGATGTCCGGATGTTAGAATAAGGTATATGGGCTTGCCATAATAACTGACACTACATTATAAAGTATTATTATTTTCTTGGATTGTGGTTAGTGGTGGAATCTAAGACGTGCATTCTACCTCATTTTGAACCTAGCAGTTAAATGTACTGGAATTCATGTGTTTATCCGTTATTATCATTCGAGACCACGTTTTATAAGAGAATAGATGTTCATAGAGCAAGCTGACCGGTTCAAAATACTTGTACTCGATTCTAATAGTAGCCTTAATATAAAACATAATAAAGCTTGTAATTATAGATATATGCTCACGGTATACATATGGCAAGAAGGACAGACCTACTCCAATCTTCAAATCACCATACAGGAAATATAAACTTTTAAAAACTTGTAAAGAAATTTTTCGATTAAATACAAACTCATTTTATGACTTCTTAATTCGTAAAATCTTATATTACTGTCATTCTGAAATACAAATGCGTCTAATTAAATGGTTTGTGAAGATTTGTATCCATCGTGATTAGCTTTCATCACTAACTAATATCAGTTAAAGAAATACTAGAAAAAAAGAATAATTGACAGCTAGGTTACAGAAGATAGGAAGAAAGGTTAAGGTCGTGGAAGAAAAAGGCATTGAACATAGTGTATTTGTACGCAGAGGTTAGGCTTGAACTGTTGACTAGCAATAACCTTTGATGTACTTTCATCTTTAGCCGACTCTTCTGACTGTATATATGATTTTAAAAGAGGCTTCTAGTGAAGCCGAGTGACCAGAATTAACTAGATTTCCCAGGATTTA
This sequence comes from Schistosoma haematobium, assembly GCF_000699445.3. NCBI lineage: Eukaryota > Metazoa > Platyhelminthes > Trematoda > Strigeidida > Schistosomatidae > Schistosoma > Schistosoma haematobium. The sequence goes on along the minus strand of NC_067199.1, from coordinate 13,907,250 downwards.
ACTTTTGATTGACTTCTGTAATCCTTTAGAAAACCATTCAGTTTCGAAAAAGCTCGCTTTGTGCGGTCAATATAACTTGCAAGTAAATTGATAGATATACAGTGATTTGGTCCAAAGTGTTATCTTATCATTTACATAACTACGAAATAATACAACTCATAATTATTCTGCCCTTAATAACATTCGAGTGGACAATTATCTTTACCTTAGAACTTTTCACTAGCCGACTATTACATAACTTCTCAAAACTTGTTTCTCGTAAACAACTGAAAAGACTATACTTCAAGTTTTCTAATTATTGAGCACCACCCTATTTGACTATAGAACACTATTTTGGCAAATAAAATCAACTATAAATGTGACTGTACAGTTCAAGTAAATGAAATCTTCTAAAGGAAAATTTTCTCCGAATTTCCTTCATTTTTCTTCAATGATACAATTGGTCTCTTTCTCTATTTAATAGCTTTAGTTTTGTGATCGGTCTTATGTGACCCGATAATGTTTCAGCAACCTAAAGTTTAACAAGAAAATAGTAATTTGTAGTACTCTTAAGATGGTTTCATAACTAATAGGGATGCACTCTGCGTTAGTATGTTGATGTAGTGTTAAAATAATTAGAAAATAAGTAAACATCAACCTGAATGAAAATGGAGAAAAAAACTGACTATCTGGCAACCGTTTTTTGAAATATGATTTACGTTTCGTAAAAAACTACTCAGGAAACCGAAAGTCTTATGACATTGCAGTTGAATTATTTACATAGCCAGGATCGCCGCTTATGTTTCCTTTATCTACGTTGCTATGAATATCTATGAAAGACAATTTAGTCATCAGCATCATGCACTTGGTATTTAGCAAATACAGAATCCTATCAAAGTCTTTCCTGCCATACAGTAGGCTTCATTAGCTAGTAGAATCTCGGATGGTCAACAAATATACGAGTATTGTTAAAATTACTGTATACAACTTGTTATAGCTTGGTACTTGAACAATACTCATATCAAAAGAACCATGGTCAATAAATAGTATCCAGTTATTGGTGTAAACTTTACTTTCTGTTATGATATGCTATTCAGTTAAGACGCTAAACACACTAAACGCTTCATCAGCCGATATAGACAGACGAACGAGGATATAGTAAGCTGTATTTTTGAATCCTAATGAACGTATTTAGTGGACCGAGATCTGACTCCAACTTGATCGTTTCGGATTGCTATTTAGATATACATGTCGCCAATCCTCGTATATAATTATAGACTTAATCCACGTTAGGGAATAACGGAATTTAACAAGTCAAATACCAGAATGGATGTTTGAATACATATATTTTGTACCCTCACCGGTCGAAACAGACAATCAGAGAATCGCAGCAAATGAAGTGAAGAAGAGAGAGCGAAGCGAAACAAAATGAACTGTAGTGGAGGTGTGTGAACCAACTCCATTTAGTCGAGTGGTAATCAATATTTATAGTCACACAAAAATAAGTTACAGATATGTGATGATTGGGATAAGATGTAACACACATACGATCATATAAAAGCAGTCAGGGTTGATAAGTGAATAATTAACAAGGTCAAAACGTAGCTTGAGAAGATTGGATAAATTGACCTGTCCAGAAGCTAGAATAAGTTATATGGGGGTAACATAATATCCGACACTACACGTACTTATTGTTTACATGAACTTACAAGTAGATAGACTGGCCTTGATAAAATATCTGCAAGTGTTAACCTACTTATTACATAACTGATTTATTCACTATAACTCATTAACATTTATCGTGTACTCTCCAAATATTATATGACTTGTGTCCTTCATTCAGTAGTTATTGAATTAAAATTTCATAACAAATGCAAACTTACACTTTGTTTTCCACGATTAGTTTCACTACCAGTTGCTTCGTTCGATTTTGATCTTACTTTAACTGAAGTAGATCGAGGACTTTTCGGCGATTTTTGGTCCAAACGTGGGCTTTCAGTAACTGATGAGACAGCAAGCTAGTCGATTTAAAGACGAATATTAAAAAATACTTAGGCATTAGAAATCAAACTTAGAACTTAGAATTAGAAGATATTTTAATGGGTAAATTGAAGACCTTGTTATCGCTTGAGTAAAGCAAATAAGGTTGAAAAGTTACTTACTTTTGATCCGAGTATTAACTAGTGACCTGCACACAGTTAAGTAAGCAAAACCGTAATAAGAAGATTGATTATATATATATATATATATATATATATATATATATATATATATATATATATACTAAAAGAAGATAAATCGGTAGTCAAACTTCCTTTAATTTTTCGATCCTAATCAATGAGACTATCTTATGAAAACTGACAAATTTTGACTAGAAGTGTATAAATAATTTTTAAGTAGTAGTCGTTACAGATTGACCTCATTCAGAATGATTAAACCAAAGGGGATTGAACAACTGTTTCTTTTGTGCACGGAATCCTTTAGAGTATGCACTCACGATACAACCAGGAACCATTTGAGTCTAAGTCGGTGGCTTAATAGTTAAGTGTATAGTGTAAGACTTTAAGAAGTTAGATTCATTCCTTGGACCGGTCACCAGCATGAACTCCTGAGAAGTCCCATATTATGACGAAACAGCAGTTCAGAGCTCCTTGGTCTGCCGTGGTGCACCAACTTTAGCCAGTTCATGATAAGTAGTCTCTAAAAGTCAACCTAATGCCTACAATAAGTAACTATGTATAAAAGCCTAATAAGACATAGTGCAGTCTAATACAAATGAACTACGTATTAAATTACTGGTGTAAATGCGTTCATAATAACTTTACTCCAACCTTAGAATAGATAGTCGAGTAATATATATCCCATCGTTGTTTAGTAATTAAAAAGTATATGTATTCTCAGAATGGGTTTTGTGGAGATTTTAGAAATTTCACAGATCTATTCTCATATTTAACGTGCTTCAATTCCGCTAATCACTAACGCGATTTAAGTCGATAATTATATACGAGGATTAGCGACATTTATATACCTTTCCAACATGGATTGAACCAGATACTAAAATTTGATGTACATTTTTAAATTATATTTAGATTGACCTCTGTATTTGGTAATTTTTATTTAATCAACTACATGATTCCCAATAAATTTTTAAGTTCAGATAACCGCTTTATTTAAAAATGAATACATATACTGAGTCAGTTGAAGCTAGACCACCATTGAAAACCTGGAAGCACTGGACGGCCATTTCGTCCTAGTATGGGACTCCTCAGCAGTGCGCACCCACGATCCCCACGCGGGGCTCGAACCCAGGACCTACTGGCTTCGCGCGCGAGCACTTAACCACTAAACCACCGTTGGATGCCGGCTCAGTGGTCTAGTGGTTAAGTGCCCGCGCGCGAAGCCAGTAGGTCCTGGGTTCGAGCCCCGCGTGGTGCGGGATCGTGGGTGCGCACTGCTGAGGAGTCCCATACTAGGACGAAATGGCCGTCCAGTGCTTCCAGGTTTTCAATGGTGGTCTAGCTTCAACTGACTCAGTATATGTATTCATTTTTAAATAAAGCGGTTATCTGAACTTAAAAATTTATTGGGAATCATGTAGTTGATTAAATAAAAATTACCAAATACAGAGGTCAATCTAAATATAATTTAAAAATGTACATCAAATTTTAGTATCTGGTTCAATCCATGTTGGAAAGGTATATAAATGTCGCTAATCCTCGTATATAATTATCGACTTAAATCGCGTTAGTGATTAGCGGAACTGAAGCACGTTAAATATGAGAATAGATTTTGAATACGTATACTTCATGCAACTCAGTGGTTTGAGCAGGCAATCATGGAGACGATACAAACAGGAAAGAGCGAAGTAGATTGAAGAAAGCGTGTGAACCAACTCGATTTAACCAAGAGTAAATCGATATTTGTAGTCAGATAAAAATAAGTTACAGGCATGTGATGAGTAAGATAAGAAATGTACACACATACGATCATATAAAAACAGTCAAGGTTGACAAGTGAATAATTGAAAAGGTTAAAATGTGACTCAAGAAGAATGAATAGATTAATCTGTCCAGAAACTAGAGTCACCTACGTGAGCTCGACATAAGGCCCAACCACTACAAACTATACTCTAATTTGAGTCGGTGAGACTATAATTTGTGGACGAACCAATCAGGAATATGATAACAGGTCTCGAATTTTGGCGTGAAATTCGCTCATCTATTTGGCTAAATAGCGTTTTTTGCATTAGAGCTGATGTCGGTTCGTGATGAAAACTTTAAATCTAATTCTTAACCCTAACCACAAACTCAAAATCATAATTCTAATTCCTCACACTCTTTTATAACTAACATTTAGTCCTAGTCATTAGATGGACACTCTCAAGATCATTTTAGAGTCGCTCAAAGGTCGTTCATAAATTACAGTCACACCGGGATTTCTACCTAAAATTTATTTACTTACATTTAAAATAGTTTTAACACAATTAACACCAATAATTAAATAATCCATTGAATGAAGATCATGCTCTTGTTCAATATTTGTATTGTTTGCATCCCAAAACTCCGCTAATAAAACACATGCTCTCATTAAAATATCTAAATATTGAACATTCTCTGAATGAAATATAAGTTGACCTGTATAGGAGAAAAAAAGCGACAGAATAGTAAAGTTTGACTAAGAGTTACTTAATTGAAATAAATAGTTCAATATTCAAATAGAAATTTGTTGCGTTTATTCAGTATGATAGTAATTCTTTAAAGTAATTAGTATTGCTCTGTTTTATATTGTATCTTAACTACTTCTAGTATCGCTTGAATTTTTGTTAAGGAAACAGTAATTGACAGTCTTATACAGGTTGTTAGACAGAAATTAGGAATAGTAATCATCAGGGTAGCTTGTGAATAATCTACTATGACCTTTAACTTGTAATGGTTTATGTTTACTTTAATGTTAAATATTTATCCACTGGTACACAAATTTATGATTCAGTTGTTATGATTCATTTTTTGTATTGGATGTTTGAATCTTCCTGGTCACTCATTGGCTATGTGCATCCTATGCGGATTGCCTTGATATTGCCTTAAGTCACAAGCATTATTGAGGAGATTTAAACAACCAATACAAAAATAAATTAAATTTCACTCCATTGCACAAGCTAGTAGCTACGCAGACTCAATAGCTAAGTGGATAACACGATGGGGCTCGAAACGAGTGGAACTGGGTTTGAGTCTGGGAGTGAGCATCAACTCTGGGGGTGTAGGTACAGCCGGCTGACGTGTCCTAAATAGGATGAACCGCGCATTCTGGATTCTACTACTAGCCATACATCTCAGTCCATTTGGTTCCGGATATACACTAATATGTAGGCTAACTAAGAAAACATTTTGCTTTAGTGAGTAATTTTTGATCAGTTATATTTCCCATTAGATACATAATTAACCAAAGCTATAATCTTACCACATGTTTTCGATTGAACGAAACCAATTCAATGACTACAAATGGTAAACGTATTTACCAAAAGCTGAAAAGATTAATCAAATATGAATTACATAAACTGAATATTTTTCCATTGACTTTACAGGTATTCCTCCCTATTTTTCGATAAGTAGTCATCGTCAAAACGACTGTTTTAAGCTAAATTAACTTTAGTTGATCTAAATAAATCGTAAAATAGTGTCATATCAGTTTAAGTTGATACAGACTACAGTCTTCACGGTTTTCCCACTAGTAAAAAATTTGTCGTTGAATAATATTTATCGGTATTCATGATGAATAAATGGTTTGGGAGATGAAACAAAAGCACCGAATTTTTGTACAATCAGTTCCCATCAAATTTTCCATAGTATTACCAGGTGATGAAGTTAACATTTTCGAAAACAGAGTGAATCAATTAATTTAACTGATAAAGAATCCTACATCATACCAAATGTTCATACTACAAACCAGTCTTTTTCTGACTAAATGTATTACTAGTCATGCTAGCATTTTGATAATATATAAAGAGCTCCCCCCTCCAATTCCTGTTAATGTCATTTTATCAGTAATGTAAACAACATCTGTAACCCTTAGACTATAATTATGTTACGGGGTTACTATCCTATAACTTAGCACACTCTCTTTATACATATATAGCAATTCAGCAATAAGTTTTACTGAATGATTTACACAAAGAAAAACCTCATATAACGTTTTTATTGCTTTCAGAGGCTATTTAATGTATTTAAATATACAGTAATAGCTACATTTATATTAATACAGTTCTTATCTTGAATCTATGGTTATATAGTCACTTTAGGAAAAAAATTGGCCTTACTATACTTCGTTTCTTTGTACTGATCTAAATCATAATTCTTTTTATATAAATCATTTAATATATCCACAGCTTCTTCAGCTAAACTTATACATGTAGGCATATCATATCCATGGGCAAATAACCATTGAGCAAACTGTAACAAGAGATCAGACTTTAACACCCAATAATCGGGACTCTTCGAAGAAAAGAAAAGAAAATATAATAATTGAAGTCAATTAAGTTGAAATGAATGTCATTTAATTGTATAGGCCTTCTGATAAGAATTATTCCATTTGTTTCATTCATTAACTTATTTCAAATGCTTGTATGTTACAATGCAAGTGATTACTACTGAATTTCGAATAGTATCAAACAATACACGATAAATAACTATGCATGGATGCCTATCAACTTAATCTTAAATAAATAAATAATTCCGTACAGTAAATTAAAAATTTGAGAAGTAATATCTATAATAAGTGGATATTGATTCATCTGTTGTATATCATTGAACAACTATTTAACCGGGAAACATTTCAATCATAAAGTTGTATCTAAAGTATATTAATGTAAGGAAATAAGCCCATAACTATTTAGTAGTTAATTTGTTAGTCAACTCATGTTTGAAGTAAAGTTTTCAATTTTTGTGACTGACTTAAAACTGTTAATTCTTATAGTATATCATATCTCATATTGATACTTCGTTAGCATAAATTTCTAGATTGGCTTCTTTAAGATATACATACACTTGATAAATTTAAATATATGAAATTTTAAAAATTAAGTTATTTATCGCATACCTAAGTATACTTGAGAAACAATTCCTTAGTCTTAAAATTATTTTACGGTATTGTAAATGAATTCAAATCGTTAATCTTATTTTTACGTCGAACTTCAATTCTAACACTCGACTTATTTTGAATTGAATTCTAAATGATTATACCAGTTAATCAGTGTTGCTGATAATGTACAACTAACTACACAGTTTTATTTTATTATTAGAAGATAATGCCCTGGTACGGCCAAAGATGGGGAGAGTTGGCTCTCTCTCTCTCCCGAAATGCCACTGTATGGGAAGTCTTACTCACTGCCTTCTCGCGGCGGCGGCGTTGTTTACGAAATTAAAAAAACGAAAAGCGAATGTCCGGCACTTTAACCGGGTTGGTGAATATGGAGGATTCATATAGGGAAGTTGAAGAACTTCGATTCTAAACCAGTGGTGCATTTGGGATACAGGATCTTGAGGGAACAAATGGCGTATGAACCTATTGTTGGTCACAGGCTACCATGGGACTGCATCTCCTTACGTTGCTCCACTGCCTTGTGGATTAGACTTTTAGGTCTAAAGCTCGCGGCGTGGCCCCCTAAGAAAACCACTTGCTTCGGTTTAGGCACTCGGACAGTATTCCAGCTGTCACACAAATCGAATGATAAAGTGTGCTGCATAAATATTTGTTGCCTCCTTGTATCAATGCTTATCTGTTTAAATAAATTAAATAAATAAAATATTGAGTATGTATAAAAATATTTATTTTAATATTTCACTTATAGTAAAATGATCATTCAAACTGCAAAAACGAATATTTTATTTATTTACTTTTATAGCATTAACCGACTGTTTGAATGCCATCAATTGGACGTTGATATTTGAGCTAGCATAAGCAATTTCTATCCATATTTGTGCTTGTAAATATTCCGGTTCTGACTAAAATAAATATATCAATATTTACAGGGAAAAGTGTTCAAAGAGTAAATTAGACTTGGTGTAGAAACAAACATAATAGTTATGAGAAAACTACAACGTAATGTCAAACTATTTGAAAAAAGTAAAAAGATGCTTGACTAAATAAAAATGACAAAAGAAGAAGGTCTAAAAAAAGATCTCGTCACTTTTTTGCTCCATTTCATATTATTTCCAAATACTTGTTTTAGTGTAGAGGAATTTTATCTCAATAGGGTGCTTTTGCGGGAACTGAATTTTCCTATCTGGTTGGTTTAATCATTAAACTTTCATCATCTTTCTAGACAATGTCATCAACATAAGCTTCAGATAGAAATAAAGCATGTCATCTAATGAGCATAGTATTGGAATAACTGATATGATCCATTAGTCTGATAATATTAGGAAGAGATTCGCAGTGACAATATACGTATAGATAATAAACTATATTGTTAATCCTAGTAACTCATATCTCACTGAGCTGCGAGAATATTAGCAAAAAATATTTAGTATGACTGATAAAACCTATTTAATTAGAAGAATCAGGCTACTTTATAGGTGTTTTTCATCAAATTTAAAATCACAATGGAAAAATTGAGTGAATGTGGCTGATTGGTTCAATGCCGGAATAAGCTGTTCAATCAGATCATTCTAACCACTTGGTATGATGAGTCTAAATTTGAAATATAGAAAATTTACCGATCAATAGTCCT